>NC_064638.1:1123665651-1124290651 GCF_023864345.2 Schistocerca serialis cubense | reverse complement strand
TGATCTTTTTCATATTGATTGATATGTGCTGCACGATACCATTAAAAGTAATGAAAATGATGCTTTTTACAATCTTCAGTGGGCTCATTCTATCCTTTCACACTACTTGTTGTATAATGTACACGTTGTATAATGTATAGCTACTTTGGTAGCATGCGCGCTCCTGCCCCTCTAGATATAGTACACAGCAGCAACACTGCACATGCTGATGCAGCGAGCATTGGAATAGCTTGGGAGAGGGGAGAGCAGCCGCAGGTAACAGCTACTGCATAAATATTTCTGATTGTGTTCCGTGTCGTTCGTCTAAAATAACTGTACCAGCAGATCAGGAGCTCTAGATTGATAGATTGGTTGGTATAGTGAACTAAAACTCAGCATCTGTGTACGTACTCTCGAAGCTACCATATGGCGCATAATGGAAGGTACCTTTGTACTACTGCTAGTCATTCCATCCCATTTCATGTCCCACTAGGAAATGGAGTAACTTGTCTATATCCTTCTGTACAAGTCCTGATTCCTCTTATCTTGTCTTCATGGGTCATATAGTATATGTGTGTTGGTGCTAGTAGAATCATTCTACAGCCAGTACAAATGCCAGTTCTCTAAGCTTTCTCAAAAATGTTTCATGAAAAGAAAAATTTCATCTTCTCCCCCAGGAGTCCCATTTGAATTCACAAAGAATTTACATTGTACTTGTGTGTTGTTGAAACCAACTGCTAGGAAAAATTGTAGCACACCTCTGAATTACTTTGATGTCTTCCTTTAATCCAACGTGGTGGGTATCCAAACTTGAGCAGTGTTTAAGAATGGCTTGGACAAGTGGTTTATAGACGAGCTACACTTCTCTTCACTACAGCCTCCCTGATGTGCTCGTTGCACATCATATCATGTTACAGTGTTACACTTAGATATTTAATAGAAATATCTGTGTCGATCAACACACCACTAATACTGTAATTGAACATTGCAGGATAAATTGACATTGCTTCAAAACAGAACATTTTCCAGATCCACCTTGCTGTGGATGTGATGGTTGAAACTGGCTACGGAATTAAATAAAGTACATACTAGAAACTGGAGCCCCCTTTCATTAATTGAATATACAGTCATGGGATAACACCGCTGCTGCTCTCGGAACTTGGAAAAACTAATAATTAGTACGGATTGTTTTGCATACTCATCTGTGTTAGCTTATGTTTTTCTACATTTAGAGAAGGTGGCATTAAATAGAATATCTGCCTATGTCATTTTGTACATCCCTAGTCACTCAATGACAATGCCTTACCGTGTACTGCAGTGTCGTCAGCAAAAAGTCGCAGTTTGCTGTTCACCTTGTCCGTCAAATTGTTTGTCAGGGTTCCCCAGCTGTGTTCCACGAAACTTAATGAGTGCTCTGTGAAAAACTATAATAACATGACTCAGGTTTTCCATCATAGTACCAGGAGTCTCAAAGTGTTTCATCAGAGTATAAGTTTGGGAACCTCTGGTTAATGTATAAGAGAACAAGAACAGTCATGTAAAAAGAGAAAGAGAGAGAGAGAGAGAGAGAGAGAGAGAGAGAGAGAGAGAGAGAGAAGCTTACCAGTGGTCTTGATTGACTTTTTTGTTTAATTCTTGTATAGAATATATAGTTTCCTCCAATTTAATGGCCCTCTGTCTGATGAAAAAGCAAGCATTTGTGCTGCCTTTCTTGGTTATTTAGCCTTATGATTTCTGGTGCCTGGTTATTTGGAGTTTATTTTATTTTATTTTTTTTTCTATATGTCACAAATGTTGGACTGTGCTCCACAATGAAAACTATCTTTACTGTGGTTAATTTTTGCATAGTTAAATCTTTACAGCTCAAAGATGCTTTTAAATGTAGTTGAAAGAAGCACTTAGGCTGGTATGTGGATACCTAAGTTTCTTGTAAAGCCAGTCATTGGTAATGTAGTCTTTTTTTGCTTGCATTTCATTATGATAGCCTGTTTTTGAGGAAAGGAAATACTCTAGCAATAATTTAACTTCAGAAAAGTGGGATTTTATAATGACAAATTTTAAGTAGAGAACATCAAATGTTGCCACTATTGTTTTGTATAAATGGGAAAATACCTGCAAGAAGTCATATATTTAACTTGTTCTGCAGATTATCTTTTTTGTGATTTACAAACAAAGGTTTTTTTTTTTTGGGGGGGGGGATGAAAATGTAAGTAAATATATGTTGGACAGCAGTAGACTGCTACATATGTACAAACAATCTTTTAGAATGCGTACTTCCATTATCTGGAATGAGATAAAGATATGTTTGGGGGGGGAAGCAGGTTTAGGCACGGATCTTATTAAGGACCCCAGCATATACAGCCAGTCAGGAGAGGAATGAAAGACAGTATTCAAGACTCAACTAATTTAAAAGTGCAACAATTATTTGATTGTGGTTTCATTTTGAGATGTTATATTTGCTGGCTTTATCATTTCCATAACTTCACCATGACCCTCGTACTCAACAGAGAAGAAAAGTAGTGATAAGAAACTTTCAGCAGTACACTTGATGTTTGACAGGGCTCGTCTAAGCAATCTGGTGGAGAGTCAGACACGGTCAAAGAAGAGCCATCGGTGCAATTTTCATTCTTTGGAATCCCACAGGACACCACGAACAATGACTGGCATATGGCGTGAAGTGTGGGACTGCATGGAGCCGCAGTGCAAGGATGAAGTGGTGCTTATTGAATCATCGACATTACTTGTTACCCTGGAAAGCTATCTACGTAAGCATAGGTATGTACAAGTTTTGTGAGACTGATGACTTTTTATGGTGTGATTTGTAGGCTTATTATAGTTTGTGTTATTGTCCTGAAAATAATTCCACAAATAATTTGTATTCCATTGCTCTACAAGCCAACTAATTTGTTCTAGGCGAGAATTAAGTCAGTGAAGGTTACTGCAAAAGTAAGTGATGAAAAAGAAGAATGCTTGATTGCCTTTCAGTATCATAGAAATATTTCGCATGTGTGTCTTCCTTTCTGTTTGAGGAGGGAGGTGTAAGGGGATGGGGTAGTACGGGCTAATGGAATAATTTCCATCTCACAGTAGGAGGGGCAAGGGGAACAAAAAAGTGAGCTCAAGCATTTTTATCTAGCCCATCCCAGAAAAGGAAGGATGAAGTGGTGCACTTCATGCTGAGCTTTTATTGCATTGTAGTTCTACCGCTAGATTAAATGTTGGCTGTAATTGGAAAATGCTTGTATGAGGAGGACTCGTGGGTCATATGTATGGTTATTTTCCACTTTTACTGTTTCACCACTCATGTCATTGTGGCTGCTGCTGCACTGCAGTATTGTTTGGTGACAAAAGTTATTAAAAGCTGAAGAACGTTGATTGTTAACTCGAACTTGACTGTTTCTAACACTAGGGAGCAGTGATGTAAAGAAAAGAGTGCATGGATATTATGTTAGATAAATGAATCTAATGAACTTGAAGAGTATCCTTTTTTAACCAAACCCTCATACTGAAATCTGATCCATGTGTTGCATGTTGCTGCAGTCAGAGTTTTGGTTCTTTGTTGCCGCATAATTTCCTTCTTAGAAGTTAAATGTAAATTTTTTACATACAGTGCCTTAGAACCATAAACATTGTTCCTCAGGGTTCTGATATGTAGACAAAAACCATGCCTTTCCAAGAATTGACAGGAGAATTTTATCACACTGAATATGCCAAATACAACCAAAAACTAGGAAAAATGATCATTACCTCATTGCGTTTTTGATAAATGCTTTTCATCACAATGATTCATAAGATGTGAATCTTTCTGAAATAAAATACATGAATGATGACCAAATTGTTACCTTAGTTAACTACCATAGTGATTAGTTGCAAGTTATTTTCTAAACAGTAGCAATTTTGTTGTTGTAAACTGCAGTTTAATGAAAGTGTTGTTGATTCCATAGCAAATTTCAAATTTAAAGGAAGCAACTGAGACAGGTCAGAAAATGAGAGGTGGGAAACTAAAAGGGAGCGGAGAAATGAATAGTTACTGTGAAGAGATGATAAGAGCAAATAAATTAATGTAAATTAAGGTTAGGTGGGTGGTGAGAACCAAGGACTTGTGTTAATTAGATTTAACTGTGATTTTTGAAAATTTCTCACGTCACATTCAGGGCCCCCCCCCCCCCCCCTCGCCAGGCAGCAGCAGGAGAACACGAATATAAAAATTATTAAAGTTTATAAGCTTTAGGAACCACTGACTCCACCTTGTGGCAGAAGAGTTGAAGAGGAAGGGAGAGTGGTTACGAAAAAAGACGTAAGGTTTAGGAAAAGGGGTAGAGTTCAGCAAAGTCACCCAAAACCCCAGGTCAAGGAAGACTTACTGCATGGGATGAGAAGGACTGACTGATTATTGGGGACTGCACCGGATGAGAGAACCTGAGAGCTTAAAAGATGGAAGACAGGGTAATATGCAAGACAGAGATTACTACTAAAAGAGTGAAAAGCTAAGTGCATTGTATGTATGTGATAGAGGTGGGAGGACTGCAGCAAAAAAATAGGTCAGAAAATGAGAGGTGGAAAACTAAAAGGGAGTGGAGAAAGGAATAGTCACTGTGAAGAAATGATGAGAGCAAAGAAATTAATGTAAATTAAGGTCAGGTGTGTGGTGAGAACCAAGGACATGTTGTAGTGCCAGTTCCCACCTGCAGAATTGTGAGGAACTGGTGTCTGGGGCAAGAATCCAAATTTTCACACGTGGTGAAACAGGCACCAAAGGGGAAACTGTCATTTTGTACAGCACCGGTGCCATCCACAATCAGTCCTTCCTTCTCATGCAATATGGTAAGTCTCCCCAGACCTGGGGTTGTGGATAACTTTTCCGAACTCTGTCTATCTTCCTAATCCTCCCCAGTCCTTTTCTTTCACCCATCTTCTTTCCCCTTCAATCCATCTGCCAGAAGAAGGAGCCACTGGCCCCCAAAACTTGCAAACTTTAATACTTTTTATTTGTGTGTTTTCCTGCCACTGCTTGGTGAGTAGATTTTTTTATCTATCCAATTACATTATAGTTACAAAAATTGATTATTTTCACTGATTTATTTTTTCAGTTGATTTTGTGATACATAAATCCTATCCTTATCTACTATAAGGTGACTGAGAATGTGTGTGTGTGTGTGTGTGTGTGTGTGTGTGTGTGTGTGTGGGGGGGGGGGGGGGTTTGTTGCTTCAGAGTGAATCAAATCAGTTAAGGGAAATGGTAACCTATCAGCCCTTGGTATTGGTTGTTCATTGTCAAATGTACAGAAGATGCACATTGTCCTCTTAATAAAAACAGCTACAACCTAAACAAGGCAATGAGGTGCAGGAGGTGTCAAATCTGCTGCAGACTTGCCTATAATTGCAAAATCTACATGATCAGGCTTCCAATTATTAAAATGTTCACGCTATGATGACTGAGAAAATTAATTATTTTAACTGCCCTGTGAAGCTTAGAATTCAAGAGGCTAAAAAAGCTAAAATTGTGTTGTAAACAGAGCCTCAAACCAGGATCTTTGTGTATATTTATCTTTTAATTATGATCCAATTCAGTGATGTTAAACTGCCAGTGGCGCCAAAAAACAATTGACGAAATAAATCTTGGGTGAACAGCCTGGTATGAGTGTGCATAGGACACAATATTTCGGCAATCAACCATGTTGCTATCATCAGGTACAGTACATCGGCGGACCTGATGATGGCAACGTGGTGAATTGCTGAAATATTGTGTCCTATGCACACTCATACCAGGCTGTTCACCCGAGATTTATTTCGTCATAAAATATGCCTGGAGAAACTGAAGAATAACAAGAAACAGTTGCTAACGGCCCAGACTGTAGTTGCCGAGACCAGAAAAAGGTTGTTGAGAAGCTGTGTTTGGAGCACAGCTCTGTGTGGGTTGGAATTGTAGACAATGAGAAATCTTTGTAATGTGAAGTTACAGGAGACTTTTGGCCTGATATATTGATAGAGTGGGGAATAAAGATGTCCAGCAACTAGCCAGTGGTATAAAATGTTTACTAAAGGGAATAAAAAAATGAATAGTGAGAATGGTGTGGCACCCTTTATGGCATGAATTGCTACTGAAAATTTAGCTGAAGAGAGTGGTATAAGAAAAGAATTAATTAAGTATGCTCCAAATCTATGCTGAAATCAAGAACAATGGAAATGGAGAACTGCTTCAGATTAACATTAAGGTTGAACTCCAAAACAATGTTGGACCCAGAGAGGCGAACAATGTGTACAGCATCACAGGTTCGGTCCTCATACACATTAGTTATTGGCATGGTCTGTATCAGTTCAGGCAGGAGATGTTCTTAAATTTGGCATATGTTAAAATAAAGGGGTTAGTAAGAAACATATTTTTTTGTTATCTCCAAAAAACTTCCTGTTCTGAGATACAGGCTTCCAAAGATTTTGAAGATTTAAATTTTGGAAATTTTTTAAAAATGCTCTATCTTTGTAACAGTTGTATATACTTTGTTAGAGTTTTTTTTATTTGAAAGATAGTTGCTTTCTGACTACACTGGTATCCTCCATTTGGACATATCACTCAGTTCTTTTACTGACACCTTTTGAATTTTTTTGCAGTTTACAGAAAAGATATTTTTATTTTTTACGCCAATCCAGAAAAGTTTGATTTTTTGTTGTTGATTAGTACCATGTAGTACTATATTCTCTGTAAAGGAGAGCTTCCACTTTTAAGTTGGACATGTTTTATTTTAAAAAATCTTTTTTTTTACTTTCAAGGATAATGTTGTCTTCACTGAAGTTGTTTCTTACTAACTTCTTACAAAGTTTATTTCTATTGTCTTTGTTGCAGTTATTTCTTTTCACTTTCATTGCTGCATATATTTCTTACACTCTGTTGTAGTTTCTTGTCAGTTTCTTTGTCGTGGTTGTTCAATGCGGGTTTCTGTATTGTAGTTGTTCAGTGCTAATTGTTTACTGAAGAGGCTTGTAAGAAATCTGAGACCATTCAGTGAGTTCTGTGTTTTTGTGAGGAATTTTCCAGTTGACACAGCTGCAGTGTGTTTTGTGAAAAGGACTGTTTGAAATGTCTTCTGACTGGGGCCACAGGAGAGTGAAGTGTGCTCACTATTTGCATGTCCATAAAAGAGTGATACATAAGACAAAAACAAAAACATACCTTGTTCAGGGTGGGAATAAGTGTTCTCATTTGAAGACTCTGTTTCAAAATGGAGATGTTTCCAGTGACGACTTTTTGTGTTCAAAATGTTTTCACAGAACAACAACAATGATATTATCTGAACAAGGTGAAGCCTCCCATGGTGCAGATATGCAGATTTTGCATCAATAAGAGGAAGAATTAAATAACCTGAATCAGTAGGTGTTCGTCCTGTTAAGAAACCGTGGTCATTGAAGTCGAGTCATAAGCTCTATGCATCAAGGAATTGCAGAGAAATTACTAAAGCTATGGATGAATATGCTACAGCAAAACTGACAACACTCTTCAAAGTAGAAATTCCATCTTCAGAAGAAAATGAGCCAAAGCACTCTTGCACCTCTTGCCAGGAATTTTTCACAAAAATCAATTCAGCTGTTGAATATTGTGCGTCCCACAGTGAAAAGATGCAAGTTTTAACTATTATTCCAGAGATATTTTCTAAGAAAACATTTTTGAACCATGTTCCATCAGTAACAAAGTACATGGTAGACAAATCAAGAAATGTGAGGTCTGTAAAAGGACTCTTTGGAAGACGAGATCCCTATTATGGTCATCCTGTAGAAGCAGCTCAACTTCAAATAGTGCAGCTGTGAGTACTTATCCTTTCCAATGGGTCGAAGTTCGTGCGTTGGGCCTGAAGTTGTTAGTACCAGGATATCCTTTTCAGGCCCCAAGTTGCGGTGCCAAATATACCAATGCCTCTTCTTTAGTCTTTTTCTTCTTCTTGTTTATCCCGGCTTCTTGAGATCTCTTGTGAAGACACGATACAACAAGTTCCGTAGTGGTGTAGGACAATCAATGAAGTTACACAACAGTTAATAATTTGACTTTTGAAACTGTTGGTTTATTGGCATTTATGGAAAGAAAAACACACTCATAGTCTCATGTGGTCAGAAAACTTCGCGTAACATTTTGTGTGTGTAATGGGCCTTACTACATCGCCAATCGTTCTAATGAATTAATCAAGCTGCTTTACAGTGTTGCTAGGCAACGTAATCAACAAGGTGATACATGACTCAATAAAACTGGACCTCGATATTTTGAATAAACGTGCGTTCATTTTTTGTAAAAATCAGCATTTGTCTCAAAATTAATTTCCAACTTTGTGCATTAAGTCCAAATGCATTTGCAGCTGTTGTACGCGATTTACTGGACTGATCGATCACGCACTGATGTGTAACGTATTTCAAATTGAGTGCATAGGTTTCAGTTTTCCCCATTGGGCTAAACAACTCTTTTGTAATAACGTGATGCTTCTATTTCACGTAAAGTTTAAATGAAACTGGATGTACGCTTCATTTGGGTCAAGATCACAAAATAAGTCACCACATAGGTCAGCGAACTGTACACACGCACTTTTAGCACTCTTAAGTGATAACTCATCTCAGAGTAATAGCCACACATAAATTCACACTTTTTTTATGCATACAAAATTCAGAACACCTTTGTATTAAGCAAATAAATTATGGCACAAAATTACTAATTAAGCATTTTCGATTCTGAATAAACTTCAAGAACTTGTATTTTATAGTCAATAAAATTTTATTGCCTGAGTGAAATTATTAGTTCACTAAAACGGATTCAGATTAGTCAACTCATGTCTGGACAATGACGTCACAAATCGACACCTGCTTGGAATGAACGAAATACCTGTACTGAAAAATAATGTCCGTTGAGTAATTTACTGTTTTTGTAACAAATTTGGTACCCCTTGCACCGCTACACAATGGATCGGAGAAAATGGAGAGGCAAACAACCTGCTAATGTAGCAGAAAACCGATGATGATGATAACTATAAAAAAAAAAAATCAATTTTATGGACTGCATTTTTTTTAAAAAAAGTTTTTTTCCAAAAATTAAGAAAAAATTCAGAACACTATAGTAAATGAACTTTGACAGATAAGTCCTAATGGAGGACTTCTTTGTACTCATAAACCAATTATCTTTCAAATAGAATAGAAACCAACAAAATATCTAAAACTGCTCCAAAAAATTTTAAAATTTTTTCCAAAATTCACATCTTTAAAATGGTATGCGCAGTATCATCTGTGGAGGGCTGTATCTTGGAGCAGAATTTCTTTGGAGAAAAAAAAAGTGTTCCTTATTTAATCTTTCATTTTAACACTAACATCTGAGACTATGAAGGTAAATTTTTTTCCTAGCCTGCCTGAATTGATGTGGGCAATGCCTATCACTTTCAAAATTTTGTAAACAGCTGAAGTAATCAAATGTTAAGCAGCACTTTGTCAGGGACTAGTGTTTAATAAACTAATGCAGTTACTAATACTCATCAATTGTTTTCTCAGGTTCTGTACAGAATGCCGCACAAAGGTTCTGCGGGCATATTCCCTGTTGATTGAGGAGCCAGATCCTGGTAGAGAGAAGGGCTACTGCCCTGCATTGTATGCTGGTATCAAACGCTGCTTGCCGGAAAAGCATATTCACCTACAGACGAAGACTGATTATATAGGCAATCTAATCACACGGGCGGATCTCGAGCTTATGGGCAGGTATGTGCATACAGGTGTGAGACTGCTTTAAGGTGTCATTGGCATAGTTATATAGTTATTATTATTATTATTATTGTTGTTGTTGTTGTTGTTGTTGTTATTGTTATTATCAGCACTAAGTGGTATAGTCACATTCCAGTACTGACAGAGGATGATCTAATATAACTGTTCTAGACTTATGGTGTGCTCTGTTTATCTATTATCTTGTGAACAGTTGCAGTTGGCAAGGCATCGGTTTCACATTCAAGACGACTGGGTCTCAAAACGCTTTCTGGTCATCTTCATTTCTGTGATTTCCATAAACTGATTAAGGCACTTGCTGTTCGGGTTCACAGACAATTTCCATTATCATCCTTGTCATTCAGTTTTTAAGAATACGCGTGTAAAAGTAGTCTGATTTTTCTGTAAGAATCCTATTGTAAAACAAAAAAGGTAACCTATTTAATGATGAAGCCTATTCTGCTGTTTGTGGTAAAAGGCAAAGGTATATTGTTCAGTCTGAGCCTTGTGTTTTTTCTCCAAGGGATATTGGTCCCATGAATGCAAAAAAACTGCATCCCTTGTTTTTGTGTGTGTGTGTGTGTGTGTGTGTGTGAGAGAGAGAGAGAGAGAGAGAGAGAGAGAGAGAGAGATACTGCAATTAGACTTACATCCCATTGACTTTACCCTTGTACACATTCCCAAATTCCAAAATGGGAAACAAATAAACTCTAAACTCCTTGCTGGGGCAACTTCTCAGTTTGAGTCAGTTTACTTAATAGAGAAGTCATCAAGATTCTGAATTAGGCTGATAACACACTACTCATACCTGTTTCGGCAAAAATACATGTAACAACAGGATTAGAACTATGGGTGAAGGGCAACAGGCAGATTCCAGATTTCCAGAAAGCGTTTGACATGGTGGCCCACTTCACACGGTTAACAAAGGCATGAGCATTGGCCTCTTACCTTTCTTGCATTTATCGTGAATCTCTCACCCAGTGCAAAGTCCCAAGCGACTGGAAGAGAGTGCAGGTGACTCCAATAAGAAAGGTAAAAGAACAGACCCACAAAGTTACAGACCAATATCACTAACTTCTGTTTCTTGCAGAATCTTGGAACATATTCTCAGTTTGAATATAATAAACTTCCTTGACACTGAGAAGTTTACGTGCATGAATCAGTGTGGTTTTAGAAAGCATCACTCGTGCAAAACCCAGCTTGCCCTTTTTTCACAATATGCTGAGAACCATGGATGAAGGATAACAGGCAGATTCCATATTTCTAGATTTCCGGAAAGCATTGCAGGCTGTTAACGAAGATATGAGCATATGGAATAAGTTCAAAGATATGTGTGTGGCTCAAAGGCTTCTTACATAATGGAACCCAGAATGTTGTCCTTGATGGCAAGTGTTCATCAGAGTCAAGGGTATCATCCAGAGTGCCCCAAGGAGCTGTGATAGGACTGCTGCTGTTCAGTATGTATATAAATGATTTGGCTGACAGGGTGGGCAGTAATCTGTGGTTGTTTGCGAATGATGCTGGGGTCTATGGTAAGATGTTGAAATTGAGTATCAGTAGGAAGATAAGAGACGACTTAAGACAAAATTTCTAGTTGGTGTGATGAATTGCAGCTAGCCCTAAACATGGAAGAATCTAAGTTAATGCGGATGAGTAAGAATATCAGACCTGTAATGTTTGGATACAGTATTGCTAGTGTCCTGCTTGACACAGTCAAATCGTTTAAATATCTGGGCATAACATCGCAAAGCGATATGAGGTGGAACAAGCATGTGAGAACTGTGGAAGATAAGGCAAGTGGTCGACTTCAGTTTATTGGGAGAATTTTAGGAAAGAGTGGTTCACCTATAAACGAGACCACATGTAGGACACTGGTGCAACCTATTATTGAGTACTGGTTGAGTTTTTGGGGTTGGTACCAGGTCGGATTAAAGGAAGACATCGATGCAATTCAGGGGTAGGCAGCTAGATTTGTTATTGGTAGGTTCGAACAACACATAAATGTTATGGAGATGCTTCGGGAACTCAAATGGGAATTCGTGGAGGAAGGCGACATTCTTTTCAAAGAAACACTATTGAGAAAATTTAGAGAATGAGCATTTGAAGCTGACTGCTGAATGATTCTACTGCCACCAACACACATTGTGCATAAGGACCATGAAGATAAGTTACGAGTAGTTAGGGCTGCTACAGAGAGATATTGACAGTTGTTTTTCCCTCGCCCTATATGTGCGAGGAATAGGAAAGCAAATGACAAGTAGTGGTACTGGGTACCCTCCACCACGCAACGTACAATGACTTGCAGAGTATCGATGCAGATGTAGATAGAGTCCAAAGCTGGTGAGCCTTCTGGTGCAGACTGTATACCACTTAGGTCCCAGTTGGAGTATCCTGGTGAAATAACTCTATTTTTAGCAATCGTATACAGCTGCTTACTTGACAAAATATCCATATCTGAAGGCTGGAAAATTGCATAGTTTGTATCAACACTAAGACAGGAAATAGAAGTAATCATCTGAATTATAGATCCATATTATAGATGGGATTTGTAGCAGGAATTTGGAACGTATTCAGTGTTCCAACATTATGAAATATCTCGTAGAAAATGATCTGTTGACACACAACCATCACGGGCTCAGCAAATACTTTTGTGAAACACAACTGGCTATTTATTTGCACAAAGTAAAGATGCTATTGACAGAGGATGTAAAGTTGATTCCAGGTTTCCAGAAGGCATGAAATTGGTAATACTTTAAATTGAAAACAATAGAGAAAATGAAATTTGTAGGAAAGGCAGATCAAAGACAGCATTTTATTGATAGAACACTTACGTGACACAACAAATCTACTACGCTTGCTCCTCCTGTTCTGGAGTATTGTCGTGCAGTATGGTATCCTTATCTAATTGGATAGATGGAAAACTTTGAGAAAGTTGAAGGAATGGGTAGCTTGTTTTGTAATATCATGAAACAGAGAAGAGAGGCTCATGAATATGCAAGCCTGTTTTGGTGGTATTAGTTAAAATAAAATCATTTATTGTTGCGACATAATCTTTTCACAGAATTTCAATCACCAACTTTCCCCATCAAATTCTAAGATATTTTGTTTACTCCCACCTATGGTAGGGACAAATAATCATCATAATAAAGTGAAAGGACACACAGGTTGCACAGAATTATTGAGGAATTTAGGATATATTGCAGATTGCAGAGAGAGTTCCCACCTTTGCAGCTCAGAAAAGCTGATGTTGGTGAGAAGGATACAGATGGCACAGACTGTGAAGCTGTCATTGGAGTGAAGAATGTTTTGTTGGGCAGTGTGTTCAGCAATTGTATGGTTCAGCTGTCCCTTAGTCACAGTCTGTTGGTGGCCATTCATGCGGACAAGCAGCTTGTTGGTTGTCATGCCCACCTAGAACACAGCACAGTGGTTGCAGCTTAGCTTGTAGACCACATGACTGGTTTCACAGGTAGCCCTGTCTTTGATGGGATAGGTGATGCTTGTAATCGGGCCAGAGTAGGTGGTGGTGATGGTGGTGGGAGCAGGATGATGTATGCATCTAGATCTGTTATAGGGATAAGAGCCACGAGGCAAAGGGTTGGGACCAGTGTTTGAGCAGGAGCAGAAGAGGATATTATGGGTGGCTCTATACCAGTGGGAAGTACAGTAGGCAGGCTCTACGACAGGTAATGGAAACTCTAGCGCAATATGTGATTGAGTTGCTCCAATCCGGGGTGGTACCGAGTCATGAGGGGAATGCTTCTCTATGACCAGACGGTGAGGCTTTGGAAGATGGTATGGTGACTGGAGGGATAAGGCACAGGAGATCTCTGTGCAAGGTGTAGAGGGTAATTTCTGCCTGTGAAGGAACTGTGCGGGTGGGAACTCTCCCTGCAATATATGCCATGTTCACTAATGAGAGTAGTATGAAAAGGACAGTTGCTACTCACCGTACGAGGGCTGTTCAGAAAGTAAGGTGACTTTTCAAATTGCACGGGCAATGTATAAGAGATTATTGATTTAATATAATAGAGGGAAACATTCCACGCGGGAAAAATATATTTAAAAACAAAGATGATGGACTTACCATACAAAAGTGCTGGCAGGTCGATAGAAACACAAACACACACATACATACACACAAAATTCAAGCTTTTGCAACAAACTGTTGCCTCATCAGGAAAGAGGGAAGGAGAGGGAAAGATGAAAGGAAGTGGGTTTTAAGGGAGAGGGTAAGGAGTCATTTCAATCCCGGGAGCGGAAAGACTTACCTTAGGGGGAAAAAAGGACGGGTATACACTCGCGCACACACACGCATATCCATCCACACATATACAGACACAAGCAGACACATTTGCATTTCGAAATCTTTTCTGTCGTCTTATTTTCTCTTTCTGTTTTTGCCAGTAGTTTCACTTTGTAATCACCTTCTCCTTTTTACCGTAATCTGCTGTACAATTTTATCCCGCCTATATATACTCAATACCCAAACCCTTTGTCTTTAAATATGTCTGCTTGTGTCTGTATATGTGTGGATGGATATGTGTGTGTGTGTGTGTGTGTGTGTGTGTGTGTGTGTGTGTGTGTGTGTATACCCGTCCTTTTTCCCCCTAAGGTAAGTCTTTCCGCTCCCGGGATTGGAATGACTCCTTACCCTCTCCCTTAAAACCCACTTCCTTTCGTCTTTCCCTCTCCTTCCCTCTTTCCTGATGAGGCAACAGTTTGTTGCGAAAGCTTGAATTTTGTGTGTATGTGTGTGTCTGTTTGTGTTTCTATCGACCTGCCAGCGCTTTCGTATGGTAAGTCACATCATCTTTGTTTTTAAATATATTTTTCCCGCGTGGAATGTTTCCCTCTATTATATCGATATCATTAATTTGAACCCAACAATTACATTTGTTATTGTCACTGTTGCATTTCGAAATCTTTTCTGTCGTCTTATTTTCTCTTTCTGTTTCTGCCAGTAGTTTCACTTTGTATTCACCTTCTCCTTTTTACCGTAATCTGCTGTACAATTTTATCCCGCCTATATATACTCAATACCCTAACTCTTTGTCTTTAAATATGTCTGCTTGTGTATGTATATGTGTGGATGGATATGTGTGTGTGTGCGAGTGTATACCCGTCCTTTTTTCCCCCTAAGGTAAGTCTTTCCGCTCCCGGGATTGGAATGACTTCTTACCTTCTCCCTTAAAACCCAATTCCTTTCGTCTTTCCCTCTCCTTCACTCTTTCCTGATAAGGCAACAGTTTGTTGCGAAAGCTTGAATTTTGTGTGTATGTATGTGTCTGTTTATGTTTCTATCAACCTGCCAGCACTTTCGTTTGGTAAGTCACATCATCTTTGTTTTTAAATAGATTATTGATTTATTTATTAATTTTTTTGTTTGTTTGTTATGTTGGTACAAATGTCCTGAACATATGTTTGCAATTTCAAGCATACAGCATACTTGGTTTGTTTTTGACAGATAGAAAGGTTAGACATGTTTTAGTGTGCTCAGCAATTTTCGATCATTATAAAAATTGGAGCAAAGAATTTGGATCAAATTTTGTGTGAAAAATGGAAACAAGTGCTCTAAAACAGTTGAAATGTTGACAGTGGCACACAGTGAGTCTATTCTAAGTTTACAAGTGGTACAGGCTCTTCCAAGATCAATTAGGAACCTTACTCAGGACACCTCAGCAAATCAGCAACAGATGATACAATGTCGAAGCTGTGAAGAAAACTGTTTTTGAAAATCGTTGAATTACCATAAGAGGAGTTGCTGGGGATGTTGGCATATTGGTCAGCTCGTGTCATGAGATTTTTTGATGTTTTTGGCATAAGACGTGTCATCAAAGTTTGTTCCAAAACTTCTCAACTTTGATCAGAAGAACCGTTGCATGAGCATCACTCAAGAGCTCTTGAATGACGCCAATGATGATCCTGATTTGCTCAAAAGAGTCATAACTGATGACGAAACATTGGTTTACAGTTATGATGTTGAAACCAAAATCCAGTCATCCTAATGGAAGCATCCTGGAGAGCCGAGACTGAAAAAAGCACGCCAAGTTCGATCAAATGTCAAAGTTTTGCTCACTGTTTTTTTTCCAATTACCGTGGTGTAGCGCATCATGAATTTTTGTCTCAAGGTTGTACAATCAATAAGGAGTATTACTTGACATTATGCTCCGTATGCAAGAAACAATACGTAAAAAAGTCCGAAATTGTGGAAAAACAATTCATGGCTTTTGCATCACGACAATGCACCTGCTCATTAATTGTTTCTTGTGAGAGATTTTTTTGGCCAAAAACAACACGAAAATCGTGCCTCAACCACCATTCACCAGATTTGGCCCTCTGTGACTTTTTCCTGTTCCCAAATTGAAGAGACCTATGAAAGGACGAAGATTTTCAATGATTGAGGAAATAAAAACTGCCTCAACCACCATTCACCAGATTTGGCCCTCTGTGACTTTTTCCTGTTCCCAAATTGAAGAGACCTGTGAAAGGACGAAGATTTTCAATGATTGAGGAAATAAAAACTGCATCACTGGAAGTACTCAAGGCTGTACCAGAAATTGCTTTTGAAAAGTGCTTCAAGGATTGGAAGAAGCGTTGGCACAAGTGTATTGTATCTGAGGGGGATTACTTTGTAGGGAAAAACATGAATATTGATGAATAAATAAATATTTTTTTAATAAAACTATAGTCACCTTACTTTTTGAAAACACCTCATATAGTGGTGATGTCGAGGTGCAGATAGGCACAACAAAAAGACTGTCAAACAAGTAAGATTTTGGCCAAAGATGTGTTTACCAGAATTAGTACACACACACACACACACACACACACACACACACACACACACACACCATGAATGCGTAATGGATATCGACTGGATGCCGTGTACTCTGCTTTGCGATGTCATGCAGATGTTTTGCCAACTTTCTGAACCTTGGAGGTGCTTCTTCTCATTCAAGTAGCCCCTCGGTTGGTATCGTGCACTCCATACTAGTCTTCCCATCAACGAATCAAACCCGGGTCCTTCACATGGCAGTCATCTACTCTGACCACTTTGCTATGGAAGTGGACATGCAATCAAACTTGTTTGTCTAGTCATATTTTTCTGGTTTACTTTTGAATCGTTACAAATTTCATGTGCCTTGTTACTAAGGAGAAATTTTACACTAATATCTAAAAAGCATTTTTTTAAACATTCAGTGAAGATATGGGTATTTGCTGGTGAAAGGAACATTGTAGATACCATACCATGCCATGCCATGCCAATTTCTTGTGTCTGTGTAGCATTATTTCTGAAGTTTTCTTGATGTAGCTGATTCATGGTACATTATTCACAAACAACACCTTTTCTTCTTTTGATTGTCATATGTTGCTCTAATAATGAAAAGATAGGAGAAACTGCAATGTGATTTGAACTTCCAAATTGAATGTGTATAATTCGGCTTACTATCGTTGTCAGTTATTGCAAATTTATGTTCCATATTTTCAAATATTTGTGCATTTGACTGTGATATTTATCAGAGAATTTCTTTCTAATTTGTGCTTTTAGTCGAAGGGAGAGGCATGCAAAGACATTAGAAATAGCTCAGGAGGAGGTACTGACGTGTCTCGGCCTGTGTGTATATGAGAGGCTGTACCGAATCCACCTGCGCATGAGGGAAGAGGAGTGCACCTGCCAAGTGCTCGCTGGTGTGGCTGTCGAAGCTCTCTACAGGAGTTTTGAGGTTTGTCCACCTTGCCTGTGTTTACTTGTATTTAAATCTCAAATTTCACTCACCACAGAGCGATTTTGTTGAACAAAGTAGGCGGAACCTCATTCATTAACCTGTCATCTGCAGGAAAGGACAAATGAGTGTTCACTCACCTCATGTTCTGTCTGTATTCTTGTGAGTTCTTGTTGCTATTTATGTTTCTGCAAATGACAATTACAATTAGCTATATTGTTTTCTTTTCTTGGCAAGAGGTCCTCAGAAAAACTTGGAATGTCCACGTACACTGGCTCAATTTCTGTACGGTTGCTTTGGATTAGATCATAGGAATGTAGAAAGAGTCAGTGCAGTGAATCCATTGTGTGGCAGATAGGACAGTAGATGGTTTGTCATTTTTGAACTTGTATTTCCTGTTAGCATAATGTATGCTGGTATGAGATGTAGTGCACTGCCCATGAAAAGCAAGGTTCTGGGTTTGAGTTCCAGTCCAGCACACCATTTTAAACTGGCAGGAATTTTCAGTTTTCTAACATACCTCTTACTGTGAGGTGGTGTATATAATCTAAAAAAGAGAAGCTAAACAGCCCTTCCTTGATTATTTCCTAGTCTGTTTAGGATCCATATCAAATGGTAATAACTGAGCCAAGTAAAGATGGTACAAATAAGAATGACTGTATCTGAAGTTAGTCTGATCTGCCTGGTTGTCATGGAACAGTTATAAAGACAATCGACCAACTGAGTATAAAACTCTTACAGAAGCATTGTTTGTTGTCATAATTTTAAAACAAACCATACTTTTAAAACAAACCATTATAAGACCACCTGAAACTTGTGGACATTGAGTAAAAACACAAGCACATTTTTCTCAGTTAAAATTTAAATTTAAAAAAGTCTTGATCGTAATCTTGTTAAAATATTTTTTTATTGGAGTGAGTGACCGGTTTTGACTCTGTGAGAGAGTCAGCTTCAGACTCCTGAGCAGTTGATGGACACTGCTAGATGAGTTCCGCCGACCCTCGACGCTCGTGTGTTGAGCAGTTACACGAGCTCTGGAGTCTGAAGCTGACTCTTTCATCGAGTCTGAACTGGTCACTCACTCCAATAAAAAAATGTTTTAACAAGATTACGATCAAGACTGTTTTAAATTGTAATTTTAACTGCTTTTAAGATCGCTGGCTATGTTTTCAAAAATTTCAAAAATCTTATTTCTCTCAGTGCTGTAATAGATTTGTTAGTAGCATTGATACCAAATGGCCATGAGGGCACATGAGTATCTCCACATCTCAGGAGAGTTCCTCACATATTCTGACAAAATTCAGGAGCAATATGGTAACTAGTTGTAGAGTTTGCCTGCAGGGGTTCTGTAGTTTAAAAAAGGAGATGCACATGATGGTAAGATTGCGTGTTGTTCACCAGTGAGATACTCTGGCTGACATCGGGGCCTTCTTTTCAACCTATGTAAACATCTCCCATAAGAGATTAATTTCATCACCTGCCTGAATAGTTTCCTTTTGGGATGTGAGAGTCATTACCAAGTGTGATTTTCATACTCTGTCATTGGTATGTACCAATGCATTCTATGACTTGTGAGTTCAACCCACCTTTTTCAACTCTTTAAAATGTCCAGTGATTGTGCTCTTCTGCCTTGCTACCCTGTATGCCTTCTAACATGTGGAAAGTAAAGTTACGCATGTGGAGGCAGTCCCTACAGTGAGCTGGTGATTTGGGATTGTATGGCAGCTCACTGGCTGTATTTGTTCAACATTGACTTCGCAAGTGATTTGCTGCATTGTGCTACCTGCTGTTACAAATCATAATAGCCATTGGCAACTTCAGTGATGTATATATTGTTGCCTGGCAATTGAGTGACAGCAAAGCTTTTCCCCAGAATGACAGTCACACTATAACCTTGACACTGTGAAGAACGATGTGACTACAAGATCTTGCAGAATGCATGTGAGCAGTCTGCAGTGAAATGCCCATCTTGCACTGATCTGTTACATGAATGACAAGTATATGGTCTAAGACATCCCACATGCAAAAATCAAACAATGGAAATAATGGAAAATCCAGGAAAGAATGTAACAATATTATGAGAAGGAAAGTTGCTGCTCATCATACAGTGGTAATGCTGAGTCACAGATAGCCACAACAAAAAAACTTCCTTCCCCCTCCCCATCTCTCTCCTGCCTGCCGCCCAACCTGCAGCACTTCACTGTCTGCCATCCCCACCATACTATCCCTCCCCCTCCCCCTCCCCGTCCCAGCCTCCTCCTTTCCCCAGTTGCCACTCCCATCATGCACTGGTGCTGCTGCTCGTGGTGTGGTTTCAGTTGCCTGAGTAGCACAATGCAGTTGTGTGTGAGTTGCGTTTGTGTGAGTATGTGTTTGTGTGTCTATTGTTGACAAAGGCCATTGGCCTAAAGCTCTAAGTGTGAAAATCTTTTTGTTGTGCCTATCTGCAACTTGGCATCTCCGCTATATGGTGAGTAGCAGCTTTCCTTCTCATGATATTGTTACATCCCACAGCCAGTAACATTAACTTATTTAATTTGTCTCTCGGATGGAATCTCATGCTCCCCGATATACAGTCTCTCTAATTAATTTGGTCCTGAGCGTACGATCAGTTTTAATTGGTAATGCTGCTTGTGAGTTAAATTGGTATCATCATATAAATGTTAAACATGGTTTGTTGCACCAGATGAAATCCAGAAAAATAAATTAAATCATTATGGAAGAAAATTTTAAAGTAGCTATAAAGCAAGAGGAAGAGCAAATAAATTGGTAGGTAGAAAATCACTTTGGCAAAACATGTTCACTACTGATAAGTGAAGAATATTCTTTCATGGCAAGAAAAATGAATATCCTAAACTACAAGGACAATAATAAAATATTGTAAAGGATATAGATTAATATTACTATTAATAATATTTCATGCAGATTAATATTACTATTAAAAATATTTCAAGCATTAAAATTGTGAAATAATGTCACGAGTATTGGCAGATGTCTTGTAAAAGATATATTAATGCTTCATCCGCAGTAGTCTTTAACAGTTTCAGGATTACATGCAGGCTTTTATGGACATTGAGATTAATTTATAAAAGTAAACTGATTTTTTTTTGGCTTATAGTAGTGTAATTAAGAACAAGAGTTGTATAGCATTCGATAAACTAGACACCTATCGTGAGAAAACAAAAGCCAGTGGTTACACCACATCAATTTCTTCTCTTTAATGAGGCAATAATGCATTCAATTGGCTATGGAGATATTCTGTCGATATACTCTTCGCAAGACATCCACAATTGTTGCTAAAATTCTGTCAATAGACTCTGATTAGGGTTTAGTTGTCAAAATGCAAATACGAGGAAAGAAGTGTCCAGAGGTTGACAAATGGAAATTAAGTTTCAGGATATTTAAAAAAAAATCCTGAAACAGGAATGACTAATCAGCAGTTAAAGAAACACGAAAAGACAACAAAAACTGGCATATTACCAGGAGGTATCTGTTTTGGTTTTGTGTACCAACAGCCGTTCGATAGAGAATCTGTTAGTTCGCTAGCTTGACTGGCTGAAGTTCTCAAAGAATTATACTCCATTGCCTCTGTACGACCGAAGTCAAATTCCGGTGAGGACCTAGTATGTAATTGCAGTGGCATTGTTTGAGGGCCTTTCCATTCTCATTGTCAGTGTTTGCCTTCCCACATGCTGCCTGCAATAAGTCACTTAGCTTGAGGCTTTCATTCTTCTTATTGATTTTGTTGTTCTGCTTGTAGATCTTGATGGCTTCATGGAACAAATCAGGTACTATAATTCCTTTCTACATAAAGAACTTCAGTTTCTAAAAAATTTGCACGATGTTCCACTTTGCTCAACCTTCAGCCTCCCACTGCAAGCAGAAAGTGGGGAAGCACACTGGTATTTATCAGAGAAAGGCCCTTGCAGAATACTAACATGACTGCACGAAACTCTCACCAGCAAACTCATCTTTTGTCCAACTCAAGCCACAAAAAAAAGTGGTAGAAGATAATTCTTTAAGAATGTCAGCTACTTGTGCAGATGAAATGTCAGATTGTCAGTCAAACAGCAGTTGGTTGAAGAATTTGATAAATTGCTTCCAGGTAATAAAGCAAGTGACCACAAAAGTCTGAGGAAGGAAGGGCACATTCGATGTCAGTAGCCATGTAACAAGAATTTTATAAAAAAAAAAAAAAGAAGAGCTTTTCCATTGCACAGTTTCTTCCTTTCTCCTTTGCCGACACGTGTTAGTTTTACTATAGTGCGTTTAAAACTAGTTGCGACTTTTGACGTTTTTCTCAGGGGATGGGACGTGACGCTGATGCCCAGGTAGCACCAGTGGCAAGCAGGCTATTCCTACCATGATGCCAGCACTTCAGTTGGTAAAGCACGTCTGTTGCCACACCATGGATAAACATTACTGTCACGCAATAGATGCATCTACGTTCATCATCTCTCATTGGAACGTAGTATACTCTGGTGCTGAAGTGTTATGCCATCATCAGGTATTGCGAACAAGTGTTTTGTGTAAACACAAGATTCACAGTGAAAGTGGACGTTCAGGAATACATTGAATGGCTGCAAAATATTCCTCCGAATTCAGCAATAATAATGGACATTGTGCCATACCACTCTGTTGTGATGGATAAACAATGCAGTGGATGAAAGCGGATGTTTGGCTCAGGGTACAAAGAAATGTTCCACTGGATAAAGTCGAACATTGCGTGTATAAGGTGAAGTTAATGAAACTTAAAGTGCTGTACAAGCCACTGGATAAAGTCAAACGTAGCTTGTATAAGGCGAAGTTAATGGTACTTGAAGTGCTATACAAGCCAGAAACCCAACAGTACCAGGTCGACAAACTGGCTGAGATAGTTTAATCAAGCTTCGTCCATTACACACTAATTTAAAACCAACTGAGAATATGCCCAGTGATGCCAAATGCTGAAAAAAGAAGCCATTTGAAACGTTGCACCACAGGACGGGTCTCGAGTTGTCAGCCATACCAAGAAGGTAGTTGAGGAGCAATGGATTCACGAATGACTATGATGTGTTTTGAGTAATACGTAACTTCTCTTGTTGCCATGTTAAAATCTGCTGCTTTTCTCAAAACAGAGCATAGTTTACAAATATTCATCTCACTAACATTCTGACACAGTTGAAATTGTGACAGAATCATGAAATAGTGTGCTAATAAACTAGTAACTGAGGGCAAGTCAGGTCAATAGTTTATGAAACAGACCATTCTCAGAATAAAATAAACGCGTAACTTCACTTATAGTGTCACAAAACCCACAGCAGTTCTTGTTTCAGCAGCTATTGATGGTCCTTAAAAATTACATTCTTTCACCGAAAAAATCTGTAGTTGCTTGATTATCATGGCAGATATGAAAGTTTCGCATATTAATCATATGGCAAAATACTCTGCCCTTTGTGTGCTATAATTTGCCAAAATCTTATTTTGATACCTCAGACAGTTTATTTGATATGTGGAATTTATGACTATTTCTTTCTGGCTTTTTCGTTGGCGCGTGCTTTCATGATGGATTGGTTTACATACATTCCATTTTCTTGAGACTGCAGACAGATCCGTCCAAGTTTAAATAACAATTCAGTATGTTTCTACATTTCATATAGGCAACATATGACCTAACACGTACAAAACGGAAATTTATAGCGACCCTTATTTTTCACTGCAAACTTTTAAGAATTTCTTGCAGTAATATCGAAATATCACAATCACTATGAGCATCAGTGAAGTGGTATGCAGTTCATCATGAAGCTAACGAATTAACCTACAAGATATGCGAGAATCAGATTTCTTAGTTGATAGTTTCCTTGCAGTCATTTCGATAAAGATTGCAGATTGGCCAGCTAGTGCGGCTTGCTGTTCACGCAGACAGCTGCTGACGCGCCCAGCTCAAGCTGGCAACGGCCCTTCCATCCACTCTTTCTGCACTGAATTGTCAAAAGTTGCAACTAATTTTAAACGCACTATAGTGTTATAGTTGCGTTTATATGTTCCATTCTTACTGCAGATGTGTTTTGTGTAATTTATGTTTTTTTTAACGTAAGGATTTGATTGACTTCTATGCTTAGATATCTGTACCCAGTCTTCTTCATCTTCCTACTACCCACTTCTCCAATGAGAAAGAAACAGTCTATTTTGAAAGGTGTCAATGTCTTATATTTGTTTTATTATTATTATTATTATTATTTCTGTTAGGTATACTGGTACATCAAAATGGGCATAACTTTGTTGTGAAAGTGGCAGAGAATGAAAATTAAATGTGTAATTTATGTTGTAAATCTTCTATTAATCATTATTTTTGAAAGGTGAAACAAATTTGCTTTTGAAGATTTGAAACTTCTCACAAAATTTGTTCAAAGCTTGCAGGTAGATCAAGAAAAAGAAAATTATTTCCAATACTGGATTCATTAACCCCCTGGAAAAACCGCCACTACCATGCGCCAAGTTATCTAGTCTACTGTGAATTACAGTCCAAAAATCGGAAGTGAAACTTAAGATTTAATCTGCCTTGTTTATTTTTTCACATCTTTGAGAGTTATATTGTCCTTTCTTGCATATGTCTTAAATGTTTCTTTGTGTTATTGAATGACAACTGAAGTCCACAACCCATAATGAAATTCAGTCAGTTACAGTGTTTGCTGTAATGCTGATGTCAATTCCTGTGGTTAATACTTTCTCAAAATTGCTATGTGCTCATCATTGCCAAAAAGATACTTAAAATTCTTGTTTTGTCTATGCTATAACAGTGTCTTATGCTTCCCTATTTAATTCTAGATGGCTGTTGATGTCAAACGGGGCATGTCGCAACTAGAACTGCTGTACGAACAAATAACAAAAGAAGAGATTGCAAAACAGCAGAGGCGAGAGCATAAAAAGTTGAAAAGGAAGAAGAAGAAAGAAAGAAGAGCAGGACTAGAAGGGAAGGATACATGTGAGGTAAGGAACCATAATATCCAAACTTCTTGAATGAGTATTTTTCAAATATTTTTAAAAAATTTCTAACATAGATTTGTATTTGTTTTAAATGAAACAGTGCTTGTGATTCTTTTTAGTGTGATTCGGAGGATAATGGTGACAGTGTGAATGATGAATCTCCATGTTCCTGTACATGTTCAGATGGCAAACGAACTAGTCAGAGTAATGACCGCCGTAAGGTAAGAGAAGAAAAACAGTTATTGTAAACTGTGCTATTCCAATTTTTTGTGTAACGTAAGATGCTTAAATGACACAAATTCTTGACAAAATAAGGTAATTGGATAGATAAAAAAAATCTACTCACCATGCAGTGGCAGAACACACACATGAAAGATTACAATTAGGCAAGCTCTCGGAGCCAGTGGCTTCTTCTTCAGTCAGAAGGGTTGAAGGGGAAACACCTCTTCCTTTCCCTTCTACCCTTCTACCTGAAGAATGAGCCACTGGCTCTGAAAGCTTGCCTAATTATAATCTTTTATCTGTGCGTTCTGCCACCGCATGGTGAGTAGGTTTTTTTTATCTATCCAACTAACCAATTTTGTTAAATGATACAAAGCTAGTTGAGTAATATTCAGAGCTTATACTTTCTCTAACTTGCAGATTTGTGGCCTGTACATTAGGCCCCCTTGACCGTTTGACAATTGTGCTTTGTTAACATCCTAATTAACATGTTCTTAAAAACATAAACTTAGTATCTTGTACCAATACATCAGATCCCTCAGGAGGCTCATGACTAGGGACCGGAAAATTTAGCATCTATTTTTGGCAAAAATTCACTTTTTTTTGCATAATTAGTGTCTTTTTGTCTAAATTCACAGGTATTTTTTTTTCTTTGTAAATGAGTAGACATACAAATTAAAAGGTTGTCACTCTACGTGAGTGAAAACAAACAAATTAGCTGTTAAAAATGAGCCGACTGGTAAATTTTGGACAACAATATTTGCCTTTGCAAAAATTTCAGTGCCCTTTTCTTTGGAAATGGCCTATCTTTTCTTTGTTTGGCTTATTTAAGCTTTCAAAAATGAATGTTCTGTCGAAGAGCAGTAGCATTTTCCCGCTGGTGAACATGAATGCATCTCCAATTTAAGGTGTTTCTGGGCATTATTTGTATTTTCCCGTCCAATTCGATGATAACAAAATCTGAAGACTATTAATTTCAACCTTTTGTGGGCATTCATAACTGTGCGCGACCCATGCTTGACAGTATTTCACATTGAACTGACAAGGCTACTTCGCAGGGAAGTAGAAGTAAAAGTAATTCTATCATAACATTAGGGAAAGAATTTGAGCCCAGTCGAAAAACATTACTCTCTTTTTTTTTTTTTCCCCCAGTCGCTTCAGAGCAGAGTGCGAGCACTAAAGGCTGTAGTGGCACATGGCCACAAGTGTAAACAAACTAGTATTTCGACCACTAGAAGTGTGGGAAGCAGTGCAGGGAATAAGTTCTCCCTCGTTTTGCGAAAGCATATCTGACAGTTTGTCACTTGAATAATCAATCTCTTCTGGCGTCCTGCGAGTCGTAATTGAAATCTGTCCTGAACCAGATTTAGTCTCTTCACTCATTTCAAAATAAGATGAGAAAACAATGAGCAATGTACAACATGAAGCATTTGGGCATGGCTACTGCACAATTGCTTGTTGAGGATGGCAAAGTATCTTTAATAACGTAGTTCAGGCCCAACCTCGAGAAGTATTTGATGCAGTCACAGTTTAAATACCAACCACCTAATTTGCCATGTTAAAAATGTCCATGTTATGCCATCTTTTGAACTACAGCTAACAAGCAAATGTATGTGTTTCTTTGTTATAAAATACTAGGTCCGATGGTTAAGAACTACATTGCATGATGCAACATGTATTTTAAATAGACCATTAAATAGTCCTCATTTGGTATGAAACCAGAGCATTGGGAGCATTGGTACGACATTGCGATCGTGGATGTTTAATTTGGAAATGGGTTCTTACACTCATTACCTTTCCAAATTTGGTGTCGCCAGATGAAGTACGATACCAGTCATTGAAAATTGTTTACATTTTCGAAAATTATACACAGAAAATGAAGCTATTTCAAAATATCTGTGTTAAAATAGTTCATCTGGATACAATTTGGTATGAAATAGCATCTATTAAGTAATTTTGCATTTTGAGGAAGAATTTGCATCTATTTCAGATTTATCACAAACCGCGAATTTTTCCTGTACCTACTCGTGAATCTTCAGTGAGTGTGTGCGTGGTGAGCACTGGGCTCCAAGCTATAGCTTTCCTTTCCAACAGTCTCTCATATCTGACTGTGCGTCCTTCTCTTACCCTTATTTTCATGGTGGTAGTCTTTGATGTAGCCCCGGCTATTTTCTAGGTTCTTCTATCCTTTCTCAGAGTATTCATTCGTTCATCACCTTTTGGCTGAAGTAATTTTTGGACTCCTTTTGGGTTTGATCTTCATTTTCCAAATTTTTTCTGTAGTGTGGGCCGACTGGGAAGAATGCCTTAAATATTGCCTACTGCATTCAGTGTTAAAGGTCATCTGTATCCAGTACCTACGTAGGCTCTTGTATGTGCTTCAAAGCCCATGTGGTAGCAAATTTGAGATGGTGGGATTTTTATGTATATTGTGAGTTGAGCCCCCTGACAACACAGTGATCACACTGTTGATGCCTGAGCTGGCAACTCTCCAGACTTGGAAAGGTGTAGATACTTGTCTTCCTGGGACATCAGGAATCCCGGCAACAGCCATTGTGCCAAGTGGCCTTTGCGGCTAAGTGGCACCCGTGTGGAGAGCCCTTGATCAGATTAGGTGGCATTAGGGTGCATGTTTCGCACGTCAAATGTATTAAATTAGCCAAAACAGTGGCCATTCTGATCCAATTGTCTCATCAGATAGCTCTAGAAATTTCAGTGCAGACAGTTATAACCCTACTGCTTTCACTGCCCTGTTTACCCCATAAGAAGAGGGACAAGCCAGATGTATGTGAGCAAAATAATTTGTCCAATGCTTATAATTGATAGAAATACTTTTACTGTGACAAAACCATTATTTTGTGTGGAACATACGAAGATAAATTTGGAGGTGTTGATTCATTGGGATAAATGCTCACTGGATCGCTATTGATTAAATCCTCCTATGCTGCACAACCTACAGCTCTTCCGGCTTATAAATGCCTGAGCGACAAACCTGTGGCCATTGCCTCACATAAAACTTTGAATATGATCCAAGGAATTGTCTGTCGCAGAGACCTTACACTCCAAACTGACAGGGAGTTATGGGCTAATCTTGTGCAGTGAAGTGTACATATTGTCTGACACGTCCAAAAATGTCCTGAGGATAACTGAACAGATCCAGGAATGTGTATCTTAGACTTTGAAGGAAATATCCTCCCAGAAAAAGTTAAGTCAGTATTTACAGCTATGACATGAAACCTTACATCTCATCATCCATGAGATGCTTCTGATGCTAGCGCTTTAGTCATATGTTATCCTGCAGCATGGTGGACCCAAAAAATGCTAACTGGACAATCACTCCATGAAGGCAGCCCTTTGGAACAACCACCTCTGTGTTTCTGTTGCATGGAACACCATCCTCTACGTTCACTAGTTTGCTCAGTCTTCAAGAAAGAAAATAAAAATAAAATAAAAAAAAAAAAAAAAAAAAAAAACAGGAATGTAAATCTATTGCCTGCCTATTGTATACTGAGGCACATAAAAAATATGAACGCATATATCCTGCTGATATGACAAACAGCTCCCTCCTCCAGTGTCCACCAATGACAGGGCTCTATCTTTGAACCCTCTCTCTGGAAACCCATGGATCATAGACTTGATGCCAGCCAGTGGCTGAATGAATGTCAGACTGTGGGTCCAAGGGCTGCCCACTCTTCATCTGTCCCCATGTTCATCACTGCCCTCCTATCAGTGTGTTTTCCAGGAGGGGCGATTCAGAACTTACCATCTGGTTAGGCGGAAATGGGAAACGTCAACACCTCATAGCAGTCTGTTTTGACCTACATAAGGCGTGCAATGCCACCTGCCACGATCACATCTTTCTTACCTCCTGTGACTGGGGCTTTTGAGGCACCCTGTCAAATTTTGTCACTTCCAGTTGTTATGGGTTCAAGTTGGTACTTCACCCAGCTCTCTGAAAGTCCAAGAGAAGAGCATCTTGCGTAGCTCCATGCTGAGAGTCACTCTCTTCCTCATCACCATTAATGGGCTAGTGACACCTGCACTGTATGACGATGACTTGCACATTGGGTACAGCTTCTGCTCTAGCTTTGGCTGAACACCAGCTCCTGGGACCTATCTGATGGGCCTCTGCTTGGACCCTTTTCCATAGTTTCCAATTGTCTCCAGCAAAAACTGGATTGTTCATTTTTGTCATCGCTCCACTTTCCATCTTGACACTTGACACAGCACTTGGATTTTGTCACACAGTCCTGATTTTTGCGACTCTTGTTTGACAAGAAACCAATTCAGCTGCCCCATACTCGTCAACTTAAGACTAGCTGCATGTGAAAGGTTAATGTGCTCTGCTTTCTTGCCCACACCTCTTGGGACACAGATCATGCTACTTTCCTTGGTATCTACCGGGCTCTAGATCCATCCTGCTTGCAGAATGGTTGCCAGGTTTCCACCGACTCCTACTAGACCAGCTCCATACACACTCTCCTTGCTGAAGCACGATCTTCCCTCTTCAGTTCTAACAGTACAACACCTTGCTCACTTACACATCCTTGGAATGTACTCCATACGCACCCTCCCTCCCCCCTTCCCCCTCCCTCCCTCCCCCCCCCCCCCTCTCTCTCTCTCTCTCTCTCTCTCTCTCTCTCTCTCACACACACACACACACACACACACACACACACACACACACACACACAATTTGGTTAGTACCCAGGTACCCAGGCCTTGAATGAGGACCTACTTACTTCCGGGATCTATAGTCTGTCATACCATGATTTTTCGGTGTCTGTTCCTTTTAGTTCTTCAGTACTATCGGGGTGTTATTGTCTTTTACACTGACAGCTCTAAAGCCATGGTAGGACAGGTCAAACTTTTGCATCACATACTGGTCAGGAACACCACTCATTGCTGTAAAAACGTATTTATTTTTACAGTTGAGCTGATGGCCATTAACAGAGCACTCCATTTCATTAAACACGTGCCTGTTGGCCGCATTTTGGGCCGCATTTTGATCTACAGGGATACTCTGCAAATCACACTTAAGTGTCTGGCACAGGTGACTAAATGAATAGTCTCCAGGCCATTGACAAGTGTTATTCTCGTCTTCCTGTGATATCTCTGAACTTAATCAGTTGTCTTCCTCTGGGTCCCCTAGTCATTTGGGTATCCCAGGGAATGAACTGGCTGTCCATTTCGCTAGAGAAACAATTACTTACCCTTCCATCCCCCCCCCCCCTTCCCTGCGGGTCCGGGGCTTAGAATAGGCCCGAGGTCTTCCTGCCTGTCGTAAGAGGCGACTAAAAGGAGTTTCACACGTTTCGGTCTTTATGTGATGGTCCCCTGTAGGGTTTGACCTCCATTCTTCAAAATTTTCCCCGAAGAGCGAGCCAATTGGGGAAGGGCGCCTTACATGGTGCATCGTGTCCATTGTGCATTGAGATCTTTAGCCCACTTTCTTGTCGTCACATTTCAGTCTCACTCATTCTCCATCTCTCGGGCAAGGACACCTTTCTGGGTGAGTTTTCCACCTTGCACTATGCAGTATCGCTTTCTGCATTGACGAAGACCGTGGACTTCTTTGCACCTGATAACCAGCACAGTAGCCAGTCCATTGTGGTGGGGCCGCCATGTACCCTGTGGGTTGTAGCCCCCTAACCACACAGGGATCGCTCTGCTGATGCCTGTGCCATTAACTCCCCACTATTGCCAAGGGGTAGATGCCCATCCCCCTGGGGCATCGGGACTCCTGGCAAAGGCCATCATGCCAGGTGGCCTGTGCTGCGGCTGGGTGGCGCCTGTGGGGAGGGCCCCTGGTCAGAGTGGGTGGCATCAGGGCGGACGACACGCAATGAAGCTTAGTCCATCATCTCTTGCTAGTGGTGAAACACCAGCAGTCTCTAAGCATTCAGGAGTTCAGTTCAACACCTTGTATGTTTGAGAGCTGATGGGGAATCTTTCATGACGATGAAGCCTCAGTTTTTTGTTGAGCATTTAGAGGACAAGTTTGGGGAGGTGGGGGGATAAGCCGCTGGAATGTATGGTGTATCAGCGGTTGGTTTGGGTCTTGGAGTCATGTGGCCTACTGGCTCCACGTCAGAATGGGTTTTGCCGGGGTCACTCTACCACTTATATCTTGTGGTCTCTCGAGTCTGCCATCCAAACAGCCTTTTCCAGACGCCACCGACCTGGTTGCAGTCTCTTTTGCCTTATGTAAAGCCTGTGACACGACCTGACGACATCATATCCTTGCCACATTGTATGAGTGGCGTCTCCAGGACCTGCTCCCGATTTTTATCCGAAACTCCCCTGCCACTCAATACTTTCTGTGTCCAAGTTGGTGCCTCCCATAGTTCCATCCATATCCAGGAGAATGGAGTCCCACCAAGGCCCAGTATTGAGTGTCTTTATACTTTTAGTGGCCATTAACGGTCTAGCAGGCAGCTGTCGGTCCCTCCGTCTCACCTTCTCTGTACGCAGACGACTTCTGCATTTCGTACTGCTGCTCCCAGTACTGTTGTTGCTGAGCATCACCTACAGGGAGCCATCCACAAGGCGCAGTCATGGGCTGTAGCCCCATGGCTTCAAGTTTTCCCGCCATGAAGACGTGTGTCATGCATTTCTGTCGGCGTTGTACCGTTCATCTGGCAACCAACACTTCACCTTAATGACGATCCACTCACTGTAATGTAGACATATTGATTCGTGGGTCTGGTTTTCAATGCTCATTTGACTTGGCTTCCTCATCTTCGTCAGCTTAAACAGAAGTGTTGGCAGCACCTCAATGCCCTCCGCTGCCTGAGCAACACAGACTGGGGCGCAGATCGCTCCACGATGCTGCAGTTCTACAGAACCCTTGTTTAATCCACGTTGACTATGGGAATGTGATTTACTGGTTCGACGGTTCCCTCAGCATTGCGTTTGCTGGACCCATTGCACCATTACGGAGTTCGACTAGCAACAGGAACTCTTAGAACGAGTCCAGTGACAAGCGTGCTGGTGGAAACTGGAGTCCCTCCACTGAAGATCACATGTGCACAACTGCTTGCCAGTTATGTTGCACACATTCATAGCTCTCCAGAACATCCTAAACACCGTCTTCTTTTCCCAACCGAGGTGGTTCATTTCCTGCATAGGCGGCCCAGGTCAGGGCTAATGATTGTGGTTCGCATTCAATCGCTTCTGTTTAACTAGAGTCCTTCCCTTCACCACCTCTCTTCGAGGAGACTACATTTTGTCCTCTGTCGGCTCTTCATTGGCCACGCTTGGGCGACCCACGGTTACCTCTTGTGCCGTGAAGACCCACCCGCCTCACAGTCGGTGTGGCGCCTAGTTGACATTGGCCCATATTCTGGTGCACTGTCACACTTTGATTGCCCAGCGACGAAATCTTGGGTTAACAGACTCATTTCCGCTAATTTTATCTGACAATGCCCCATTTGCTGAAGTATTTTTACATTTTATTTGTGAGGGTGGGTTTTATCATTTGGTCTAAGTTTTAGTGCATGTCCTATGTCCCTCTGTGCCCTCCACCCTAGTGCTTTTAGGGTGGAGGTTCTAATGTGTTGCAGAGTGGCTGGCTTTTCCTTTTTATTCTTGTGGTCGGCCAGCATCTGTAATCTGCTTTCTTGTTTTGCTCTCTTCTGTTTCTAGTGTTTCTCTGTTGTTTTCTTGTCTTCTTTTGTTCCTTTTTAGTGTCTCCTCTACACCAGTCGTACCAGACTGACCCATAGTTTTATTTTTATGTAACGAGCCACCCCCCATATTGTAGTTTGTGGAGCCTTACTAATAGCTGCTCATATCCTGGTAGAATGACGCCCTCCATTTGGCTACCCATGCTATTCATGGTCTTTCCAAATTCTTTGCCTCTCATGCTGGTGAACGACTCATGACAATTGAACTGATACTCCGTTTTCTTCATGACAGTTGTTTTTATTCTCAGATATAATGTTTCACGCTACCTTTGGGGGGGGGGGGGGCGGGGGGGGGGGGGGGGGGGGGCTGGGTGGTTGGGGTCGGGTATCTCCTGCCAAAATGCTGCCTCAGGCGGATCCTAAACCCTGCCCCCTTTGCCTGCTGCCTCTGCCACGTCCTGTTTCCCGTTTATGTAGCAGTGCTCTGTTGATTAGTCTTTAACATTTTGCTTATGGCGACTCAGGGTGGGACAGCTGTGGGAAGGTCTGCCCCCCTTCGCATGTAGACTCCCGGGGGCTGCTTGTGTTTAGCCTTAACAATTTCTCTCTCATCTTCTTTTATTATTGGCAGTCCACATGATGTCAATTATATTTTTAGCATTTTCCCTGTTATTGTTCTGCATCTCATGATTAGACAGATATTCGGGAGTTGGATCCGGCTAGAGTTTCTCTTGGTCTGGGAGACCGCTTGTTTGCTCTGAACTCACGTTATCAGTCCAATCTGTACACTTTAACTTCTCTGGCATCAGTATAGCCTTCAGTGCCTCACTTTTACCTCTCATACATAGTTTCCTCATCCTGGGGCAGTTGTTAAATTACTTCCTGATGAACTCCTCAAATCTTGACTGAGAGACTGATGACCTCGTTGTTTAGTTCCTTACTGCCCAATCAACCAGCCAACCAACATGTCAGAAAATGTGTTGTGACTGGTCAGCTGTTACTTTTGGTAACACTTGCAATACAAAAATCTATATAAAGCGAGTTAAAAGTCCTTTGCCACAGTGAACACAACGTACTAAGTAAATGAATTATATCAAAGGTAAAATTCAGTGAAGGAAGCTATAAATATGAGACAGAAATACTGTTCCTTGGTTATCTTCAGCAAGAAAAATTTTTGTGCTGCTGATACATAAAAGAAAAAAGGTACGCTATCTAGCTTTGGGAACTAATACTTCTTTCATTGGGGAGGAGAGAAACATATGTCAGGTTAAAAAGGGTGGATCACTCTACCCCGCCTCACTGTACCCCACCTCGCTCTACCCCGCCTCGCTAAATCCCGCCCGGCCTCGCTAAACCCCGCCCCGCCTCGCTCTTCCCATGCCCCGCCTCGCTCTTCCCATGCCCCGCCTCGCTCTTCCCATGCCCCGCCTCGCTCTTCCCATGCCCCGCCTCGCTCTTCCCATGCCCCGCCTCGCTCCCCCCCTGCCCCGCCTCGCTCCCCCCCCCCCCCCGCCTCGCTCCGCCCCGCCTCGCCCCCCGCCCCGCCTCGCCCCCCGCCCCGCCCCGCCCCGCATCGCTCCCCCCCCCGCCCCTTCTCGCTCCCCCCACCCCACCTCGCTCCCCCCGCCCCGCCTCGCTCTCCCCCCTCCCCCCCGCCCCACTCTCTCTCCCCCCGCCCCGCATCGCTCTCCCCCCGCCTCTTTCCCCCCTCTCCACCGCGCTCTCCCCTGCCTCTTTCCCCCCTCTCCGTTTCGCTCCCCCCCCCCCCCCGCCTCGCTCGCTCGCTCCCCCTCCCCCCCCGCCTCGCTCCCCCCCCCCCCCCCCCCGCCTCGATCCCTCCCCGCCTCGCTCCCCCCCCCCCTCGCTCACCGCCCCCCCCCCCCCACTAACCCACCCCCTCGGTCACTCCCCCCCCTCGCTCTCTCCCGCTGCCCCACTCTTTCCCCCCTCGCTCACCCCCCCCCCTCGCTCACTCCCCCCCAGCACACTCCCCCCCCTCGCCCCCCCCCCCCCGCATCGCTCTCCTCCCCCCCATCGCTCTCTCCCCCCCCTCGCTCTCTTCCCCCCGCCTCGCTCTCCTCCCCCCCGCCTCGCTCCTCACCCACGCCTTGCTCTCCCCCAGCCTCGGCTGCCCCCCCCTCCCCCCCGCCATGCTCCCCCCCCCCCCACCTTGCTCTCCCCCCTCCTCGCTCTCCCCCCTGCCCGCTCCCAAGGAAATTCATTGGAATTCTTGCTACTTCTGTTGTACATCAATAGAGCTTGCAGACAATATTAAAAATAACCTCAGACTTTTTGCAAGCCACGTACGACAACACAGGAAGAACATAGATACAGGAACCATTGGTATATTATTTGCAAATTGCCGTAGTTGTGTTGGGAAAGTACCAGAGCTCCAAGTGCTAATGGAAAGCACTGTTGCTAAAATTGTTATAGGCACTGAAAGATGGCTAAAAAACAGTGTTTCAAATAGATAGGCTAAACACGGTTGGTGGTGGGGTGTTTGTTGCTGTTAGAAGTAGTTTAACTTGTCGCGAAATTGAAGTAGATACTTCCTGTGAGTTAGTATGGGCAGAGGTTGTTGTTGGCAACCGAAATAAAATGATAATTGGGTCCTTTTACCAACCTCCCAGTTCACTTGACTCATACGATAATAGGTGGTGGTGACTTTAATTTACCCTCTGTATGTTGGCGAAAATACATGTTTAATTCTGGAGGTATGCATAAAATATCATCCGAAATTGTGCTAAACGCATTCTCCGAATTATTTTGAGCAGTTAGTTCATGAGCCCATGCGAATAGTAAACGGTTGTGAAAACACACTTGACCTCTTAGCAACAAATAATCCTGAGTTAATAATCAGCATCTAAACCGATGTAGGGATTAGTGAACACAGGAGTGTCGTAGCGAGACTGAATATTGCAATCGCCAAATCCTCAAAAAAAAGCGAAAAATATACTTATTCAAAAGAGCAGATAAAAAATCAGTTGATGCCTTCCTGAGAGACAATCTCCACTCATTCCAAATTAATAATATAAGTGTAGACCAGATGTGGCCTAAATTCAAAGAAATAGTATCGGCAGCAATTGAGAGGTTTATACCAAATAAACTAACAAAGGACAGAGCTGATCCTCCTTGGTACACAAAACGGGTTGGAACAATGTTGCAGAAACAATGAAACAAACATGCCAAATTTAAACAGGTGCAAAATCCCCAAGATTGGAAATCCTTTACAGAAGTTCAAAACTTAGCACGGAGTTCAATGCGAGACACCTATAACGGTTTCCACAAGGAAACTTTGTCTCGAAACCTGGCAGAAAATCCAAAGAGATTCTGGTCGTATGTGAAGTATGTTAGCGGCAAGAAACTATCAGTGCCTTCTCTGTGTGATAACAATGGAGATACTATCGAAGACAGTGCTGCCAGAGTAGATTTACTAAGCACATCCTTCCGAAATCCCTTCACTAACGAAGACGAAGTAAATATTCCAGAATTCGAATTGAGAACAGCTGCCATCATGAGTAAAGTAGAAGTAAATATCCTTGGAGTAGTGAAGCAACTCACATCAATTAATAAAAACAAGTTTTCTGGTTCAGACTGTATACCAATTAGGTTCCTTTCGGAGTATGCTGATGCATTAGCTCCAAAAGATCCGTACCCAAAGACTGGAAAGTTGCACAGGTCACACCAGTATTCAAGAAAGGTAGTAGGAGTAATCCATTAAATTACAGGCCCATATCATTAACGTCGATATGCAGCAGGAATTTAGAACATAAATTGTGTTCGATCATTATGAATTACCTCGAAGGAAACAGTCTATTGATACACAGTCAACATGGGCTTAGTAAACATCGTTCCTGTGAAACACAACTAGCTCTTTATTCACATGAAGTGCTATTGACAAGGGATTTCAGATCAATTCCATATTCCTGGATTTCCGGAAGGCTTTTGACACTGTACCGCACAAGCGGCTCATAGTAAAATTGCATGCGTATGGAGTATCGTCTCAGTTATGTGATTGGATTTGCTATTTCCTGTCAGAGAGGTCACAGTTTGTAGTAATTGATGGAAAGTCATCGAGTAAAACAGAAGTGATTTCAGGTGTTCCCCAAGGTAGTGTTATAGGCCCTTTGCTGTTCCTTATCTATATAAATGATTTGGGAGACAATCTGAGCAGCCGTCTTAGGTTGTTTGTAGATGATGCTGTTGTTTATCGATTAATAAAGTCATCAGAAGATGAAAACAAACTGCAAACTGATTTAGAAAAACTATCTGAATGGCGCGAAAAGTGGTAGTTGACACTAAAGAACGGAAAGTGTAATGTCATCCACATGAGTGCTAAAAGGAACTTTTTAAACTTCGGTTACACGATAAATCAGTCTAATCTAAAAGCTGTAAATTCAACTAAATACCTAGGTATTACAATTATGAACAACTTAAATTGGAAAGAGCACATAGAATATGTTGTTGGGATGGCTAACCAAAGGCTGCGTATTATTGGCAGGACACTTAGAAAATGTAACAGACCTACTAAGGAGACTGCCTATACTACACTTGTCCGTCCTCTTTTAGAATACTGCTGCACGGTGTGGGATCCTTACCAGGTAGGACTGACGGAGTACATCAAAAAAGTTCAAAGAAATGCAGCATGTTTTGTATTATTGCGAAATATGGGAGAGAGTGTCACAAATGATACAGCATTTGGCCTGGAAATCATTATAAGAATGGCGTTTTTCGTTGCGACGGAATCTTCCGAAATTCCAATCACCAACTTTCTTCTTTGAATGCGAAAATATTTTGTTGACACCGACCTACATAGGGCGGAATGATCACCACGATAAAATAAGGGAAATCGGAGCTCATTCAGAACGATATATGTGTTCATTCTTTCCGCACGCTATACAAGATTGGAATAATAGAGAATTGTGAAGGCGGTTCGATGAACCCTCTGCCAGGCACTTAAATGTGATTTGCAGAGTATCCATGTAGGTGTAGATATAGATGTAAATGTTCAGTCAAATCTTGGTAAGATTTCAAAGTGATGCGAAGATTTGCAATTTGCTTGAAATGTTCAGAAATGTAAAATTGTGCAGTTCAAAAAACAAAAAAACTTGGTATCCTGTAACTATAATACCAGTGAGTCTCAGTTGGAATCAGCCAGCTCACACAAACACCTGGATGTAACCATTTGTAGGGATATGAAATGGAATGATCACTTAGGTTCTGTCAAGGGTATAACTGGTGGTAGACCTTGCATTATTGGTAGAATACTGGGAATGTGCAGTCAGCCTACAAAGGAGGTTGCTTACAAATGACATGTGCGACCCATTCTAGAATGTTTCTCAAGTCTGTGGAACATGTACCAAATATGAGTAACAGGGGTATTATTCTGAAACTCCTTACGTCTTTAAGTAGATAAGTTTTGGAGATAGCTCATTGCAGTTGAAGGGAAAATTGCAGAGCACATCACTAGGTATTGGCAAGCAATATCAGGTGGAGAAAGGCTTGTATTTATCTTTATATTTGTGGCAACTGAAGATGCTTATACTAGCATTAAGTACTTGTTCACATTTCAGCCATTTCTCAGCTTATACCATTTTTACTGTGCTCCTGTCTAAACCGACTTTGTTTTCTTCCTCATGTCCGTGGTTGAAAATTTGAGTGTTTCGGTAATTTGCTGCAAATTGTCCAAAAAGCCCCCTCCTCCACACATTCTGTGCTGTGGATCTTGTGGATCCTATGTCATCTGTAGTCTTCTGTTAGCAACAATTCATTTTCTTCTAGTCACTCCATCTTTCATACACCTCATATTTAATAACTAAGGCAATTCTTGTATGAATGACAAGGCTGTCAAAGTAAAGGCATTCTGTGTTGTTCATGTCGAGTGATTACCAAAGCAGAGAGCATGCACTCTGCCTTTTATGATTTGCTAAAAGACTTACAACAAGTGGAACTGAGTACAACTGAATACTACTTTGGAGGAAGTATTTCTACCATGTTCTTATATACTAAGGTGGGATGTGTTTCCTTCCTTCCTATGACATGATTGTTAGTTGAAGCACAGTTATTGGCTGTATTACTGTGATAGTGCAGAACAGCTGGAATTCCAAACTGTTGCTATGTTTTGAGAAGCATGTTACATTAAAATAGCTTTATGAACGCCATGTTGGCTTTATAACACCATTTTCAGGCTCATTTTGACCAAAACCAATGGTCTGAACCACTACCAAAAAAATTATCCCAAACAATTGTACATTGTTCACCACTTACAAGGAAATATCACTTCAAGAACTTGGCTGCCCCCCTTGTAACCATACAAATGCTACATCACGTACTGTAAGCCATTACTCAGTAAAATATTATTTACTGCTTCAGAGACTAACATTTACATAATTCCAAGTAACATTACTCATTATTTTTTAATTGTTGTGTTTTTGTCAGCTTAAACAAATCGAGCTTTAGCATTTGAGAAAAATGTCTGATAATTTGCTTGCATAGCACAGTCTAGAGTGGGTGTGTACAGACTTGCTAGTACTATCAGCTGCGTGGTTGCAAATCCCTCACTTTGAATACAAATTGCAAGTTAAAAAATAATTTGGCTTGAAACATCTTATTATTCCGACTGGTATTCCCCTGCGCTAATGCTAGCTAGACTGGGCATAAAACAACCTAGCTCTACAATGGTCCACTCTCTCTTTTTCTGGAAGGAATAAAAAAAGGGGGGAAGCAAGAATGAATGCTGAGGGGCAAGTGAACATCAGTTCAATGGCGGGTTGGTTGCGGGCCGTGGTCTGTGCATCCCTTTTCTAGAATTTGCTGGTTGCTCTTAATTTGTTAGGTGTACTAAAGTGAAGATGAGGTTTAGTGCTTCCTCAATGTTTCCCAATGAAACTCTGTACTTATGGGCCCGCCGGGACACTATCTTGCACTCTTTTGTTATTTCTGTCAGCCCATTCTGACAAAAAAAAAGCTATGATCTTGGCATGCAGTGTCCGGACTTGCATGCACTTGGAGCTAGCATAACCAGAGGTCAAACTGTATGAATTTAGGAATACTTCTGGTGACTTGTGTGTGTTTGTGAACATTTTTACTTAGCAGCAGGCCATTTGTTGGTATGAACTCACGTGCATTAGCTGTTACATAGCCATCATACATCCAATGAATTGTTTGGAATAGTCTGATATATGACTTTTGTTAGGTTTGCTCCTGGCTCTCGTAGCCTTTCAAGCATGTGTGTTCACATAGATCTTTTTGTGCTTCATCATACATTCAGCACATGAAACAGCATGCAGTGTCAGGTTTCCAAATCCCCGTTTTTTCAGTGAAAATATGTATTTGCTACAAAGAAAAAAAAAGTGTCATAGAAGTAAGATTTATCTTGGAAAACTCAGTTTTATGTTTTGTGCCCAGCTTTGACACACACACACACACACACACACACACACACACACACACACACACACTCCCCCAGTCCCCTTTCCCTCTGTTTTTTCCCACATAATTGTTTCTCAATTACTTTATTAGCGCTATCGAGATAACATTTACAAACTTGGTAGAACATAGGACCCTCAGATACACACAACAAATGCGATACTGTAGTTAGTATTGGGCAGAGTCCAAGCCACACACAGGGAGGTAAACTCTGCTGGGGCTTCCATATTATCATGCTGAGCTTACATTTTTGAGAAAGCATGTAATACTTGTAAGTGCACATTAAGAAGACTGTCAGGTGGCTAATGGGAGGAGCTGAACAAATAGAAATCAAATAACAGTGACTAATTTCTGAACACAGTTAACATGAAGTAATGGAAAACATTGTGTTTGACATCTTGGCTGCATTTGAGATGTAGGGCAACTCAGTTTTGGTCCTCTTCAGTAATATGAAGTAGACACACAGATGAGTGTGTGGGTCCTTGCTGTGAACTCTGAACCTTTAACTGTAGGTACGTTCTGAATATAGTGAGCCCAGAGAATATGATTAACTATTTTGTTATAGTGTCACAAAACAATGTTATGCTTCACATTTAATACATTTTGCTTTTTGTGTGAGGCAGTCAACATATACTTTGTCATTCTTCCATTTCAGTCAACAGTGGACCACATTATTTCAAACATGTCTTTCCTCGAGCTGTAACTTACACCCAGTATTGTCACGTTTACTTTGTGTTTGTCAGTCGTCAGGTTTGAACTTTGGCTTTTCTTCTTCCATGTAGTGTCTTATCATCTTTTTACGTGCAAGTATGGTTTATTGTTATGCCATCTTCTGTACACTCTTTTCTTCTTATTAGGTCTGAGATCTTCTGTAAGATCTTTCTTTCCTAATGTTTAATTTCTCGTTCACACCTTTCCTATTTTTTAGAAGGCAGGCACTCTGTTATGTATAGAACCTTTAGTTGAATGGCTGCATAACTGCACCCCAGCCTAATGTTAAAAGAAAGGAATTGTTTTCAGTAAAAATCTCTAGTCAGTTGGTGTTCTGTTTTTATCGTTGTGATCCTCAATTTGAAGGCTTCTTTCTAAACACTGTTTGGTTCTGCCCACTGTGCTTGAACATGGTAACTTTATGCCTTAATCATTATTTGTCTCTCTAAAGATAGCTGACTAGAGTTTAGTTACAAACTCAGTTTTATCAAAGAAGATGTGAAGGTCAGGCTTAGCAACTTGGGTTTTGGGTTCACTGATCAGTTTAGTGGTTGTGCTGAACAAATCAAAAAAAGATAATCTGCTAAAGCTAAGCATTTTGATTTTTATGTCATTACCATGTTATTTTTCATTTTCTTTTATGAACTGTTGTGAGTGAATACTGACAAAATATCTTAACATTAATCAATATTTTCAGCTCCAGGTGCTGGACTGTAAGAATGATGGTTCTCCAACTTGCTGCTGTAAAGACTGTCAGCAAAGAAAAGTGTTAAATCGAAGTTCTATGGAAGAGGATGGTGGTGGGGGCCATGATGAAGTGAGTTGTGTAGATGGCACCTCAAATGGAGCCCCAAACAGTTTGAATCACTTAGAGAACGGTACGGATTCAGAGACGAGTGAAATAGTTCAAGAAGAAAACAGAGTGAACGGGGACATGAGCAGGCAGAGTCCTGTGTCGAGCGAGTCGGGGTCCATTACAGCTGGACGCAGGGCGAGAAGAGGGCGGAAGGGGCGACGGTGTTTTCCGCAAGAGAGTTCAGTGAGTTCCAGTGCCTCACCCCATAGTGCAGCTCCACAGCCTGCAAGTGACGTTCTCGACAGTGAGGTTGGGAAGCCAGATTCTATGGAGAGAGAAGCCACCTTCTCTTTGTCACCTTGCCAGTCTTGTAAAGATGTGCAGGAAACAGTGGTTCTCATAAGAGAAAGTGACAGTCGGGTGGAAGTGGGCCACTGTAGCCCTCCGGATTTGAATGGCTGCAGTGATGGGACATCGGTCTCAAGTAGCTGGCACAGTTCTCCAGAAGGATCAGATGTGGCATGTTCTGAAGGCTTCTGCAGTCATGATGGTGAGTCAACATTTTTTTTTTTTTTTCCAGCTATGAAATATGAAAGCCTGTCTCTCTCTCTCTCTCTCTCTCTCTCTCTCTCTCTCTCTCTCTCTCTCTCTCTTTCTGTGTGTGTGCGCGTGTGTGTGTGTGTGCGCGTGCGTGTGTGTGTGTGAGGGCGCGTGGGTGCGCGCAGAGGTGCAGGGGGCGTGCACTATGGGTGTGGTTGTAGAAAATATTCTCAGTTTGCTTAATGTCTTAAATTAGGATAAAACCTTGTGCTTTCAAAGCACCTCCATCTTATGCTGCCAGAGATTGTATGGATTTCTGCCATGCAGGGTGGCCATTTCTCTGGAATTATCGGACAAATTTAATTCCCAGGAAAAGTTGGGGAATTCTGAGAGACTGTAGGGGGAGTTGAACTGTTCATTAACGGAAAGAAATGTTCTGAATTACTTTGATACAAATCACTCTTTAGATTTTGCGTTGGAAAATATTGGTTGAGTGTTGCATAAGGAAAGATGAAAAAGGTCATTAAAGTGGCAGCAACCTTCATTATTTTCCTTGGGTTCCTAGTCTCCTGGTCTGTTTCCCATTGCGCAATTGTGAATACGTCAGACAGTAATGAGTGCATGAGGATATGCCACATTTCAGTTAATTAAAAAGAAAAAAAAAAAAAGATCTATACTTGAATACTCATTTCATAAATCACCTTTGAATAATCAAGCTTTAGTGGTTGGTTGGCAAAGTAGTATTTGGCTAACTTTCTTGTATTTTCATACTTACTGTCAACACTGCCTGTAGTGTAAAAAGACTTTGGTTTGAAGCATGGCACATCACTGCTTTCAAATTCCTTTGAAGAACAAACTTTGGTTCATTGTAGCCGTGCTGCTGTATGTGTCTTGCAGTACGGTACATCTGGCGACAAGTGTGGTGTTTCATTTCATGTGCTCAGTCTATTTGGTTGTTCCTATGGTTTTTCTGTCCATGGAGACAGTGCTCCAATCTCTCTTCAAGCAGCACCGGGCATTTACACTTACTGTTACAAATTTGTTGGACACATTGAGTATGCAGGCTTCCACAACATCAGTGTACCTGTTACCCTTTCCCAGTTAAAACAATGTGGCCAAAGACTGGGAGGCTTAGAAGAAGTGGCTTTGGCAGCACTTCTTCACTTGTCACTAAGGGAAACATTTGTAAAGCTTTGTTTCTTTCTTGGATTTCTCCTCAGATCCACCTGTTGTTGTGCCAGTTATCCCCACCATCCTACTGGGTTTGGAGAGCCAAACTTCCTGGCCTCAATCACAAATGTCAGTTTGCTGTCAATGCTCATCATGTTTCTTATGCTGATTGTATGGTCTTTGACGCCAATCTTCGTACCTGATGGCAGCGTAACAGCCAAAAAACAATTAGTGAAATAAATAGTAAATTTGTAGAATGTTACCCCAGTGTTGTGTGTGTTTCCATTCATAATGTATAAAATATTCTACCAAGAACTGACAGAACAGTCATTCCATACCATTAAATATTGCTCATTCTTTTGAGATATCGTGTGCTGCTGGTGATTGGATTGGTGTGACATTGCCATGGTGGCTCCTGTTCCTTGATGTCAGGCATGAGTAATTTCTTGGGTGCTGGATAACATGGCAACCCTACAGCGATGTAGTAAATAACAACAGTGGCAGTGCTCTGCGTTCGTTGAGCGACTTGCAAGAACTGTAGGAGAAAAGGACCTATAGTGTCTTATATGTCATTCCCAGCCCCTTCCTGCAGATATGGACATGGATGTTTAATATGTGTCCTCAGTGTTTATGAATCATAAGAAACTGTTTATCAAAGTGCTAGTGATGGAGAAAGCGCTCAGCCTACAAGTGGACATGGGTGCAGCTCTGACTTAACAGAATTCGCAATTTTACTTGGCTCTGGGGTCTCCAGTGTTGCTTCCAGTTAGTCATTTGGTGAGTTACAACAAGCAGCTTATTCCAATTTTGGGGTAATTTACATCTCCCACTATGTGTAAATCTGTGGTGTCTTTTTTTTACTGTTTTGGTAGAGGATATTGCTGGCACTGCAAGTTTATTTGGTCTGGATGCTTTCAGTGCTTTTAGTTTTTCGATTGTGGATATGGTGCACCTCTTTCCTGGCCAGGTCTCTTACCAGCAGTTAGATTCTCTGTGCTCTGAGTTCTCGTCTTTTTTACTTGGGTAGGTTAGATTGTGCAGCTGCTTTAGTGGGCCACATTACCATGAAAGCCATGAAGTGGCCACACTTTTTCCATGCCTTCCTATTCCCGTGGCTTTCTGTGTTCAAGTGAAAATAGAATTGGACAGGCTGATGTCGTTGGAGAATCACACAACCTATTATATCGAGTGAGTGGTCTATCCCCTTGCAGTCATTAAAAAACTGACTGGTTAGCTTTGCCTCTGCTGCGACTTCAAAGTTTTAGTTAACATTCAATCTCCTATTGGCACTTACTCTTTCCCCGTCGGGACGTGTTATAGGCTAAACTCTCAGCATTTTTCTAAGTGTGCACTCGGGGCAGTTCTTGCACGTCGATATGAGGAGTTTCATGTTTTCTTGTACAGGTCTAAGTTCCACCTTGTTGCTGACCAGAAACCCTTGCATTAAATCGTACCACTGAACAAACTCATACTGGGTTTGAACATATTTACAATATGCATTCTCATACAATATATATGAATATAAGAAACATATATGTCAATTAGTCAGGAAGTAGTAGCCGACCGCAACAGACGCAGCAACAGATAAGTTTTGTGACTTTTATGAGTTCCTAACCAGGAGCGAATTTTATTATATCATCTGTGTGCTTTAATAGTTCAGTTTCTTGAGTTTCTGTGTGTAAATAAATAGCCACAGTTCTAGCGTTTTCATTTGCGTCACAAAGTAAACCAATTTTGTGACATATTACAAGTTTCTTGTCAGGGGCAAATTATTTAGGTTCACCTGAGTGCTTTGGTAGTTAGATTCTTGAATATCTGCGTTTTACTAGACACAGTTCGTGCGTTTTCGTCAGGGTCTACATTAGAGTTGCGCAGCACGTGCCGATAGTCCATTTATCTGCATAGTTTAGTTTTCCAAGGTCTTTGGTATGGACAGGGACTGTGATTGTTGTGCGCAGATGCGAGCCAAGTTGGTGACACTTTGCTCTCACCTTCAGGCTGTCATGGCTTCGGTTACACAGCTTGAAGCTGCAGTGGATGGGCACCACTGTTGTGGGCCGGCCGTGGGGATCCAACGGACGTCCAACCCTGTTACTGCTCACACTGAGGCTGACACCTCACCTGTGGTCAAGTGGGAGGTCGCCCCGGGGCGAAGCAGGCAGCGAAAAACTTCCCAGGTAGCCGCACATAAGGCCTCCCCGGTTTGTCTGACAAACAGGTTCTAGGTGCTATCTGTGGCTGACACTGTCGCTGAGCCGGATGCTTTCGCCTGTCCTGTTTCAGAGGAAACCACTCAGCCTGCAAGATCCGGGCAATCGCAGAGGGTGGTACTATTGGTAGTTGGGAGCTCCAACATTAGGCACTTTATGGGGTCCTTAGGGACTTGGCTGACAAGGAGGGTAAGAAAACCAATGTGCACGCCGTGTGAATACCGGGTGGAGTCATTCCAGATGTGGAAAGGGTCCTCCCAGATGCCATGAGGAGCGCAGGGTGCAGCGAACTGCAGGTGGTTGCTCACGTCGGTACCAATGATGTGTGTCGCTTTGGATCAGAAGAGATTCGCTCTGGTTTCGAGCGGCTAACAGAAGTGCTAAAGGCTGCCAGTCTTGGTTGCAAGATGAAAGCTGAGCTGACTATTTGCAGCATAGTCGACAGGACCGATTGCGGTCCTCTGGTACAGAGCCAAGTGAAGGGTCTGAATCAGAGGCTCAGATGGTTCTGCAACCGTGTAGGCTGCAGATTTCTCGACTTGCACCAAAGGGTGATTGGGTTTCGGGTTCCGCTGAATAGGTCAGGTGTCCACTATACGCAGGAGGCGGCTACATGGGTAGCAGGGGCTGTGTGGCGTGGACAGGGCGGTTTTTTAGGTTAGAGGGTCTCAGAAAACACAAGATGGGCTTCAGTCACAAAGGGTGCAGGCTGAACACAGGAAGAACATAGATACAGGAACCATTGGAATGTTGTTGTTGTGGTCTTCAGGACTGAGACTGGTTTGGTGCAGCTCTCCGTGCTACTCTATCCTGTGCAAGCTTCTTCATCTCCCAGTACCTACTGCAACCTACATCCTTCTGAATCTGTTTAGTGTATTCATCTCCCTCTATGATTTTTACCCTCCACGCTGCCCTCCAATGCTAAATTGGTGATCCCTTTATGCCTCAGAACATGTCCTACCAATCGATCCCTTCTTCTAGTCAAGTTGTGCCACAAACTTCTCTTCTCCCCAATCCTGTTCAATACCTCCTCATTAGTTATGTGATCTATCCATCTAACCTTCAGCATTCTTCTGTAGCACCACATTTCGAAAGCTTCTATTCTCTTCTTGTCCAAACTATTTCTCGTCCACGTTTCACTTCCATACATGGCTACACTCCATACAAATACTTTCAGAAATGACTTCCTGACACTTAAATCTATACTCTATGTTAACAAATTTCTCTTCTTAAGAAACGCTTTCCTTGCCATTGCCAGTCTACATTTTATATCCTCTCTACTTCGCCCATCATCAGTTATTTTGCTCCCCAAACAGCAAAACTCCTTTACTACTTTAAGTTTCTCATTTCCTAATCTAATACCCTCAGCATCTCCAGACTTAATTTGACTACATTCCATTAGTATTACAGTTATAAATTGTCGTAGCTATGTTGGGAAAGTAGCAGAGCTCCAAGCGCTAATAGAAAGCTCATTTTCAAATCGTTATAGGCACTGAAAGCTGGCTAAAGCCGGATATAAGCTCAGCCGAAATTTTTGCGAAGAACCTAACGGTGTTCCGAAAAGATAGGCTAAATGCAGTTGGTGGTGGCGTGTTTGTTGCTTTTAGAAGTAGTTTAACTTGGCGCAAAATTGAAGTAGATACTTCCTGTGAGTTAGTATGGGCAGAGGTCATCGTTGGCAACTGGAATAAAATAATAATTGGATCCTTTTACCGACCTCCCAGTTCAGGTGATACAGTTGCTGAAAGGTTCAAAGAAAACTTGAGTTTGATTCCAAACACGTACGCAACTCGTACGACAATAGTTGGTGGTGACTTTAATTTACCCTCTACATGTAAGCGAAAATACATGTTTAATTCTGGAGGTATGCATAAAATATCATCCAAAATTGTGCTAAACGCATTCTCAGAAAATTATTTCGAGCAGTTAGTTCATGAGCCCACGCGAATAGTAAAAAGTTGACCTCATAGCAAAAAATAATCCTAATTTAATAATCAGCATCTAAATCGATATAGGGATTAGTGAACACAGGATTGTTGTGGCGAGATTGAATATTGTAATCCCCAAATCCTCGAAAAATAAACGAAAAATATACCTATTCAAAAAAGCAGATAAAAAAATCACTTGACGCCTACCTGAGAGACAATCTCCACTCATTTCAAATTAATAATATAAGTGTAGACCAGATGTGGCTTAAATTCAAAGAAATAGTATCGGCAGCAATTGATAGGTTTATACCAAATAAACTAACAAACGACAGAGCTGAGGAGCTGATCCTCCTTGGTACACAAAACGGGTTAGAACACTGTTGTAGAAACAATGAAACAAACATGCCAAATTTAAACAGACGCAAAATCCCCAAGATTGGCGATCCTTTACAGAAGTTCAAAACTTAGCGCGGAGTCCAATGCGAATCGCCTATAACAGTTTCCACAAGAAAACTTTTTCTTGAAACCTGGCAGAAAATCCAAAAAGATTCTGGTCGAATGAGAAGTATGTTAGCGGCAAGAAATAATCAGTGCCTTCTCTGTGTGATAACAGTGGATATACTGTCAAAGACAGTGTTGCCTAAGTAGAGTTACTAGACACAGCCTTGCGAAGTGCCTTCACAAAAGAAGACGAAATAAATATTACAGAATTCGAATCAAGAACAGCTGCCAGCATGAGTAACGTAGAAGTAAATATCCTCGGAGTAGTGAAGCAACTTAAATTACTTAATAAAAGCAAGTCTTCTGGTCCAGACTGTATACCAGTTAGGTTCCTTTCGGAGTATTCTGATGCATTAGCTCCATACTTAAAATCATATAAAACCGTTCGCTTCATGAAAGATCCATACCCAAAGTTACACAGTTCATACCATTATTCAAGAAAAAAATAGGTAGTAGGAGTAATACACTTAATTACAGGCCCATATCATTAATGTCGATATGCAGCAGGATTTTAGAACATATATTGTGTTCGAACATTATGAGTTACCTCGAAGGAAACGGTCTATTGACACTCAGGCAACATGGGTTTAGAAAACATCGGTCCTGTGAAACACAACTAGCTCTTGCTCGAACAGTGCTCAGATATACTGCCGGTTCATAGTGTCCAACGGGCACAATATTTCGGCGGTCAGACATGTCGCCATCGTCAGGTGCTCTTTTTTTTTTTTTTTTAAAAAAAAAAAAAGAGATGGGCCCCCTCCACGCCCGCACCAACGTGGTGACCAAACCAAAAGTTCTACTGTCACCTCCGTGAACATGTTAGTTGTCTAGTAAGTGGATCACAGGATGCTGGGCTGTGATGTTGTCCGTGCGTCTGGGTAAGACTACGCATTAACACAGTCCATTGGGTGATAGATAGTGGACGAAACGCGAGTGAGGGTAGCGATTTGAAGAGCAGAGGGGAAAAAAGTGCCATGGCTCGTGCCATGGGAAAAAAACCTCTGCGACAGTGGGATGGGTAGTAAGAGCAGTAGTGGCTTACTAGCTGCGATAGCTCATGCAAGATTGGATTTGTTAGTATAGGTATCATGCATCATTACCATGACAAGCGATGGCGATGTGTCCCAGTTGCTGCTGCTGCTGCATTCCTGGAACAATCAAGATCGTTATACAGTAGTGGGAGATCGGCCATAGATCATCTCACTGTGTGGGGGATGTGTGGAGCTTGTTTGCATGCAGTGTACGGTACGGCTTCCCTGTGTGGTGCCAGTTATTCGGCAGTGTATTCCAGCTGGATATCCAGTAATGGCGTCTGATTAACAGGGGCTCGCCTGTGCCGTTATGTTTGCGTATGCTTGGCCATAGATGTTATGTCCTTACAAGTATGTCTTTTGGTCTTTTATGTTTCCATCTATGGTTGTGGTCATAGTTCCCCAGATTCAGAATAAACGGGTTCTGCGAATGTCTGGAGTTTCTGTATAGTCTTGTGGTGAGTTTGTGGATTACCTCCGTGAGAGTCTCAAGTCGGTATTCCCGGTGAAGGTCCGCGATGCGTGTGTATTGTGGAGCATTGCTTATGATTTTGAGTACTTTGTTTTGTATGAGCTGCAGACGGCGCAGGCGTGTAGGCGCAGCGTATCCCCAGACACGAGCTGCGTACGTCATCAGGGGTCGGATAAGTGTCATGTACATGGACCTCGACACCCTTCTGTTCAGTGTGCTACGCCTGTTGAGCATAGGATAGAGCTGTTTGAGCCTCGCGCTAGCTCGGTTGGTCATGTGTTGTATGTGGTCCCCCCAGAGTAATTTCCGGTCCAGCCAGACACCGAGGTATTTGACTTTCTCGCGGAAACGTATTGGACGTGCATGTAGAGTTATTGGTCTGCAGTAGCGGTGTTTGCACAGTTGCTTCGGTCTTCTAGTGAACAGAACGGCTTCGCACTTGTCGACGTTTACTCTAACACGCCATTTCTCCAACCAAGGCTCGGCCACTCTGAGTGCAGTCTGTAGGCGTGACGTAATGTTTGATGGTTTCCAATCTTGCGCAAGGATGGCTGTGTCATCCGCGTAGATTGCCATCATTGTGTTGTGTGTGGTTGGGAGATCGTTTATGTAGAGGTTAAACAGTAGGGGCCCTAGGATGCTTCCCTGGGGTACTCCCGCGTGTATACCGTGTCGTGTTGATTGTTTTCCCTGCACGTCAGTGTTGAAACTCCTGTCTGTGAAGTATGAGTGTATTAGACGCAGCAGCCCGTCAGGGAATCCCGCGTCGCTGAGTTTGCGGATGAGGCCGTTGTGCCATAGACAGTCGAAAGCCTTTTCGATGTCCAGGAACACTGCCCCTGTAGCTTTGTTTATGTTGAAGCCATGTGTTATATGTTCAACGACCCGTAGGAGTTGTGTTGTGGAGTGGTGATTCCTGAAGCCGAATTGCTCCGGTCTCAGGATGTCATTTGTTATGCAGTGCCTAGTGATGCGTTTGAGAATCACCTTCTCAACAATCTTACTGAGCGAACTCAGAAGGCTGATGGGTCGGTAATTTTGTGGGAGGCTGTGGTCTTTCCCCGGCTTCCTGAACATCAGGACCTTGGCCGTCTTCCAAAAGGCTGGGAAGTGTTGGTGTTTTAGTATGGCATTCGTTGTGTGTGTTAGGTACTCAGTTGCTTTATCCGTGAACTCCTGGAGGACACGGTTTTGAATGCCATCATGACCAGGGGCTTTCCTAGCAGCGGAATGCATTATAGCCCAGGAGACTTCGGCTGTGCTAGCATGTCGAATGTTGTCGCGCGATGGTTGGGCTAGAATGCGTGTAACCTCTTGGTCAGTAGCAAGTGTGAACACTGGATCTGATGGTACCAGGTTCGGTGTGAATGACGCTGCGAGTGTTCGAGCTATTAGTTCTGCTTTCTCTTCCGCTGAGTATGCAGGTCCGTCAGGCGCTTGAAGCGTTGGGGTGTATATTTTCTCCCTGGTGAAGTGTCGGGCTAGCTGCCACACGCCAGGTCGTGCGGTGTCCAGCCCTTCGAGTTTTTAATTCCACTGTTGTGTTTATGTGTTTGTATTTTATCGTGTATGATGCCCTGTAGTCTGTTATTGTGCCGTTTGAAGTACGGACGCCTGGTGCGCTGCCATTGTCTCCTGAGGCGATTCCTCATTGAGATTAGGCCCAGGATTTCCTGGGGCAGGGCCGCACTGCGTTGTTGTGAGGTGCGATCAGGTATGGTGCCTGCCATTGCGTCCCGGACGGCGTTAGTGAGGGTTTCTACTGCCTCGTCAATTTGTCTTGTTTTGTTAATTTCGTGTATAGGTGGAATGTGGCTATCAAGCATTTGCTTGAACAATGTCCAATTCGCACGCCCGTAGTCCAACATCTTGCGTTGTTCCGTGTGCTGCAGTGTTTCCTCAATGTATAGTATTACAGGTTGGTGGTTTGAGGGCAGATCGTTTTCAACGGCAGCATTGAGTGTCGCTGTAATGCCCTTGATGAGGGCCATGTCTATCACGTCTGGCCTGTGTCCCCTCTGATAGGGAATGTGCGTCGGTTCAGTCGGAGCTAGTATAATGTAGTTTCTACCTAGCGAATGCTCGTACAGTTTTTTGCCGTTGGGATTTCGTATGCGTGAATTCCGTTCTGGGTGTTTTGCGTTCAGATCTCCAGCGACTATTACTCGCGGTGAAATGTTGAGTAATGTGCTGATATCGCGTGTTGAGATGCCTACAGGGCTGTTGTATACCGATATCAGTGTGGTGTAGGCTCCGTTGAACTTGACTCTGACGGCCGTAGCCTCGATTTTTTCCAGTTCAGGGAGCTCTAAGTTTATGTGCTCAATGTCTTTGTGTATGACGATTGCAGTTCCACCTGCCACGGCGTCGCCCGGTCGGTCGGTACGATAGACACAATAGCCAGGAAAGTTTAATTGTTTGTGCGGTTTAAGTTTAGTCTCGCTCAGTAGCGCGACAAGGATTCCCTTGCGCTCCATGAACGTGGCAAATTCTGCCCTTTTGTTGTGGATCGAGTCTGCATTCCAGAACAGGATCTGTGATAGTGTATGTGGGTCTGCGTTATGGGCCGGGTGTGGTATATTATTCATGTAAGAGTGTGAAAGAGTGTTGTGATGGCAGTGTGTATGACAGCCCAGTATTGCCCGGGTTCAGCGCTCATGAGCTGGGTGATGAGTGTAGTGACGGCCGTCAGCACCTTGGTAAGGATTTGAACGGTCGTGTGTCGGGGTGTGTTGGTGTTGGGTGTGGCAGCCTGAGGTGCTGTTGTGGAGTTAGCGGCCGCTTGTGCGGGTATTGGTGTGTTGTTAGGAGCAGCATTTGTGCTTTGTGGCAGAGGTTGTGACGCCTGGTTTACTTCTGTGGAGAGGGGGATGGTAGTGTGAGTTACAGTCTCGGTGTCTTGTTGACTGTTTTCCTGTGTGTTGCTGTTCCGTTGTTGCTGTGTGGCCTGTTGTGGTGATTTCGTGTTCCCCGCCCTGTGTTTGCATGTACGTCTATTCCTCCTCTGGTTTTGGTGTTCGGGGGGGGGGGGGGGGGGGGGGGTTCTTGTGTGGGTGTGTCTTCCTGTATATGGTGCGTTTCTTCGCAGCACGTGATTTCCGGGAGTGGGGTTGTGTTGTTTGGGGGCATAGGTGTTGGTACTGATGCTTGCTGGGTTTCAGGTGTTGCCTGTGGTTGTTTTGTGGCTGTTGCAGCGGTTGTTTCACGTGTGTGTGTAGGGCGCTGAGGTTCCGCAGCCTGTGCCGTTCCGCCAGGGCGTGCAACCGTGGCAAACGTTACGCCGTTCCTTACTGGGTTCGGCGCTGGCCTTGGACGTGGTATGTCGTACAGTACCCTACTTTTGTCTTGTTTTCACTTCAGCGCCTGTTTGTATGAGTTGCACTGTCTGAAGTTTGCCACATGGGGCCCACCGCAGTTGGCACAGCGTCGCTGGTTTGGTTGTTTTTGTGTGCAAGTGTTGGATCTGTGGTTGCCAGCGCATCCGCGGCAGCGAGTTGCCAGGCCGCAGCGGAGGGCCGAGTGGCCGAACCGCTGGCAGTTGTTGCATTGTTGGGGGGACGTTGGGTGGTTCGTAGAGTTCTACACGTACGTCCATCCGCAGAAAGCTCTTTATCTGCAGGATGGCGCGGGAATCAGCCGAGTCCGCTAACTCAACCATGTAGTGTGGTAACGGTGCGTGTGTATGGAACCCTGTCATCCGGGAGGCACTTTTACAGTCGAATCCCAGATAACAAAGGGCCGCATGTACTGTCTCGTTGGGAGTACTGGGATCCACTCCCTTGATCACGTACTGCTGGGTTCTCTCGTCCAGTGTTCTGTACGTGTAATGTTCGATCTTCCGATCTTTGAGGAAGGTCAGAAGATCTTTATATTCGTTGTCTGTGGCAACGTACAGTGAGGCCCTATCCCCCGAGTACTTTGCATGTAATGTGCTGTTTATGTGCCTCTCCACGAATGCAGTGTTAAGGGCACTAAGGTTCCCATAGTTTTGTATAACAACTGGGGGGAAACCAGTCTTGTGTTGTGTGGGCACTGCTGTGGCTTTGTGTGCTTTGTTGTTGTTCGCCACAGCTGTGTTTGCGTTTTGTTTTGTGTTAATGTTGCTAGCCTGAGATGAGCTAGTGGGTGTAGGCAACAGCGCCTTTCGGTTGTCTAGCGAGTTTGGTTGCTCGCTTGTTTGTGCTGGTGTTTTTTTGGGTCTGCGTTTTGTGCCCTCCACCTGCCAGGGCTCTGTGTAGTGGTTTTCTGTATCCACATCCGCCGCTGCTGCCTCGGTCTCTTGAGGCTGCGGCGCCGGTGGGAGAATGGTACATGACTGTCCAGTGACAGGTGAGTGTAAGGTGATATTTAGTGTAGTTGTCTTGGTGGGAGAGACGTTCGCCCCGAAAAGTTCGGTGATTAGCCGACGCGACTCGAGCTGCTTTTGCGCTTTCGCGCCAAGCTGTCGAGCGTCGCCAGCCACTCCCTTGCCTTCGGTAGCGGGCGGGGCGCGAGTTTCGGCGGGTGCAGTCGATCCTCGCGCCTCTTGTGTTGCAGTCTTGCTGCGGGTGATAGCAGGGGAAGTGCTAGTAGCGTCCGCTATCTCGCACTTAGGATTATTTATTTGGTGGGAAGGGGGAAACGACAATTTTACTTTTCTCGAAAGGCGAGAGAAGTGTTACTTGTTACCCATGGAAGTGGGTGGTCCCTACTTTACGCTAACATGCGCTGTTCGTGCAAGAGCGGCACCTAAAGGAGGTGCGGAAGAAGAATGGCCTGCAGCACGCGGGCTTGGTCCCGTGAAGGAGCCCTGGTACTGCCTCAGAGTCTCTAAAAGAACGTGAGAATCACGTTGGGGGCGTTGGGTAGCCGGAGGCTACCGGGAGCTGCGAGCCGAAGCTCTTTCGCAGCAGTCCGCGACTGGTTGCGCGGCTTTGCGTCGAAGGGGAGCAGGCTCAACCCTTCGGCACTCGGCCGGTTGCCGCTGGGCGGCTGCGCCGGGAGCGGCTGATGCGCACTCCCTGGGCGCTGCCGGGCGACTGGCTGAGGAGCGCTGGTAGCGGCCGGCTGGCGCGCGGCCGGCTGGAGGGGGTAGCGGGCGAGCTACGGTTGCTGGCGGTCGGTGGCTGCGCTGCGAGGTCCTCTCCGCTTGGCGTCCACGCGACGACTCAGGTGCTCTGACGAACTGAGCTCCTGAGGGCGAGCGGCCTATTTAAATCCCCTCCCCCCGCGGGCCGCTTTCTTCACCGTCTGCGCCCGCACACTGGCGGTCGCAAAGACATGGGTGTCGGAATCTGTCGTAGCATCGATGAGCTTGCTAGTCCGCCCTGGTCGCCAGTTCGTACTTCTTGCTGAAAGTCATCTTAATTACATTCAATGTCAGGTCCCAAGCCTTGCTGAGATTGTATCCGCAATCTCGGTTTATAGATCTTCCCTGGTGTGAATTTTGATAGCCTCCCTTAAAACGCTGTCCCAATATTTAGAGGTCTGAGCCAGGATATTGGTACGCACATAATCCATCTCGTGTTTCTCGGACAAACAGTGCTCTGCTACCGCCGACTTATTTGGATATTTCAGTTGAGTGTGCCTTTTATGTTTTCGGCAAGAATCTTCGATCGTGCGTACTGTCTGTCCGATATGTCTTCCCACACTCCCAGGGAATTTGGTATATGCCGGCCATCCTCAAACTGATGTCATCTTTCACATTTCCCAGTAATGCCCGTGTTTTATTGGGCGGGCAAAAGACAGTTTTAACTAGGTGTTTAATGACAACTTCAGACTGAAGGACACTGATATCCTAGTGAGCTTCGACGTGGTTTCACTATTCACCAGGATGCCTCTACGAGAGTCAGTCGAGCTTATTGGACAGAAATTTGACGAGAAGACCACCAAACTCTTTAGGCATGTCTTGACCTCATCGTATTTTCTGTTCAATGGGGAATACTGTGAGCAAACCGATGGAGTCGCAATGGGCAGCCCACTCTCGCTGGTGGTCACGAATTTGTGCATGGAGTACTTTGAGGAGGGAGCCTTGGCGTCATCCAATTGGAAACCTACTTGTTTCTTCCGTTATGTCGATGACATGTTCGTCATCTGGCCCCATGGTAGGGACAAGCTCCTGGATTTCGTTACACACCCAAACTCCATACATCCAAACATCAAATTCACTATGGAGACTGAAGCAGAAGGAAGGTTACCATTCCTGGACGTCATGGTCAAGAGAAGAGCTGATGGTACCCTGAGCCACCGTGTGTACAGGAAGAAAATGCACACTGACCTGTACCTGCATGCAGACAGCTAGCACCACCCTTCTCAGAGGAATGGAGTACTAAAAACACTAGTACACAGGGCGCGCAGCATCTCAGACCCAGAGAATCTGCCTCAAAAAGGTGTTCCGAAAAAATGGGTACTTGGAATGGCAGATTAGATGCACTCTCCGTCCCACCTGTGGAGATGGATGAAGTCACGGAAGAAGAGGTAGCAACTGCCTTTATTCCGTACAATGGCGCACTATCGGGGAAAATCGGCTGTATATTAAAGAAACACTGAGTTAAAACCGTCTTTTGCCCGCCCAATAAAACACGGGCATTACTGGGAAGTGTGAAAAGTGACCTCGGTTTGACGAAGGCCAGCATATACCAAATTCCCTGTGAGTGTGGGAAGACTTATATTGGACAGACAGTACGCACCATTGAAGATCGTTGCTGAGAACATCAAAGGCAGACTTGACTGAAATATCCAAATAAGTCAGCGGTAGCAGAGCATTGTTTGTCCGAGAAACACGAGATGGATTGTGAGCGTACCAATATCCTGGCTCAGACCTCTAAATATTGGGAAAGCGTTATAAGGGAGGCTATAGAAATTCGCACCAGGGAAGATCTTATTAACCGAGATTGCGGCTACAATCTCAGCAAGGCTTGGGACCCAGCATTGAATGTAATTAAGAAGACTCTCAGCAAGAAGTACGAACTGGCGACCAGGGCGGACGTAGCAAGCACATCGACACTACGACAGATTCCAACGCCCATGTCTTCGCGACCGCTGGCGAGCGGGTGTGGATGGCGAAGAGAGCGGCCCACGGGGGGATGGGATTTAAATCTGCCACCCGCCCTCAGGAGCTCAGTTCGTCAGCGCACCTGACGATGGCGACATGTCTGATCGTCAAAATATTGTGCCTGTTGGACACTATGAACTGGCAGTACACCCGTGGACTGTTCGAGCAACAAATACGCCAGGAGAAACTGAAGAATCACACAACTAGCTCTTTATTCACATGAAGTGCTGAGTGCTATTGACAAGGGATTTCAGATTGATTCCATATTCTTGGATTTCCGGAAGGCTTTTGACACTGTACCATACAAGCGGCTCATAGTAAAATTGCGTGCTTATGGAATATCGTCTCAGTTATATGACTGGATTTGTGATTTCCTGTCAGAGACGTCACAGTTCGTAATAGTTGACGGAAAGTCATCAAGTAAAACTGAAGTGATTTCAGGTGTTCCCCAAGGTAGTGTTATACGCCCTTTCTGTTCCTTAACTATATAAATGATTTGGGAGACAATCTGAGCAGTCGTCTTAGGTTGTTTGCAGATGATGCTGTTGTTTATCGACTAATAAAGTCATCAGAAGATGAAAACAAACTGCAAACCATTTAGAAAAAATATCTGAATGGTGCAAAAAGTGGCATTTGACGCTAAATAACGAAAAGTGTGAGGTCATCCACATGAGTACTAAAAGGAACTCGTTAAACTTCGGTTACACAATATATCAGTCTTATCTAAAAGCCGTAAATTCAACTAAATACCTAGGTATTACAATTACGAACAATTTAAATTGGAAAGAGCACATAGAACATGTTGTTGGGATGGCTAACCAAAGGCTGCGTTTTATTGGCAGGACACTTAGAAAATGTAACAGACCTATGCTTGTCCATCCTCTTTTAGAATACTGCTGCGCGGTGTGAGTACATCGAAAAAGTTCAGAGAAAGGCAGCACGTTTTGTATTATCGCGAAATATGGGAGAGAGTGTCACAGAAATGATACAGGATTTGGGCTGGAAATCATTAAAAGAAAGACTTTTTTCATTGCGACGGAAATTTCTCACTAAATTCCAATCACCAACTTTCTCCTCCGAATGTTAAAATATTTTGTTGACACCAACCTACATAGGGCGGAACGATCACCATGATAAAATAAGGGAAATCAGAGCTCATATGGAAAGATAAAGGTTTTCATTCTTTCCGCACGCTATACGAGATTGGAATAATAGAGAATTGTGAAGGTGGTTCAATGAACCCTCTGCCAGGCACTTAAATGTGATTTGCGGAGTATCCATGTAGATGTAGATGTAAGTAAAACTAACAGATAAAGACGAAAATGTTGTCTGCCAAAAAAGATTGCTTGACTTAACCCAGTATAATATTGTATATGATTATGAGAGGTAGTAATTATTTAGCCAGTAGATTGCAAATAAGCAGTTCAAGCCCTCTTCACTAATTTGAAAAACAGATAAAAGCTGTACCAGATTTTAATCAGTTTGTAAACAAGACAGCAACATTCAGATAAAATAATCAAGACAGCTAATCAAGACTTAAATGTCTAACAGACATAGTGTGTCATAATAAAGTGGTTGTAAATTTTGTCATGAGAATGAATTACAGTGGAATGAATCACCTTGGAAGTAATGTGCCATCATGTGTCACCAGATAGTAAGATGGTCAGAAGCTCGAGAATTTCACAGAATCATGATTACAATCTTTTATTTGTTTATTAGTTTCCGTTGTTACATGTGATCTGCACCCTAGAAGATATTGCACTGCGTGTTTCACAGTTTTTTGTTAAAATCCATAGTCCTTTAAAAATGCTAAGACAGGTCGTTGCGATAGTACCAACAAAAGTCATTAGATCTCAGCCCGATCAAAAGAACGAAAAGAACCTGAGATTTCCCAGACTGTGACAGAAACTCTTCGAACAGTTCGAGTCATGTTCAAACCCAGTCCTAGTAAAAACCAAATCAAGCAGACTGTCTCTATCAAAAAAATAATATGGTGTCCTCTTGTGCTAGTTTTTGCTGTGAGAGGAGACCATAAACACTGATTGGCATTGTCAGACTTTGAAAAATCTGTGGGCAGGGGATCTAGAATGAGAGATACGGTGGGGGGATGTTGACAAGAGGCATTACTCTTGGCGTGACAGTGCAAAACCCCACAAAGCCATGGTGACACGGAATGTGTTGAATCTGTGTGGATAGGAGATCTCTGACCATCTAACCTACAGCTCCGAACATGCCACCAAGCGACTTTCATCTCTTCCATCTCGTGAAGCATTTTTGGGTGGAAAAAGTTAATACCTCAACAATGGTGGTGACTATATTGAAAAGTAACCATTGAATCATTGTAAATATTCCAATAAATATTTCTTACTTAGTGAAGTTTTTATGTTCTTAATCAGTCATTGGATGCACCTCGTAAAACTTGGATACACATTGTGGAACCAGGCTGCCGGTGCACTGCACTTCGAATATTCTACCAACGGCTACCAGAGACAGCCTGCAGTGGGCCACATGACTTGCACGCATGACACAGCAGCCACTGTGCCATCTGCCAGAGCTGTCCACTTTAGAAGTGCAGTGCAAGTGGTGATTGCTGGCATATTGTGTTCATACTGATTGTCAGTCGCTGCTTGTATCAGTACCTAAATTGTTTCTGTGTTGTTGTCTATGTTCTGAACTGTTGTTCGCTTTTATGTGGGAGAAGAATAAACTTCAGTTTGTTGTAGTTGTGCTGTCTTTGTGTCTCACACTATGAAACAGTAATTTAATGGGGTTGTCATTTCAACAGACTATCAGTATATCCTACATCTTATCCTAACTGTGCAGAAAGTTGATGCTGCTACACAAATGGAGGTTGCTAGTGTCAGCAGTAGTACCTGTGTTTGTCCATGCAATTGTCCTGCTGCAGTCGTTTTGAAGCCTGTTCAGTGGAAAGTTATTGATGACCTTCATCTCAGTGACCACATCCCACTCTGCTTTCACCTACTGGATGGAGGGTTGCTTGAACTGATGTCACCGAAATGGATTGTCAGCAGGGCTAACTGGATGCTGTCCAGACAGCTGGCTGTGTTCAAACACTGCGACAGAGTCCAGGAATAGGCGGACTGCATCATAAGAGTGATCTGTCAGGCCACTGACTTACCTGTCCCAAAGTTGTCAGGTCATCTTAGGAGGCGACCTGTGCTGTGGTGGACTGACAAGTGTCGTTCAGCGATCCGGGACAGGCTTGCGACTCTTCACCGGTTAAATGCCACCCAACAGCGGACAACCTTACAGCCTTTCGAGTTGCAAGAGCCAAGGCTTGATGTGTCATTAAGGTGAGCAAGAAATGATCATGGCAAGTGTTCCTGGAATCTATCGCCTGTTCCACTTGTCCTACTAAAGTTTGGGAAGTCATCTGGAAGATTTTCAATAAACATGGTCATTTGTCAATAGCAGCAATACTGAAACGGGTATCTCCAATCAACACCTAGAGACATCACTCAGACACTGCAGAGCATTTTGCAAAATCTTGATCCAGCATTTCGTCACTACTGTGCAACTGTTGAGAGGAACAAGCTGGACTACTTCAGGTCCAACAGTTCTGAGTCCTACAACTCCTCTTTCTCCATGTGGGAGCTGGAATCTGCGCTGTCTGAGACTCGTGACACTGCACCCTATCACACCCATATACGGTACTGCATGCTTTGACATTTGTCAGTGGCGTTGAAGGAAATCCTCCTCGAATGTTTTTATCTTATATGCCAGACAGGCAGTTTCCTCAATTTGTGGAGGGAGGCAGTTCTGATACCTGCCCTCAAACCAGTAAGGGACCGCCCATGTCCCAGCAATTACAGGAGTATCGCCTTAATGAGCTGTGTAGGAAAGACCCTGGAATGAGTGGTTAACGGTCGTCTGCTCTTGTTGTTAGAGACCAGGCAACTGCTTAACTGCTCTCACTGTGTACTTCGTAGATTTCGGTCCTCAGTCAACAACCTGACACCAGCTGGAGGCGGCTACTCAGCAGGCTTTTCTAAGTATTTCATTGTATCAGCATATTCTTTGATATCAGAAAGGCATACAATACTACTTGGAGACAAAGTATTCTCACACAACTGCATCAAGAGGGCTTTTGTAGTTGCCTCCACATCTTCCTACGGCCTTTCCTTACACGGCGGTCTTTTAGAACCCAAGTCTGTGACACGCTGTTCAATCATTTTGAGCAGAAGAATGGTATCTTTCCGGGCAGTGTATTAGGTGTTACCCTCTTTGCCATAATCATTCGTGCGGTATTTTTAATTTACCTGACTTGCATATTAGGGACACCATTCTACACTTTAGAGTCCCATTGAGTCAGTCTCTACATCGTTTGTACCCAGCATATAAAGTAGTCCAGGATGCCCTCCTTCAGTCCGACAGACCTGAAAGCGAGAACCGCGAAGACATTGTCCATCATAAAGTGTCATAACCACAGGTCTTGGGGAGCGGGCAGGGCACGTCTGATCCAGTTTTATAGGGCTTTCGCGTATCTGTGGCTGAACTATGGGTGCACAGTGTATAGATTGGCAAGGCATTGTTATTTGAAGTTCATTGACGCTATCTACCTTGAAGGGATTGGGCTGGCTACAGGTGCTTATAGAGCCATTCCCATAACCAGTTTCAGTGCTGTGCCATGGGAACTGCCACTCACTGTCAGGTGGCAGCTCCTCATGGTGCATCAGGCAAGAAAGTTCCTCACATCTCTGACGTCACCAACATACCATACTGTTGCTTCTCCACCTCCGGAACGCCTTTTCTCCAACCGGCCATGAGCCACAATGACATTTGCGGTTTGCTTGCAGCGTGTGGTGCAGTTGATGTGAGACAAGTACAGCTTACAATCCAGGGTTTTAAAATGTCTGGTTACTTCAGAGACCGAGAGTAGTTTTAGATTTGGTCCAGTACAGGAGAGATTGCACTCCTGCGTCTGTTTTTAATGTGATGTTTTCTGACATTTTGTCTGAGCACCATAACTATATAGCTGTCTTTATGGATGGGTCTAAACACGGGGCATCTGTTGGTTCCTCTGTTGTCCTCCTGGAATGTGTTGTCCTCAAGGTCCGACTGCTTCAAGACTTCACTGTCTTCGTCGCATAATTATATGTGATCTTGTGGGCACTAGGACAGATGAAATGTCCTTCCAGTGCTAAAATCTTGTTTGTTCCGATTCCTTGAGTTCCCTTCAGTCTCTACATCGTTTGTACCCAGTAGATAAAGTAATCCAGAATGCCCTCTTCCAGCTATGACGACTGAGGAAGTAGGTGCCTTTCTGCTGGATACTTGGGCATATGGGTATTACATGGAACGGGAAAGGCAAATCTAGCAGCCAAGGAAGCATGTCATGATCCTCAGCTGTTTCAGTGTGCCATCCCCGCACACCCTAAAGCCTCTCTGTTGTACTCCAGAGTTTTGTGTTGGTGGAGGATGAGTGGCTGTAAGTGACTGACAATAAGTTCAGTTCAGTAAAGCCCACAATGCCACCATGACATACGTCCTTAGTACCATGTCGACGGGACGAGGTCCCCCTTATTCGTCTTTGCACAGGCCACAGCCCTCATCACAGACCTATGAGACACGGCATTTTACTCTGCTGAGAGGACCCTCCAATGTGTGGTGCTTGTGGCGCACTGATCACTGTGCTTCACATTTTATTGAATTGTGTTTTATTTTCCGACAATGTGTCTACCCTCTGTTTTAAGTAACGTTCAAATGAATGTGGTTCAAATTGTAAAGTTCTGTGAATTGTCCACTACTTTTCCCAAGATTTTAGGGCAATAGTTGTAATGTGTTAACAGGGTGACTGTCTCACGGGTATTTTTGTAGGTATTCAGCCAGTCACATTTGTCTGTGCCTTTCTTGTACCACAATCCTTCATAATTTTACTTGTGTTTTCATTTCATGTAAAACTACTTTTACTCTTTCTCAGTCAGTTCAGCACATATTAGGTAGTGACTGTGTGGTCGGTTCGAGTGCATGAGTGTGGAACAATTTTTGTGATATTAGCCACACTCATTTGCTTTAATGAGTGTTATAGCACTGATAACTTCACCATTGAGCACCCACAAGCTCCAAACAAACACACACACTGCCTAACTGCACTGTAATAGATTAAGATACAATGTGTAGTTCTCTCTCCACAGAGGTCTGAAAATCAAATCAATAGTTGACTGTTTCTTTTGTCCTAATTTTAATATAGTACAGTAGAGTCTAGATTATTGGACCTAAACCGGCCGCAGCAAGGTCGGATAAGCGGGAAGGTCAGGTAACACGGAAAATAATACAAAAAAACACAAAAATTGAACTAAAAGTAGGCCAAATGAGCTAAACATTTAATACAATACAAATCAAATTAGACTGACTAGATATTTACATCTACATCTACATTTATACTCCGCAAGCCACCCAACAGTGTATGGCGGAGGGCACTTTACATGCCACTGTCATTATCTCCCTTTCCTGTTCCAGTCGCGTATGGTTCGCGGGAAGAACGACTGCTGGAAAGCCTCCGTGCGCGCTCGAATCTCTCTAATTTTACATTCGTGATCTCCTCGGGAGGTATAAGTTGGGAAACGCACCCTCTCGAAACCTGGACAGCAAGCTACACCGCAATGCAGAGTGCCTCTCTTGCAGAGTCTACCACTTGAGTTTGCTAAACACGTCCGTAACTCTATCACACTTACCAAATAACCCTGTGACGAAACGCGCTTCTCTTCTTTGGACCTCCTCTATCTCCTCTGTCAACCCAACCTGGTACGGATCCCACACTGATGAGCAATACTCAAGTATAGGTCAAACGAGTGTTTCGTAAGCCACCTCCTTTGTTGATGGACTACATTTTCTAAGGACTCTCCCAATGAATCTCAACTTGGCACCTGCCTTACTAACAATTAATTTTATATGATCATTCCACTTCAAATCATTCTGCACACATACTCCCAGATATTTTACAGAAGTAACTGTCTTCGTCACATAATTGTATGCTATCATATAATCATACATTAAAGGATCCTTCTTTCTATGTATTCGCAATACATTACATTTGTCTATGTTAAGGGTCAGTTGCCACTCCCTGCACCAAGTGCCTATCCGCTGCAGATCTTCCTGCATTTCGCTGCAATTTTCTAATGCTGTAACTTCTCTGTATACTACAGCATCATCCGCGAAAAGCCGCATGGAACTTTTCTGTGTCTCATGAACAAATAAATCGAGTTGGGTCTCACACGATTGCTGTTTCCGGAATCCATGTTGATTCCTACAGAGTAGATTCTGGGTTTCCAGAAATGACATGATATGTGAGCAAAAAACTTGTTCTAAAATTCTACAACAGATCGATGTCGGAGGTATAGGCCTATAGTTTTGCGCATCTGCTCGATGACACTTCTTGAAAACTGGTACTACCTGTGCTCTTTTCCAATCGTTTGGAACCTTCTGTTCCTCTAGAGACTTGCGGTAAATGGCTATTAGAAGGGGGGCAAGTTCTTTCGTGTACTCTGTGTAGGATCGAATTGGTATCCAATCAGGTCCTGTGGACTTTCCTCTGTTGAGTGATTTCAGTTGTGTTTCTATTCCTTGAACACTTATTTCAATTTCAGCCATTTTTTTGTTTTTGCAAGGTTTAGAGAAGGAACTGCAGTGCGGTCTTCCTCTGTGAAACAGCTTTGGAAAAAGGTGTTTAGTATTTCAGCTTTACACGTGTCATCCTCTGTTTCAGGGCCATCATCATCGCAGAGTGTCTGGATATGCTGTTTTGATCCACTTACTGATTTAACGTAAGACCAGATCTTCCTAGGATTTTCTGTCAAGTCGGACCCTAGAATTTTACTTTCGAATTCACTGAACGCTTCACGCATAGCCCTCCTTACGCTAACTTTGACATCGTTTAGCTTCTGTTTGTTTGAGAGGTTTTGGCTGCTTTTAAATTTGCAGTGAAGCTCTCTTTGCTTTCGCATTAGTTTCCTAACTTTGTTGTTGAACCACGGTGGGTTTTTCCCGTCCCTCACAGTTTTACTCAGCATGTACCTGTCTAAAACGCATTTTACGATTGCCTTGAACTTTCTTCATAAACACTCAACATTGTCAGTGTCGGAACAGAAATTTTCGTTTTGATCTGTTAGGTATTCTGAAATCTGCCTCCTATTACTCTTGCGAAACAGATAAACCTTCCTCCCTTTTTTTATAGTCCTATTTACTTCCATATTCAGGGATGCTGCAACGGCCTTATGATAACTGATTCCCTGTTCTGCGCTTACAGAGTCGAAAAGTACGGGCCTGTTTATCAGTAGGTCCAAGATGTTATCTCCATGAGTCTGTTCTCTGTTTAATTGCTCGAGGTAATTTTCGGATAGTGCACTCAGTATAATGTCACTCGATGCTCTGTCCCTACCACCCGTCCTAAACATCTGGGTGTCCCAGTCTATATCTGGTAAATTGAAATCTCCACCTAAGACTATAACATGCTGAGGAAATTTATGTGAAATGTATTCCAGATTTTCTCTCAGTTGCTCTGCCACTAATGTTTGCTGAGTCGGGAGGTCGGTAAAAGGAGCCAATTATTAACCTAGCTTGGTTGTTGAGTTTAACCTCCACCCATAATAATTCACAGGAACTATTCACTTCTATTTCACTACAGGATAAACTACTACTAACAGCGACAAACACGCCACCACCGGTTGCATGCAATCTATCCTTTCTAAACACCGTCTGTGCCTTTGTAAAAATTTCGGCAGAATTTATCTCTGGCTTCAGCCAGCTTTCCGTACCTATAACGATTTCAGCTTCAGTGCTTTCTGTCAGCGCTTGAAGTTCCGGTACTTTACCAATGCAGCTTCAACAGTTTACAATTACAATACCGACCGCTGCTTGGTCCCCGCATATCCTGACTTTGCCCCGCACCCTTTGAGGGTGTTGCCCTTTCTGTACTTGCCCAAGGCCATCTAACCTAAAAAACCGCCCAGTCCACGCCACACAACCCCTGCTAACCGTGTAGCCGCCTGTTTGGTGTAGTGGACTCCTGACCTATCCAGCGGAACCCAAAACCCCACCACCCTATGGTGCAAGTTGAGGAATCTGCAGCCCACACGGTCGCAGAACCGTCTGAGCCTCTGATTCAGACCCTCCACTCGGCTCTGTACCAAAAGTCCGCAGTCAGTCCTGTCGACGATGCTGCAGATGGTGAGCTCTGCTTTCATCCCGCTAGCGAGACTGGCAGTCTTCACCAAATCTGATAGCCGCCGGAAGCCAGAGAGGATTTCCTCCGATCCATAGCGACACACGTCATTGGTGCCGACTTGAGCGACCACCTGCAGATGCGTGCACCCTGTACCCTTCATGGCATCCGGAAGGACCCTTTCCACATCTGGAATGACTCCCCGCGGTATGCACAAGGAGTGCACATTGGTTTCCTTCCCCTCCCTTGCAGCCATATCCCTAAGGGGCCCCATTACGAGCCTGACATTGGAGCTACCAGTAAGCCCACCCTCTGCGACCGCCCGGATCTTGCAGACTGAGGGGCAACCTCTGGAACAGGAGAAGCAGCAATGTCCGGCTGAAGATCAGTATCAGCCGAAGACAGAGACTGAAACCGGTACATCAGAAAAAGTGGAGAGGCCTTCGGTTCAGCCCTCTGGAATATCTTTGGCCCCCTGCCACACCTCGAGACGACCTCCCACTCTACCACGGGTGAGGGGTCAGCCTCAATGTGGGCAGTATCCCGGACAGCCACAGCCGGAGTCGATCGAGGGATGTGTGGGACGAATTGGCCGTCCCCGACAAACCCCCATCCGGACCCCCACAGTGATGCCCATTGGCAACAGCCTCAAGCTGTGTGACCGAAGCCAACAATTGCCTGAAGCTAGGAGCGGAGGGATGCCAACTCAGCCCGCATCTGAACACAGCAGTCGCAGTCCCTATCCATGCTAAATACTGTTGTGCAAAGAACGTCTGAACTAATCTACAGAGAGCACAAACAATTCGACACAAAATTTAAACGGTTATTAAAATACAAGATTGCCTAGTAAATGCAGTAATGCTGCTACTTGCACATTGCTGACACACTGCTCGGCGGCAGAAGGCTAACTGTACTGTCAGTCACGTACAAAGACTATTTGAAAGAAATAAACAAATGACAGACGATGTTGTGTACATAGTTCCGCGTAGTCAGCGCGTACACAACTTTCCCACTAGAGCGCGCCCTGCTAAGCACAACAGTGCAGGCGCAGCGCTCGTCTTGTCTCCGCACTACGAGATGGCGCTGTCTTAGAGACTGACCAAATTTTGCTTCTGCCGATCTGTTTATTAATCTGTAACGCAGCCAATGAGATTGCTGCTAACGTAGAACCTTTTCTCCTCGCGGATCACACTCGCGCTGTGATGCCTGAATGCGTGAGGTATTATAACGAGTGTACAGACCTCAGTTTAGTCAGTCTGCATTAGTCTGTACCAGTCTATGGACAAGTTTCAGTCTGCGCCTAATAAGATTATCATATTCCTGTACATAGCCATGAAGAGAAATGTATAGACACTTTGTCAAGCATCAGAGATATGTGAGACTAAGATTAACGTACCAAGACCAAAGGAACTTCAGATTGTCAATTGTAAACAGCATCCAGAATCAAGTTAAGTAATTTCTATGCTTGTTATTATTTTAATAAATGAGTGTGAAAATTAATCAAGTTCTGTTTAAAGTTGGTCACCGTCCGTCTGCCACTCTAAGCGTGCAGGTTGCATTTCTATCATCTGACCTAACGGCAGAAGATAAACACGCCACGATAAGACCATGAGACATATTGCTGACACTCGCCTACTTCGTTAGAGCAACAAGTCAAATAATCTGATGGTGTGTGTACCGAAGGTCTTACAGTACGCACACCACAGACGACTATGCGACTTAACACGTCACAGATAATAAAATGCGAATCTGCCCCAGCTAATTACAAAGCTACACAATGATTTGACGGATTGAACTAAACAAGTGCGCCAAGAACACTCAGCTTGACTACTACACTTATATGAACGCTAAATAAGCCACTTGTTGCTACTTGTGCACTGCTGACACACTGGTCAGCGGCAGAAGGAGACTATGCGATTTTACACTATTCAGGTACTAAAACGCCATGCTACAACTTTCAAATACTATAATATGCTCAAAATTTCTGAATTAAACAATGCAAGTACCCAGAAACAGCAAAGAAATTAAGAATTAAACTATGTAACAAATAAGTGAGCTAAGAGTATACGACTTGCTGCTGGCAGCCGCTTATCCAACGGCGGCAGGGAGCACACTGTGTGGAGAAGTTGTCTTTTGTTTGCCTGCTGTTTGCCATTTTTTTGCCGCTAAATCACATAGTCTCTTAAGAAGTAAAACCTTGGTAGACGATGTTTCCTCCAGTTGCTCTACATATTTTAAAGCAGCTTCTAAGGCTTGTGTCCTTCGTTGTGAGAAATCTTGGGCGCACTTTCCTCCACTACATCCGCTTCTTCGTCTTCTTCTTTTTTTGTTTACCATGTTGACTATTTCTTCATCTGTCACTTCAAGTTCTTCATCTTGGACAATACATTCATTTATGTCATCTTCTGTGGCGTAAGCATATCCCGGAACTTTTCGTAACAATGAAAGCAGGGTAGTATTTTCTGGTTCGGTCTGCTGCTGTAGATTTTCATCATCTGGAGAATTTTCTTGATTTTCCTTAGCAAAATTTTCCAGGATTTTGCAATTGTATTTGCTCCAACACTCTCCCAAGATTGGGCCACGTCATAAGCTACGTCTTTCAAATTAATACGGCATATCTTCTCCCTTGTCCATAGCATTAATTAAAGAGGAAAGAAAGTTGCTGCAGTAGTTTCTATTCAGTGTCTGTAAGTTCCCTTGGCCCATATGCTGACATAAGGATGTGACATTTGGAGGCAAAAACATGGCCTTTATATCTTGATCTTGAAGTTCACCTTCATTAGGATGATGAGTGGCATTGTCTAGCAGCAACAATGCTTTGCGGGGCAAGTTGTTGGCTTTCAAAAACTTCTCAGTTTGTGGCACGAACTCGTTAAAAAACCATTCTTTAAAAATGTCTGAGCTCATCCAAGCATTTTTTTGGTTGTAATATTTTACCGATAAAGCATTTTTAAATACATTTTAAAATGCTCTCGCCCCCCCCCCCCCCCACCACCACCACCACCACCACCACCACCACCACCACCCACCCCCCCATCATAGACAGTTCATTTATAATTTGCTGGGGCGTTACTGCATGCAAGAGTTGTCACTCTTTCTTTGCTATGTTTGTAGCCTGGCGCTGCCTTTTTGGCCTTTGACGCTACTGTTTTTTCCGGTAACATTTTGTAATTAAGACCAGTCTCGTCGCAGTTAAAAATTTGATCACCTGTTACGTTTTCCTTGTCCAATACCTTGTGAAGTTTATTCCTAAACAATTGAACAGCTTCAAAATTTGCTGAAAGCTTTTCACCACAGACATTAAGTTGCCGAATTCCGTATCTTTTCTTCCATCTATCGAGCCAGCCTACACTAGCTGTGAAATCAGGTTCACCTTCGTTTAGCTCGTTACGAAACTTTAAGGCTTTTTCCTGTAAAATAGTTCTCAACATGGGTATATCTTTACCTCTATGTTGAGTAAACCTTAGGAACAAAGCTTCACTTACTTTTTCATAATCACATTATTTCATGGTTTTCCGATCTTCCAAAACAGCCGAGGTTGCTCCCTGAGAACACCACTTCTCAATTTCATTGCAGTTCCTTTTCCAGTCTCCAACTGTTGTTTTCCCGACGTTATAATCTTGCACCACTTTTAATAAAGTTTCACCATTGTCTATTCTTTTTAAAGCTTTAAGTTTTTCTTCCATTGAAGCGACCACCTTTTTCTGTTTTGAAGCCACCACCACAAATTTTTACAATAAACAAAGTGCAACACGTCCACTCCACTGCAGATCTAAGTTAGCACTGAGGAGTGATGAGTAGCAGATGGTGACAATGAACTGAGTATCAACAAACAACATGTTAGTCACTGACCTGTCGTCAGCTGGCGCTCGGCCGGTGCGGTGAAAGGGTCAGATAACACAGAAGGTCGGATAACCGAAGATCGGATAATCGAGACTCTACTGTATTGTCCATCTTCATAATACATTCATCACTTCTTCGCCGACTTCAAAACTCATCACGTAACACTTAACAGTGTCCATTGCTTCAATAACTTTAGATAATGTAGGAACTGGCAAAGTTTCTGGTTCATAGTCTTCTTCAATCTCTTCTTGTTTTACTGCCATCTCCTCCTGCAAGACTCCATCAGCTGTCATGGACTGACAGTTGGAAACACCTTTGTTGCATCGACGTATGCATCAAAGCTAAGGCGGTCAGTTGTCTCTTCTTACCCCATCATATGCTGCCAATGCTCAGCTGCAATTCCTTTATTTGCGATATGATGCCTTCTGTAAGTATCCTATGAGAGCTAGCCTTCTTGAAGCAGTTTGAGATTACGCTTCTTGCATGGAAACCCAGGTGCTTCTTCCAAAATGTGTAGCATCTGAGCTCTTTACCTTTCTCATTGTAGTATGAAGACAGGCCACACTCTTCTGTACAATAATCTTCTGTATTTTTGTTTTAGGCATTTTATAGCACCTTGGGTGAGTGGCTGAAGGTACTAGTTGGGAGAAAAAACACTACATTTATATTACATAGGTACAACGTATCTTGATGATGCACTGCACATTGGTCTATAAACAGAACGAGTTTCTTATTGCCGGCCGCTGGTGGCCGAGCGGTTCTGGCGCTACAGTCTGGAACCGCGCGACCGCTACGGTCGCAGGTTCGAATCCTGCCTCGGGCATGGATGTGTGTGTTGTCCTTAGGTTAGTTAGGTTTAAGTAGTTCTAAGTTCTAGGGGACTTATGACCTCAGCAGTTGAGTCCCATAGTGCTCGGAGCCATTTGAACCATTTTTGAGTTTCTTATTTGTAACATGCATCTTGGTGTCCCAGGCATGCAAGAATTTCACAAATGACATATATTTACTTGGAAATGTCCACGTATTTTTAAAGTGCCACAGGCTCTTCACCTTTTTGAATTATTAATGGCACCAACTTTTCTTTTCCAATTTCATTATAATGTAATAATACAGTTAGCCTATCTTTACTAAATTTTCTGCCATGGTGTTTCTGTTCCCTCAACTCCAGAGAGTTATCAGGCAGAAAGTGAAGAAAAAAAAGTCCGTTTCATCTGCATTAAAAACATCTTTGGGACTGTACCTTTCTATGATAGATGGAAAAATATTTTTCCACGACTGAATAGTGTCAGTGTTAACACTTCCAGCCTCACCCAGAACACATTTTTAAGCTAAATTATATCAGTTTTTGAACTTTATAGTACCAATGGACACTTTGAAATCTGTGAGTCCCAAATTTCATGCCAAATATATTGCTTCAGCATGAATCACAGTACCATCAATTGTAAGATTCAAAGCACAAGCCTATTTCATCCACATCAGTAGCTTGTTACCCAGTTCTGAAAACTGACTGTTATGCACTTATTTTCATCTGCCATTTAGTCTTTCCAAACTTTGTACTTCAACTGCTTTTCATTTGTTCACTGTGTATTTAATGTTGACGAAGGGGTGTTCAGTTTTTATGCAATATCAGCTTGTTTCATATGTGATTTTTTTGTCAACTTCCTTAATAATTTTCTGCTTTGGTTCATTTGTTAACTATCTCACAGTCTTTTTGTCCATGACACTTAGGTACGCCATTCGACACAAAAAAAATCCCGCACTGAGGAACGGTCAAACATTAAACTTGAATGAAGAATACCAGCGACTTTGTTACTTGCTAAGAAACATACAATTTATTGTTTGGTTGCTACAGAAGTTGGAGCTACCGCCAAACTATATGAACAATTTATGCACATCATTTCTACCGTAGCAAATTATTTGTAGGACCCACAGAGCTGCCAGCACTGAACAGTACTTTGTATCCCTGCATGTTTCCTCATCTGATAGCAAAAGTCCTACTCATACCACTCCCAGAACTTTCAGCAGCAAAGTTGCAGCAGCCAAACAGTACTGACATCACCAAATTTGAACACACTAACTGGGGAGGAAGAATGTATAAACAAGTCATTTTAACGTGAATGCAGTTGGCACTGGGACTTCAAAATTGGACATGCTATGTGAGGAATAAGCAGTACAGTGGAACCTCACTTAACGAGCACCTCCCATAACACGCTTTGCACATAATGAGCAAAACATATTTTTTAAAAATTACTCACTTAACGAGTGATGTTTCCCATAACGAGTGACGATGATTTAGTATAACGTCACCAACCACTCACACATGGCCAGTTAAATGTTCAACTAATTGAACGCCCTTCATTGTCAGAAGCAGCATATGAAATGGTTCTAGTGCTATTTCTGCTACCATCTGATTGCAGCTTGTTTTTTTTTTTTTTTTTTTTTTTTTTTTTTTTTTTTTTTTTTTTCAGATTTTAATAACCTTTGTAGAAATATTCCCAGAGATAAAGCCTCAAGATAATGACCATAAGAGAAAGAAATTGACCTTATAAATGAAATGTAAAATCATTGAAAAATGCAAATGTGGTGTGAGCATTGCTGATTTAGCACACATACTATCAGTCTACATCAACTGTTTGCACTATCCTCAAGAACAAGGACAAGATTAAGAAGATAGATGCTTCAAAGGGAGTGACTAGGGTATCTAAACAACGGCTTCGTATTCTGGGTTATTTCAAAAGGTTGCTCCTTATATGGATACATGAAAAGCAATTGCAAGGTGACACTATTAATGAGAACATCACCTTGTGAGAAGGTGAGAGTGATTTTTGCCGACCTCGTCAAGAAGATGCCAGGATCATCAGCGTCCAAAGAAGTGTTTAAGGAAAGCCATGTGTGGTTCGAGAAGTTTAAGAGAAGAACTGGCATCCACAGCACGGTGAGGCAAAGCAGCCACTTCTGACACATAGGCCGTAGAGAACTTCATCAGCATCTTCAATGTGCTCGTGTGTTCTTAGGGTTATCTGCCACAACAGGTTTTTAATTGCAACGAGAGGTGTCTGTTGTGGAAAAAGATGTTGAAGCATACCTTTACAAAACAACCCAATGAAAGACCATGTCACACTGATATTCTGTGCCAACGCAAGCAGCAATTTGAAAATTACACTGCTGCTTGTTTACATTCAGAAGCTCCATGAACCTTCAAGAAGTGTAATGTCCAGAAGAACAGATAAAGTGCAATGTGGAGGTCAAACAAAAAGACTTGGGTGACACACAATCTTTCTTGTGATTGCATCAATGAAGTGATTGGTCCTTTGGTGAAATATTTGAATGAGATGAATATGCCATTTCAATCCTTGCTTGTAATGGGCAGTGCTCCTGTCCATTCTCCAGGCCTACAAGAACACCTCCTTGAAGAATTTCAGTTCATCAGGATCCAATTTCTGCCTCCTGCACCGCTCCATTACTCCAGCCTATGGACCAGCAGATTATTTCTAACCTAATTTTTAAGGAGCTCTACGCTAAAGCACTCTTTGAGCATTGCTTTGAGTTGACTGAAGCTACCAAGCTCACTTTCAGAGAATATTGGAAATTTCACTTCAACATTGCTTCCTGTGTCAGGATGTCTGAAATGGCATGGGAAGGGGTTACTCAAAGAACTCTTAATTCTGCTTGGAAGAAGTTTTGGCCAGAGTGTATTCACGAATTTGACAATGAAGCATTTGAGTTAGTAACTGTGGAGCCTGCAGTCAATGAGATTGTGTCTTCAGCCAAGAGCATGGGACTAGAAGTGAATAACAATGATATTGATGAGAAGACCACAGCCAAGAAATGACCATCAAAGAGTTTATGGAATTGTAGTGTGTTTCACAGTAGGAGCTTGTGGAAAGGAGTCCTTCAGAGGAGGAGGGTGAGGCGGTAACAGCAAAGCAGCAATCTTCTGCAGGTTGCTTTCTTGTTTATTCAACCTTCACCGTGAGAATGTATTTGTGCTCCATCAACAAAAAGAGGACACACAGCAATGTCACTGTTATGTCTCTCTAATTATAAAGCATCTTATTTGTGTATTCTTTTAGTCATAGCAACTTGTGTTTATGTCCTAAAAGTGATTTGAGTAGCTTATTGTTCATTTGTACCAGATAAATTAACAAACTATGCAGCTGATTTTCCTTGGTACACAAAACTTGTCAGAACATTTTGCAGAAACAACGAAAAAAACATGCCAAATTTAAAGTGATGAAAATCTCCAAGATTGGTGATGTTTTACAGAAGCTCGAAATTTAGCACGGACTTCAGTGTGAGATGCTTATAATAGTTTCCACAAGGAAACTTTGTCTCGAAACCTGGCAGAAAATCCAAAGAGATTCTGGTTGTATGTGAAGTATGTTAGTGGCAAGAGACAATGCCTTCTCTCCGTGATAGCATTGGAGATACTATAGAAGACATTGGAGATACTATAGAAGACAGTGCTGCCAAAGCAGAGTTACTAGACACAGCCTTCCAAAATGCCTTCACAAAAGAAGACAAAGTGAATATTACAGAATTCGAATCAAGAACAGCTGCCAGCATGAGTAATGTAGAAGTAGATATCTTCGGAGTAGTGAAGCAACTTAAATCACTTAATAAAAGCAAGTCTTCTGGTCCATACTTAACAATCATATACAACCATTCGCTCTGTGAAAGATCCATACCTAAAGACTGGAAAGTTGCACAGTTCACACCACTATTCAAGAAGGGTAGTAGGAGTAATCCGCTAAATTACAGGCCCGTATCATTACTGTTGATATGCAGCAGGATTTTGGAATATATAATGTGTCCGGACATTATGAATTACCTCGAAGAAAACAGTCTGTTGACACACAGTGAACACGGATTTAGAAAACATCATTCTTGTGAAACACAGCTAGCTGTTTCCTCGCATGAAGTGTTGAGTGCTATTGACAAGGGATTTCAGATCGATTCCGTATTTCTGGATTTCCGGAAGGCTTTTGATACTGTACCACAGAAGTGGCTTGTAGTGAAATTATGTGCTGATGGAACATCGTCTCAGTTATGTGACTGGATTCGCGATTTTAGACTGGATTCGCGATTTTAGACTGGATTCGCGATTTCATTTCAGAGGTGTCACAGTTAGTAGTAATTGATGGAAAGTCTTAGAGTACAACAGAAGCGTTTTCTGGCATTCCCCAAGGTAGTGTTACAGGCCCTTTGCTGTTTCTTATCTGTACAAGACCTGAGTCAAAACAAGGCCCCGGGAGTAGACAACATTCCATTAGAACTACTGACAGCCTTGGGAGAGCCAGTCCTGACAAAACTCTACCATCTGATGAGCAATATGTATGAGACAGGCGAAATATCATCAGACTTCAAGAAGAATATAATAATTCCAATCCCAAAGAAAGCAGGTGTTGACAGATGTGAAAATTACCGAACAATCTGTTTAATAAGCCACAGCTGCAAAATACTAACACGAATTCTTTACAGACGAATGGAAAAACTAGTAGAAGCCGACCTCGGGGAAGATCAGTTTGGATTCTGTAGAAATATTGGAACATGTGAGGCAATACTGACCCTATGACTTATCTTACAAGGGAACCTACCCATAGCACCCCCCTCAGATTTAGTTATAAGTTGGCACAGTGGATAGGCCTTGAAAAACTGAACACAAATCAATTGAGAAAACAGGAAGAAGTTGTGTGGAACTATGAAAAAATAAGTAAAATATACAAACTACGTAGTCCATGTGCAACATAGGCAACATCAAGGACGAAAATAGCTCAAGGGCGTCGTGGTCCCGTGGTTAGTGTCAGCAGCTGCTGAACGGGAGGTCCTTGGTTCAAGTCTTCCCTCAAGTGAAAATTTTAACTTTTTATTTTCAGTTTATGTGACACTCTTATGTCCTCCCTGCGGGTCCGGGGTAAGAATAGGCCCGAGGTATTCCTGCCTGTCGTAAGAGGCGACTAAAAGGAGTTTCAACCGTTTCGGCCACCTAGTAGTAGGTCCCCCTTGGGGTTTGACCTCCATTTTTCAAAATTCTACAGAAGTACGAGCCTTTTGGGGAAGGACGCCTTACATGGTGTATCACTGGTCCTCAGTGCACTAAGACCTTGGCACTCAGCATTGTAACGGCGTTGTAACCACACCCACTATTCCTCCAAATGGGCCTAAACGCCTGATGGGTTGCACACGTTCCGCCCATAGTGCGTCCCCATCTGCACCTACGATCATGATGGACTTTCCATGGCACCCGAAATCCAGCACGGTAGCCAGCCCGTTGCGGTGGGGTCGTCATGTACCCTCTAGGTTGAAGCCCCCTGACAACACAGGGATCGTACTGCCGATACCTGAGCTGCACCCCCCACCACCCCCCACCGCCCCCCCCCCCCACCCCCCCCACCCCCACGTCGGCCAAGGAGTAGATGCCCGTCTCCTTGGGGCATCAGGACTCCCGGCAACGGTCATCCTGCCAGGTGGCCCTTGCTGAGGCTGGGTGGCGCCCGTGGGGAGAGCCCCTGGTCGGAGTGGGTGGTATCGGGGCGGACGTTTCGCAGATGAAACGTCAACATGTATCGGGTCGCTCTACGGCAGAGTCTTTTAAAAAGAAAGGTACTGTCTCTGGTTCTGGTTCTCCTGCCCTTTCCCCCTTGGCCACTCCCTGGGAGGAAGGACAGGCCCGCCGGCTTGGGGCGAAGTACTTCCCCCGCTATTTAGTCTGTTCTCGGACCGATGGGGGGACGTTCGCCACCTCCAAGCCCATGTTCTTTGTCCAGCACATCAAGGACATCTTCGGGGAAATTGAGGCTCTCAGCAAAATGCGTTCGGGATCCGTTCTTATAAAGACTGCCTCCACCACACAGTCGGCGGCGCTCCAGGCATGCGACCGACTAGGGGACATCCCAGTGTCCATTGTCCGCATCTGGCACTGAATAGGACGCAGGGGGTTATTTTTCATCGGGACCTCCTGCTGCAATCTGATGAGGAGCTCAGGGCCAACCTGGAGCGCCGAGGCGTGCATTTCGTCCAGCGAGTTCAACGCGGCCCCAAAGACCGTCGCATTGACACCTGAGCCTTTATCCTCGCCTTCGAGGGGGACGTTCTCCTGGAGAAGGTAAAGGTGATGTGCTACTGGTGCGACGTGTGACCTTACGTCCCACCTCCTATGTGCTGCTTTCGGTGTTTGCGCTTTGGGCACGTGTCGTCACGGTGTGAGGCTGAGCCCCTTTGTGGCGATTGTGGACGTCCTCTTCGTGAGGAACATACATGCACCCCACCACCTCGGTGCGTCAATTGTCCTGGCATCCACTAGCCTAGATCTTTAGACTGCCCCGCGTATCAGAAGGAGAAGAAGATTCAAGAATTAAAAACTTTGGATTGTCTCTCTTATTCTGAGGCCAGGAAGAAGTATGACCACCTCCATCCCGTGACGTTGACAACTTCGTTTGCCTCAGTCGTGTCCACTCCTTCCACAGTATCCTCACCCCTATCCTGTCCCCCTTCCACCTCCTCATCCCATCCGGGGTCTATGCCTCCGCCTCCCAAATCCCTCCCTTCCAAATCCTCCTCCCTCCGGCCCCTGCCCCCTCTGCCCCAGGGGCCACCCTTCCTCCTCCTCCCCCTGAGAAGCGATCCTCTTCTCAGGCGTCCATCGGGGAAACGTTCCAGACCCCGGCTTCCGAGGTCCGGCGTTCCAAAACGGACCCCGCGCGTGAGAACCTTCTTCGGGTCCAGCCCACCATCCCCGTGCCTCATCGGACTTCCAAGAAGGCCTCCAAGAAGAAATCTTTATCCCCCTCTCCACCCCGGCGTGTTTCGTCTGACGCTCCATCCGTGAGTCGCTGCTCCCGGCCGTCCTCAGTTTCACCGGGACACTCTGCTGCCAGGCGCTCAGCTGGCCTCTCGTCAGCGAATGATGCTGCCCCTCCTACTCAACCCGGGAAAGTGGCCGCAACTGGCGACGACTCGATGGAACAGGATCCGCCGCCCACCTGTTGTAGCGTTGTTCCCTCGAAACCTGGCCCTCCGGGGCCGTCGAGGTGACCAGCTCTTAACCCGTTTCGTTCCCCCCTTTTTTCTGACTAGCGATGGCTTTGTTACATTGGAACATAAGATGTATTCGATCTAATCGGGAGGAATTACAACTGCTCCTCCGCCTGCACTGTCCGCTCGTCCTTGGTCTCCAGGAAACCAAGTTGCGCCCAACTGACCGTATTGCTTTTACCCACTATACCTCGGAGCGGTCTGACCTCACCCCTGCGGACGGTATTCCAGCTCATGGTGGGGTCATGTTGCTCGTTCGGGACGATGTCTATTACTATCCCATCCCATTGACCACCCCACTCCAAGCAATAGCTGTCTGTATTACTCTTTCTGCCTTTACTTTTTCTGTTTGTACCGTCTACACTCCATCGTCATCCGCAGTTAGTCGGGCTGACATGATGCACCTGATTGTTCAGCTTCCTCCGCCGTTTTTATTGTTTGGTGACTTCAATGCCCATCATCCCCTTTGGGGCTCTCCTGCATCCTGTCAGAGAGTCTCCCTCTTGGCGGATGTCTTCAACCATCTCAATCTTGTCTGCCTCAATACTGGTGCCCCGACTTTCCTCTCGGACTCCACTCATACCTACTCCCACTTGGAGCTCTCGATCTGTTCTACCACTCTTGCCCGTCGGTTCGAGTGGTATGTCCTTTCAGACACCTATTCGAGCGACCACTTCCCCTGTGTCGTTCGTCTCCTACACCACACCCCATCCCCATGTCCTTCGAGCTGGAACATACCGAAAGCTGACTGGGGACTTTACTCCTCCCTGGCGACCTTTCCGGACCACGATTTTCTCAGTTGTGACAGTCAGGTCGAATATCTCACGGCTGTTATCATTAATGCTGCCGAACGTTCCATTCCTCGTACTAGCTCTTCTTCACGTCGCATTTCCGTCCCCTGGTGGAATGAGGCTTGTAGAGACGCTATCCGTGCTCGACGACGTGCTTTACGCACCTTTTGACGCCATCCTACGTTGGCGAATTGTATTGTATACGAACGACTCTGAGCGCAATGCCATAGAGTCATCAAAGACAGCAAAAAAGCTTGGGCCTCCTTCACCAGCTCCTTTAACAGTTTTACTCCCTCTTCTGTCGTCTGGGGTGGCCTGCGCCGGCTATCGGGCATTAAGGCCCACTCCTCGGTACCTGGCCTGACTTCCGGTAATGAGGTCCTTGTTGATCCTGTGGATGTCTCCAACGCCTTCAGCCGCTTTTTCGCGGAGGTTTCCAGCTCCGCCCATTACCACCCTGCCTTCCTTCCCAGGAAAGAGGCAGAAGAGGCTCGGCGACCTTCCTTCCACTCGCTGAATCTGGAACATTATGATGCCCCCTTTACTATGCGGGAACTCGAACGTGCACTTGCACTGTCCCGGTCCTCTGCTCTGGGGCCAGATGCCATTCATGTTCAAATGCTGGCACACCTTTCTCCGGCAGGCAAAAGCTTCCTTCTTCATACCTACAATCGCGTCTGGACCGAAGGTCAAGTCCCCATGCGTTGGCGTGACGCCGTCGTTGTTCCTATACCCAAACCCGGGAAGGATAGACACCTTCCTTCCAGTTACCGCCCCATTTCTCTTACAAGCTGTGTCTGTAAGGTGATGGAGCGCATGGTTAACGCTCGGTTAGTTTGGATTCTTGAATCTCGACGGCTACTTACCAAAGTTCAATGCGGCTTTCGTCACCGCCGCTCCGCTGTTGACCACCTTGTGACCTTGTCGACATTCATCATGAAGAACTATTTGCAAAAGCGCCAAACGGTAGCCGTGTTCTTCGATTTGGAGAAGGCTTATGATACCTGTTGGAGACGAGGTATCCTCCGCACTATGCACAGGTGGGGTCTACGCGGTCGCCTGCCCCTTTTTATTGATTTCTTTTTAACAGACTGAAAGTTTCGGGTACGTGTGGGTTCCGCCTTGTCTGACATCTTCCTCCAGGAGAAAGGAGTGCCTCAGGGCGTAGCCCTTTTTGCCATAGCGATCAATCCTATTATGGATTGCATTCCACCTAATGTCTCAGGCTCTCTTTTTGTCGATGACTTCGCGATCTACTGCAGTGCCCAGAGAACATGCCTTCTGGAGCGCTGCCTTCAGCATTGTCTAGACAGCCTATACTCATGGAGTGTGGCAAATGGCTTCCGGTTCTCTGAAGAGAAGACGGTTTGCATCAACTTTCGGCGATATAAAGCGTTCCTTCCGCCATCCTTACATCTCGGTCCCGTTGTTCTCCCATTTGTGGAAACAACTAAGTTTCTAGGGCTCACACTGGACAGGAAACTTTGTTGGTCTCTGCACATCTCTTATTTGGCTGCCCGTTGTACACGTTCCCTTAATGTCCTCAGAGTTCTTAGTGGTTCATCTTGGGGAGCTGATCGCACTGTCCTGCTTCGCTTGTATCGGTCCATAGTCCGATCGAAGCTGGATTATGGGAGCCTCGTCTATTCGTCTGCTCGGCCATCCCTCTTACGCCGTCTCAACTCCATCCACCATAGGGGGTTACGTCTTGCGACGTACTGCTTTGTCGGTATGCCTGCCGGCTGTTGTCAATGCCCGACCACCCCTCTTATCAGTCCTTCTTCGCCGATTCTCTCGACCGTCAGTATGGGTTGTATGTGTCTGCTCTGCTGCCCCCTGGAGTCCACTTTCGTCGCCTGCTTCGACAATTGGATTTTGCCCTCCCTACCACCTTCAGAGAGGGTGAGAGCCCAACTCCACCTTGACTCCAGGCTCCGGTTCATATTTATCTCGACCTCAGCTCGCTCCCGAAGGAGGGTACTCCGGCTGCAGTGTATTGCTCACGGTTTGTCGAACTTCGTGCGCGACTTGCCAGTCACACCTTTATTTACACTGATGGCTCCAAAACTGACGATGGTGTCGGCTGTGCCTTTGTCGTCGGGGCCGTCACCTTTAAATACCGGCTCCTCGACCAATGTTCCAGCTTTACAGCCAAGCTTTTTGCTCTCCATCAGGCCGTTCAGTATGCCCGCCGCCATCGCCATTCATTGTATGTACTCTGCTCTGATTCACTCAGTGCTCTTCAGAGCCTTGGAGCTCCATATCCGGTCCATCCCTTGGTGCAATGGATCCAGCAGTCCCTCCATTCTTTTGCTGATGGTGGCTCTCCTGTCAGCTTTCTGTGGGTTCCCGGCCATGTAGGAGTGCCTGGGAATAAGGCTGCTAATGCTGCAGCCAAGGCTGCGGTCCTCCTGCCTCGGCCAGCTTCCCATTGTGTCCCGTCATCTTATGTTAGTGGTGTTGTTTGTAAGAGGCTTGTGTCGTTGTGGTGGGATGCTTGGTCCTCACTTCAAGGAAACAAGCTCCGGGCAGTAAAACCGTTCCCAACTGCTTGGACAACCTCCTCCCGACCATCTAGGCGAGAAGAGGTCCTTCTGACCAGGTTGCGGATTGGGCATTGCCAGTTTAGCCACCGCTACCTGCTCTCCGGTGACCCAGCCCCGCAGTGCCCTTGTGGTCATGTATTAACAGTGCGCCATGTTTTATTGTCGTGTCCCCGTTTTAGTCAATCTCGTGTTGTCCTGTCTCTGCCATCTACTTTACAGGATATTTTAGCTGATGACGCTCGAGCAGCTGCTCGTGTTCTTCGTTTTATTACTTTGACTGGCTTATCCAAAGACATCTAACTCTTTCACTTATTTTATCTGCATCTTTGTAAGAACTTTCTGGTGCACCCCCCCCCCCCCCCCCCCTCCCGCTTGAATTTTACTAGATTCTATGTGCTCTAACAATTGTGACTGGGCACTAATGACCTCAGTAGTAGAGCGCCCTTAAACCCCACCCCCACCCCCCACCCAAAAAAAAAAAAAAAAAAAAAAACCAGCAGCTTATGTTTTCATTACATTTTTGGGAGTGGTTATCACATCCACAAGAAAACCTAAATCGGGTAAGGTAGAAGAATCTTTTTACCCATTCGCCAAGTGTTCAAGTTATGTGGGTCGACAACATATTCCTGTCCTGTGACGCACATGCCGTCACCAGTGTCGTATAGAATATATCAGATGTGTTTTCCTGTGGAGGAATCAGTTGACCCATGACCTTGGGATCAAATGTTTTCGGTTCTCATTGGAGTGGCACGTCCTTTCGTCTACTAATCGCACAGTTTTGCGGTGCAGTTGCAAAACAAGGATACTAAACTTATTACAGTGAACAGAGACGTCGATCAACGAACGGACAGATCATAACTTTGCGAAAATAAAGAAAGTAAACTTTTCACTGGAGAGAAGACTTAAACCAAGGACCACTCGTTCTGCAGCTCTTCACGCTAACCACAGGACCACAGCGCTCTAGAGTGCACAGTGTCCTTGATGTTGCATATGTTGCGCATGAACTACTTAGTTTGTATATTTGGCTTATTTTTTCATAGTTCCACACAACTTCTTCCTGTTTTCTCGATTGATTTGTGTTCAGTTTTTCAAGGCCTATCGACTGTGCCAACTTATAACTAAATCGGAGGGGGGTGCGATGGGGAGATACCCTTGTTAGAAGCTAGATTAAGGGAAGGCAAACCTACGTTTCTAGCATTTGTAGACTAAGAGAAAGCTTTTGACAATGTTGAGTGGAATACTCTCTTTCAAATTCTGAAGGTGGCAGGGGTAAAATATAGGGAGCGAAAGGCTATTTACAATTTGTACAGAAACCAGATGGCAGTTATAAGAGTCGAGGAGCATGAAAAGGAAGCAGTGGTTGGGAAGGAAGTGAGACAAGGTTGTAGCCTCTCCCCGATGTTAATCAATCTGTGTATTGAACAAGCAGTGAAGGAAACAAAAGAAAAAATTCGGAGTAGGTATTAAAATCCATGGAGAAGAAATAAAAACTTTGAGGTTTGCCAATGACATTGTAATTGCCAGAGACAGCAAAGGACTTGGAAGAGTAGTTCAACGGAATGGACAGAGTCTTGAAAGGAGAATATAAGATGAACATCAACAAAAGCAAAACTAGGATAATGGAATGTAGTCGAATTAAGTCGGGTGATGCGGAGGGTATTAGATTAGGAAATGAGACACTTAAAGTAGTAAAGGAGTTTTTCTATTTGGGGAGAAAAATAACTGATGAGGGTCGAAGTAGAGAGGATATAAAATCTAGACTGTCAATGGCAAGAAGAGAAATTTGTTAACATTGAGTATAGTGGAGTGTAGCCATGTATGGAAGTGAAACGTGGACGATAAATAGTTTGGACAAGAAGAGAATAGAAGCTTTTGAAATGTGGTGCTACAGAAGAATGCTGAAGATTAGATGGGTTGATCACATAACTAATGAGGAGGTATTGAATAGGATTGGGGAGAAGAGAAGTTTGTGGCACAACTTGACTAGAAGAGGGGATCGGTTGGCAGGACATGTCTAAGGCATCAAGGGATCACCAATTTAGTATTGGAGGGCAGTGTGGAGGATAAAAATCGTAGAGGGAGACTAAGAGATGAATACACAAAGCAGATTCAAAAGGTTGTAGGTTGCAATAGGTACTGGGAGATGAAGGAGCTTGCACAGGATAGAGTAGCACAGAGAGCTGCATCAAAGCAGTCTCTGGACTGAAGACCACAACAACATCTGTATAAACAATTTGGGAGACAAACTGAGCAGCCATCTTAGGTTGTTTGCCGATAACGCTGTGGTTTATTGACTAATAAAGTTATCAGAAAATCAAATTGTGAGGTCATCCACATGAGTGGTAAAAGGAATTCGTTAAACTTTGGTTACACGATAAATCAGTCAAATTTAAAGGCCGTAAATTCAACTAAATACCTAGGAATTACTATTATGAACAACTTAAATTGGAAGGAACACTTAGAAAATATGGGGAAGGCTAACAAAAGACTGTGTTTTATTGGCAGGACACTTAGGAAATGTAACATCTATTATGGAGACTGTCGACACTATGCTTCTCCGTCCTCTTTTAGAATACTGTTGTGCAGTAGGGATCCTTACCAGATAGGACTGATGGAGTACATTGAAAAAGTTCAAAGAAGGGCTGTACGTTTTGTATTATCGCGAAATAGGGGTGAGAGTGTCACTGAAATGATACAGGATTTGGGCTGGACGTCATTAAAAGAAAGGCGTTTTCCGTTGCAATGGAATCTTCTCATGATATTCCAATCACCAACTTTCTCCTCTAAATGCGAAAATATGTTCAGTTAAGGAATTACCCTTTACATCTCTGTATTACTTGCTGTAATCTGCCATTACTAAATGGCTAACCCGGTTTGTGCTTCATTGTGCTCAGTTCTAGTTGCACGTTGCCTATGTAATGCTTCTTGGAGCAGTTCCATCATTTTATAGAATTATTGACTGAGTTTAAAAATTTAAAGTATTGTCATAATTTACACATTAAGAGGTATAATCTTAACTTAAAGTTTTCGTGCTGTTCATGCAGTAAAACTTCAGCATCAGACATGATGCTGGTGCTACTAACTGTATTCACAAAATGTTTTGCAAACAGTATCCACATACATACTACTGTATGTATCTGCAGAATCATCATTGTAAGACAAGCAGTTCAGGAAATATTACTCCATAAACATTGAGATGAATGAAAAAAAAAACTAGCGAACAGAGTGCAAATCCCCCCCCCCCCCCCCCCCAAATCCGTAGTATACTCATACAGTTTAGACAATGAGAGCACTTAGTAGTTTCCTACAAACGTTTAAACATAATTCAAACCTTTCTTAAACTTTTTCTCACCCACACACCTAACATCAAACATATAACGTGTTAAAATATATTTAAAAACAAAGATGATGTGACTTACCATACGAAAGCGCTGGCAGGTCGATAGAAACACAAACACACACATACATACACACACACAAAATTCAAGCTTTCACAACAAACTGTTGCCTCATCAGGAAAGAGGGAAGGAGAGGGAAAGACGAAAGGAAGTGGGTTTTAAGGGAGAGGGTAAGGAGTCATTCCAATCCCGGGAGCGGAAAGACTTAGGGGGAAAAAAAGGACGGGTATACACTCTCACACACACACACACACACACACACACACACACACACACACACACATATATATGTGTCTGTATATGTGTGGATGGATGGATGGATGTGTGTGTGTGTGTGTGTGTGTGTGTGTGTGTGTGTGTGTGTGTGTGTGTGTACCCGTCCTTTTTTCCCCCTAAGGTAAGTCTTTCCCCTCCCGGGATTGGAATGACTCCTTACCCTCTCCCTTAAAACCCACTTCCTTTCGTCTTTCCCTCTCCTTCCCTCTTTCCTGATGAGGCAACAGTTTGTTGCAAAAGCTTGAATTTTGTGTGTATGTATGTGTCTGTTTGTGTTTCTATCGACCTGCCAGCACTTTCGTATGGTAAGTCACATCATCTTTGTTTTTAAATATATTTTTCCCGCGTGGAATGTTTCCCTCTATTATATTGATATAACGTGTTAACTTATATGTAAAGTAATCAGAAATTTGTAGCTGTTTTATGGATGGGAGTTTGATTCTTTTGGCCAGTACTGGTTCTATACTATCTCATTATTTTATTTTTTCTATCTTATTTTTTGTTGTTTGTGTTTAATATTTTTCTGTAGTTTTGTCATATGCTAAAAATGAAATGTACAGAATAAATTAATTTCTTGAATAATCTTCTGGCTAATATGTCACCAGTTTTTTTTTCTTTTTTCTAAAGATACCAGTGTTGCTTGTTCCAAACAGTCGTTTATGCTTTCCTTAATCTGGGTTCTGAATGACACCTGTGACTGAGAGTTGTTGATATAAAAGTAGCTATGTTGTAGTATTGAATGACTGGCTAATCTAAAGAAACTTTTGTCAACAGGAGACAACCTTTCGGATCAGCTCAGTGACTCTCACACTTGCACCCTTAGTCACAACACTGTGAAGAATGGGAGCTATCACAATGGTGTGCAGTTACTATCCCTGCAGCAGATGCTTGAGGTAGGTCAAGCTAATCACACTGCACTGTTTGAATTTTTCATTCTCCTATAGATAAGTAACTATCTGCTTCATTCATGTAGGCCTAATGAGTAAGTAGAATGGCTTGTCAAATTGTTATTAAATATTCCATGAATTGTATAAGTTTTAAGTGAATTCTGTATTTAATCATTGAATGCCTTGAGGATGTGGTGTTACAAAATGTGTATAATTAGTCTACATGAAATTTTGAACATTGCATTTACACAGAACATTTGGGTTGGTAGAGTTTGAAGAAATCGTGTCTAATAAGGAACTATTGAATGGTCTCTTACTACTACTTAAGGGTACTGATTGGGTTTAGTAGAATCACAGGGAACAAAACCACTAAATAAACTCAGTTTCATTGTGGGCAACAGTGAACTAAGATTATTGTTGTTTTTGTCTTCCTGAATTAATTAAATAAAATCAACCCATGAAGAATTGTACAGTTGGTCTTTGAATTTCTCCTTCATTAGTCCAATTTGGTAAGGGTGCCAGACCAACAAACAGTAATTGAGAATTGCTTAGACTAGGAACTTGTAAGTGACTTATTTTGGGTATGAATTACAATTAAATTTGATTCTTATGATTCAAGGAGATAGGATCTGGATACATTGAAACAATTGGTTGTTAGGAGTTTCAAAGGGAGCAATAGACAATGGAGACCATCAGGTAGCTTTGAGAGTTGAAGTAGAGAAGGCATCAGAGGATCAAATAGGCAAAAAGGCAAGGCCAGTAAAAATATTTGGTTGACACATAAAATGAATTTAACTGACGGAAGGAAAAATTTGAAAATGCCAGTAAAAGAGAATACAGAGGTCTAAAAAAAGGAGGTAAGAAATGCAAAATTGCAAAACAGGAATGGCTGTAGAAGCAAAGCAAATCTCTAGAAGCTTGTGTCACTTCAGGAAAGATGCAACCTGTTGTTATGGTCTTTAGTCTGAAGACTTTTGATGCAGCTCTCCGTACTACCCTATCCTGTGCAAGCTTCTTCATTTCCAAATAACTAATGCAACCCACATTCTTTTGAGCCTTGCTTACTGTATTCTTGTCTTGGTCTCCCTCTACAATTTTTACCTTCCACATTTCCTTACAATACTAAATTGGTGATTCTTTACGTTCGGGACATGTCCTATCAACAGATCCCTTCGTTTAGTCAAGATGTGCAAAAATTTCTTCTCACCAATGCTATTCTGTTCCTCCTCATTAGTTACATGAGCTATCTATTTTATCTTCTAACAAAGAGATAGAGGGGCTGGCCAGTACTTACCTCAGCTCAGTACAGCCGATAGATACACAAAAAACAGAACCGAAAATTTACATTCCTAGCTTTCGGAACAAATGTTCCTTCATCAAGGAGGAGAGAGGGGAAAGAAAGGGGAGAAGGGAAAGTGGATTCTGTTACTCACAACCCAGGTTATGAAGCAACAGGGAAAGGAAAACAGGGAGGGTAGCAAGGATGGAGGCATGGTTGTCAGAGGGAATGACAACCATTTCGCTTGTATACATGGCTATACTTGAGACAAAAACCTTCAGAAAAGACTTCCTAACACTTAATCTATAAACGAAGTTAACAAATTGCTTTTCTTCACAAATGCTTCTCTTGCCGTTGCCAGTCTACACATTATATCCTCACTATCTTGGCCTTCATCACTTACTTTAGTGCCCAAGTAGCAAAATGCATTTAATACTTTAAGTCTCTCATTTCCTAATTTAATTTCGTCGGCATTTCCTGATTTAATTAGACTACATTCCATTATCCTTGTTATGCTCTCAAGACACTGTCTATTTCATTCAACTGCTGTTAAAAGTCCTTTGCTGTCTCTGACAAAATTACAATCTCATTGGCAAACCTAAAAGTTTAACTTTATTGTCCCTGAATGTTGATTCCTTCTTCAGATTTTTCTTTGGTTTCCTTTACTGCTTGCTCATTGTCCAGATTGAATCCTGTCTCACTCTCTTTTCAACCACTGTTTTCTTTTCATGCCCCGCTCTACTGCTGTCTGGTTTCTGTACAACTTGTAAAGACCCTTTTGCTCCCTGTGTTGTACCCCTGCTGCCTTCAGAATTTCAAACAATGTATTCCAGTCAACATAGTCAAAAACTTTTTCCAAGTCTACAAATGCTATAAATGTAGGTTTTTCCTTTCCTTAACCTATCTTAAGAGAAGCCGTTGGGTCATTATTGCTTTGCATGTTCCTACATTCATCCAGAATTCAAGCTGATCTTGTCTGAGGTTGGCTTCTGTCATCAGTTTCTCTATTCTTTTGTCAAAAATTCATCTTATTTTGCAACCATGATGTATTAAACTGATAGTTCTGTAATATTCACACCTGTTAGCACTTGTTTTCTTTGGAATTTTAATTACTGCATTCTTCTTGAAGTGTGAGGATATTTCGTCTGTCTCGTGCATCTTGCACACTAGGTAGAATAGTTTTGTCATGCATGGCTTCTCAAGGCTATTAATAGTTCTAACAGAATGTTGTCTACTCCTGGGGCCTTGTTTCCACTTACGTCTTTCAGTTCTCTGTCAAATTCTTCTCATAGTATCATATCTCCCACCTCATCCATGTCCTGTTCCCTTTCTATAATATTGCCTTTTAAAGTTCATTTTCCTTGTATATCCCCTCTATATACTCCTTCCACCTTTCAGCTTTCTGTTCTTTGCTTAGTACAGGTTTTGAGTCAGTGATTGTGACATTCATAGAGTAATTTCTCTGTTCTCCAAAGACCTCTTCAATTTTCCTATAGGCAGTATCCATCTTTCCCCTAATATCTGTATCCTCGCAGTTCTCCTCTAGTCAATTGTCCTTGGCCATTTTACACTTCCTATCAATCTCATTTTTTCGACATTTGTATTCCCCTTTGCTTGCTTCATTTTTGTATTGTCTCTTTTCGTCAGTTAAATTCAGTATCTCCTGTGACAAGCAAGGATTACTGTTAAGTATTGTCTTGTTGCCTATTTGATCTTCTGCTGCCTTCACTATTTCATCTTTCAAAGAGCTGCCTGTTCCATTTGTATTTTATTCCTTTCCCTGTTGTAGTCACTTGTTGCCTAATGCTTCCTCTGAAATTCTCAGCAATCTCCAGTTCTTTCTGATTATCCAGGTCCCATCTCCTAAATTTACTTCCTTGTTGCAATTTCTTAAGTTTTAACTTACAGTTCGTAACAATAGTCAGAGTCCATGTCTGGCACTGGAAGTTTTGACAAGCACTTGCCTTCCAGTTATCGACCCATCTCGCTTACCAGCTGTGTCTGTAAAGTGATGGAGCGAATGGTTAACTCTCGATTGGTTTGGCTGCTCGAGTCTCGACGCCTACTTACCAATGTACAATGTGGATTTCGTAGGCGCCGCTCTGCTGTTGACCATCTGGTTACCTTGTCGACCTTCATTATGAATAACTTCTTGCGGAAGCGCCCGACCGCGGCTGTGTTCTTTGATTTGGAGAAGGCTTACGACACCTGTTGGAGGGCGGGCATTCTCCGCACCATGCATACATGGGGCCTTCGCGGTCGCCTCCCTCTTTTTATTCGTTCTTTTTTAATGGATCGACGGTTCAGGGTACGTGTGGGTTCTGTCCTGTCAGACACCTTTCGCCAGGAGAATGGGGTGCCACAGGGCTCAGTTTTGAGCGTCGCTCTCTTCGTCATCGCGATCAATCCAATAATGGATTGCCTCCCAGCTGATGTATCAGGCTCCCTTTTCGTGGACGATTTTACCATCTATTGCAGCGCGCAGTGTACACGTGTCCTGGAGCGCTGTCTTCAGCGTTCTCTTGACCGTCTTTACTCCTGGAGTGTCGCCAATGGCTTCCATTTTTCTGCCGAGAAGACGGTCTGTATTAACTTCTGGTGCTACAAAGAGTTTCTCCCACCGTCCGTACGACTCGGTCCCGTTGCTCTCCCAATCGTGGAGACAACAAAATTTTTAGGTCTTACATTTGACAGGAAACTTAGCACAAGGCAAGGTAAGTTGCCTCCACACTGCCAATTGGATGAAGGCTATGCTGCAGCAGTTTTGGTTGGCAAACATTCCAACTTCTTGCCTACAACCCAGATCTTGCACTGTGTGGATTTCCCATCTTTGGCTACCTGAAGAAATACATGCATGGACATCGGGTTTAGTTGGATGAGGAAGTGCGAAAGTGGGTGTGGTTGTGGATCCATTAGTGGCATACTGCATTCTTTGAAACTGGAATTGATCATCTGATCTCTGGGATAAAGGCTTTAATGTGTGTGGTGATTACTTTTGAATGGAATCATTCTACGGTCCCATTGCAGTGGGTGTTAAGTTTTCATTTGACTGCCCCTCATACTAAAACAAATTATTTACTGAAAAATGCTAAGTCTGATAGAAGCTGCCATTGGGGCAGATCACTTTGAGGTTTGTAAAAGTGCAGGGATACATGAGGCAATTCTGAAACCTACATTTATCACATCTTCAGTTTTAAACAAAACTTCTGACGGTATTGACTGAAATAAAATCGTAGGAATTTTTGAGGTAGCAGGGATAAAATACAAGGAGCAAAAAGTTATCAGCAATTGAGTTGAGGAACAGGAAAGGGAAGCTGTTGAGAAGAAAGTGAGAAAGGGTAGTGGGCTATCACTGATGTTATTTGCTGTGTAACTTTAACAAGCGATGAAGGAAACCAAGGAAAAATTTGGAAAGCATATTAGAATTCAGGATGTAACCTATTTCCATACCTCTCATATATTTTAAGTACATTTGAATTCTTAGTCATGTCAATAACACATTCAGTTTGCTACAAGACAATAATGGCAGTCCAAACCCTAACCAGCAATGTACCACTCTTTTTGGTGCTGTATCTTTTACGTCCAGCCACACTTTTCCCATGTGTCAAACTTACCTGATCTTACCTATAGGACAGCTACCAGGACATTGTACACCACTATATGAATTCAGAGAATGATTGTGCTAAGAAAATTACACTCTGAGGAAGTTGTTACACCAGTAAATCAAAGACAAATCTGGCAGATGCTGAATATATTGTGAAGGCCCAAGAAGCTGAATACATTGTCAATGCTCAGTGTCCTCCATTGTCATAGATGAACATTCGTTACAGTAAGTTACAAATGCTTCAATCAAAATTCACAATGCACGCACTTATAACTTCCCTCAGACACTACCAATATGTAAGAGAAAGTTACTTGTACCAGAATACACAATATTAATCTGCCATCTGTTTTGAAACCTGTACCTTTGATGCCAATCATGCTTCCACTCCACTAGGATGGTTTAGGAAATGCTGGCACTTTTGCAGCAAACACAAAATAACAGAATCCTCTCCCTAGCAGTACCAAATGGGTCATCAGTGATGATTTAAATCACAACAATAAGGCAGCAAACATTATATAAGTAAAGATACTCCACTGACCTACATGAATTACAGCAATGGCGTTGTGACTGGCATAAGCTTTGCACATTGTCTGACATTGCCTAAATCTGTGAATTTGTCATAAATCAAAAACAGTCCCTCTCATATCTGGCCCTTGTGAATGTAGATCAATCAACTGAATTAAAAGTTGAATATCTTGTGATTCGCTACTCAGATCGTGTTGAACTTTTCACCACAATTATTCTAATAAAATTCTCTATACAGCTATAATCAAACAATGGAAAATCCAGGATGGAATATAACAATACCAGAGAAGGAAAGTTGCTATTCACCGTATAGCGGAGATGCTGAGTCGCGATAGGCACAATAAAAAGATTCACACAGTTGTAGCTTTTGGTCATTAAGGCCTATGTCAGCACACACACACACACACACACACACACACACACACACACACACCCACACACACACACAGAGAGAGAGAGAGAGAGAGAGAGAGAGAGAGAAATGCAACTTGCACACACGTCTGCAGTCTCGGAGTGCATTTGCGCGAGTGTGTGTATGTGTTTCTACTGCTGACAAAGGCCTTAATGGCCGAAAGCTATGATTGTGTGAATCTTTTTATTTTGCCTATCGCGACTGAGCATCTCTGTACAGCTAGTTATGCTTATACTTGCTTTCTTTCATTATTTTAATTTAGCCAGTTGTGGACAAGGGACATGATGAGTGTGGACAGCGGACAGACATACCACTGCTACATCTCAAGGAAGAAGAAAGAAAAACTTCAAAGCTTGCTGATGACATTGTAATTCTGCCAGATGGCAAACGACTTGGAAGATCAGTCAAACAGAATGGATATTGTCTCAAACAGATATTATTAAAGCAGTCATCAATCCGAAGAGCACTTGCCTGAGGAAGGCAAAGGTTCCGAGTTTGAATCTCAGTCAGGCACAGTTTTAATCTGCCAAGAAGTTTCATATCAGTGCACATTCCATCGCTGAGTAAAAATTTCATTCTGGAAACAGCCCACAGGCTGTGGCTTGGCTAAGCCATACCTCCACTGTATCCTTTCATCCAGGAGTGCTATCCTTGCATTTAGAGCACTTTCTGCAAAAGACAAAGGTTTTGCTACACAGTTTTAATCTGACAGGAAGTTTCAAACCAAAGATTATTTTGAACACCACTGTGCTTTACTAGACAAGCTCCTATTGGAGTTGTTATGCCACTGCCTTCCTTTGACCTTTGAAATGACTGCTCGTAGTTGCTCATGTCAGTACCGATTATGCATGTCACTTTGGATCAGAAGAGATTCTTTCTGGTTTTGAGCAGCTAACAGAAGCGGTAAAGGCTGCCATTCTTGCTTGCAAGATAAAAGCAGAGCTGACCATTTGCAGCATAGTCAACAGGACCAATTGAGGACCTCTGGTACAGAGCCGAGTGGAGGGTTTGAATCAGAGGCTCAGACAGTTCTGCGATCATGTAGGCTGCAGATTCCTAGACTTGCACCAAAGGGTGGTTGGGTTTGGGTTCCACTGAATAGGTCAGGTGTCCACTATACGCAGGAGACAGCTACATGGGTAGTAAGGGCTGTGTGGTGTGGACTGGGCACTTTATTAGGTTAGAGGGTCGTGGGAAAACACAAGAAGGTATTCAGTCACAAAGGGTGCAGGCCGCACACAGGAAGAACATACGTACAGTAACCATTGGTATAACAGTTGTAAATTGTCATAACTGTGTTGGGAAAATACCAGAGCTCCAAGCCCTAATAGAAAGCACTGATGCTCAAATCATATAGGCACTGAAAGGTGACTAAAACTGGAGATAAGCTCAGCTGAAATTTTTGCAAAGGACCTAAAGATATTCCGAAAGGATAGGCTAAACACAGTTGGCGGTGGGGTGTTTGTTGCTGTTAGAGGTAGTTTATCTCATCATGAAATTGAAGTTGATAGTTCCTGAGTTTGATTTCAAACATGTACCTGACTTATACGATTATAGTTGGTGGTGACTTTAATTTACCCTCGATATGTTGGCAAAATTACATGTTTAATTCCAGAGGTAAGCATAAAACATCGCCCGAAATTGTGCTAAATGCATTCTCAGAAAATTATTTCTAGCAGTTAGTTCATGAGCCGATGCAAATGGTAAACAGTTGTGAAAACATACTTGACGTCTTAGCAACAGATAATCCTGAGTTAATAATGAGCATCAGAACGAATACAGGGATTAGGGAACACAGACTTGTCATAATGAGATTGAATATTGTAATCCCCAAATCCTCGAAGAAAAAAAAAAAAAGCGAAAAATATACTTATTCAAAAAAGCAGATAAAAAATCACTTGATGCCTTCCTGAGAGACAATCTCCACTCATTCCAAATTAATAATATAAGTGTAGACCAGATGTGACTTAAATTCAAAAAAATAGTATCGGCAGCAATTGAGAGGTTTATACCAAATAAACTAACAAAGGACAGAGCTGATCCTCCTTGGTACACAAAACAGGTTAGAACACTGTTGCAGAAACAACGAAACAAACATGCCAAATTTAAACAGGTGCAAAATCCCCAAGATTGGCCATCTTTTGCAGAAGCTTGAAATTTAGCGCGGACTTCAACGAGAAGCTTATAACACTTTCCACTGTGAAACTTTGTCTCGAGACCTGGCAGAAAATCCAAAGAGATTCTGGTTGTATGTGAAGTATATTAGCGGCAAGAAACAATCAATGCCTTCTCTGCGCGTTAGCAGTGGAGATGCTATCGAAGACAGTGTTGCCTAAGTAGAGTTACTAGACACAGCCTTCCGAAGTGCCTTCACAAAAGAAGACGAAATAAATATTACAGAATTCTAATCAAGAACAGCTGCCAGCATGAGTAACGTAGAAGTAAATATCCTCGGAGTACTGAAGCAACTTAAATTACTTATTAAAAGCAAGTCTTCTGGTCCAGACTGTATACCAGTCAGGTTCCTTTCGGAGTATTCTGATGCACTAACTCCATACTTAAAATCATATAAAACCGTTCGCTTCATGAAAGATGCATACCCAAAGACTGGAAAGTTGCACAGTTCACGCCATTATTCAAGAAAAAATAGGTAGTAGGAGTAATACACTTAATTACAGGCCCATATCATTAATGTCGATATCCAGCAGGATTTTGGAACATGTGTTGTGTTTGAACATTATGAATTACCTCCAAGAAAACAGTCTGTTGACGCATAGTGAACATGGATTTAGAAAACATCATTCTTGTGAAACACAACTAGCTCTTTAATCGCATGAGGTGTTGAGTGCTGCTGACAAGGGATTTCAGATAGATTCCATATTTCTGGATTTCCGGAAGGCTTTGACACCGTACCACACAAGCGGCTTGTAGTGAAGTTGCGTGCTTATGGAATATCGTCTGTTATGGGACTGGATTTGTGATTTCCTGTCAGGGAGGTCACAGTTATTAGTAATTGATGGAAAGTCATCAAGTAAAACAGAAGTGATTCCTGGCATTTCCCAAGGTAGTGTTATAGGCCCTTTGCTGTTCCTTATCCATATAAATGATTTGGAAGACAATCTGATCAGCCATCTTAGGTTGTTTGCAGATAACACTGACTATTAAAGCCATCAGAAAATCAAAAGAAATTGCAAAATGATTTAGAAAAGATATCTGAATGGTGCAAAAATTGGCAATTGATGCTAAATAATGAAAAGCGTGAGGTCATCCACATAAGTGCTAAAAGGAATTCGTTAGACTTTGGTTACACGCTAAATCAGTCAAATCTAAAGGCTGTAAATTCAACTAAATATCTAGGAATTTCAGTTACAAACAACTTAAATGGGAAGGAACACACAGAAAATGTTGTGGGGAAGGCTAACAAAAGACTGTGTTTTATTGGCAGGACACTTAGGAAATGTAATAGATCTACTAAGGAGACTGCCGACACTACACTTGTCCGTGCTCTTTTTAGAATACTGTTGCGCAGCATGGGATCCTTACCAGATAGAAATGTTGGAGTAAATCGAAAAAGTTCAAAGAAGGGCAGTACGTTTTGTATTATCGCGAAATATGGGTGAGAGTGTCACTGAAATGGTACAGTATTTGGGGTCGATGTCATTAAAAGAAAGGCATTTTTCGTTGCAATGGAATCTTATCACAAAATTCCAATCACCAGCTTTTTTCTCCAAATGCGAAAATATTTTGTTGATGCTGACCTTCATAGGCAGAAATGATCACCACAATAAAATAAGGGAAATCAGAGCTCGCACGGAAAGATATAGGTGTGCGTTCTTTCCACGTGCTGTACGAGATTGGAATAATAGAGAATTGTGAAGGTGTTTCAGTGAACACACTGCCAGGTACTTATAAATGTGATTTGCAGAGTAGCCATTTAGATGTAAGTCTAGATCTAGATCCAGCCCATTATCTGGGGACCTACCGTTTCGTGTGGATTCTGACCGATTGTGCAACTCTGCATTTTTCGCTTCAGCAAACATTACCAGAGGTGAAAGAAGTGATAAGTGAAAGACTAAAATTCTAGAATTGAATGGAGATCGAAATTGAGATCTTTGGATTTGTAGTTTGGCACTTTACCACTGAGCCAAGAGACTATGAAATGAATCTCAACAAAATCAAAACAGAGCTAATGGAATATAACTGAATGAAATGAGAGGATACTGAGGGGATGAGATTAGGAAATGAGACTCATTGTTGCAGTGTTTTGCTATTAACATCTAATATGAGTTTGAATGTTTGAAATCTTTTCTGAAAGGGATTGTCTGGTGTGTAGTCTTGTATGGAAGTAAAACGTGCATAATAAACAGTACAATCAAGAAGAGAACAAATGGTTTTTTAATTTGTTTCTACAGACAAATTCTGAATAAGATGTCAGATAATTGATGAAGTATTGAATGAAATTGAGGAGAAAAAATTTATGGCTCAACTTGACTAAAAGAAGGAATAGTTTGTCTACAATAATCAGGGTCAGTTGGACGTAGTTTTCAGTAGTTATGCAGAGAACAGACTTGTGTGGAGAGATGCCCCAATCCAATCTTTGAACTGAAGATCACAACAAAAAGATTCTCCCCCTATATCAAGTAGGACATATGCCTTCGTCATGTCAAGGTTTCTGTGGTTATTCCACATTATTAGGGAGTTCTCGACCTAACGTTTGTACCCCTCAACCTACTTTACCACGTGTAGCAGAGGGCACAGAGTGCTCCATACAGAAACTTCTAGATATGAGGAGACTTCAAAAAGTAAATTACACATCATCCCACACTGAGACCAATGAGCAACAAGAGCAGCACATTGTCAGCTGGGATTACATGTTCTGAGTTTTCTGCAGACACAGTTCTGTGACAGTACAGGCAATAAATACATCACAACGTGTGCGTGAAATGGGGTGGCAACTGGTAACATACTCCAAAGCTCAAGTGTGTGGGACAGTATGATTCTTGTGGTCAAAACATCTGAAGTACCCATACTCGCCATTAAAATTCTGGTTGTGTATGGAGCAAAAGCAATGTTGTATCCAGCGGTTGTAAAATCGTGCAAAACAATTTGACAAAGGCTGCACAGACATTGGGGTCGCTGAATCAGGAAGGAAGGCATTGACCACAGATTATAAGGTCCAGGTAATTGAGAAACTGATTTGCAGGAATCAAAAATTTTCCGATGATGTTCACACAGCACTTCTCAAATGATTTTTCAGCACAAGCAATTAAGTGTGATACAATTGGCATTTAGTTGAAGCCCACCAACTCTATATGGTGCAAATTTAAAAATTTGACTACACTACAGGTCAGTCTGATACCACAGTCTTTATTCTGCAGTCTCATTCATTTGTTTCACCAAATTATAACCTTTCTATGTAACCTGGACCTCAGGCTACACTGCAGATCAGCCACCACAAACAAATCAAAGTTTTGGCCAAATGCCAGTTGCTCATATGCTTGAACAAGAAGCAGATTTCTGTCATCGAATAATTTAACAATTGGTAAAATCTTCTGCCCGTTGTTTAGAGAGACTTGATGACTGTGTTGAAAAATTGTCATGTATGTGTACCTTTGAATGTAGTGCAGCATTCAATAAAAGTTACTTGGACTGCTATATTAATGTTTAAATCACTTTCTGCAGTCCCCATATCCCAGTAGGTTCTGACTGATTGCAGTGGCTGATTACTGATCATCTGAGCAAACAATATTGGATCTTTCCATCCATTCATATGGATAAAATTACGGTTATTTATGTCAGCTTTGCACATATTTCAGTCCTTGCATGACACATTGATCATCTGCAACTGTATTTGCATTTCATAACAGATTTCTAACTTCAACCTCCTTCCACACAATGGCATTGTATGTGAATATAACTATGATAAGCCTTGTTGGGCTAGAGATGTTACCTGCCAAGTCATTGATATACAAGGTGTTCGGAAATTCCCATTACAAACTTCTAGGACTTGTAGATGGGGGTGAGTTCATCATAATATTTTGAATAGGAACTGATGTCCAGAAATGCACTGTTTCCATACTATGACAGTTTCGGTTCAGATGTTTTAACTCATCTACTTCTGATTGAGAATGAAATTACACATGACACAGTACAGTTATTAGGTAACAGTTTGAAAGGAAACGCATTGAAATATCTATTATCACTTGAGCACATTTGTTCGTATTAACACTAAAACATATCCAGAACAAAAAAGAAGCCAACATACTGTACATACAGAACAGCACTCATGTATTACAACAGCAACTCTATGTGGCGATCTCCAACATTAGACGTTGTACCTATGAAACATGTTCTGCTACACACTCTCTATCCCACCTGATGTCTCTTTAGTTTCTAGTGCAAGAGCCAGAACTCATGCCAGCAGATCCTCTGTGTCTACTGAAGTCTCGTAAATTTAACTTTGTGTACGATTCCACAAGAAGTAGTACATAAGAGTTAAATCCAGCGATTGCGGCAATCACCCTGTTGGACCACCTCAGCCTATCCACCTTTCACCATAGCATCTGTTGATGTCTCCGAACCGCACACTAGAAGTGAGGTGGTGCACCATTGTAAAGTGACATCAGGCGATCTTCTGACAGTACACATCATCCTGTCAACACCGTTGCATACCAAGACAAGCAGCACTGAGACTTTTCTCTTTCCCTCAGCAAGCGTGGACATATTACACATTTGAATTGAAACCATCATAGAATGGAAACAGTACGTTTCTGGACACGGGTTACTATTCAAAATATTATGTACCTGTTGCCCTATACAACTCCTAGAAGTTTGTAACAGGGATTTCCACACACACACCCTGTATATTGTCAACAACAGTGTCCTTCCTCGGGGTGTGCCAGATTTGATTCTGACGGTACCTCTTCATTAGGAATGGCTCTAAATTCTTTTTAATAGGAATACTGTGTGTGCTTGTATTTTGTTTGAGACAATGATGTGGTATTGTATCAAAGGCATTCTATTTGAAGTTATAAGAATTGCTATCAACCTGGTATCTGCTAATGACTGCCCTCTGGATCTCATGAACAGACAGAGAGCAAGCTGAGTTTCACAAGATCAGTACTTCCCATAATGCTGACGTAGGTGTTGTTTGGTCTTCACAAAAGCCTTCACATATGAGCCACACATATGTTCACAATTCAGTAAGACATCAATTTAACTAGTAGGGAACTAGGATCTGGGAGTAGTAAAGTGCTCATAGTAAATGAAAACAAAACAAAATATATGGTAATGTCACAATCTGAGGCCAGAAAAACCCCTAAAAACCTAAACATCAATGGGAAATGCTTCAATGGAGTGTCCTCTTTTAACTACTTGGGAGCCCTAATAACAAATGACAACAGTATTGGAAAGGCTATAAGGGAAAGAATACAAGCAGAAAACAGAGCTTACTTTGCAAATATGCAGCTTTTCAAAAATAGCCTTGTTACAAGAAAAACTAAACTGCTAATATATAATTCACCAAAGTCTTGAAGGTATATAAAATCCAAATATGTGCGCTGCAGGAAACCAGATTTACAGATGAAGATTTAATGGATTATGAAGGATACAGGATATTTAAAGGAAAGAAAGGCTGGAACCCATGTGGAAGAGGCCTTCCCCACCTTGGAACAGGCTTCATCGTGAAATCTAACTGGGTAAACTCAATAACCGACTTCCAGTCACCTAATGAACGCTTGTCTTTTCTCACATTCCGCGCCCTAAATAAAACCTATACTTCTAAAATCCCAACATCAAATGTGAAAATACTGTTTGGGGACTTCAATGCACAAATAGGCCAAGAAAAAAATACAAAAAAACAGTAGGAAACTACCCGGCTCACAAAAGGACAAACAGAAATGGAGAAAGATTAATAGAACTATGCAAGGGTCATAACTTAAAATTAATGTCTACAAATTTCAAAAAACCTCCTAAGAAACAGAAAACATGGAAATCACCAAACACAAGTATTGGAGAGTTCCAGATAGATCACATAGCCATCACACACTATAATCAAAAAGAAATAATGAATGTGAGAGTTCGGAAAGGGGCAAACATTGTAACTGACCACTACTTATCGACAATCAAATTAAATGTCATAGCACAAAGAAAGAAACAAATACAAAACAGGAAAACTCAAAAGATAGACGCAAACATCTTGAAAGAGAAAAGAGAAGAATTCTGTCAAAACATAGTTATATGTTCGGATAAATGGGAAGATATAAAAGAAGGAATGATAAGATCTGCTCAAGAAGTCGCAAAAATGAAAAAGAGAAAGAAACACGAATGGTGGGATGAGATATGTGAGGAAGCTATAGAACAAAGGATGAAGGCATGGAAGAAATGGTACTCAACCAAAAGTGATAAGGACTACCTGGAGTTCAAACAGCAAAGATCTTCTACAGCAAAACTCATTAGACTATTTGAAAAGAACCAACTTATACAAATGGATAAAGATTTTAAGAGAAACAATAACAGATCCTTTTACAGCACATTCAGACAGAAACTACAAAAATATGTAGCACCAAATCTGTGTTTTAAAGATACCAGTGGAAAACTAGCAATGAATAATGAAGAAAATTGTGAAATATTAGCAAAATATTTTGAACAACTCCTCAACTGTCAGGAACCTATTGAAAAATTACCAGCCAACACCCCAAACACAGTAAACAATAATTCGGAACCCCCATGCCTCATAGAAATCAGAGATATCATTAAAAACCTTAAGAACAATAAAGCACCAGGGGAAGACATGATAATTGCAGAAATGTGGAAAAGTGTGGATAATACAACTCAAGAAAAACTACTGGGATTAATCAATGAGATTTGGAGAACGGAACGTATACCGGAAGAATGGAAAACTGCATTAATCCACCCCACCTTCAAGAAAGGGGATAAAACCGATGCAAATAACTACAGAGGGATATCTTTACTTCCAGTAACGTATAAAATTCTATCTAAGGCCCTACAAAACAGATTGGAGAAACAACTTGATCAAGAAATTGGTGAATACCAAGCAGGCTTTAGGAAGGGAAGATCTTGTGTGGAGCAAATTTTAAACTTGAAGTTAATTATTAAATATAGACGATTAAGAGGAAAAGACATCTTTATCACGTTTGTTGACTTCAAGAAGGCGTACGACTCCGTTGACAGAACAACCTTGGTTAACATCCTTAGGGAGTTTGGAGCAGACAAGAAAACAGTCGCAATCGTCAAAGAAACACTTACGGATACCTACGCAAAAGTAAAGTTCCGTGGTGAGGTATCCAGACCATTCAAAATCAGAACAGGATTAAGACAAGGAGATGGGTTGTCACCTACCCTATTCAACTGTGTGTTAGAAAAAGTTATTAGAGAGTGGAGGAAGAAAACGACTGAAGAAGGAATACAAAAAATCAGATTAGGAAGAATAAAGGATGGATTAGAAGTAGATTGCCTCGCTTTTGCTGATGACTTAGCGATTCTGGCAGGAAGTTTGGAAGAAGCAGTCAAACAGATCAATATTCTGAATGAAACAGCAGAAAAAGCAGGACTGAAAATCTCCTTTGAAAAGACAGAGTACCTAACCAATGTAAAAGAGGCACCGAACAATATGATTACGAAGTATGGCCAGATAAAGAAGGTTTCTAATTTCAAATATTTAGGGGAAATCATCCAGCCCAATGCTTCAGATAAAGAAGGAAATAAAACAAGAACAAGAAAAATGGAAATGGCATTCCAGCTAACAAAGAATGTGTACAACAAGAAGTCAGTATCAATTAACGCAAAAATAAGGCACTACAACACTGTGATTAAGCCAGAGTGTCTGTATGCATCTGAATGTTTAGCAATGAACACTAACAAGGAAATGGAAGCTATAGCAAAAAAGGAGCGAAAAATCATTAGAAGAGTACTTGGGCCGAGGTTTGAGAATGGGACTTGGAAGCTTAGAAGTAATAGAGAAGTGTATGACAAAATTGAGAAAGTGGGAGATACTATGAGGAAGAGAAGAGTAAGCTTTTACGCCCATTTGAAAAGAATGAATGATGAAAGGCTGACAAAGAAAATATTCATGTTTTTTGACAAGAACCCCAGAACCCAAATTACCTGGTTCAAAGAAGTCAAAGCAGACTTAGAGGAGTTGGGTATAGGAGAAGATGATATAACCAACAGAGACTTAATGAGAGACAAAATTCAACATTTTGAAGGATTTGAAGTGAAGAAGAGAAGAACTGGAGGAACAGTGTGGACAGAAGACCGAAGGGAGCAGCACAGAGAGAGGATGAAGACATATTGGCAGAAGAGAAAAGAGGAGGAGCGCAATAGGAGAAATGTACATTGAAAAATAGTTGTTTAACGCGGTCCCTAGACGGCCAAAATCGGAATAAAAAAAAAAAAAAAAAATCCCTAGTCTGCCCAGTTATCACATACAGCTCAGAGGTATGGATGTTGACAGAACATGATAAAAATGCACTAAGAAAAAACTATGCAAAATCTATGAGCCAATAAGGGAGGAAGAAGGCTGGAGAATATGCTACAATGCCAAATTACAAGAGTTAATACAAGGCAGGGACATAGTAAAATTTGTGAAATCACAGCGAATACAATGGCTAGGACACTTGGAGAGAATGACAGAGGATAGAATTCCAAAGAAAATGATGAAAGGTATGATCCATTCAGTTAGGCGAAAAGGGAGACCTAGAAGAAGATGGATCGACGAGGTAATAATGGATATCACCAATATGGGAGTCCGGGAGTGGAAAAGAGCAGCAAATAATCGAGAAATGTGGAGGAAGATTGTAGAAGAAGCCAACGCTCACCAAGGGCTGTTGCACTACTGTAGAAGAAGAAGAAGAAGAATAAGAAGAAGAAGTAGTAGTAAAGTGCTGACCGTCAATAGAATAATTTTAAATAAATAATTATTTATTTACAAAGGAGACCTATCTTACAGATATCAAAACAAGTATAAATGATTCACCACAATGGACAAACTTTTGATTACAAGGGTCAGCAAATTGAAAATAAATCTTTAGATTGTGATAAATGCGCAAGAATTTAACAAAGGTTTCAGCAATAGTTCCAGATAGTAACAGATAGCTGATTCTCAAGGTGCTGTCGTGTCAGTGGCAAACAGTAAAACTATAAATGCAAAATAATTTTTAAAGGTAACAAATTGTACTTGTCTGTGAAGCAGACTCAACAGTATGTTCCAAACTTATCAAAGCATGAGTGAAACCACAAATTACACACGTCTGTGAAGCAGATATGGAAACTATTAATCCAAAGTTTTTTTTTTAAAAAAAAAGAATGTACATATATATGAAGCAGACGAAGTAAAATGTTTTATGGCCAGTACTAAAACACAGGTGAAACAACCACATGTTTAAAAAAAGAAACAAACTATACATGTCTGTGAAGCGGACAGAGGAGGATGTTAATAAAAATATTTTAAAGAAAAATTGTTATGCGTATCTATGAATTGGACAGAGCAGAATTCTTTAATAGAACATAAACCTTTGTTATCAACAAGAGCTTTAGTTTTAGGTGCCCAGGTGAGAGATCAATTAAGAACAGGTTGTGGAACGTACTGAATACAAATTAGATTTACATAGCAAGTGAATGACATTGTACACAGTTCCCTAAACGACACACACACACACACACACACACACACACACACACACACACACAAACCCGCGTGCGCGAACATGCAACAGAAATCATTTTTGAGCCACAAATACTAAAGCAAAGAAAATATTTAAATCCAGTGTGGATGATTTTGAGATTGAGTATTCACCAATAGTGAAATGACAAATAAAATTTTGACTTGCTGTAAATAGACAGAAGATACCATTGCACTAGACTACTAACTGGCAAATTATGAAAAGGCATTACTGTCTGCATTTGTGAACACAGTACATAACCAGTATTTATTCTAAAACATACAATCAGAACACAAACAAGGTAGCAAGTGAAAGACCGCACAAGCCTCCCCCAAAACACCACAGAAGTAGAGCACAAGTGTTACACTTGAGTGGAAGTGTTTAACTTCATAAATATGAAATACCTAAATTTAAAAGTGCATGCACGAATAATGCAAAGTGAGAATTACTATCAAATGACCATTAGGTTTAACAAGTTCAGGATGCTGATCTATCCTTAATGCATTGGTGTAACTGTGGACAATAGAATGGTGTAGCAAGAACAACAAACTACACTTAATAGTAACAGTGTGGAAGTTTCTCGCGAACAGTCACTACATGTTAACACCTGCTAAATGTCAAGCTCACCAAGGTTCGTACATTACACTGAAGTCTATCAGGATTATGTAATTTTGCTACACAGACCAACCAAAGTAGCAGAGAACATGCCAAAATGAACTGCAGCATGTGGCCTCAATCACATCGCAGATTTAGTAAGGACTCAAAAATATTTGGTAGGCAAAGGCGCATGGTTGACGAAGTAAACACCAGTGATCCAAACACAGGGAGCATCTCACCATGACACCTCAGTACAAGCCACTATTACAAGTAGTGCTCAGTCCAGCGGCCGTGTCATTCCTGTGAAATCTTCACGTCATTAAGAAATGAAAGATGAGTTGGAGGTAGATTGAAATATTCCAATGTCTGATAGGAAATTGACATCTTAACCTTTCAGGTTCCAGGCACATGCTTTGCCACTAGACCAACAGGTCTAACAATTTCAGTGTTCTGTACGCTATACACTGGAATTACCTGCATCTTTTTCTAGTCACATGGTACACTCTGTCGTTACAGGAACCTACAGTAAACTGAAGCTAAAAGATGAGGCATATGACCTCTGCATAGTCAGTATAGAATCATAAAGGGCACCCATCAGACCCTGTATTTCCTATATTGAACAATGTTAACTGTTTTTCAATTCTACACTCATTTCTTTTTGTACCTGTCATTTTCGCATCTGTGCAACATTTGAAATTAGGAATTGTGTTGTGATTTGGTGTGAAGCTGTTCCGAAAGATTGAATTTAATATTTCAGGGTACAACAAAAGATAGCACGAGGATAATAGGGTTTTTGTGGCGAGTCACTGTTTGGGAAAGGTGTACCATCAGCCTGAAACAATATAGCTCTTGAGATCCATTTGTGGACTAAGTGGGGAAAACAGTGCCTTTTTGTGATTCCCTGAACATGAAATTTTGCATATTGGATAAGGCAGTTTGCTTAATACATCAATATCTATGGATACCAAGGCTGTAAACACTATTTTTGTGTTATGAATTGGAGAATGTGCAGTGGAGGTGCTGTTGGTGGTTATTGTAGGGTTTAATATGGACACAGTTTTGCATCACAGAGGTTGAGTTTGATATCTTTTGAGTAAAGCAACCACCTTCCTCATTGTACTAGTTCAAGAACTTATTATCCTTGATTAGCCCTTTGTTTGGAGCCATTTCTCTCCATGTTGCTGTTTTGATTCCCTTTAGTTCCACCTCAGTCATTACTGTGCACTGCCCTTTCCTCCACGTACTTTAGTTGACACTACTACTTAACTTCAAGCTATCATTAAGAAAAGAGTGGAGAGTAGGTGCCACTTTCTGATGAAGGATAGCCAGCAACTGTAGCCCTGTTTTTAGAACTTGTCCTTTTGTTAGGAGAAACTTTGGTACCTTGAAAATATGTTGAATTTTAACAAAATGTGTTGTGTAGTGTGGGAAGTAGCTGTAACAGCCTGCACTGAAACTAAAGTAGATGAAAAGCTGATAGGCTTGCTGCATAAGTACCATTTTGCACTACATACACAGATTGACACCAACTGTTTCCACAGCTAGTAGTCTTTCTTTTTCTGCTCTGTTGCCAGAAGATAATGGCAATATTCCGACAGAATTTAAGTTTTTGAATGTTAAATTCAGGCTGGAATTTGATAGGATCACAGGATGCATGTCTATGCTGTTATCTATATGTCTGTAACAGTCTCCCATTAACATGGTCCCACCTGAAGATAATGGTCTAAGTGACTGTAAAAGCATAATGGCAGATGGGAAAAGATGCTGCAGTGAGGCAAAAAGCATCTGAGACTTTGTTCGGGCAGTAGAGCAAACAGCAGAAAGTAAGTTATATGCCATTCACAACACCTCATAATTGGTATTGCAATATGTTAACAGTTAGTTGGTCAGTATGTTATTGTGATCATCAGCACCTGCAAAATCTCATGGGCTTGCTCCTGCAGCCTAACGGCTCCCATTATGAACCAGTTTATATTAGAGTGCCTGATAAAACTTCCTTCTCATTGTATTAGGTGTGTAGGGTCTGTTTGTGTGACAATATTGTTGACATCTTTAGAAGTTCTCTGCTGAGTTTCATCACAGGCCGGTAAAGGTGATGAAGATACCAGAAAATGGAGGATTACCAAAAATAAGAACTATGGGAGTTGTACAAACAATGTAATGCCACAATGCTAAAGGCATCATAATTGGAAAGCTAGAAACACACTTTGGGATCAGAGACTTGCTGGACAAGATACTTCATCAGGGAACGACACTACACTCCTGCACTACGAGAAAGAGACAGAACAGTTAACTTCTATGACGAGAATGTGAAACTGATGGCCACCACACTCACAGTGTCTTTCAAGATCAAGATGAAGAATTGTAAATGTCTTAGGGACTTGCTGATGTGTGTTGTCTGTATATAAAAAGTGGGACTTGCTGATGTGTGTTGTCTGTATATAAAAAGTGCTGGCCATAATTGGTTAGTTTCACCTATGAAAGAGTGTTTTTGGAAGATAATACTTTCACCTGCAGTTTCTTGTAATTCTCTGAGAGGATCAAAGTTGAATGCAAGGTGGATGTCCAAGGTGTATGTGTACCATTGATCATTGCTTCTAATTTAGTACCTTGTTTCCTATGAAGTGGCTCTAGTATGTTGGTGCTGCTTATCCCCAAACTGGGGCCTTGTACATTGTCAGCAGTCAGTTAAGAGCCATATAAACATGGACCTAGCCTCCCTCCTATTCATTGTGCTTTGCCTTTTGAGAATTGGATATGGTCTTTAGAGCCTCAAGTGGACACTATTTGCCACTGTAATCCCTGCAACTGAGCTTCCAATCCAGCCAGCCTCTGATGTTTTTGACCTAAGAAAAGTTTTGTAGTTGTGTGAGTAGTACTCTGTCTGCAGAATTGGCACTTGTGCAGTTGGCTTGGTCTGTGTGAACAGGACTGCCTCGCATTTGCTGACGTTTACCTTAACTCATCGTTTCTCCAATGAAGGTTCAACACTCCCACTGCCAGTAGGTGGGAATTGGTGTTTGATAGTTTCCAGTCCTGTGGAAAGAGAAAGTGCCATCTGCATGTATGGCTACCAGTCATTAATGTAGAGGCTACTTCCACATGTAGAGGATACTTCCACTTGCATGCCATGTAGCGCTGAGTGTTTGCCCTCAGTTTCAGTTTAGAAACTTCTGTTGGTGACATATGAGTGTATGAAACATAAAAGTCTGATGTGACATATGAGTGTACGAGACGTAAAAGTCTACCAGGGAACTCAGTAACATTTAGTTCCCATATGACACCATTATGCCAGATACAATCAAATGCTTTCTTAGTATTAGCAAAATGACCACTGTCAACTTGTTGGTGTTGTAGCCATTTTTGTGTGTGCCACAACATAGAAAAGTAGTTGTTTAATGGTAGTACCTGAATCCAAATTGCTCTGGCCTCAAGATGTTACTGTTATACAATGTCTGGTGAGTCATTGTTTAATTACTTTTTCTACCAATTTGCTGAGAGAGTGCAGCAGGCTGATGGATCTGCAATTCTGTGAAAGAGACTGCTCTTTCCCTAACATTCTGAACATAAAGATGTTAGCTACCTTCCAAAGGCAGGGAAGTGTTGCTGAGGACGGCATTCATTATTTCTGTAAGCCTGAACTGATGCCTACTGGTTAAGGACTACAAACATTGGAGCATACTCAAGAATTGGTCACACTAGTGTCTTGCATGTGTTTCCCCTTACAGATGTATTTCATTGCATTTTCCAACAAGTCTGTCTTCCATTCACCTTGCGTACCAATAATTCGATGGCTTATGTGATTTCATGTATTATGGTACGTTCACATGGTTGGTTTCAGATACGTTCAAATGGTCGGTTTCAAGTGTCTGATGTGAAGAGTTCTCCCTTCATCTTCATCTAGAAAGATGCTGAGAGTGTGGTGGCCATCAGTTTCACCTTCTCTTCACAGGACTGGACTGCTCCATCTTGTCCTAGTAGTGTGGGAATTTAGTGTTGTACCCTGAAAAAGTCTCTCGCCAAATTCCACGCACCTTGATGGGTGGTGTCTAGTCCAGCAAATTTCTGATCCCAAAGAGTGTTTCTATGTTTGTATCTTTGCCATTATATTGCCTTTAGCATTGTGATATCATCACAGTGTTTATATAACACCAATAGTTCTTATTTTTACTAATCTTTCATTCTCTGCTATCTTCATCTGTCACAACTCAAAAATCTTTCTTGCTATTTTCTTTTTAATGTTGATAATTTTTTTTTGCTATATTATTTCCTAAAATTTAAGCTTTAGGTCCATGTAATGATACTAGTTATAGTGGAGTGATATAAACAAATTTTGAAATGCACTTTTTCTTAAAATTTTAGTAAAATTGTAAAGTGTTCTGTTAGCAGTTGTTAGACCTGCATGTATTTCTTTCTCTGTTCGAGAGTCCTCATGAAGGGGCTTTTATTTTATGTATAATTTTTCTTGGATTTCACTGTTACTGTGTTATTCACACTATTCATAGACTTTATAGGCACGGCATGACTGAAGTTCAATTGAAGAAAATAATTTTGTTTTCAATTTAAGCTTTTGTACATCCCACTCCAGCAGCTTTGCTGATACTTTATGGAAACTAGTAAAATTAATGAGTAATTTTTTTATTGACAGGAATTGCGTTCTTCCGATGATGACGATGATGGAGAAGAAAGTTATATTCCACCAGAAGAGATACAAGAGTTCAAAGCAAGGATGCTCCATTTGACAGAGAAGAGGCAGCAACTACGGCAGGTGCTGAAGAAGCGGTTTGACCTGCTCTGTGTGAAGCCACCGGTGCCGAGACCATTTGGATTACGGCCCACTATTGTGCATCAAACTAGTTTTTGAAAATGATTGGCAGCTTGCATTTGGGAAACGTACAACTTTTTTGTGGTTTTGAATACTGTGTATTGGGATTGTTTATATATCTTTTTTTTTGCAATCTTTGTTTATATACTGAGGTTCAAAAAAATTGTCGGGCATGCCAATTTGTACTGAAGTGCCAGTATACAAGTGGTTTCCTGTGAACCTGAGACTGTTATTTACCTGTCCTTCTCAGTGACCTATTTCACATTCCTCCGGTGTTGTATCTTATATTATACCAGTTTTGCTGTTAAATCACATTTTTACTGATTTACATGGTAATTCTGATGGCAGTTTTGGCATCAGATGTCCAGTTACTGCCATGTATTTCCTGCTTTTAAGTAATCATTCCTTTTTCATGTATTTTAAAGAATACTTTGTTTTGTATTGAGACCATTAAAGACCACAAGCATTATGTGATGTCAGTATTTTATAAATATGCTGTATATTGCCCTAGGGAGACTGCTGAAGAATTTTTTTAAGGTCTGTGCATAAAACCTTTCTCAGGTGAACATCTGCTCTCATATGCATGTTCCGAATGGAAATATTTTGATATTTGGGTATACAGTTCTGATTAACCATTATTCTTTTGTTTTCTTCAGAGTTCTCAGAGGTGCAAGAGCTGCGTTTATATATAGCTATGGCAAAAGACCAAATATTATGAAGAGTTACTCCTTTGAAATATTTATTATGCTAATCTGTTGTTATTTTGGGATATTTATATTGAATGGTGAAGTGATTTGTGCTGTTTTGTGGCATGGTACTGATTGCATTCCAGAGCCATATTCTAATACCAGCTGTCTTCATATATCATTAATAAAACAGAATAAATAGTTTGTCAAAGGAAAGACAGTTAATTCCCTTGGCAAGCAGATTTTTCTGTAAGAACAGTTATTTCATTATGTTCTGTTTGCATCTCATATGTATTCTAATTAACATGAAAATGCATCCTGATTTTAATACTGGTAGTATATATTCACAAACAAACTTCCCATTCCAATGATATCAATGTAAAATATTTAAAAATTGAAATTATGTAAATGATACTACAAAATGTTAATTATTATAACATTATTGTGCACTACAGTTAATAAAGTTGTAAGATTTGTGTTAATTGTTTTCTTTTTAGTAAATTAAATGTCTTGTAAACTCAGTGTTTTATATGATAGTTAGGCCATAACCATAACTAAGACAGAAAAGATTTTTCCTTCTCTGCGGGTAATATTATCATTTTTACCACAAAGTCTGTTATAACAAGAGCTATTAATGATGCTGCTAACAAAGAATGATGGATATGATGCATGGAATTATTTAAAGCAGCAATTAGAAGCCAACTAAATAGAGCGGTTGCTACAGATTTTCACTGATTTCTTCACCTTTTGCTGGACAATAGATGAGTGTATCACCTCTCATAGCAAGGCTGAAAAGTCTGTGTAATGGGGGACTGATGACCTCAGATGTTAAGTCCCATAGTGCTCAGAGCCTTTCTGTGTAATGAGTTACATAATGAACCTGTAACTAGGAATGAATATTCTTTGCCAGCTTTTTTTTATGCTGGTAAAATTTTTAGGTACATTACCAAGCTTATCTGAGACTTCAGACTACCTGGCTGTTATTAACTAAAGACACTGCCAAAAGATTTGGTGAATTAACTGTTTAGCAATGTATGTTTGAAAGAAACTTAGTCAGGGACATAAAAAAAGATTGTGCAACAGATTTTAGCAGTAACTTACGACAAGCAAAAGCAAGATAGCAAAACAAATTTTTTAAAAGTTCTAAAAAAATTGGAATTACTGTACACAAAAGGGTGTCTTGAAAAGAAAAATCAAATAAAATAACCAGACTACACCTCGAGGTATTAGTGCTGTATTAATGTTTACTTTGAAGAAGCTTATGATGCCGGGGAAAAAAAAAAAAAAAACTCTACAACCTGATGGATTATAACAATCAAGACATGACAAACTTTTCAGATAATTTATGTGAGTAAGTGTAATAACTCATGTGGCATTGGGCAGCTGATAGCACGGAAACATTGTTCAAAATTTTGCTAAGCTTTTGGATGATGCCACTCTTTAGTACTAACTGATACACAACATAGGATACACTATCAGAGCCAATTACATTATACCAGCACTGGCAGCTTGACTGGGTTGATGGATTGTTGGCTTTGAAAGGAGGAATATGTCAGGGAGAGGGAGTGAAGGGTTGCTGACAGCTGGGAGGCAAAGGGAGCATAGCAGTGTGGTGAGGGTAAGTTATGATGGTAAGTTAACCGTGGCACTGGCAGGAGGAGTTGTGGATGTCACAAAATGAAGTGGACTAAAAGAGGGGGGGGGGGGGGGGTAGAACAGGGGTGTACTGTGGAAAGGAGGGTATCAGTGTAGAAACTGCAAAGTCAATGTGGATATTGGACAGGCTGGGAATTGCTGCCAGAAGGAGTGCAGGATAGAAGATATGTTGTAAGGACAGTTCCCATTTAAGTAATTCTGAGAAGCTCATTTTAGAGGAAGAGTAGCTGGGTATCATATTGTGCCTGGAGGCATGATTTTCTACTGGGTGGTCAACTCTGCTCTTGGCCACCTTTTGGCAGTGGCCATTCATCTCAGCAGACAGCTGGTTGGTAGCTATGCCCACATAAAAGGGTGTGCAGAAGTTACAGCAGAGCTGGTATATCTCAAGACTGCCTCCACATGTGACCCTACCTGTGTTATAGGCGTATTCTACCCTATTATAGTACTAGAATAGGGTCTGTTGGTTGGGTACAGGTCTTGAGCATGGATCTTCCACAGGAATATAACCCATCTGGCAAGGACTGGGAACTAGGTATGGGGTAAGTAAGGACCAGGATGTGTCCTCTATTAATTGGGCAGCAGAATACAACTTTTGGAGCACTGTGAAGGATTGAAGGTAGAATGTTTATTTCTGTATACGAATATGAAATGGTTGAATGGCACTGGTGGCTGGGAGTCTGCACCTGGGCGATTTCGGCCTGAGTTGCAAGTTTTTTCAGTTGATGCCACACTAGGCGACTTGCGTGTTGATGATGACAACACAGTGCACAGGTCCCGAGTGGATAAAATCTCTGACCTGGTATGGAATCAAACCCCAGCCTGCTGCATGGCAGCCAGATGCGCTGACCATCCAGCTAAGGAGGCGGACATTTCCAGATATGATGATACGTAGTTGAAGACCTGGTGAAGAATTAGGTTGAGTTGTTCCAATCCTGAGAGATTTTGGGAAAAGATGATGTTCTTTTTTAGCTGGTTTGTGGATGTGGTTGGAGGATAGGACACATGTGGATATAAAATAGGATATCGGTTTGTCTGTCTTCCTCTCAAAGAAGAATATGATTGGTCATATTTCTGGGGAATGATGTGATGGGTTTGGAGTCTGTAGGACATTACAAGTTGTTTTGTGTGAAGGTAGCAAGGCTATGGGAGTGTGAGATGTTGATTTATACAAGGAGGTGGTGTGAACAGTGCAAGTAGGGATCCAGATGGTAATGGACTTGCTTGCCTGAGACACTGCATCTCCATTAGCAAGCAATCACTTGCTCAGTATGCAGACTGTCTCAGTAAGGCTGTCACAGGTAGCCACAACCCTCCAAAGCTAGTCTGTAAACAGATCCCTCCAGCTACCACAATAAACCATTCACAAAGCAGCACCATCCCCTCCCTCTGTCTCCAATTACTCCATATCACTCAGACTAGGACAACAACCACCCATTCTTTGCTAGGGTTTTGACTACCTTCTATCATGCCTGGAAATGACAATTATCTACACACAACTTTTTCCCATCATTTCACCAGTGGTATTCCATTGCCAATCCTATGTTGTTGTTGTTGTTGTTGTGGTGGTGGTCTTCAGTCCTGAGACTGGTTGGATGCAGCTCTCCATGCTACTCTATCCTGTGCAAGCTGCTTCATCTCCCAGTAACTACTGCAACCTACATCGTTCTGAATCTGCTTAGTGTATTCATCTCTTGGTCTCCCTCTACGATTTTTACCCTCCACGCTGCCCTCCAATACTAAGTTGGTGATCCCTTGATGCCTCAGAACATGTCCTACCAACCGATCCCTTCTACTAGTCAAGTTGTGCCACAAATTTCTCTTCTCCCCAATCCTATTCAATACCTCCTCATTAGTTATGTGATCTACCCATCTAATCTTCAGCATTCTTCTGTAGCACCACATTTCAAAAGCTTCTATTATCTTCTTGTCCAAACTATTTATCGTCCATGTTTCACTTCCATACGTGGCTACACCCCATACAAATACTTTCAGAAACGACTTCCTGACATTTAAATCTATACTCGACGTTAACAAATTTCTCTTCTTCACAAACGCTTTCCTTCCCATTGCCAGTCTACATTTTATATCCTCTCTACTTCGCCCACCATCAGTTATTTTACTCCCCAAATAGCAAAACCCCTTTACTACTTTAAGTGTCTCATTTCCTAATCTAATTCCCTCAGCATCACCCGACTTAATTCGACTACATTCCATTATCCTCGTTTTACTTTTGTTGATGTTCATCTTATATCCTCCTTTCAAGACACTATCCATTCCGTTCAACTGCTCTTCCAAGTCCTTTGCTGTCTCTGACAGAATTACAATGTCATAGGCAAACCTCAAAGTTTTTATTTCTTCTCCATGGATTTTAATACCTACTCCGAATTTTTCTTTTGTTTCCTTCACTGCTTGCTCAATATACAGATTGAATAACATTGGGGAGAGGCTACAACCCTGTCTCACTCCCTTCCCAACCACTGCTTCCCTTTCATGTTCCTCGACTCTTATAACTGCCATCTGGTTTCTGTACAAATTGTAAATAGCCTTTCGCTCCCTATATTTTACCCCTGCCACCTTCAGAATTTGAAAGAGAGTATTCCAGTCAACATTGTCAAAAGCTTTCCCTAAGTCTACAAATGCTAGAAACGTAGGTTTGCCTTTCCTTAATCTAGCTTCTAAGATAAGTCGTAGGGTCAATATTGCCTCACGTGTTCCTATATTTCTACAGAATCCAAACTGATCTTCCCCAAGGTCGCTTCTACTAGTTTTTCCATTCGTCTGTAAAGAATTTTACTAAACTGATAGTTCGGTAATTTTCACTCAACACCTGCTTTCTTTGGGATTGGAATTATTATATTCTTCTTGAAGTCTGAGGGTATTTCGCCTGTCTCATACATCTTGCTCACCAGATGGTAGAGTTTTGTCAGGACTGGCTCTCCCGAGGCTGTCAGTAGTTCTAATGGAATGTTGTCTACTCCCAGGGCCTTGTTTCGACTCAGGTCTCTCAGTGCTCTGTCAAACTCTTCACGCAGTATCATATCTCCCATTTCATCTTCATCTACATCCTCTTCCATTTCCATAATATTGTCCTCAAGTACATCGCCCTTGTATAGACCCTCTATATACTCCTTCCACCTTTCTGCTTTCCCTTCTTTGCTTAGAACTGGGTTTCCATCTGAGCTCTTGATATTCATACAAGTGGTTTTCTTTTCTCCAAAGGTCTCTTTAATTTTCCTGTAGGCAGTATCTATCTTACCTCTGGTGAGATAAGCCTCTACATCCTTACATTTGTCCTCTAGCCATCCCTGCTTAGCCATTTTGCACTTCCTGTCGATCTCATTTTTGAGACGTTTGTATTCCTTTTTGCCTGCTTCATTTACTGCATTTTTATATTTTCTCCTTTCATCAATTAAATTCAGTATTTCTTCTGTTACCCAAGGATTTCTACTAGCCCTCGTCTTTTTACCTACTTTATCCTCTGCTGCCTTCACTACTTCATCCCTCAAAGCTACCCATTCTTCTTCTACTGTATTTCTTTCCCCCATTCCTGTCAATTGTTCCCTTATGCTGTCGCTGTCCTTGAAACTCTGTACAACCTCTGGTTCTTTCAGTTTATCCAGGTCCCATCTCCTTAAATTCCCACTTTTTTGCAGTTTCTTCAGTTTTAATCTACAGTTCATAACCAATAGATTGTGGTCAGAGTCCACATCTGCCCCTGGAAATGTCTTACAATTTAAAACCTCGTTCCTAAATCTCTGTCTTACCATTATATAATCTATCTGAAACCTGTCAGTATCTCCAGGCTTCTTCCATGTATACAACCTTCTTTTATGATTCTTGAACCAAGTGTTATCTAAAATTAAGTTGTGCTCTGTGCAAAATTCTACCAGACAGCTTCCTCTTTCATTTCTTCCCCCCAATCCATATTCACCTACTACGTTTCCTTTTCTTACTACCGAATTCCAGTCACCCATGACTATTAAATTTTCGTCTCCCTTCACTATCTGAATAATTTCTTTTATTTCATCATACATTTCTTCGTCATCTGTAGAGCTAGTTGGCATATAAACTTGTACTACTGTGGTAGGCGTGGGCTTCATGTCTATCTTGGCCACAATAATGCATGCACTATGCTGTTTGTAGTAGCTTACCCGCACTCCTATTTTTTTTATTCATTATTAAACCTACTCCTGCATTCCCCCGTTTTGATTTTGTATTTATAACCCTGTATTCGCCTGACCAAAAGTCTTGTTCCTCCTGCCACCGAACTTCACTAATTCCCACTATATCTAACTTTAACCTATCCATTTCCCTTTTTAAATTTTCTAACCTACCTGCCCGATTAAGGGATCTGACATTCCACGCTCCGGTCCGTAGAACGCCAGTTTTCTTTCTCCTGATAATGACGTCCTCTTGAGTAGTCCCTGCCCGGAGATCCGAATGGGGGACTATTTTACCTCCGGAATATTTTACCCAAGAGGATGCCATCATCATTTAACCATACAGTAAAGCTGCATGCTCTCGGGAAAAATTACGGCCGTAGTTTCCCGTTGCTTTCAGCCGTTCGCAGTACCAGCACAGCAAGGCTGTTTTGGTTAGTGTTACAAGGCCAGATCAGTCAATCATCCAGACTGTTGCCCCTGCAACTACTGAAAAGGCTGCTGCCCCTCTTCAGGAACCACACGTTTGTCTGGCCTCTCAACAGATACCCTTCCGTTGTGGTTGCACCTACAGTACGGCTATCTGTATCGCTGAGGCACGCAAGCCTCCCCACCAACGGCAAGGTCCATGGTTCATGGGGGGGGGGGGGGGGGGGGGGGGAATCCTATATAGAAAATAATCTGGTCTGTATTAATGCTACAACCAGACACAACCCCCCGTCACATATGATATCGCTATAGAAGACCCATGCACAAGACTAAATGTATCCTCCCAGCAAGTCCTATTCTAGTCCTGTCACATGCATACCCATCTGTAATAACAGCCATATCACACACAACCTCTGCTGTAACTTCAGCACAGCCTTTTACGTGGGGATGACTACCAACCATCTGTCCACCAGAATGAGTGTCCATCATCAAACAGACCCCAAGAGTAGAGCTGACCACTCAGTGGCAGAACACACTTCTTTACAATTCATGCCATCTGGACCTTCTACCCCAACATCAACTCTCTGAACTATATAAATGGGAACTATCCTTGCAAAACATCCTTCAGTTCTGCAAACATCCTGGCCACAATTTCTATTCGTTCCTGTCCCACATGTGCACACCCATTCCCTTCTGCCACTACATTCACCCTTCACTAACACCCTCCTCTACACGATCTCTGTCTTCCTCTGTACTATTCATCTCTCCTCCAAATCCACTCTTCCCTTTCAACGTGTGTCACATTCAAATCGTCCCCCTATCTGTATCAGAGTGAACTTATAGGTGCCACGTTTGTATCCAGGCTATCCAGTCCCTTTGTTGCCTCTCCCTCACAGGTAGTCAGTCACTTCACTGTCAAACCCTTCCCCTCCAATGCCTCACCTTCTTTCTGCCCTCACCAACTCCACAAAATACAACTCTTCATCCTGGTCTAGCTGCATCACTGGTACAAATTACTTGGCCAGAAAAATGTAGCCTTGCATCTACACTCCTGGAAATTGAAATAAGAACACCGTGAATTCATTGTCCCAGGAAGGGGAAACTTTATTGACACATTCCTGGGGTCAGATACATCACATGATCACACTGACAGAACCACAGGCACATAGACACAGGCAACAGAGCATGCACAATGGCGGCACTAGTACAGTGTATATCCACCTTTCGCAGCAATGCAGGCGGCTATTCTCCCATGGAGACGATCGTAGAGATGCTGGATGTAGTCCTGTGGAACGGCTTGCCATGCCATTTCCACCTGGCGCCTCAGTTGGACCAGCGTTCGTGCTGGACGTGCAGACCGCGTGAGACGACGCTTCATCCAGTCCCAAACATGCTCAATGGGGGACAGATCCGGAGATCTTGCTGGCCAGGGTAGTTGACTTACACCTTCTAGAGCACGTTGGGTGGCACGGGATACATGCGGACGTGCATTGTCCTGTTGGAACAGCAAGTTCCCTTGCCGGTCTAGGAATGGTAGAACGATGGTTTTGATGACGGTTTGGATGTACCGTGCACTATTCAGTGTCCCCTCGACGATCACCAGTGGTGTACGGCCAGTGTAGGAGATCGCTCCCCACACCATGATGCCGGGTGTTGGCCCTGTGTGCCTCGGTCGTATGCAGTCCTGATTGTGGCGCTCACCTGCACGGCGCCAAACACGCATACGACCATCATTGGCACCAAGGCAGAAGCGACTCTCATCGCTGAAGACAACACGTCTCCATTCGTCCCTCCATTCACGCCTGTTGCGACACCACTGGAGGCGGGCTGCACGATGTTGGGGCGTGAGCGGAAGACGGCCTAACGGTGTGCGGGTCCGTAGCCCAGCTTCATGGAGACGGTTGCGAATGGTCCTCGCCGATACCCCAGGAGCAACAGTGTCCCTAATTTGCTGGGAAGCGGCGGTGCGGTCCCCTACGGCACTGCGTAGGATCCTACGGTCTTGGCGTGCATCTGTGCGTCCCTGCGGTCCGGTCCCAGGTCGACGGGCACGTGCACCTTCCGCCGACCACTGGCGACAACATCGACGTACTGTGGAGACCTCACGTCCCACGTGTTGAGCAATTCGGCGGTACGTCCACCCGGCCTCCCGCATGCCCACTATACGCCCTCGCTCAAAGTCCGTCAACTGCACATACGGTTCACGTCCATGCTGTCGCGGCATGCTACCAGTGTTAAAGACTGCGATGGAGCTCCGTATGCCATGGCAAACTGGCTGACACTGACGGCGGTGGTGCACAAATGCTGCGCAGCTAGCGCCATTCGACGGCCAACACCGCGGTTCCTGGTGTGTCCGCTGTGCCGTGCGTGTGATCATTGCTTGTACAGCCCTCTCGCAGTGTCCGGAGCAAGTATGGTGGGTCTGACACACCGGTGTCAATGTGTTCTTTTTTCCATTTCCAGGAGTGTACATCTACACTCAGCAAACCAACGTGAGGTGCATGGCACAGGATACGTTCCCTTGTATCATTCATTAGGGTTTCTTCCTGTCCCATCCACACATGGATCGGAAGAAGATTGATTGTTTGAATGCCTCTGTGCATGCAGTAATTATTCTCATCTTTTCCTGTAGATCCCTACATGAGCGATACATAAGGGGTTGTAGTATATCGCTAAAGTAGTCATTTAAAGCCGGTTCTTGTAACTTTCTTAATACACTTTCTCAAAATACTTTACATCTGTCTTCAAGAGTCTGCCAGTTCAGTTCCTTCAGTATCTCTGTGACACTCACCCATGGATCAAACAAACATGTGACCATTTGTGCTGCCCTTCTCCGTATACGTTCAATATACCCTGTTAAACCTATCTGGTACAGGTTCCACACACTTCACCAATATTCGAGAACCTGTTGCACAAGTAATTTGTAAGCAATCTCTTTTTGTAGACTGATTGCACTTCCCCAGTATTCTACCAATAAACCAAAGTCTACCACCTGCTTTACTCACGACTGTACCTATGTGATCATTACATTTCATATCCTTACAAAGTATTACACCCAGGTATTTGTAGGAGTTGCCAACCTCTGCACCACATTGAAATCTTATGAGAATCTGACTGAATATTTATGCAGCTTCTCTCATATAGTACTTCCTTATACATAACTGCATCATTTGCAAAAAGCCTGATTTTACTATTAATACTGTCTGCAAGGGTTCCAACTCACTTCCCTGGGGCACACCCGAAGTTTCTTCTACATTTGGTGATGACCTTACATCCAACATAAAGTGTTGTGTCCTCCCTACCTAAAAGTCCTCAATCCAGTCAGAAATTTCATTTGATACCGCATATGATCATATTTTTGACAATAAGTGTAGGTGCGGTACTGAGTCAAAAATTGCATGTATAACTGTGTTCTGTATCAGTTAGCTCTGATATTTATGTGTGTACTGACTGCTCAGCACCTTAACTGAAGTTGGCTGTTACTTTTACACCTTCAAAGGTATGTATTCCACTCTGGATTTTATGAATTAGAGATGATCAATAATTTGACAGTCCTTGTGGTACAAAGCTGAAACTGAAAGAAAGGAAACTTGGTTGTTATAAGATAAAGGCTCCATTAGAATATCAACGTCAAAAAGGCATCTAGAAATAATTATGTTAAGCATTCTGCATGTTCCCCACAATCTTCAGAAACTTACAGCTCAAGATTGAAATAAAATCAATATGAAATACTACTTTTTGGAATGTGTGGAACAATGTATAAGACATACCTTGAACCAATTCTGCCAAAGTAAATGTCACTGATGGTGCCTCATCCTACAGCTTTTCTATGGAATGGAGACATTAAGACAAGTGCTACCTTCACCAGAAACTGACAAAATGAATCGGGTGTAAAAGTTTCTTTGAAAAATGAACCATATGAGCTGTGTACTTCTGGAAAAGCAAAGTCTGTCATTTGGACAGAGAGAAACCTTGTGAATTGCTTTTGCTTGATAGCTGTAGACCATTTGACAAGTCCTTTCAGAAGAAAGGGTAGTTACATTTAAAGACAATTACATGAAACCCTGTGATTAATACCTCATGAGTGAAAAGTCAGAATTCAAAGTGACACTGAAATTAAACGAAGTGGGATACACAATTAGAAAAATGTTAAATGATGACAACAGTGAATTGACAATGAAGTAGTTTAGGAAAACAACACAAAGAAGTTATAATGCAGAGAGTGAGGACTGCTGATATACCACAACAACAGTGAGTCAGAAATGTGTACAATAATTAAAATCCTAAGAACTTTCAAATGGATAGGTCAGTTTTCATGCAATATGAATATGGTCAACATGAACTTCTTGAAATTAGAATTTCTTAATTTCAGACAAGATGATGGAAGGAGACAGTGTGTTCTCTATATTTCAACATGGGGTTAATTAGGGGATGAGATCTCTGACCATGCAAAGACTGTTGTTTTTATGGGACTGACTTAAATGAACCATTTAATTTCACTTTAATTAATTAAATAAATGTGTTAAAAGTTACAAATGCTTTGTATTTCATTGACTTTATTCCTTGGTTTGATAAATGCTCTTTGCAAGTGCTTTAATGTAATACTCTCTGAAGCTAGATGAAGTAGTGCATTTGTTTCAAATAAAATACGCAGGTAAATCAATATATCAACAAGGTAAGTGCTATATTCTTTGTTGAAGTATAAGTGTTTCTTAAAAATTTGGCACATGCATGAGTCATACCCTCTGCCATGCAGCCCACATCTCGTGGTCGTGCGGTAGTGTTCTCGCTTCCCACTGCCGGGTTCGATTCCCGGCAGGGTCAGGGATTTTCTCTGCCTCGTGATGGCTGGGTGTTGTGTGATGTCCTTAGCTTAGTTAGGTTTAAGTAGTTCTAAGTTCTAGGGGACTGATGACCTAAGATGTTAAGCCCCATAGTGCTCAGAGCCATCTGCCATGCACATGATGGTGATTTGCAGAGTATAGATTTAGATATTTCTTAAATATTCAGATTTATGGGCATACTGAAGAATGGGAGACAGCTCGTCAGCTTTGGAAAAATGACATAACAAGTTACAACAGATGATGCATTGCACACACACACACACACACACACACACACACACACACACACACACACACTCTCTCTCTCTCTCTCTCTCTGGTCATACCGGACTCAAGAGTCCATTACCGCAGCAATGTATTTTCGCCATCTGTCCTTGTCTTGGGCTATTTCCTTCCATCCACCTTCAATACCTAGGCTCCTCAAATCAGCCTTCACATTGTCCTCCCATCTACGCCTCGGTCTCCCCACAGGACATTTTCCCTCTAAGTGCCCTACCAGTACTCTGCGTGCTGCCCTGCCCTCATCCATTCGAGCTACGTGACCCGCCCATCACAGCCTACGTGATTTAATAATACTTATTATGTCAGGGCTTGAATAGAGTTCATGAACCTCTTCGTTACGCAGTTTTCGCCACTCTCCGCTAATGTCATTCCTTTTTGCTCCGAAAATTTTCCTCAAAATTTTGTTTTCAAATACTCGAAACAGCTTTTCATTTTGCACAGTGCAAGACCAAGTCCCACAGCCATACAGCATAACTGGTAGAATAATAGTTTTGTATATTCTAATCTTTAAATTCCTAGACAATATCCATGATGAAAGTAATCTATTCAGTGAGAAGTAGCACACATTTCCCGCCCGTAATCTCTTCTTCAGTTCGGATACAATCTCATTTCTCGAAGTGATGTCCACGCCCAGATACTTAAATGTGTTCACTTTTTCAAACTGCATGTCTCCAACTCTTAACATTTCCTGATCATCTGCTGTTGGCATTCTAGTAGTAACCAGGTATTTAGTTTTGTCTTCACTTATGGATAGACCTACATCTTCACTAGCCTTGATTAACACAGTCGCATTTGCTGTTACAGATTCTTTCCTATTGCTAATGATGTTTAGATCACCTGCATACCCTAATATCTTAATATTTCCATTTAACTCTACACCCTCTGAATTATCCGCTGCCATTCGTACTATATATTCTAGGACTAAATTACAAAGTAGCGGAGACAGGGTATCTCCCTGCTTAAGTCCGTTCTTTATTACAAATTCTTCTGACTCCAATTTCCCCATGCTTACTCTACCTTTTGTGTTTTTCAAACTCGCTTCTATAAGTCTAACATACTTATTTGGTATTCCAAGTTCCAAAAGAATTCTGTACAATTTTGATTGCAATACTGAATCATACGCTTTTGTGAAATCTATGAAAAGATTATGAACTGGTTTATTGTATTCCCATTTCTTTTCCAAAATTTGATGCAGGGTGAATATTTGGTCTATAGTTGATCTGTTTCTCCGAAAGCCAGCTTGGTAATTCCCCAAAATTTCATCTGCATATGGTGCAAGCCTGCTTACCAGAATATTCAAGAAAATTTTGGAACATACTTGTAATAGCGATATTCCTCTATAATTACTACAATCCATTTTGTCACCCTTCTTAAAAATTGGGATCAGAATCGACTCCTGCCACTCTTCAGGTATCATCTCTGAGTTCCGTACTTTAGTTATCACTTTGTGAACTACTTCCACCAATTTCTGTCCCCCATTTTTAACTAATTCTGCAGTTATGCAATCTGATCCTGGTGCTTTATGGTTTTTCAATTTGTTGATTGCATCTCTTACTTCCTTTAACGTTGGTCAGGTATCTGGGGTTCTGCTGTATATATTTCGTACACCTGCTCATTTCCTGCTTCCTGGTGTACATTTAATAGACGCTAAAAATACGCCCTCCATTTACTTAATATAGCACTGGGGTCTGTCAGTATTCCCCCGGCATCCCCTCGAAGTGCATTTGTCCTAGCCTTGAACCCCTTCCTATACCCATTTATGTCTAGGTAAAGTTCCCTAATGTTTTTTTGTTTTTTTCTGTTTGTTTCCATTTTTTTAATTTGATTGTTCAAATAATCCCTCTTCTTTGCTCGTAGCCTACGACCAACTTCCCTTCTCATGTTCAAGAACTCCTCGTTTTCTGTCTTCCATTCTATCCCTATCTAATCGCGCTTTTCTCCTTTCCTCTACCAATTTCTTGCATTCCTCATCAAACCACGGTTTCCTCCTGTTCTTCTTAATTGTACCTATTGTGACCTTTGCTGCCTCTTTGATATTATTTCTCACAGTGATCCACTGTTTATTTACATCCTCGTCTTGATCTTCGTGTATCCTAAGAACATCAAACCAGTTTGAAATTTCTATCATGTACCTTCTTCTAAAGTTTTCATCATTTAGCTTGTCAGTGTCAAACCTAACAAGTTCTGCATTGTGACACCTTGATGTTGCTGTAGATAGCCATTGGTGAACTTTGGCAACTACAAGAAAATGATCAGAATCGCAGTCTGCTCCCCTGAAAGTTCTAACATTTTCTCTACTAGTGTGCCATCTCCGATCTACAAGAACACTATCAATTTGGTTTTGGGTGTGTCCATCTGGAGATATCCAAGTTGCTTTATGAATGTCCTTCCTTTTGAAAAATGTGCTCTCAACAATCATGTCTTTTGAAACAGCAAAACTGAGCCATTATCATTCGAAATGTTATGCAAAATTTCTTTCCCAATTGTAGGCCGGAATCCTTCCTCCTTGCCTATCTTCACATTAAAATCACCTATGATTAATTTTATATGCATTTGTATGCATTGCTTTCTTTCCCAATTGTAGGCTGGAAAGCTTCCTCCTTCCCTATCTTCGCATTAAACTCACCTGTGATTAATTTTGTATAATAAAAAAGTAATGTTGACATGGAATAGTCAGTTGACACGTATAGGATACAACTTTTATGTGCGTCATTTTTTTCACCTTCACTAGTACTAGTATAAACTGAAGACTAGGATGCTAGCACTAGTGAAGGCGAAAAATGTGACAAATATAGGACCTACACAGGTCAAGTGCAGATTAGGATACTGGTACTAGTGAATGTGGAAAAAGTGACAAATGTAAAATTTGTATCCTGCACTTCAGCTGACCTATATAGGTCAAATGAAGACTAGGATACGACCTTGGTAGTTCAACTGCGGAAAAAGATGCTAGTGTTATATTTGCTTTTGCTAGTACTAGTATCTCATTCTTCAGTTGACCTACACAGTACAGGATGCATATCAGTTGCACAGGAAACAGTAGTTGGAATGACTCACTATCAGACAAAGGTATAATTCCAAATGTGTATGCAAATGATGTAGAAGTACCACAAGCAACAAAAAGCATACGCAATTTCTGTCTCTTGGTAACACATTCATTTATTTTTATTTACAATTACAATGCTTTGCCACAGAAGATAACTGATTTATTATCTATGGCTCGAAAATAAAGAAACTAATGTCTATGACTAAAATGTGAATTTGTTGGACAAAGTCGAAGAGTTGTATCCCATTCTTCAGTTGACCCAATTTGGTGCTTAGTATTTCTTCTTCAATATAATAGTGCCAAATAAACATCTAAAATAAAGTTGCTACAAATGCAAGTTATCTCCTCTCAATGGAAACTAATTTCTAAATTTTGATACTATATCCTAAGAATAATATTCTTATTTAAACTTCACTGTTGTAGCAATAATCTCGGAAACACTACCATACTATGCTATGGGAAGCACTAAATTCGTTCTGGTATGTGATTTATAGTAATATACAGTCATGACAAATGTAATGTGAAATTTTAATGTTTCAAAATTATCTTCTCGTTACATGTCCTATTACTCTGTTCAGAGCAAGCAAGGTGGCACAGTGATTAGTACACTGGACTCACATTCATGAGGACGATGGTTTAAAACCATGTCTGGCCATCCTGATTTAGGTTTTCCATGATTTGCCAAAATCACTTCAGGCAAGCGACATGATGGTTCCTTTGAAAGGGCACGGATGACTCCCTTCCCCATCCTTCCCTAATCCGATGGGACCGATGACCTTACTGTTTGCTTCCCTCACTGAATCAACCAACCAACCAACTATCATTCAGAATGATCAAGGGACAAATAAATAACTAGTTCTTTTTTCCCCAGACTACCTTATTTATAGGTGGATAACATGCTACAACTAAATGATTCAGCAGTATTATCTTTTGCTGGGAGTGTTGGATCTACACAGTGCTCCGATAAAGGAGTTTGTGGCAGATGTAGGACTATTTTATGGCAATATGTCACAAACATCTGATATTCAAACTGAGAACAGTCTTCAACTTCAAATGGCTCAGAGCACTATGGGACTCAACTGCTGCGGTTATCAGTCCCCTAGAACTTAGAACTACTTAAACCTAACTAACCTAAGGACATCACACACATCCATGCCCGAGGCAGGATTCGAACCTGCGACCGTAGCAGTCCCACGGTTCCGGACTGCGCGCCTAGAACCGCGAGACCACCACGGCCGGCAGTCTTCAACTTCCTTCACAGGCTTGTTTGCAGTTTTCTTCACATGGAATGAAAATCTTTACTGAAAATTGTACAAATTGCATTTACTAAAAAGAAAAATACAAAAAATATGGCATGTTTTATTAGACCAAAACAAGAAAACCTAGCTCACATATTGTGAAAAACATAATGATACATTAGTTCCACCAAAACCAAATGCATTTTTTAAAGCAATCCTCTTCTGATGATTCCACTCTCTCTTAATGTTTGAAACAAAATGTACATTTTTGGCATCAATTGCATTTTCAATATTTATACTTGGAGGTAAGAAGCCGGTCTTAATAGCCATAATGGTGAACACAGATTCTAGATTACCTGCAGCACCAAGCAAATGTCCATGAGCTCCTTTGGTTGAAGAAACAGCAACACCACCGTGTTTACCAAGCAGTCTGCTGATAGCCTTTGCCTCTATCTCATCACCAAGTGGAGTAGATGTAGCATGAGCGTTGACATAACTTATTTCCTCTGGCTGTAGCCTAGCATCATATATTGCTCTTGACATTGCTAATGTCGCTCCCAGTCCATCTTCATTGGGTGCTGTTAGATGAGATGCATCTCCAGATAAACCATACCCTAACACTTCTGCATATATTTGAGCACCTCTTTGAATAGCATGGTCTAGTTCCTCTAAAATAATTACGGCTGATCCTTCGCCCATCACAAAACCATCACGGTTCTTGTCAAATGGTCTTGACGCTTTCAAAGGCTCATCATTAAATTTTGTACTAAGAGCTCTCAACCTACAAAATCCAGCAATTGAGAGTGGATTGACACTTGCTTCAGTGGCCCCACAAACCATAACTTTAGCATCACCATGCTGTATAAACCTATATGCATCGCCAATTGCATGAGCACCAGTTGCACAAGCTGTAGAAACAGCATGGTTAGGTCCTTTAAAGCCATATCTAATGCTTATCAGACCAGCTGCCATATTTACAAGAATTCTAGGAACAAAATATGGGCTTACACGATTATATCCCCTCTTTAGTGATTCATTTGTGCTACAAATATCTTCCATATCAACCATTCCCATTCCTATTGCAACACCCGTCTGCTGTTTCATTTCCTCTTCCTCTGGGAACCAATTTGCGTCCTCTAGCGCTTCTTTTGCTGCTACCATTGCATACACTGTCGCTGGCGCCATTGTCCTTAGCTCCCTGTCAGCGAAATGAAGATTTATATTTAATTCACCATCACTGTTTCCTTTTTTCACCAGACCTGCTATTTTGCATGGAAGGGTTCCATATCTGTCGTCGGGGAGACGAACAATACCACAGTCACCTGATAATATTCTGTTCCATGCATGCTGGGCCCCGCACCCCAATGGAGAAACGACTCCTATACCCGTTACGACAACACGACGTCTTTTCGTCGTTGAATACTGCTGAAAACTGACCATAGCCGAAGAGGTGACTTTTATCTGTAAAGAAATGTAAATATTCCTGGAGTATAACATTAGAAAATATATTTTGAAAGTTTGATATTCAATAGGTACTAACTCTCTGTATTCTCCACAACATTTTCTCAGTAACTCGGTTCTTCAATTTATATATGACCTATATAACAACCCTGCAAGATTCTGTAACTAAGTTTATGTTATGCTTAAGTACTATTAACTTGTAATGTGAAAATCTCATTCTAAGAACTGTCAGTCACTGTATTAATTGCATATAGGACACCCAGACCAAATAAACTCAATGTATTCTACGTGTGTCATATTATGTACAGGAAAACTGAATAAATGCGACAGATAAACATTGTAATGTTTTCGCGAAGACCACTTGCTCACAACGAACAGCTGTTTTTTTAGTTTGCTATTGTTGGTATACACTATACAGTATACACCATACGAGACTGTTTAGGCAAAGAAAATAAACGCCGTTTCGGAGACAATTCAACCGTAAAATTAAACGTATTATTGCGAAAATAAAGTGGAGAAATTAAAATAACTTCTTACTACAATATAAATGTAATATATTTCTCCATTTATTTTTTTCTGAGTAAATGATTGTTCTGGCATATTCAGGTTTGACAGACATATTTCATCTATTACGGGACGCGTGGTTAACTGTTGGCAGAACTGTAGTTGTTTCAAAATACACAACGTGAGAGAGAAACAAGCTTAAGTTTAAAGTTTCTGTTAAATATTCATGGAAATGATTTTTGTACATAGTCCACTGAGTATTTTGAATGTCAGATTAACTGCTTTCTACCAACTGCATTCGGAATCCAGCTGATATCATTTCCGTACTGTGACGGAAACAATTATCTTGTGCGTTAAATGGATGCTTTCTGTTTATATCCTGCCAAACTAGTCTCCTTCAAAGAATTTAAGAGCTTCTTGTTTTAAAACTGTGAATAATTATTACTCTCAGTGACATTACCAGATTTATTTTAACACTAAGATAAACAAGTGTTGCTGGTTAGTAACACATGCCAAAAATGGTTGTACAGAGAGGATTAGCTTCTTGGCCATCAGAGCTAACAGAAGTCCAACGAGAAATGATACACTCTAACCATGAGTTACATTACGATTCAACGACTGCACTTGGCACCTCAGTTCAGTTAGAACAGACCACATTACCAGCTCACAACTGTGTGTTACCAGAAGTTCCTGTCCAAGAGATCCCAAATGATGAGAATTTCGTGGAATGGGTAAGTTTTAAAGATCACAAAGACATACGTAGCTTTCGATATTGATATTTTCTAGCATTTGGTTTTAGTTTCTAGACATACATAGCTTTCTTCCTCGATATTTTCTGGTTTTTGTCTTTGATTCGTATACATTTTACAGTCAGACATTATTAAGAGCTATTGTAAACATAATTTGAAGCCATAGTAATTGCAAAATGCGCATTTTTTGCATGTTTATTTATTTATTCGTCTCTACACCATCTAGTAAAATGGTGCCAAATATATCAGATAAGGTGAGGATAGGGCAGGAAGTCCGCCATGGTTTAATGAAAGGAACCATCTCAGCATTCACATTAAAAACTCGGGGAAACCATGGAAAACTCAAGTTAGGATGGTTGGATGGGGAATAAACCTTGTAGTGTACCGCCCAAACGCGATTCCAGTACTTTAAGACTGGAGTAGCCACCTTGCTCGATATGTGGTTAGAAGGGGAATCACAAATACACAGTGCACATTGTAAGTGCAACATGCACAAGAAATACTGAAAATAAAAACACTACTGACAAAGTGAAAACATGAACACATTACATAGCACTGCCAAAAAGTACAACATACACAAAAAGTAAATCAGTGATGTACTAAATCATGAAACTTTGATACAGAACATCCATGAAAAAGTAAAAACTCATGAGCATGTCATGTAGCACTGCGGAAAAGTTCATCGTATGAATACACAGAAAGCTGCAAACTCTATGTCCATCACATCTAGGCTTGCACCAGATCCCTTTTCAGAGGTGGAGTATGGCACTGCATCTAGACCAGAGGAAACAGGAAACCAACAGCAGAAACATTATGTGCAAAGACACACACAGCATAGTTTGTACATCAGTTAACAGAAGCAAAAGAATTCAACAATAAATGGGCTTAGTTGTCCTGTAAGCTTACGTTTTCATTTTCATTGTGTAACCATTTCTCAACAAGAAATGACTTTAACTCTGCTCTAAAAGTCATTTCTGTCTCCAACCTCATTATGTTTGTTGGTAGTGCATTATAAAAAATGACACCAAAGTAGCTCATGTGTTCTTTGAATACGGGCTGTTCCGACTTGCTCCATATGGAGGGCCAAGAGTTGTGAGTATTACAGCTGTCGCAATTGGAGTTGCTATGCAGGTCATAGAGTCTAGCTCTTGTCATCAACACACATTTGCAGGGTAGAGTAAGCAAACACAACTTTTTAAATAGGTGCTTGTGGTGAACCCTAGGAGAGCTATGTGACAAGATGTGAATATCCCATTCCTGAATGTAAAAATTTCGATATTGGATCATTCTTCTTAACAGTATAGGCACTACAGTATCTTATTTATCTGCTGATAGTAGGTAGCGACTTTCAATTAAAATGTCCTCCCCTGTATAGTAATGTTATAATGTGTGTACGAGTACAGGTTGTGATGCAGAAATGATGGCATGGAAGTTTGGTCCTGCTCGTGTGTTGAAAGCCAAAGCAGTTAAGCCAGCCACTCGCATAAAGTGGGAGATTCGGGCTCGAGTCCCGGACCTGCAAAGATTTTCATTCCTTTATACAGGTGATGGTTGGTCATATTTTCAACTGTGAATACATTTCATTTATGTAAAAATTTCATTTAATTGGTTGTTATTTACCCCAGAAAACTATTCCATAAACTCTAAGGGGCCAGAAGAAACCAAAATAAGCCATTGTAGCACTATCTGTGACCTAAACCGTACAAAAAATTTTCAGAGCAAAACATTCAGAACAGAATCTGTGCGAAGAGTTCAGTTACATGGTCTTTCCAGTTTAAGTGTTAGTCAACATACATTTCTAAAAGTTTGGTGCATCACACCCTTTGTAACTCAACCCCCCCCCCCCCCCCCACCCCCCCCCTCCTCCCAAGTACCAGATGGAATCTTGATTTTGATTCATCTACCAAAATTGTAAATAGTTTGTTTTCTTCACATTAAGTATCAAGTTTGTTGGCATTGAACCATGAATGCAAGGACATGCAGACTTGATCAGTTGTAGTGGGCAGAGATTCCTTAGTACCACCCACTATTACACTAGTGTCACCTGCAAACAACATGATCTTGGCTGCAGTTTCTGAGGTGTGTATGTCATTTATATAAGTAGGGAACTGAAGGGAGGCTAGCATACTACCCTGGGATTTTTCTACTTTCCTTGCATCAGATATTAATCTGATTTTATGATTAGCATGAGGTGGGAGAAGTTCCATCTGTGATCTGTTTTGGAAAGATGATTGAAACTGCTTGTTTTCTATACCTATTATCCTCATTGCTTTCAAATAATCCAACAGAATATCATGAATAATTGTATCAAAAGCTTAAGAAAGATCTCAATTAACTCCTACAACACTATTATTGTCATCCAAGTTTTCAACTATTTCTTGATGTAACCATTTATCACTATTATTGTCCTTGTACCTGTTGGTGTCATGCTGATTATTATTCAATAGGATATGGTCATCTAAGTACTTGGTGATTCATTGTTTCACTAATCTCTATTACTTTGGAGAAGAGTTGAGAGGAGTTGAAACCTGAAATAGATAGTTGTGAGATTTTCAGGAAAAATTAGTGTATATTGAAAGGATTGGCTAATGGAAAATGGAGGTAGAGTGTTTGTCCCAGTAGAAAAGAAACTAAAATCCACTGAGATAGAAATTGAAGCTGTATGTGAGATTTTTTGGGCAAGACTCGGTATCAGGGATGGACATAAAATAGTTGTTGGATCCTTCTGTCGCCCACCAGTTTCATCTCCTGATGTAACAGAAAACTTAAGAGAAAACCTCAGTTCACTTGTATGTAAGTTCCCTACTGTAATGGTAGCTGGAAACTTTAGTCATCCAACAGTCAAGTGGAAAAATTACAATATTGTTAGTGGTAGGCATGACAAGACATCCTGTGAAGCATTACTAAATTCCTTCTCTGAAACTACCTAGAACAGATAGTTCTAATGGCAACTAATAGACCTGACGTCTACGAAGAAGTCTGCATCGAAAGTGGTATTGGTAACCACAACCCAGTTGTGTCAGCAATGATTACCAAAGTACAAAGAACACCTAAAACAAGTAGAAAGATATAAACTGATGGGGAAAAAAATTGCAACACCAAGAAAGAGTTGGCAGGCATGTTTCTACATCTGAAAGTTGATGTCTATTCAAATGTCGTGCCAGTTGTGTAAGAGTGATGCTAGTAGCGCCACTATGAGAATCCAAATTGGGTTTGCTTAAAATACATGTTGTAATGGTCATCAACTTTACGTTACCAATGAGATTGGATGTGGTGAGTTGGTTAGTCAAGAATGCCTTTAAGGTGACAAAAGACACCATTATCAGCACCTCACTGAGTTTGAATGAGATCATCTAATATGCCACTTGGCACTACTAAAAGGGAAGACCATTGTGTTCAGTATATGGCTCTGGTGCATTGTACTCCACCTGCAGCAGCAATTTGAGCAGCAGCTGGTGCCACAGTGAAACAACAGACTGTTAAAACTTGTCACCTCAAGGACATCCCCGAACCAAACGCCGTGTAGTGTGCCTTCCACTGATACCAAACCACCATCATTTGCGACTTCAGTGATGCCAAGCGAGAGCTGAGTGTAGGGGAGAGTGGATGTCTGTTGTGTTTTCTGATGAAAGCTGGTTTTGCCCCTGTGCCAGGATGGCCGACGGTTGGTTATAAGGTAGCCAGTTGAGAACCTGCAACCAAACTGTGTATGTGTGCTAGACATGCTGGACCTACACCTAGAGTTATGGTCTGGAATGCGATTTCGTATGACAGCAGGAGCACTCCCACTGTTGTGAAAATTTGTATGTCAGTCAGGTGATTCAAACTGTTCTAAATCTACATCTGTACTCTGCAAAACACTGTAAATTGAATGGCAGAGAGTACATCCCATTGTACCACTTTTTTAAGGGTTTCTTCCCATTACATTCACATATGAAGAACAGGAAAAATAATTGTTTGAATGCCTCTGTTTGTGCTGTAATTATTCCAATCTTATCCTTGTGATCCCTATGTGGGTGATACATAGGGGATTGTAGTATATTGCAAGTGTAGTCATTTAAAACTGGTTTTTGAAACTTTGTTAGTAGAAATTCTCAGGATAGTTTGTGCCATCTTCAGGAATCTGCCAGTTCAGTATCTTTGTGACACACTCCCATGGATCAAATATACTTGTGGCCATTCATACTGCCCTTCTCTGTATATGTTCAACGTCCCCTGTTAGTCCTATTTGGTATGGGTGGCAAACACTTAAGCAGTATTCTAGAACCAGTTGCACAAGTTATTTGTAAGGAATCTCCTTTGTAAACTGATTGCACTTCCCCAGTATTCTACCAATAAACCAAAGTGTACCACCTGCTCTACCCGTTACTGAGCCTACGTGATCATCCCATTTCATATCCCTACAAAGTGTTACAGCCATGTATGTGTGTGAGTTGGCCTATTCCAAAAGTGACTCATTGATATTAAGTGTACAATTTTACATTTCACATTTAGAGCAAGTTGCCGTCTTTGCACCACTTTGAAATCTTATCAAGATCTGACTGAATATTTATGCAACTTCTTTCAGACAGTATATCATTATAGATAATTGCATCATGTGCAGAAGAGTCTGAAGTTACTAAAGCAACTATTAATATTGTTTAATGTTAATGGATAGGTAAAAAATCGACTCACCAAGCGGCAGCAGGGGAATAGACACACACACGAAAGGATTGTACTTTTACAAGCTTTCGGAACCATTGGCTTCTTTTTCTGGCACAAGAGTTGAAGGGGAAGAAAGAGGGGTGAAGGAGAAGGACTGGAGAGGTTGAGGGTTCTTTTCAGAAAAGTCACCCAGAACCTTGGGTCCCAGATGGGATGAGAAGGAATTCTCCAATCCTTTTCCTTCACCCGTCTTCCTTCCCCTTCAACTCTTCTGCCAGAAGGAGGAGCCGCTGGCTTCGAAAGCTTGTAAAAGTTGAATCCTTTTATGTGTGTCTGTTCCCCTGCCACTGCTTGATGAGTAGATTTTTTTATCTATCAATTTACAATATCTGTTGTGTCCTGCCTACTCATTGAATATGGGGTGCCTAGGAAACTGCTTTCTCGGATCACTAGACAACAATACAAGCAGATCATATTAACAAACTTTTATTACAGTAAGATAAATGACAATACTTAACTTTGAGAATTTAAAATTGTGTGTCGCAAGCAAATGGCGACAGACAAATAAGAAGTCTCTTCAGTATAAACAATGCCTAAGACGAGTGAAATTATATAGTTCCTAAGCCGCTGCTGTAGAGCTCGTAGAACAGTTAGTCTTCAACTGGGCTGTGACTAGGCAAAGCGGCGTTGTTCTCTTTGCCTAGAGGCCGCTGCTGTCTCATTGTCATCATAGAAAGAGGTCAGTCCATGTACTATTGGCTGACATCCTCTTCACAGCCCTCTCTGCTTTACCATTCCTGACTGCCATGCCAGTGCTTGACTTGATACAAATACACAATCATACATTTGACAATAAGCTTAGATGTTGCACTGAGTCAAATGATTTTTGTAAACCAAGAAATACTGCATCTGCCTAATTATCTTAATCCGCAGCTTTCAGTAAGCCATGTGAAAAAAGTGCAAGTCTGTTTTCACATGATCAATATCTTCAGAATCAGTGCTGGCTGGCATGGAGAAGGTCATTCTTTCAAGATATCTCATTATGTTTGAGCTCTGAGTATGTTCTAAGATCTACAGCAAATCGATGTCAAGGACATTGGACATTAGTTTTGTGGATCACTTGTACTACCCTTCTTCTAGGTGGGTGTAACCTGTGCTGTTTTCCAAAAACTGGCCTTTTTATGTTTTTTTTATATGTACATAGAATATAGTTAGACGAGGGGCTAACTCAGCTGCAAATTCAGTATAGAATCTGGCAGGGATTCCGTTGGGCCTGGAGCTTTGTTCAGCTGTTTCTCAACACCACTGACAGTAACACTTATTTCACTCATTTTTTCAGTGGTATGAGTATTAAATTGGGGCAATTCTCTTGGATTGTCCTGTGTAAAGAAACATTTGAAATCAAAGTTAAGCAAATTTCATCTTTTGCTTTTCTACCCTCAATTTCAGTTCCTTTCTCATTCACTAGTGATTGGGCAGTAACTTGAATGTCACTGACAGCCTTTACACACAACCAGAATTTGATTTGTTTTTATACAAGATCATTTGACAATATTCAGCTATGCTAGTCATTGAAGGCTTCACGCATTTTTCTCTTGACATCCAAATGCATTTCATTCAGCATCTCTCTCTCTCTCTCTCTCTCTCTCTCTCTCTCTCTATATATATATATATATATATATATATATATAAAATAAAGGGAAACATTCCACGTAGGAAAAATATATCTAAAAACAAAGATAATGTGACTTACCAAATGAAAGTGCTGGCAGGCTGGCAGGTCGACAGACACACAAACATACACACAAAATTCAAGCTTTCGCAACCAACAGTTGCTTCATCAGGAAAGAGGGAAAGGTGAAAGGATGTGGGTTTTAAGGGAGAGGGTAAGGAGTCATTCCAATCCCGGGAGCGGAAAGACTTACCTTTGGGGGAAAAAAAGGACAGGTATACACTCGCGCACACACACCCGTATCCAACCGCACATACATAGACACAAGCAGACATTTGTAAAGGCCAAATGTCTGCTTGTGTCTGTGTATGTAAGTCTTTCCGCTCCCGGGATTGGAATGACTCCTTACCCTCTCCCTTAAAACCCACATCCTTTCGTCTCTCCCTCTCCTTCCCTCTTTCCAGACGAAGCAACCATTGGTTGCGAAAGCTAGAATTTTGTGTGTATGTATGTGTTTGTTTGTGTTTCTATCGACCTGCCAGCACTTTCATTTGGTAAGTCACACACATATATATATATATATATATATATATATATATATATATAGACACACACACACAGTATTTACTAATATAAAAAGCTGTGCAGTGATTGCGCAGAGCTGATATATGACATGGCTACCTTCACACATGGCTCGGCCTGTGACAGCATTGGAACAGCAAGTGCTGGGTGGGTGGCACACACACACACACACTCACAGTATTTACTAATATAAAAAGCTGTGCAGTGACTGCGCAGAGCTGATATATGACATGGCTACCTTCACACATGGCCCGGCCTGTGACAGCATTGGAACAGCAAGTGCTGGGTGGGTGGATTGAGCAGGTCTTGCATCTGGGTCCACCACAGCGACATGATCCCTGCGGCAGGGGGTTGTGAGTGGGATTGGCATAGGGATGGACTAGGATACTGTGGGGGTTGGGAGGGCTATGGAACACCACTTCAGGAGAGGTGGGAACAATCTTTGATAGGATGTCCCTCATTCCAAGGCATGATGATACATAATCAAACCTCTGACAAAAGATGTGGTTCAGTTGTTACAGTCTGGGGTGATATTGGGTGATGAAGGGCCACTCCTATTGTATCTGGTTCATGGGGGTTCGGGGGAAAAAGCACTGGAGATCTGTTCGTGTACTAGGTCTACGGGTTAGCACCTGTTGAACAGCCATCTATTGGGTGCTGCTCACTGCATTGCAAGCAAGGCCGGCAACGCAGAACACAGCATTATTGGAAGGTATGTATGCGGTATTGTCGTAGTACCCAACCATTGTCGGCCACTACCATGAATATGGATGATATCCATATGCATCCTGGGATCCATGCTGACACTGCAAACCCTTCATCTCACCGGTGGTGACGGCCAGGCATCAGTTATGGTATATCGCAGCCACATTGAAACTCACCCTTCCCCCATGCAGAAAGAGGCATCAGCAGGACCTGCAGTTAGAAAAGGATTAGAAGGGGTGGCAGGCAGATGTGCCGGAGAGCACAGTCATAGTACGATGATGGGAGGTTGGTATGTCTTGTTGTGCTATACCAGCCTAGTCCCCCTCTTGAAGGCTGCAGCTCCGATGGTGAGCTGTCGTTTTCCATGTGGGAAGCCGGTAACACCAGTGGTGTTCTGGTGATGGAGCACTGACCCAGACTGGCAGATCCACACTGAACACCTGTGCACACCAACAGCCACATCCATGAGAAGAAAACAGGTGTCAGAATTGTAGATCCTGAAATTCAAATCCAAGAAGAGGTCAAGGCCCAAGATATTGAGTGCTGGTAAATTTGAATAACTTGGGAGATCCAATCAAAGCATAAGCAGAAGCATTGATAAGAGAATTAGGTGCACCAGTGTCTATTTGAAAGTGAATCATTTGACCATTAATATTGATATCCACAAACATTTCAGTATGTGAAAAAACCTGGTCCCCAGTATCAGAGTTAACATTGTCAAAGGTAACATCGGAGCTAACCTTATTTGATGAAAAATCATTGTATGCATTAACATCAGATTTTTCAGTAGTAGAAACAGCATGCAAAATAACATTATGTACTGTATGTACAAAATATTTAAGATTAATCAAATGTACGGAATTGTCTGTGGTACTGGGGGAAGTAGAGCACTTGGTGATATGACGGAATTTCTTGAGACAAACTTCAGCCTTATGACCCTGTTTTTGGCAAAATAAACTTTTCGTTCTTATGTAATAGCAAGATTTTCTGTCATGGGTGACAAAACATTGAGGGCAAGGTTTGACAGGTGGCGACGGACTTGTCCCCCCGGAGCCTAAGTGCTCAGCATTAGTTTGAAAAATTTTCGGTTGCATACAGTGAAGCATCTGATCTGAGAGTCTGGATTGGTCAAAGACTTGTGGAAGTAATAAGCACTCCTGTAGTGTAGGATGAGGTTGTTGTGGCACCCAGCATCTGATGTGCAAATAATTAACAGATGCCTCACTGCAATGTCTGCATAAGAAAGAGCACAGTCTTTGTTCTCACATCTAAAATGACAATCACAAATGAGGCTCTCAAAGCAGTAGTCCAGTTAGTGTACGATTGGCCAGGTGCCTTGCCTGTATGATAGAATTTATGGGATGCCACTGCAATGAGCAATGATCTCCAAAAATAGGTACCTAGCGTGTCGTTAATGTCAGAATAACTCAAATCACCCAAGTCCTTATCAGGGAAAATTTTTTGACTAATATGGAAGCACACACATTAGGTAAGAGAAAAGCTCACTTTGTTACATTATGGAAAGTTCCAAGGGCGATGAAATTTTGTTACAGTTGGCCCACATAGCTGGCCCATTGCTCCCATTTCATATCAAATGGGAAATGCAGGTGGCATTCACTGAACACCGACATGGCAAATTTGTCTGGTCCTCCAGTCGGTGGCACAGCAGGTCCTCTGCAACAGCCAATTTTTCCAATGAAATCTAGAGGGGAGTAAATACTAGAACCGCCAGTTCAATTTGTTACACTGTCTAGAACAGAACACGACCAATGAGAATTTCAAGACATTGCATGAGTCTATCAGATGCATGACTCAAGTGCACAGTGTACACCAATGAGGCGAAAATGCAAGGAACATTCAAGAAGAGCGACCAAAGAGCAGAGAAAATGTCGATCATGCTGTCCACTATCCAATCAACATGCCGGGATCAACATTAATAGGCAGAAAAATCATAGGAAGACACTGTGCTGTAGAAAATATCTTACCTGTGAGGTCCAGCAGATGCTCATGAAGCAGAACCACTGTAATGGCAGTCCATATATCACCAAATATGCGAAGAAATGCAGTGGATGCTTGGGTATCAGATCACAATACTGACTGCACCACCATTGAAACATCATCTCAGTACTGGTAAGGTAAGTCATTCTGAATGACTATGCCACTGTAGTATTTTGAAATCACTGCACAATTAATTAGTCGAAGTCCAGAAACGCTGTTTTAATATAACTCACAAATACCTTGATGAGAACTTTTAACAAAAGTATACCGAGGGCTGTTCAAATAGTAAGGTGACTTTTCAAATTGGGTAGGCAACGTACATTCGATTGTCAATCTTTCTTTCTTTCTTCTCCTCCTCCTCCTCCTCCTCCTCGTCTTTTTTTGCCCCCCCCCCCCCCCCCCCCCCCCCCCACACACAGACACATCATGAACATGCGTTCACAGTTTCTGAGTTTACCACATACTGCATTTGTTTTTGACAGATAGAAAGGTTAGACGTGTTTTAGTGGGCTTGGCGATTTTTCATTATTATGAAAAATGGAGCAAAGAATTTGCACCAAATTTTGTGTGAAAAATGGAATCCAGTGCTCTAAAACACTTGAAATGTTGACAGTGGCATACTCTGAGAGAGGGGGGGGGGGGGGGGGAAAAAAAAAAAAAAAAAAAAAAAAAAAAAAAAAAAAAAAAGTTTACAAGTGGTACAAGCTCTTCCAAGATGACAGAGAAGATGCCAATGATGAACCTCACTCTGAATGCCCCAGCATTTCAACAACAGATGATAACGTCGAAGCTGTGAAGAAAATTGTTTTGGAAAATTATCGAGTTACAGTAAGAGAAGTTGCTGAGGATGTTTACATATCAGTCGACTCTTGTCGTGCAATTTTTTCCGATGTTTTGGGCATGAGTCGTGTGTCAGCGAAGTCTGTTCCAAAACTTCTCAATTTTGAATATCGCTCAGGAGCTCTTGAATGACGTCAGTGACGATCCTGATTTGCTCAAATCGGTCATAACTGGTGATGAAACATGGGTTTATGGTTATGATGTCAAAACCAAAGCCCAATCATCCCAATGGAAACATTCCATAAAGCCAAGACCAAAAAAAGCACGCTCAGTTCAATCAAATGTCAAAGTTTCGCTCACTGTGGTTTTTTTTTTTTTCTCCAATTATGGTGGTGTAGTACATCATGAATTTTTGCCATTTGCAAGAAGCAGTAAGCATAAAAACGTCTGGAATTGTGGAAAAACAATTCAGGTCTTTTGCATCACAACTATGCACATGCTCATTCATTGTTGCTTCTTAGAGATTGTTTGGCCATAAACAACACGACAATCATGCCTCAGCCACCATATTCACCAGACTTGGCCCCCTGTGACTTTTTCCTGTTCCCATAAATGAAGAGACCTGTGAGAGGACGAACATTTTAAGTGATTGAGAAAATAAAAACTGCATTGCTGGAGGTACTCAAGGCCACACCAAAAAGTGCTTCGAGGACTAGAAGTAGTGTTGGAAGAAGTGCATTGCATCCGAGGGGGATTACTTTGAAGGAGGACAACATGAATATTGATGAATAAATAACTATTTTTTCGTAAAAATATAAAGTCACCTTACTTTTTGAACACACCTCATACAGTACATCTAGCAATACAATCTCTGTCTGAGGCTAAGTCCAAATATCGATAAAGTATTTGTCAGTACTGACAATCATCACTATTACAGCATATTTGAGGGTAGGAGGATAGTGGCTCAATTAATCCGCATTCATTGAAAAACTGCCAGTCGAAACTTCGTGATACAACTTCAGTATTTGATTCCAATATGAGACTGCCTGTGCAGCCTTTGGTTGTGAGTTAGAATACCATGTGGATTAATATAGTGGAGTTGCACGATTGGCCACAGCTATCGGAGATAGTGAGCTTATCACTGGATGGCACTGCAATGGCAAACAGTAGTAATAGTAACATCAAGCTTTTTGCAGAAGATGCAGTTAGCTATAATAAAGCACTATCTGAGAGAAGGTGCATAAATGTACAGTCAGATCTTGATAGGATTCTGAAATGGTGCAAAGATCAGCAGCTTGCTTTTATGTTCAGAAATGTAAAATTGTGCACTTCACAAAACGAGAAAAAGTAGTATCCTGTGACTATAATATCAGTGAGTCACTATTGGACTGAGCGAACTCACACAAATATCTGGGTGCAACATTGCAGGGATATGAATGGAATGATCACATCGGTTCAGTTGTGGGTAAAGCAAGTGGTAGACTTCAGTTTGTTGGTAGAATACTAGGGAAGTTCAATCTGTCTACAAAGGAGATTTCTTATAAGTCACTCGTGTGACTGGTTCTAGAATATTACTAAAGTGGATGGGACCTGTACCAGATTTGACTTATAGGGGATATTGAACATATACAGAGAAGGACAGCGCAAATGGTCACAGGTTTGTTTAATCCATGGGATAGTTACAGAGGTACTGAAGGAACTGCTTGGAAGACTCAAGATAGAAGTAAAGTATCCCAACAAAGTCTATTAACAAAGTTTTAAGAACCGGCTTTAAATGATTACTCTAGGAATATACTACAGTTCTTTATGTATTGCTCATCCAGAGATCGTGAGGATAAGATTAGAATAATTACTGCATGCATAGAGGCATTGAAACAATCATTCTTCCCAAGCTCCATACGTGGACTGAACAGGAAGGAAGTGTAATAAATAGTGGAATGGGACATACCCTCTGCCATGCACCTTATAGTGGTTTACAGAAAATAGATGTAGATGGCTTTCCTGACCAAATAATGTTGTCGTCTCAGATGCATGTGCCAGTGGGTCTGCAGCAAAAGGAGTTCATCTGCCAAAGGCGACATCTGTTGAGCAGCAGATGGACTGGCATTGCGGGGTACGTTACAGGTGTGGCTGGCTACCCGGAACACAAGAATATGAAAAGTGATGTATGTGGCATGGTAGTTGGAGTATCCAACAGTGGCCGTGACACTAATGTAGATATTCTGCAGTGTATTGTTTCTCACTCGTTGTCAGTACAAATTTAGCTGAAACTTAGTCGAAAGCTTCCTCATAATCTATGAATCCCAAAGAAAGTAGTAAGTAATACTCACTGCTTTGTCCTATACTTTTACTGAGCCTCGCGATGGTTCATTGTACTACATGTGCTTCTAAAGCCAACTTGTATAAACAACAGACTGATTACAAGTTATGTGAGATCATACTCATAAATTGTGTGCATTTGTGGAACCAGTCTATAGAAGAGGTCTTGATGTGTTGATGATGAATGAGAAACACAAAATCTTGTCCACATGGCCATACAACTGTATCCACAGTATTGATTCACTGCTGCAGTACTGCAGTTAGTGTGAAGTTGTTTGTGTTCATAATTTGATATCTCTTTGTATAAGTATCAGAAGAAATGGAGGTTACACAACAGCCTGCAGCATAATCTAGCTTGACTGTATATTGTTAGACTGGACTGTGCCTCACTGTGAGAAATAATGTAATTAGTGGAAACTAGATATGATGGTTGGAGGGGAGTGTAATAAATGTCTAAGGTCAAGCGGACTGTCCATTTACAGGGGGACTCTTGTAACCACCGATTGCCGTGAGCTCGTCACATTATATTTGCAAAGACTGCTGTCATTGTGTGTGTATGTGTTAGTAGCTTGATTACATGTTGCATATGTCATTTGTTTCATTTTTATCAAAATTATGGGAATTGAGTCAGTTTATGGTGTTACACCCTGGATATGTACACATTAAAATAGATAGCACATTGATGACGTAAGGATGAACATATAAGTCTTTAATACTACTTGTGTAACTGCTGACAACCTTAAATTTAGTTCATTCATAGCTTCAAATGCTAAAAGGTTTTAGTTAAAATGTTGTCTCTAGAATAGGAGAAGTTGTCCAAAAGAAAAGATCGTAGGTCAAATTTGAAATCTGGTTTGCTGTTTGTCAGACATTTTATGTTATTGTGTAAATTATCAAAGATGTTTATGGCTGCATATTACTCTCATTTCTGAACCACTGACAGGTTCAGTAATGAATAAAGGTCATATTTTCTTCTATGTGTAGCTGGGGGCATCACTTATGAAATGAGCATTTTTTTGTGAAAATGAAACACTAATTTTGAATTGAAAAGTAAAAACATTTTAGTCAAAGTACTGACCATTGCTTTCTATACATTTTGACCACCTTTCTGGCAATTTGTGGACACCACACCAATAGAAATGTTCGTCAGAGTCAGACACTCAATTTTCAACCTCTTCGTAGGAATCAAAGTGTTCCTCAGCCAATGGGTGTCCCATTGATGAAAACAAATGGTAGTCAGAAGGGGCCAAGTCTGGTGAATAAGGCGGGTGGGGTAGCAGCTCCCAGCCAAGTGTTTTGATTGTATCCTGAACCAGTTTTGCTTTGTGTGCAGGTGCATTGTCATATAAAAAAATTATTTTGCCATGTCTTCTGGCCCATTCTGGTCTTTTTTCGATCAATGCATAGTTCAAATCGATCATTTGTTGTCTGTAGCGATTAGTATTCAGTTTCACCAGGTTTTAGAAGCTCATGATACACCACACCTTTCTGATCCCACCAAACACAGAGCACTTGCCAAATCGATCTGGTTTTGCAGTCGATGTTGATGGTTGTCCTGGATTAACCCATAATTTTTCCCGTTTAGGATTCTTAAAATAAATCCATTTTTCATTGCCAGTAACAATTCGATGCAAAATTGATTTTCTTTCATGTCTTTGAAGCAAAATTTGACAAATGATTTTTCGGTTTTCCATTTGTCTTTCATTCAATTCATGTGGCACCCATTTTCCACACTTTTGGATCTTTCCCATAGCTTTCAAACGGTCAGAAATTGTTTGTTGTGCAACATTTAGCATTGCTGCCATTTGCTTATGCACATTGTGCCATTTGCCATTTGCTGCTGCCATCATCTTCATCTAATATTGCTTGCAATTCGGCGTCTTTGAACTTTTTTTGGTGGTCTTCCACGTTCTTCATTTCTTACGCCAAAATCATTATTTCTGAACCATTGAAACCATCTTTTGCATCTTGTTTCTGATAGAGCATGATCACCATATGCCTCGACAAGCATTCGATGTGACTCTGCAGCTCTTTTTTCAAATGAAAACAAAAAATTAATGCTTTCCGCAAATCGTCACTTTCTGGTACAAAATTTGATATTGTTAACACGATGAAAACATATGTGTCATACCAACCAAACAAAAAAAAATTAAGACTCATTCACAACAAATGGTCCCTATTGACACATTTGTATCTTAACGCTCATTTCATACCGGTACACGTGGTATACTTCTCAAATTGTGTTGGATTATTTCATTACTGAACATATATGTTGTGAAGGAGTTGTTATAATGCCTAACTCCTTGGTTGGTGAACATCACATATTATTCTCATTCCTCACTTTTACACATTGTTGTTGTTGTTGTTGTTGTTGTTGTTGTGGTCTTCAGTCCTGAGACTGGTTGATGCAGCTCTCAATGCTACTCTATCCTGTGCAAGCTTCTTCATCTCCCAGTACCTACTGCAACCTACATCCTTCTGAATCTGTTTAGTGTATTCATCTCTTTGTCTCCCTCTACGATTTTTACCCTCCATGCTGCCCTCCAATACTAAATTGGTGATCCCTTGATGCCTCAGAACATGTCCTACCAACCGGTCCCTTCTTCTTGTCGAGTTGTGCCACAAATTCCTATTCTCTCCAATTCTGTTCAATACCTCCTCATTAGTTATGTGATCTACCCATCTAATCTTCAGCATTCTTCTGTAGCACCATATTTCAAAAGCTTCTATTCTCTTCTTGTCCAAACTATTTATTGTCCATGTTTCACTTCCATATATGGCTACACTCCATACAAATACTTTCAGAAACAACTTCCTGACACTTAAATCTATATTTGATGTTAACAAATTTCTCTTCTTCAGAAATGCTTTCTTTGCCATTGCCAGTCTACATTTTATATCCTCTACTTCGACCATCATCAGTTATTTTGCTTGCCAAAAAGCAAAACTCCTTTACTGCTTTAAGTGTCTCATTTCCTGCTCTAATTCCCTCAGCATCACCCGACTTAATTCGACTACATTCCATTATCCTAGTTTTGCTTTTGTTGATGTTCATCTTATATCCTCCTTTCAAGACACTGTCCATTCCGTTCAACTGCTGTTCCAAGTCCTTTGCTTGTCTCTGACAGAATTACAATGTCATCGGCGAACCTCAAAGTTTTTATTTCTTTTCCTTGGATTGTAATACGTACTCCGAATTTTTCTTTTGTTTCCTTCACTGCTTGTTCAATGTATAGATTGAATAACAATGTGGAGAGGCTACAACCCTGTCTCACTCCCTTCTCAACCACTGCTTTCCTTTCATGTCCCTCGACTCTTATAACTGCCATCTGGTTTCTGTACAAATTGTAAATAGCCTTTCGCTCTCTGTATTTGCCCCTGCCACTTTCAGAATTTGAAAGAGAGTGTTTGAGTCAACATTGTCAAAAGCTTTCTCTAAGTGTAGAAATGCTAGAAACGTAGGTATGCCTTTCCTTAATCTATCATCTAAGATAAGTCATCGGGTCAATATTGCCTCACGTGTTCCAATATTTCTACAGATTCCAAACTGATCTTCCCCAAGGTCGGCTTCTACTAGTTTTTTCATTCGTCTGTAAAGAATTTGTGTTAGTATTTTGCAGCTGTGACTTATTAAACTGATAGTTCGGTAATTTTCACATCTGTCACTTCTACACAATCTGCACATTTTTTCTAAATTATGATTTATCTCAGAAAATTATGCTAGGCACTTAAGTGTGAGTTGCAGAGTGGACATGTAGATGTAGACATTAATGAGTGGGAACGCGCAAAGTATTTTAAGACAATGTCCCCCCCCCCCCCTTCCTTGCAAAACCCACACCACCAGGGGTGGCACAGGGGTCAGACATTATCCAGTCTTTCCCCAAACCAAGTGATTGCTCCTTCTCTAATGACCTCATTGCTGACAGCTGGTTAAACCATTAATCATCATTCTCTCTCTCTCTCTCTCTCTCTCTCTCTCTCTCTCTCTCTCTCACGCACGCACATGCTCACAGTCTTATATTCAACAGAAACTGGCGTTGTTGTTTTCTGTTGTTCCTCCTTCCTTCATAGTAAGAGATTTCTTTCATAATTACTGAACATTTCATGTATATTACTATTTTTAACATAATTGTTTATTAATTGGAAAGCATTATTTCCAAACAATGCAGTATTGAACTTCTTCATTTGTGCTGTATTATATAAGGTTGATAATATGGTCATGCTCATATCGCTAAGTACTTTCATATCTGTAAAGCACATGTGCACCGTTGATTGAAACATATTGGTTTATTTATAATTTATTTATTTCTGTTTACTAGAGAAACACCTTCAATATGCGCCAGGTGATACTTTCAAACTTGTCAAACAGCCAGATGGGGTCACGTTTAACATTTCGACCACATACACATCTACCAATGAATAGAATACGCGGGCGATGCATCACAAGTGCTGCCAAATCACTGGATATACTCCGACTGAACATTCAGGCAGCTGTCAACAAAGAGCTTGATCTTGTAATAAAGAAGTACCTGGAGGTGAGCAGTTAAGTAATTACAATCTCTTTCTCCTCCTTTTCTGTCCTCCTGTACTGTCCCACTCCACCTCCTCCACCTCTCCCTAACTTCCTCTTCTCCCTCTTTATCCTTCCCTCTCTCCCTTTGTGTCTCCCCCACATCTTGCTCTTTCCCATCAACTGTCTTTCCCCACTCTGAAAATTACTGGTTCTTTTAACATTAATTAGTATTGCTGTTCACTGTTACCAATACTTTGATATTACAGTGCTGAAGTAAACTTTGACAGTACTGTTAATGAGAATTCTAGGTCCTTAGAATAACTGGAATAAAATGAATCTGTTAAAGCATAAAATCTTATTTCCTAGTGTGTACACAATGGGGCTGAAGGTAGACAACAGTATAACTTGGACTCGGGGGGGGGGGTTATTACTAATACTTTTTTTAAAGTGATTTACTCACCTTTTGTAACTGATGTAATTTATTTTCTTGTCCATATGGTTTTGATGTTTAACACTATTTTCATTTTATCTTTGCAAGACATTGTGCATATGATTAACGTCCTTGTTAATATTCACAGAAGTTCTTCCAGCCTGCTGTGGACAATATTCGCAACAACCTGGGTGCAGGCTCTGTAACAGAAGATCACATCCGTGAAGTATGCCGTCAGATTTTGGAAGATGCGAAGCAAATGTATTGTAGTGGTCCACAATCTAGGGGTAGTTCGCCATCGAATGAACTTAGTGATTCAGAAACTGGCAGCATCAGTGATCATAGGTTTGGTAGGCCTGCAACAAGGGTAAGTGTGTGTGGACAGAGTGCACTTACAGTGTCAGCAGCTCTTACATGGCATACTGATGCTGGCAATTTCTTGAGGTTTTTCATAGCCAGTTGACTGATAATACATAATAGGCAATGCAAATCTCTAATTTAATGTTTTCTTTTGGTGGAAGACAGGAATTGATTACATTTGTTTTCAGTAAAGAAGGTATAAGAATAATTTAGCTGTTCTGGTTACTGTGAATTTTAAGATTGGTTACTGTATTTGATTTTTACCGTGTTTAGTTTTTTGTACATTTCTCGGAAAAATCAGGAAGTTTTGTGATATTGTTTCATGCTCTCCAACACAGTTGCTTTAATTTGCAGGGTGAAGTTGTAGAATGGTATTTACAACAAAGTTTTATTGCTAGAGAAAGATTCTGTAATAAGTATTCTCTGCCTATTGAATTAGTTCTGAGAAAAGTCCAAAGTGATGGTGTTTCATGTTATTGCAGAAAATGGTTCTATGGTTGCCACTACAGCTTACAACAGATGAATTGGGTTGTCAGAAGCAGGCTGAATTATGTTTTAAAAATAACACACTTGTGGCTGAAGAAGTTTAGTAGCTCCTTCATTTCTGAAGAGTTAAATATGTTGAAGCACATTCTTCAACTGGTGCAGTTTTTGTTGTGAAATGTGTTATGTCTTGTATAACTAATGGTGACTTACTTGGGGGATGAGGGGTAAATGTGGTAACAGAAGAGTGTTTGGCGGGGACGAAAGCAATATTTCTTAGAAGTTGTTCAGCAAAGAATCAAATATGTGCTTTTAAATATACTTAAGAAATATGTGGTATGAGGAACAACTGTGATATCTGATTATTTCCTGTCATATAATTGCTTATCAGATGAAGACTACATCTATTTGTCTGTGAACAACAAAATGCACTTCGAAGATCCAATTACAGGCACGCACACAAACAATATAGAGGGGACATGCTCCGCATCTTCTCAAACAACGAAGTTCTTTTATTAAAAGGACTTTTTTGATTCTTATTTTTTGAGTACATGAGCAGGAAGAGGTGATTCAATGGGAACAACTTACTTATTAATTATTTGGAAGTAGTGATAGGAATTTATAATCCAGAATAATTTCGTTGTTTTTAAGTACAACTTCAATTACAGTAGTACCTTTTTATGTCAATTTGTTGATATTAACAATAATGTATGTCACCTTTTCTGATATATAGTGATTACTTTGGGACTTAATAGCACAGCTTAGTCATGATTATCACTAGTGTGGCATTAGGTTGGAAAGCGACAGTTCATAAATGTATGGACATACTGACCTATATTGTAACCCGAAGCCTAAATTAGGTTGGTATGTGACAGTTTGGTTGTTTGTTGGTTAACCTGTGAATTGAAGAAAACTAGACGTGCTTACAGACTGACTTGTAGCGTAGCTCAAGGCCTAGGTTATGATGAAATTTGACAACTTGGCTTTTAGTTCCATAAGGTATTTTTTCACTCTGCAGTAGACCCCTGCAGGTCCGGGGGTTAGAATAGGCCCAAGGTATTCCTGCCTGTCGTACGAGGCGACTAAAGGGAGTTTCACATGTTTAGGCCTTTATGTGATGGTCCCCTGTAGGGTTTGACCTCCATTCTTCAAAATTTTCCCAAAGAGCGAGCCAATTGGGGAAGGGCGCCTTACATGGTGCATCGTGTCCATCATGCATTGAGATCTTTAGCCCACTTTCTCGTCGTCACATTGCAGTCCTGCCCATTCTCCATCTCTTGGGCGACGACACCTTCCTGGGTGCATTTTCCACCATGCACTATGCAGTGTCTATTTCTGCGTCGATGATGACCATGGACTTCTCTGCACCTGATATCCAGCACGGTAGCCAGTCCATTGTGGTGTGGCTGCCATGTACCCTGGTGGTTGTAGCTCCCTCGACCACACAGGGATCGCTCTGCTGATGCCTGCGCCGTTAACTTCCCACGTATGCCAAGGGGTAGATGCCCATCCCCCTGGGGCATCGGGACTCCTGGCAACAGCTATCCTGCCAGGTGGCCTTTGCTGCAGCTGGGTGGCGCCTGTGGGGAGGTCCCCTGGTCGGAGTGGGTGGCATCAGGGTGGATGACATGCGATGAAGCGTAGTCCATCATCTCTTTCTGGTGGTGAAACACCAGCAGTCTCCAAGCGATCACTAGCTCAATTCAACGCACAGAAGTACGACCCCAAATCGTTCCCCTCCCTGGCCACACCATGGGAGAAACGTCAAGCTGAGGATGGCAGCGGATCTTATTCGCCCTGTTACCTTGTATGTTCGACAGCTGATGGGGAATCTTTCATGACAATGAAGCCTCAGTTTTTTGTTGAGCATTTAGAGGACAAGTTCGGGAAGGTGGAGGGCTTATCCAAAATGAGATCTGGGTCAGTCTTGATCAAAACAGCTTCCTCTCCCCAGTCTCGTGAGTTACTCGCTTGTGACAAGCTGGGGGATGTTCCTGTAACCATCACGCCCCATAAGAGCTTAAATATGGTCCAGGGTATCATATTTCACAGAGACCTTCTTTTGCAGTCTGACAGTGAGCTGCACACCAATTTAGAGTGGTGAGGCGTACATTTTGTCCGGCATGTCCACCGGGGTCCGATGGATAATCAGGTAAGCTGGAGAAGCATAAGTCTTCGTCACTCTCTTCCCAGGTTTCTGCTAGTGGGAAAGATGACACCCACCAGTGGCTGAAGAGCTCAAAACCAGCTGGTCGTAGGGCTTCACGCTCATCCTCAGTACAGGAGACTGAGCCAGTGAATTCCTCCTAGTCGGGGAAAACCAAGGAGCAGCGAGAGACATCCAAAAAGAAGACCCCTAAGACCAAGGAAATTGCAATGGCACCCACACCACCGCTACCTACAAGCTCTGCATCTGAGGATGGGGTAGAGATTCTGGTGTCCGTTGAGGACCTGGATCTCACCAGACCCTCATACACAATGGATACAGACTGCTCAAGCAAAACGTCAGTGGCAGCAGATGACTCTGAGGCATAAAATGCCTCACTGAAGGTTCCATGCCTTCCCAGTCTCACGATGACATCATCCTCCAGTGGGATTGTGGCAGTTTCTTCCACCACCTGGCTGAGCTATGGCAACTGTTAAGCTTTACACCTGCTGTCTGCATTGCCCTCCAGGAAACCTGTTTCCTGGCAATGCGGGCTGGCCAAGGCAGAGATATCGAAACTTTACTGCCTCAGTTTGACCTGTGCCTCTTTAAGTTCTGGGGCCGCCACACATTTCAGTGTGGCCCATGGTAATTACTCGGCCATTAATTTATCAATTTGCAGCCCAGGACTTCTCCCATCTATCCACTGGAGAGCACATGAAGACCTGTGTGGTAGTGACCACTTCCCCATCTTCCTGTCACTGCCCCAACGTCAAGCCCACGGACGCCTGCTCAGATGGGCTTTAAACAAGGCGGACTGGGAAACTGTCACCTCTGCTGTCACTGTTGAGTCTCCCACATGGTAACATCGATGTCATGGTTGAGCAGGTGACTACAACAATTGTTTCTGCGGCAGAAAACATGATCCCTTGCTCTTTAGGGTGCCCGAGGCGTAAGACAGTCCCTTGGTGGTCACCGGAAGTCGCTGAAGCAACTAAAGAACATCGGTGAGCTCTACAGCAGCATAAGTGGCACTCTTCCCTGGAGCACCTCATAGCATTTAAACGGCTCCGTGCCCGCGTTCACCAACATATCAAACAACAGAAGCAGGAATGTTGGGAGAGAGAAGTCTTGACCATTGGGTGCCATATGTTACCTTCCCAAGTGTGGGCAAAGATCAAACGAATTTTCAGGTACCAGAGCCCAACAGCTGTACCTGGTGTTACAATAAGTGGCATGTTGTTTACCGACGCAAACAAGGTTGCTGAGGACTTTGCTGAGCACTTTGCTTGAGCCTCTGCGTCGGAGAATTACCCCCCAACCTTCCGCACTCTCAAACAGCGGCTGGAAGGGAATGCCCTCTCATTCACTACATGCCACAGTGAATCCTGTAACGCCCCATTTACAGAGTGGGAGCTCCTCAGTGCCCTTGCACATTGCCCCAACACAGCTCCTGGTCCTGGATGCCTATTCTGTATCTATCTGCCATTGTGCCGATCGTTTCAGTACTCAAGAGCACCGAACGATCTAGTACTCGAATTAGAGCCCTTGCGTTATTCAGTATGCATTTCGGAAGTGATACTGTTCGGGTCTAGAGAACCAAAGCACTGTTGTCCATTTGCGTCGTGCAAGCCAATCAAAAGCAAGCATCCGCACATGTGCACTGCAGTGTGCACAGCGCCACGAACACAAAGCGGCTAGCAGACGACAAAGGCACGCTATTCTTCGAAGGACTGAAAATTGGGTTTAGGTTGCCATAACGCATGATGTCGCATTCCATTGAGCCGACGTGCCTGCCTTCATCGCTCTTACCTCCTCCTTAACTGTATCAGGCGCAGTATATCCTTTTCCACGATTCTCAGCTGAAATGCAGAGAAATTTTTACAGTTTCCCTGACCGCATATTTTCATGCATGCATAATAACGATAGCGTATTTGACTGTATTTTGCCGCATTATGTCATCTTATTCTCATTCACACTGACATCGTGTTTTGGATTTTACGTTTCGGAAAATGAGTTAGGAATAGTGTGCAGTACCTCATTGTACTAATAAACCTATAAAAACACCCAAACAATTGATTCTGAGAGTTTCAAAGAATAAGAAGATAAACAGAATGAGGTTATAACTCACTCCTTGAGATCCAAATGATTAAGTAAGCCACTTCCATATATGATACATCAACGATTTGGGTCTTAAAAACAAAATTGATAAAACGCGTTTTCGAGAGCTCCTGCAGTTCGTTGAAGTGTATAACATGCAGCTCATGAATGAAAATGTTTCGTATATGGTGCTACAATCTAAAAATATTATAATGGAGATCGTTCATCTCTGTCTACTGTTATTGAGGATTCAATCGCAGATAAATACTTGTGACAAGCAAGATTATGAAGATGACTGCTGCTAGTTACATTCCCAGTAATTTATGTTGTGCTCTTAGATTCCTGTCTAACCGCATACTCAGAAATCGCTACATATTCTGAAAAAATGGTGAATTATTCCTGACAAGAAAAAATATAAAGATCACTGTCTGTTGTTTCAGTCACAGCAATTTCATCTCCAGCAATTTCATATTTCGTTTTTTAAACACACAGAAATCACAAAATCGTTACTGAGGAAGTGCGCTCTTACATGTAATAACGAATACTGCAGAAAAATCTTAACTTACACGAATAACAATGTCTCAGAACGTGTTGCATGTATGAAGAGGAAAAAAAATTTTTGCAACCACACATGCGCAAACCTGTGTCCTTTCATTTCGCATTCCCGCGCGCTAACCACTTGGCCACTCTAAACAACGTAAACAAAGGGCTAAATTTTTCTACTAGTGGAATGTAGGCTGACTACATTGTCAAACGGTGCTGCGTAAGTCATAAATGCCTGATTGTTCGGAAGATTTCCAATATCAGGCTTCACAGGATTGCTTTCCTTTGTTACTTGAAAGTTATAAACACGTTTTGATAATTACTAACTAAACCATTTGTGGGAAAAAGTACACGAAGTCACTAGTAACGTCAGTTCACACTCATGTAATATACGTAAGCACAACCGATGTCTTGATATTTAATGATCTTTAAACTCTTATTTGCATAAAAATAACATGTACTTTGAGAGAATATTGATCAAAAACTTTTTTTTTTAATGTAATCATTCACAGTAACAACCTAACCTAACCATATTTCTAACAAAGCATAGTAGTCTATTAGGAACTCACTTTCCAACTGGATGCGTCCTCTGGTGATTCTTTAGTAACACAATCACTAAATCCAAAGCTAAAACTGCTAAATATGTTTAAAATAACAAATTATAGGTGTACATAAACCACAGCTCACCGATCAACAGGGCTACACCGAAATCCAAATCCTCTCGGTACAATTGTCATAAAATCCATGGGAGGACCGTTCGGTAACAGGTCTCAGAAGTTTACTGAATAGGATATCTCGATAAAGAACCGAAAATGATGTCACTAACAAGACAAACCTACTACACCGATCGGTATGAACGATGAAGAATAGGGCCTCTGATCGGATCCACAGCCAGACTATTAAACATCTCTCATCTGACTACAGGCGACATATCCTCGTCATCTTCAACCAGATCTGGTGCGATGGCGTCTTTCCATCGCAATGGCGGGAGAGCACCATCATTCCGGTGCTCAAACCCAGTAAAAAGCCGCTTGATGTGGATAGCTATCGGTCCATCACCCTCACCAACGTTCTCTGTAAGCTGCTGGAACATATGGTGTGTCGGCAGTTGAGTTGGGTCCTGGAGTCACGTGGCCTCCTGGCTCCATGTCAGGGCGGCTTCCGCCAGAGTCGCTTTACCACTGATAATCTTGTGTCCCTCGAGTCTGCCATCCGAACAGCGTTTTTCAGAGGCCAACACCTGGTTGCCGTCTTTTTGACTTGTGTAAAGCATAACACACGACCTGGTGACATTGTATCCTTGCCACATTGTATGAGCGGGGTCTCCTGGGCCTGCTCCCAATTTTTATCCAAAACTTCCTGTCGCTCTGTACTTTTCGTGTCCAAGTTGGTGCCTCCCATAGTTCCATCCATATCCAGAAGAATTGAGTCCCGCAGGGCTCAGTATTGAGTGTCTCTCTCTATTTTTAGTGTCCATTAACGGTCTAGCATCAGCTGTTGGGCCCTCCTTCTCACCTTCCCTGTATGCAGACGACATCTGTATTTCATACTGCTGCTCCAGTACTGGTGTTGCTGAGTGTCGCCTACAGGGATCCATCCACAAGGTACAGTCATGGACTCTAGCCCATGGCTTCCAGTTTTCCACTATGGAGACATGTGCAATGCATTTCTGTTGGTGTCGTACCGTTCGTCTGGAACCAGCACTTTAGCTTAATGACGATCCACTCACTGTAGTGGAGACATATCGATTCTTAGGTTTGGTTTTCAATGCTCGTTTGACTTGGCTTCCTCATCTTCGTCAGCTTAAATGGAAGTGTTCGCAGCACCTCAATGCCCTCCGCTGCTTGAGCAACACCAACTGGGGTACAGATCGCTCCACGCTGCTGCAGCTCTACAGAGCCCTTGTTCAATCACACCTTCAGTCTGGTTTATGGTTCGGTGGCGCCCTCAGCGTTGAGTGTACTAGACCCAGTGCAACACTGTGGCGTTCGCCTAACGACGAGAGCTTTTAGAACAAGTCCAGTGACCAGTGTCCTGGTGAAGGCCGGAAACCTTCCATTGCAGATCTGATATGCACAACTGCTCGCTGGTTACATTGCACACATTCGAAGTTCTCCTGAACATCCTAATTACTGTCTTCTTTTCCCAACCACGGCAGTTCACCTCTCGCATAGGCGACCCAGGTCAGGGCTAACGATTGTGGTTCACGTGCGATCGCTTCTGTCTGAACTGGATTCCTTCCCTTCACCACCTCTTTGAATTCCATTCATGTTCACCTCCATGGTGTAGCTGTAGGCCGAAGCTTAGCCTGGACCTTTCGCATGGCCCTAAGGTCTCCGTTAACCTTGTGGTTCTCTGCTGTCACTTCCTCTCGATTCTGAAGTGGTTTACACCAATGGCTCAATGGTTGATGGTAATGGATGATGATGTTGGCTTCGCCTTTGTCCACAGAGTTCCTTCCCCGATGGCTGCAGTATATTCACTGCAGAGCTGGCAGCCATATCTCGTGTGCTTCAGCATATCTGTTCATGCTCTGAGGAATCGTTTCTTCTGTGTACTGATTCCTTGAGCAGCCTACAAGCTATCAGCCAGTGTTACCCTCGCCATCCTTTGGTGGCGTCTATCCAGGAGTCCATCTATGCCCTGGACCAGTCCTCTCGTTCGGTGGTGTTTGTGTGGGTCCCAGGACACGTCGGCATCCCAGGCAACGAACTTGCTGTCAGGCTTGCCAAACAGGCTATGCGGAAATCGCTTCTGGAGATGGGCATCTCTGAATCTGACCTGCATTCTGACTTATGCTACAGGGTTTTTCAGCTTTGGGAGACAGAATGGCTTAATAGTATGCACAACAAACTGCATGTCATTACGGAGACTAGGAATGTGTGGAAGTCTTCCATATGGGCCTTTCTCAGGGAATCAGTTGTCCTCTGCTGGCTCTACATTGGCCACACTCTGGGCGATGCACGGTTACTTCTTGCCCCGTGAAGACCCGCCTCAGTGTCGGTGCGGCACCCAGTTGACAGTGGCCCATATTCTGGTGCACTGTCCCACTTTGACCGCCCAGCAATGAAGTCTTGGGTTTCCAGACTCCTTGCCGCTCATTTTATTTGACAACGCCTCATTGGCTGATTTAGTTTTACATTTTATTCATGAGGGTGGGTTTTATCATTTGGTCTAAGTTTTAGTGCATGTCCTTTGTCCCTCTGTGCCCTCCACCCTATTGCTTTTAGGGTGGAGGTTTTAATGTGTTGCAGAGTAGCTGGCTTTTCCTTTTTATTCCTGTGGTCGGCCAGCCACTGTAATCTGCTTTCTTGTTTTACCTTCTTCTGTTTCTAGCATCTTTCTGTTGTTTTATTGTCCTCTTTTGTTCCTTCTAGTGTTTGTTGCCTTTCCTTTGTTCTTGTGGTTTTTCCTTTCTTTCTGTTTTGTGTTACATGTCTCATCTGTTTTATTCTCACACTTGTGGCATTGTTTTATTAGGAACAAGGGACTGATGACCTCATAGTTTGGTCCCTTGCCCCCCCCCCCTTTTAAACCAACCAACCGATATGAAACTTCCTGGAAAATCAAAACTGTGTGCTGCCTCGGGACTCAAACTCGGGATTTTTGCCTTTTGCGGGCAAGTGCTCTGGTTTCAAGTTGGTGAAACCAACAAATGTGAGTGTAAGAAAACTAAATTTGCTGACTGACTGACCTGTAGTGTAGCTTGAGCTCTAGGTTAAGTTGAAATGTGCCACTTGGTTTAGAGTTGGTGAATCCAACGAATATGGATGGAAAAAATAGGATGTGGTGGAATGTGACAGTTTGTTGGAGAGTTAACAAAGCCAGTGAATCTCAACACGAAAATATGATTGCTGCAATAGAATGACGAGTAGCATAACCTGAGATACACACACTCCATTGCAATAACCTACTTGTATCTTTTATTACCAGTTTTGCCAAAAAGCCTGACGATTTGGTTAAATTCTGTCTTGTGAAACAAAATACAAGCATAACTTTATTTATGACGAGCATTCTGACTGGCTTCTGACAACTGACTCCTGACTTGTCATATTCAGTTTCTTGGTTGCCTCAAATACATACATCAAAAAAAGTTTTGCATCACACCGGTTCCCAGAACTGTGGAAGATAGATGTTGACTGTGGATATTGTATCACAAACACAGTCCCTTTGACCCGCCCAAAGATGTAAACAACCATGCAAGAGCAACGCCTATTAGACGGAGGGGGTCCGACAGCTGATCAGTTCCAGTCATTCCCCAAGGAAGGAAGGAAGGAAGGAAGTACATGGCTTGTGTTGTCTGTAGTTCAACCATGCATTGATGGTCAATCGTCAGTACTGTGGTTCGATCGCGTCTGCATTGTTACTTTGTGCCAGGAAGGGCTCTCAACAAGGGAAGTGTCCAAGTATCTTGGAGTGAACTGAAGCGATGTTGTTCGGACATGGAGGAGATACAGAGAGACAGGAATTGCCGATGACATGCCTCCCTCTGGCTGCCCAAGGGTTACTACTCCAGTGGATGACTGCTACCTACGGGCTATAGCTCGGAGGAACCCTGGCAGCAACACTACCATGTTGAATAATCCTTTTCATGCAGCCACAGGACGTTGTATTACGAATCAAACTGTGCGCAATAGGCTGCATGATGCGCAACTTCACTCCCGAAGTCCATAGCGAGGTTCACCTTTGCAATTTGCGCCCCCATTGTGCACATATTGTGAATAACTTCCTTCAGGATGACAACATCGCCCGACTTCAGTGGCCAGCATGTGCTCCAGATATGAACCCTGTCGAACACGCCTGGGATAGAATGAAACGGGCTGTTTATGGACGATGTACCCACCAACCACTCCGAGGGATCTACTCCAAATCACTGTTGAAGAGTGGGACAATTTGCACCAACAGTTCCTTGATGAACTTGTGGATAGTGTGCCATGATGAATACAAGCATGCATCAATGCAAGAGGACGTGCTATTGGGGGTTAAGAGGTACCAGTGTGTACAGCAATCTGAACCACCACCTCTGAAGATCTCACTGTGTGGTGGTACAACATGCAATGTGTGGTTTTCATGAGGAATAAAAAAAGGGTGGAAATGATGTTTATGTTGATCTCTATTCCAATTTTCTGTACAGGTTCCGGAACCGAGGTGATGCAGAACATTTTTTTGATGCGTGTATTTGATTGTAACTTGTGAGTATGTGATGAATTCCCAGGCAGTGGCTAAGGTGGATCTAATAGCAATAGTAAAAAGAACTCTAGATTCAGCATTATCATAAATTGATCACTTTTTAATATATTGTTATTTCCGAAATGGTGATTCAGTTGCAACCAGTCAACTCAGTGTCAGTTGTTGTGAGTGAAACAAATTATCAACCAACTTCATTTACCAAGTGAATGAAATCAGAAATGAGAATCTCTGGCTCTACCTCTGAATAATGATTTATTGTGTTCACTTGTCATTTATTGAGCAAACTGTTACCAACAGCATCACACAACAGAAAAGCTACCAACGTTGCAAGTGCACTTTTACTGCACATGTGCCTGTTACATGCTATGTTACCTTTCTGTCTTCAAATGCAAACTTAAATGCCATCCATTTTAGTTTATGTTGTAGCTTTTTGTGGTTTAACAGAAAAAGGTTTTGGCAAATCACAAAAAAAGACTGTATGCAATTGGTTTAAAGATGCCGTACTACAGCTGGCTAGACTTGATTGACAGTGTAACATCTTCTGACATACAATGTGCAGCCTGACATGATGTGATAGAATGAGTGAAATGTCTTCTTATGTTGAACTTGCTAAATCTGAAACACTCTTTTGTCATTATTTTGGTTCCTAAGAGTGTGACGTTGATGAAGATGATAATAAGAGCAGTCAGTGCTATAGTGGCATTATTATTACTATTATTATTATTATTAGTAGTAGTAGTAGTAGTAGTAGTAGCGCAGCCACTATGGCCAAGCGGTTCTAGGTGCTTCAGTCCGGAACCACGCTGCTGCTGCAGTCGCAGGTTCGAATCCTACCTCAGGCATGGACATGTGTGATGTCCTTAGGTTACTTAGGTTTAGGTAGTTCTAAGTCTAGGGGACTGATGACCTCAGATGTGAAGTCCCATAGTGCTTAGAGCCCTTTGAACCATTTGAGTAGTAGTAGCATAATTTTTGGGGGGGGGGGGGGGGAGGGGGGGTAGCTGAATTTGACAGGGCTGTATAAATTCAATATCCTTAATGTCATAGTAACAATGTTGCTTAGTCATAAGAAGGCTTGTTGTGATCTCCATCTTTTGAGATATTTGAAATCTTAAATTTGTCATTGTTTTTGTTTTGCAGAGTCCACTGTTGAGAAGAAGAAAGGAATCCGATACAGATTCAGAGACGAGTCAGTCTGCCCGTAGAAAGAGGAGTAAGACAAGGCTTCCAAGTGGGCTCTGTGACCGGACTATACCTATAAAAATACCAAAAAGTGATTCTAGTCGTTCTGAGGGCTCAAAACTAGACCCATCTCGAATACTTAAAGAAACATTGTTTGTGATGGGTGCTAGGTAAGTCATACTTAAATTTCTAATCCACTTACTTTGGAGACATCAATACATAATTGTTATGCATGCTAAAGATGGAAAAATAAATTTAAAAAAGTGCAAGTAATATACTACAGAGAGTTCTGGTAAACATTGGTGTCTTTTACAGAATGTGTTTGGCCTGTTTCTCAGATAGAGAGGTCCATATTGGCAGTTTTATACATTCATATTTGTTGCTCTTTATTCTTTACAGTAACCAGAGTGGGAAAGCAACAACAATTGCTTATGTCTGAAAAATTTTATTGTATCACAGTCTCAGTCGCACCTAATGCTGTTAGTCTAGACTGGTTTTGATACCTTTATGCCGTTGTCTTACTGCCTACCAGTGCAATGTCAACAACTAAGATGTATATATGTAGACTGAAGCCATGAATGAAAATTTGTACCAAGGCCAGGATTTGAACCCGTGTCTCCTGCTCATTAGGCAAATACACTAACCCCTATGCCACCCTGGCACAATGGCTGTACACAACTGCACAGACTATTCCAGCACACCTCCCTCCTTAATCCAAAATCCCATTCATGCTTCAGGCCACTTGATCTTCCCCCTAAACTCGAACAGCATTGCAGAGGCACTCCAGTTGTATGCGAATAGCAGCTCAGCATCGAACGAAAGGGGGTATTTTGCCTGAAACTCGGGCACAGATGCTTTTAATCAGATGGAACTATATGGTTTCAGACAACTTGGATTGAGGAGAGAGAGACTTGCTAGGGCAGTCCGTGCAGTTGTGCAAAGCCTCTGTGCTAGCGTGGCTTAGTGGTTAGCGCATTTGCCAAGTCAGCAGGAGATGCAGGTTCAAATCCCAGCCTTGTTGCAATTTTAATTTGCTACTTCAGTCTGCATATATACAGCATAGATTTTTGAGACTTGAAAAGGTCTCTGGAACTGTATAGTTTCACTTCATTAAAAGCACCTATGCCTGAGCTTCAGGCAGATTCCCTGTTTTGTTCGATACTGAGGCGCTATTCCAATACAGCTGCAGAACCTCAGCAATGTTGTTCGAGTTGTGTGGGAATGCCAAGTGCGCTGAGATGTGAATGGGAATTTGGATTGTGTAGGGTAGTCCGTACAGTTGTGAAAAGCCACTGTGCCAGGGTAGCATAGTGGTTAGCGCATTTGCCTAATGAGCAGGAGACATGGGTTCAAATCCTGGCCTTGATACAAATTTTCATTCATTGCTTCAGTCTGCGTAGATAAATCATAGATGTTAAAGTGTCAGGATTGGCGAGGAAGGGAAAGCAGTGGGCACATGTTGAGGCGAGGAAGTTAAACATTTTATAAGGGCATGGTGATTTAATGCAGTAAAAAAAAAGCAGGCCTAGAGAAGCTGCCAAAATTGAATGGGCTGCTGCCCAAGATAGCAGGAGAGGAGAGTGTCCAGTCTGGTCAGAAGCTGCCAGCAGAAGAGGGCAAACGGCGCGTCTGCTCCCGGTAGCTGGCCGCTGTTACACCCCTACGTGACCGCCTCCAACCCTTCCTATTGGACAGCCAAGTTGTAGACGCACAGTTTGGCAGCGTTACCTCGTCAGCAACATGGGAGTTTAACTGCTGATGGTCCAACACGTGAGTTTCAATGTGGTTCTGTCCAGTTTTGTGCAATGTGACTGATATGCTGCAACCAGCTGCCAGCTAGAAGACACTGAGAACATAAAGTGAAAAATAAAATCAAATTTTTGTACTATTAAATCCATTCGGTAACAGGCCTCACTGTACGTAGATGTTTGAGACTTGAAAAGGTCTCTAGAGCCATATACTTCCATTTGGTCAACAACTAATATCACTGGCTTCAATACTTTGTCACTGTCATCGTTACTTGGAAGCCTAGCAATGTGACAATAGGCAACACTGTTTATGAATGCTCATCTATATAAAATAATGCCATTCATTCCTGTTTATGCTGTTATATTTTATGCATTTTCACCGGTTTACATTTTTCTGTAACTAGTTGGTGTTACCAATATATTTTAAATATTGAAATGAAAGTTTTGTTATTTTCATATTAAAGAATATACTAACATCCAAAATGTAGCAGGTAAGGGTTTGTATGGCATTTACTATAGGGATGGGAAGCTGTTCTTTTAGCCAGGATGGCACACCTCCCCCCACCCTGGCATTTTGGGTGATCGTAGAGATCAGAGTCCTGTCAACAAGTTGACAGTAGCTGAATTGGACTCTGTTATTAACAAGAGGACTTTCAATACACTATCAGAGATGAGTATGTACCCACATCCTGCTAGTGCATTCTGTCATTAACCTCTGCTTTGTACAGACTGAAGTAGTGGCAGCACAGTCTTGGACTGTAGTGCTGGGAGCAGTGGTGAGTCAGGACAGCATGGGTGGTATCGAACTGTGAACTTCCATGTACAAATGCCAGCTGACAAAAGAGTTATAACTACCCAGCAAATACTGGCCAGATGATGGACACATATAAATAGCACCTTAGTGATTGTTTTGCAGCAGCAGCTGCTGCTGCTGTTACTGGTGTGTCATATCAGAAGATAGGGCAACATTGGTTTGCTACCCTTTGTGTCAGTATGCTGCATTGCCATCATGATACGGACAGTGTCAGTGGTAGAGTCATGTCAACAGCCTTGAGTAAACTGCAATAATAGGCATGAAAAGTGTGTCATACTTATGTTTTACTACTTTATTATTTTGGGGCATCATTGAATGGCACACGTGCCAAAACCAGACTAGCCATGTGAAGTAATGGAATGATAATATGATTGCAGCTGTGATATAATAAAATTATTCTATATTTTCACTGGAGATCATCTTCACATCTTTGAGAAGCATCTAGCGTATCCTTGTAAATGTTCATATTTGCTCACACATTATTGCTATGATATCGTCTTTGACGTGTCTCCTGATTGCAATACTTTGGATTTCTTCTGAAGTGTGTGCAGATATGCCTAGCAGAGCCAAGCTTACTCAGGAAGATACAATTTCAGATCAGACAGAATTGCTGATTGTTGTGATTAACAGTGTAGGTATTTTTATCATTGTGGTTTTTGATATGAAAATTATCCGTGTGCATCTTTTCAAATGCTTCAACATGTCTGTTTTGTGTCACCACTCCTTACTTTACATGACAGGTTACTTCCAATTGACAGAAGAGATGTCACAGGATGCTAGGTTTCATTTTAAGGTACCGTTGAAGTGCTAGAATTGCTTGCCAACTTTCATCTTTGAGTTTATCATGAATAGTTAACTAGCTAGTTAATATAATAGAGGGAAACATTCCACGTGGGAAAAATTATATATAAAAACAAAGATGAGGTGACTTACCGAACGAAAGCGCTGGCAGGTCGATAGACACACAAACAAACACAAACATACACACAAAATTCAAGCTTTCGCAACAAACTGTTGCCTCATCAGGAAAGAGGGAAGGAGAGGGAAAGACGAAAGGAAGTGGGTTTTAAGGGTGAGGGTAAGGAGTCATTCCAATCCCGGGAGCGGAAAGACTTACCTTAGGGGGAAAAAAGGACAGGTATACACTCGCGAGCACACACACACATATCCATCCACACATACAGACACAAGCTTGTGTCTGTATGTGTGGATGGATATGTGTGTGTGTGCGAGTGTATACCTGTCCTTTTTTCCCCCTAAGGTAAGTCTTTCCGCTCCCGGGATTGGAATGACTCCTTACCCTCACCCTTAAAACCCACTTCCTTTCGTCTTTCCCTCTCCTTCCCTCTTTCCTGATGAGGCAACAGTTTGTTGCGAAAGCTTGAATTTTGTGTGTATGTTTGTGTTTGTTTGTGTGTCTATCGACCTGCCAGCGCTTTCGTTCGGTAAGTCACCTCATCTTTGTTTTTATATATAACTAGCTAGTTACTTATTTGTGTACTCGTCCACAAATTATTTTATAATTATGTTAGAAATGTCACCTTAATACAGAATGCATTTAATCTGACTATGTAGTGTGGGACACAGTGACTTGACCGAGCGAGGTGGCGCAGTGGTTAGCACACTGGACTCGCATTCGGGAGGACGACGGTTCAATCCCGTCTCCGGCCATCCTGATTTAGGTTTTCCGTGATTTCCCTAAATCGTTTCAGGCAAATGTCGGGATGGTTCCTTTGAAAGGGCACGGCCGATTTCCTTCCCAATCCTTCCCTAACCCGAGCTTGCGCTCCGTCTCTAATGACCTCGTTGTCGACGGGACGTTAAACACTAACCACCTCCACCTCCACCTCCACACAGTGACTTGAAGATGTGGATTTGAGGGGGAGGGGGGGCAAGAATAAAGGAAATGGGAGACTGTGGGCATATGGGTGTGGGTACAGGTAAAGACTGATTGAAGTTATGGTCCTGGGACAGGGGTGGAGGTAGGTGTCAGGCCGGGAGCTAGCAGAGATTGGGGCCAAGACAATTAAGGGATCGAAGGATCTGTTGCAATAACTCCTATCTACAGGTTGAAAGAAGCTGGTGTTGGAGGGTGGAGTATGAAGCAGCCATTGTAATGAAGCATGTTGTGCACAGCAGTGTGTTCCACCACTTGTTGATCAATCATAGTTTGGTAGTGAACAACTGGTTGGGGGTTATGTTCACATAAAATGCTGGACAAAAATTGCGGTAGAGATGGTATATAACAAGACTACTTTCACAGGTTCCCCAGCTCTGATAGGATAGGATAAGCCTATGGTAAGGCTGGAGTAGGATGTGCTGCATGGGTGAAGTGGACAGGTCTGTCTTCCAAAGGGGTATGACCTGTGGAAATGTTCAGGGAATTGAAGTGGCACTGGAATGGACTAGAATATTGCATAGATTGTGTGGATGGTGGAATACTGCTTCAGGAAGGATGGTAGGATTGCAATGATAAATAGTTGAAGTGTTCCTCTGCAGCCAGTTTTTTGGGGTACTCAGAGGATCGGGAGATAGGCCTGTCTGTGGACCCGTTATAGAGACCTTCACCATGGGTGGCCAATCTAAATGTGAGTGATATTTCGCTGTGGAAAGGGTGACAATTATCGAAATGGAGGTTCAAGGGATTGATGTTGGGTTTGATATGTGCACAGAGATATTGGTGGAACCATTGGTGAGGTGGTCAAGTGGAGTGGAGGGAAGAGGAGGCGTTTTGGCTGTGGAGGAATGAGGACAGGTTATCTTGGTCCTGAGTCATCATGGACATATATCATCAATAAACCTGAGTCAGATAAAGGGTTTGGGATCTTGGGTGGCCATTAATGTTTTCTTACAAGGAAAACTCCCCAATGCAACCCCCCCCCCCCCCCTCCCGCCCCCTACCCCTCAGATCTAGTGGTAAGAAGATCCAGTGACAACCCGTCAAAAACTGAACACAGATCAAGCATGAAAGCCGGTAGAAGGTGTACTGAACTATGAAAAACAATCAAAATAGAAACAGTGAATGGTTCAAGAATAATGAGTGCAATATAGAGCAGGCTGAGTGAGCAGCGCCAGTGTATAGTATGACAACTGCCAAGACCACAGAAAGAGAACAAACATTTCAATGATCAGGCAGACAATTCGTAATGTTGTGAAAAAAGAAAAGAAAATAAAAATAAATGGCACGACGACTCCCCTCATGAGATGATACATTAAGAGTACAGCATAGGAAAGTGCCATATGGATGCACATGTCTGAACTACAGATTTGTTAGCATATCTTTCCCTCATTGGAGCTGTAGCTGTGTGTGAGGATGTAGTTAGTTAGACGTAAGAGGAATGAGGTCATGAATTTGGAATTGGACGGATGTTGGGAGAGGTAGTGTTTGATAGTGGCAAGATCATTTGCATGTAGAATGTAGGGAAGTGGCATCAACAGTGGTCTTTTAACTAGTTCTGACCCTTTTTCATTTTTTTAGGAAAATTTTTCTTTATGCTCTGATGCTCTTAGGTGATTTTTTTAATGATGGTAGATGCAAGATTTGTACAAATATATACTTTACACTTGGCTCCTTTTCATGGAATAAAATAAATAATTTTGAAATATTCACTGTTATAATAAATATATTGATAATTCAATAATTACCATGCAAAATAACAATAATAATAATGTTCACTGTGCAACCATGATGACAGCACGGCAGTGCAACTGCATGGGCAGCCGTGACTTCCCCTTAATCGAGTGGGCAGCTCTCTGCTTTGGCAGTGGCTATCTCGTGGCTCAGGGCAGGCTGCCCTGTCCCGTGGTTGAACAGCGGACCCCGTACTGCATTTCAGGACGTCGCTCTGGTTGTCGCACGCTTACGGTGTAGTCAGTGATACTAAGACAAGAATATTTTAGTACACGAGTGGCTGAGTTCATTCAAACTCCAGACTGCATTTATTTAGGGCTTAAAGCATGTATACTAGACATTTCTGTGGTCGTAAGTGAGGAAAGGCTTCTGTCCTTCAGCCAGCACATTACAGCATCGGCTGTTGCTATACCGACCCATCTGGCTCCCTCCGCGTTGCAATGCCTGTCAGCCGTATTTTGCTTTGAAGTACATAACACTCTTGCCTGCCTGTGGCTGGCTCTATTGCAACTCACTTCCACTCTGGCATATCTTTTGACTGAATACAGTTTGTGTGACATTCGACTGCTTTATTTCTTTGTTGATAGTCCTTGGCGTTTACGTACTGCATTGTTATAATGGCTGAAAAATAGGGAGGTGGAAGTTAAACACTAACTACTGTGTAAATGATGTAGCTGCCAGTTGCACGATTGCGTTTCACAGTTCTTTACTTTCATTGTTCACAACACCCCAATATCACACAATTATATGGCCAGTTCACTATTGGTAGATGTTGATAAGCCTCATTAATAAGTTTCAGGCAACATCAGCATACTGCTACAATAGTTTGCTGTTGAACGTCTATGAGCCATAAAAACATAACCACAGAGTTTGCAGTTCTTGCAGAATAATACGATACATTTGACACTATTTTTCAAACTAAATTAACCAGACATTGTTATTAATTGTTCTAACACATGGCTTATTTGTGTTACACTTATTCCACTCTTAAGTTGATGCATTGTTGTTAATCTAACCAATACATGTTTCACGTCTGAAAATCAGCCATGGACTGACTGTATCGGGACCAAAAATCGCTTGTTTATATATGCTCACAATAATAGGCACTGAAAATATACATTGTTCAGTGTTTAAGTTACAAAAATTTCTATTAAAACATAACTCATTCAATTAACTGAATACATCAAAAAATTCCTTCTACCACAAGGATTAGGCCGAATTATCTACCTTTGCAAATGTCTGCTTGTGTCTGTGTATGTGCGGATGGATATGTGTGTGTATGCGAGTGTATACCTGTCCTTTTTTCCCCCTAAGGTAAGTCTTTCCGCTCCCGGGATTGGAATGACTCCTTACCCTCTCCCTTAAAACCTACATCCTTTCGTCTTTCCCTCTCCTTCCTTCTTTCCTGATGAAGCAACCATTCGTTGCGAAAGCTTGAATTTTGTGTGTATGTTTGTGTTTGTTTGTGTGTCTATCAACCTGCCAGTGCTTTCGTTTGGTAAATTAATAGATATAGTTATTCAAATAATACTTTTGACAAGCCTGGTTTATTATTTTGGAATTAATTAAGGGCTCTCTTTGCTAATATGTTTTCAAATAAAGCCAAATAAATGCTTTAAGAATCCTAATAGTTCTTCTTCCAAATGTTTCTAATTAGCACAGAATTTATATTTATAAGTCAACAATAGAATCTAAGTCATGAAACAATTATTGATTTCACCCTCTAATGATCTGTGGCAAAAGATATTAACTAGGAATGGTCAAAATAAATTAGGAAATTAATTACATACATAAAACTAAGCACAAAATGAGACCTGATGCTACATTCCTTAAGACCGAAGACCAACCTTTCTCTTTTATGGAAATGCATATTATACTCATACATGTTAATGGTAATTAGGCAACACTGAAAATACAATGAATTTAAGGAAGCAGATGGCAAAAGAAGAAAGGAATTAGAGAGACCCCAGCTTGCTTCGTCACATTACCCCCACATTGAATTGATCAGATAGATATCGCAATTAGCTAACTGGACAATTCAATGACCAGAAGTGACCCCAGAAAGTGGGTTTAACATTCTGCACACAAAAGAATATTGCATAAGAAATCTCCTTATCAAAAATTATGGTACATATCTTTTTCAAATTTCTACTTATAAGAACTGTCCATATAAAAAATCTCCAAACAAACTATTTACATATAGTGTATTGTACAGTGGCACAAAAATCCACAAATTATATTTTTAATAAAAATAGGCATCTTCATCATGAGTGATGTCCTTTTTGGATGAACAAAGATTATATTCTAAGATATGTATCACTTTATAAAAGTCCTGTCTTGCTTCAAAGAATAAATGATCATAGGATGTGGAAAGTTAAATTGCACTGCGCCTTGCAGTTCATTTTCAGACAGAAAATTTCACTTTTTCAATGTTTAGTATTTTGCACAAGCACTTGCACTCTTTTAATGAGCCTTAACACATTTTCTTGCCAAGTCATCTGCGCCTTCAATAGGTCTAAGTGGCAGTTATAAAGGGAATGCACTGCTATCCGTTCCCTTGGAGGCGGTTCTCCTCCACCACAGTACGTGAAAAAATTAGACAAAATAACCTACTTTAGCACTCTCACTTTTGCCTCTAACTAAGTATAAGAAAAAATGTTTCACACTACAGGCAAATAGTAGTCATTACTTTATAAATAAGTACATTACACAATCCTCATAACATTACAATAATTAGCACTAAAATTGACTAAAGTACGAAAGGTGAGGACTAGTAAAAATTTAAAATCAGGTGCACATTACACTACAAAACATTACTCTAGGTCATAACTCTGTCTCAAACTGGTTAAAGTTGAAAGATTTGGGTTTCTTTTCCATTTGCAAAATCACTAAAATGCCAAGTCCAGGTTTGAAATTCACACCATTCATTGACTCATATCACCTTAATGTCCAAAATATGTAGATTACCTGTAGCAAAAACTCAAGATATGCAGTAGCATAGATTTACTAATCATTACATTATGAAAACAGAATAGAGCCATCATCACAGAACTTAATTACTATTCAAATTAAAATTAAGGAGATGAAAGTTGGGCACCAAATCATTTCCCTACTTCTCCACTCAACTCTGAGTACTGCTCTCATTCAAACAGAAAATTAAATCCTCACAAAATCACAAAATGTTAGCAAATAGTTGACCTGTCAGGATATTCACATCACTCTAGCACCACAGTTGTCATTTAATCAGCAGAATTATTGTTCTTCGTTTCAGTATTACCACTTTAAGCTCATAATTCCTCAGAACACAAATAGAAGCTTTCAGAAATAGATCCGATAATGCAGCATTATACAACTTGTACCTCACTAAAGTATTGCTCTTTCTGTTAAGCTCTCATTCCCAGTTCCCAGTTGCAGTGTCATGAATTGCACAATATACACAGTACCCAATGTTGACTAGTTCAAGAATTGATCATCAATATAGTTAAACCACATTTGTTTGTATACAGTTATCTTTTTCATTACTCAGTCATGTCTGTCAGCTCCATTATTTTACTTACATTTCTTACCTCGTTATGTAGTGGAGTGCGTTCTAAAAAAATGTCCCTACTGCAGACAGACTACCTAACCATTAAGGCCCTAACATTATTCGTTATTTTATTATTTCATTATTGCTTCATTATGTAATAAATAAACAGCTGCTCTGCTTACCCAATGGAAAATTGATTCTACTGAAAAAACGCTCCACATTAACAGATCTTTATGCTAAGGCAAACTTAACTCTCATTGCTGATCAGACAAAATTATCACTTAGAAAAACTATTATTTAACTGTATTCTATCAAATTTCTTGAGATTCTAGCCTGAAGAGTGATATACATACAAATATGGCTTATTCTTCCCACACAAATTACTCCAGGCAACTACGTTTAAGTTTTAATGTTAGAAGAGGCTGTACCATGACACACTTCTCTAGGTAGATAGTTATCTCCATATACTGATTACACTGAACACAAACACTTCTCACTTCTATTATACCACAGTTCATATTAACACCTAGAATTCAAGATGGTTTTTACTGCACATTGCCTCTGCTGCTGCACCAAATTATAGTAATTTCACATATGAGCTGATTACTTCAGATATTAGTTATAGTTTTCAGATAATCTGCACCTTCTCCTCCACATATGCTGACAGCTTTCATTTTCTGTTTCCCTTACCTCTTTATTTGACAGAAATTCTTTAACCATGTCACCAATTTACTTTCATCATATTTCATAAAACCAGAATAAACACAGTATCTCATAGATTTTTACCAAATACCACTGCTGTTTTTATTTTTTTCTTTATTGCCTTTTCTTCCATCCTCTTATGATTCCATTACTTATCATTAACACAACATAATATATATAGATAACAATGGAGAAACCTTTTCTAAAATATTCCTATACTAAACTATCCAGCTGTACAAAATCATATGAAAGTCGAAGATAGAATGTTTCTGATTCACTTATAAACTAGACATAGAGTAGGAGAAGAGTTTGACTGCCTCAGGAAACATGAAAAATGAGACAAACAGCTGGGGTAAGCATTATCGCCACATAATTGAATTCAACACAGAATGTTGAAGGCCCTACTCGCTTGTAGGTCTTACTCCTGGTTCAATGTCGATTCCATTTCTGTTCCTTGAATTTCTCCTGCCAATTCCATGCCCATTCTGGCTATCCTCCACCCAATCATCCCTTGAATTTCTACTAGAATTATTTCTGTTCATCCTGTTTACCTGAAACTCTCTCCCTGAGTGATTATTATCAGGAAAATTCCTCCTACGATCTTCCATTGAGGGCTTCACCCCCTCCACTTTATCAGCATAATTCAAAAAATTACTAACATTATCCCTAGGGGCAGGTACAAGCAATTCTCTAACTTTCTGAGACAACTCGGTTTTTAAACCCATAATTATTGATTAATTATCTAGCTCTTTGTCCAGATATTTCAGTTTGCTTATTCAAAAGTGGCAGAAACCTTTCACAGTGCCCTTCCTAGAGCCAAATCTATCTCCTCCCCAAAATTAACTCAAAATTCTCCGCTGCTTCTCTTTGGGCCAGTTTGTAATCACAACAAAATCTACATTTTCGTGTTCCATCTGTTGATTTTTTTGGGCATGATGACTACTCCTGCACCACCATGCACTCTTACTTTCCTCAATTATTCCAACTTTCAGCTGTTGACTGATAAATTCCTCCAAAATTGGCTGCAAATACCTCAGTATTCTATATGGTTTGCAGTAGACTAGTGATTCATTCCCCGTTGGCATACGGTAGTGTGTAATATGTGTGCTGGTAATGGCTCTTTTGAAAAAAACAATGCTTAAATTGCAAAAGTATCTTTTCCATCTGTCCTCTGTTGCTTCCCTTTAGGTGCTACAGTTTTCCTCATAATGCAGTTTCAGTGATGTCTGATGGCTGTCCGTAGCTGATACCAGGGTCGATTCTAGAAGTCAGTCAACGAGGGAGGGAGGGGGGGGGGGGGAAGGGGGAGGAATGGAATATCGCTTAACAAAAGGAGAGTTGGGATCCTCCGCCAACAAATTGGTAAAATGTGGTGTTGCTTAAAGTAGTTTTTGGTAACTGTTTTGGAGTTCAAGGTAAAAACATGTCGACAAAATGTGTGTGCCTGGGAAATTAATATGATTTGACCCAGATGTCCAGCAATTTCGAAGTTTTTGTCTGAGGTCAGCAATTTAATTGTTGGTAGGCATACCTGGCATATTAAGCTTTCTTGATTATTGTAAGTGGTACTCGTACATTAATATACATCCAATGTATGTTAATAAATAAAAAGACACCCATTGTAAGTTAAATGATATTTATTGGTTTAGATAGTAAGCGATTTGCTGCTGTTATTCTTTTGTTAAAATCTGTTAGAAATACATTGCAACCTATATTGCTACATAATTATTTTAAAAAAGGATTGAATGTGTTGAAGTAATATATTCACTGGTTTCTGAAGTAATTTTATCCAGTGTAATATGATACTGCATTTGGGGTGGGGGGGTATAGCCCCCCCTCCCCCTCTTGCCATTGTCCCTGGCTGACACCCCTCGTGTCCTCCCCCCAGGAGGTCCACAACTCTTTTTAGTGGATACGTGCGTAGCGAGCACGGGATCCCGAGCTAATGTGGCCCTCCTTCCTTTCCGGGCTGCATACCTTCCTTTTCCGCATCCTTCCCTCTCCCCCATCTTCGCCCCCCCCCCCCCCTCCCTCCCCTCACCTCTGGCTCTTTCCTTCCCTTTCTCCCCCTCTGGGAGTACGGTTTGTGCCTACGTCCGGAGACGGACGCACGTAAATGTAACGCATTCTTCGCCTTCTCTGCTTGTATGTCTTCATCCTTCCTTTGTCCTTCTCTTTTCCTTACCTCTTCTCTTTACCCTTTTCTCCGCTGCGGCGTTTGAGACCTCTCTTCTTTCCTTTCCCTTTCTTTGTTTTTCCCTTTCTCTTTCTTCCTCCCTGTGCGTGTCTGAAGGCCGACCCACGCATTTTCGTGCGTAGCCGGTGACGGGGTAACGCGTAATTCCCCGCCCCGGGTAGACAGGTAGGACACGCACGTACCCCCTGGTAACGGCCAGGCCCAGGGAGGGGTGATTACCCGAACTGATACCTTCCGAAAGTGCCGATTGGTCCCTCCGTCCGTTTGTCGGGAGGAGTGACCTGAGGTGTGAGCAATCACCTAAGGCGGGAGTGCCTTCAGAGAGGGCCCCCACAAGGGAGGAGCGCGCCATCGGAGACGCCGGTAATCATGGGGGATTCTTCCGCAATGGTTTCCTCACCTTCCACTATGTCTGCTCACAAGCGTCAGTTCACTGAGTCTCAGCCACAGACCGTTCTTCCATCGTTGCCACAGTTCCTTGTTGTTTCTCGGTCTGATGAAGGTCACGACTTCTCCACGGTCAACCCTTTCATTATTCAGAAAGGTGTCGACGCAATTGCAGGTCCTGTAAAGTCTTGTTCCAGATTACGGAATGGCACCTTGTTGTTAGAAACAGTCAGTGCCCTCCAGGCACAAAAATTGCTGCGTACTTCACTTCTCCACACCTTTCCTGTCCGGGTGGAACCGCATCGTACTTCAAATTCCTCGCGTGGAGTCGTTTATACATGCTCCCTCGATGGATTGTCTGACGAAGAAATTCAGCACTACCTGTCTGACCAGGGCGTAACGGCTGTTCATAGGGTTATGAAAAGGGTTGACACGAACATCATTCCAACCCGCACTGTCTTCTTGACATTTGACAAAGTTCAACTCCCATCCAAAATGAGATAATTTCCGTTCGCCCTTACGTCCCAAACGCTACGCGTTGCTATCGGTGTCAGCGGTTCAATCACACCAGCCAGTCCTGTTCCAATCCGGCCAAATGTGTTACGTGTGGCAAGGAAGCCCATGAGGGTGCTTGTCCACCTCCATCCCCTCGCTGCATCAACTGTATGGGTAACCACACTGCTTTCTCTCGAGATTGCCCCATTTTTAAAGATGAAAAGCCAATGGGAAATCAGAGTGAAGGAAAAGATGACGACCTTTGCTGCTCGAAAATTATTCGCCAGTCGACAGCCCAGCGTGCCTCAGACAGGAAAATACAGCACTGTCCTTGCTTCTCCTCGGCCAACAAAGGAGGCGGCCACGCTGACTTGCGACCTCACCTTTAGTGCCACGGTCGTCAGATCAGCCAGCGCAAAAATCGCCCTTTCAACCTCACCACTTTCGCCTGCCCACTCTACGGCTCACCCTTCATCGGGTTCTGCTAAATCTCGAGCCCAAAAGTCAGACACCAAGACTTCAAAAAAAGAGCATACTCATGAAGATTTTTTACGTACCCCAACTTCACAACCATCAGTTCCTCCTTCATCTAAACATCATATTTCCAAGAAGGCTAATAAGAAACCCAGTTCATCTCCTTCTCCGCCAATGCGTGTCTCATCTACAGCACTTCCTGGCGGAAATCGCCCTCGGCCGTCTTCTGTGTCGCCGAGGTGCACTGCTGTCGGCTGATCAACCGGCCGATCGCTGGTGGCAGGAGTTGCTCCTGAACAACCTATGGATCAGGATCTTCTGCCTTCGGCTGAATGCCATTCCATGCTGTCGGGCGCAAGCTCTGAGCAGTCGAGTTGACAGCAACCTTGGTCACATTCCTCCATTTTCTGTTGACCCTATGTCCACTATCCACTGGAATATCCGCGGCATTCGAGCCAATCGGGATGAATTGTCGATCCTCTTACGATCCTACTAGCCGGTCATCTTCTGTCTTCAGGAAACAAAGCTGCGTCCCCATGACCGCTTTGTTCTCCCCCATTTTCAGTCCGTCCGATTTGATCTCCCCTCTGTTGAAGGCACTCCAGCCCATGGAGGACTCATGATTCTTCTCCATGATACTCTCCATTATCACCCAATCCACTTAAACACTTCCTTCCAAGCTGTTGCTGTCCGTCTTTCCCTTTCTTTTCTCTTTGTACTGTATACATTCCATCGTCCACACCAGTGGCACGAGCTGATCTTCTTCATCTTCTTGGTCAGCTTCCACCCCCCTATTTGCTGGTTGGGGACTTCAATGCCCACCACCCGCTTTGGGGATCTCCACATCCTTGTCCACGTGGCTCACTATTGCTAGACGTCTTCCACCAAGCGGATCTAGTTTGCCTCAACACTGGGGTCCCTACATTTTTGTCTGCCTCCATGACAAATTTCTCTCATTTGGACCTTTCGGTCGGTACTGTTCCGCTAGCTCGGCACTTTGAATGGTTCACCCTTGATGATACACACTCGAGTGACCACTTTCCATGTGTCCTTAGACTGCAGCCTCAACTGCCCTATATGCGCCCACAACGCTGGAAGTTTGCCCAAGCCGATTGGACACTTTTTTCGTCTCTAGCGACATTCGATGACCGTCACTTTCCTAGCGTCGACAATGAGGTCACACAAATCACCGACGTTATTCTTACAGCTGCGGAACGTTCAATACCACGCACCTCCGAATTGCCCCGGTGCCCCCCAGTTCCTTGGTGGAACGAGGCATGCTATGACACAATACTTAGCGGCGACGTGCTCTTAGCGTTTTCCGCCACCATCCTACTTTGGCCAACTGTATCCGCTATAAGCAGTTCCATGCGCGATGCCGTCGCGTCATCTGCGATAGCAAGAAGGCAAGCTGGAAGTTCTTTATTAGCTCATTTAACACCTTCACTCCCTCCTCGGAAGTTTGGAGTTGGCTTCGACAGTTATCAGGTGCGCCTAGTTTCTCCCCGGTCTCTGGGCTCACTGTTGCGCGTGATACGTTAGTGGACCCCGTCGCAATTTCTAACTCCTTGGGTAAACACTTTGCTGAGATTTCGAGCTCTTCACATTACCCACCAGTGTTTCTCCCGAAGAAACGTGCTGCGGAAGTGCAACCTCTTTCTTTCTTCTCTCAAAATCGCGAAAGCTATAATACTGTTTTCTCCATGCGGGAACTCCAACATGCACTCTATTCTTCTCGCTCCTCCACCCCAGGACTGGATGGTATCCACATGCAAATGTTGCTGCATTTATCAACCCATAGTCTGCGTTACCTCCTTCGCATTTATAATCGAATTTGGACCGACAGTACTTTTCCCAGATGATAGCGGGAAGCTATCGTCGTTCCTGTTCCGAAACCTGGAAAGGACAAACATCTCCCCTCTAGCTATCGCCCCATTTCTCTCACGAGTAGTGTATGTAAGGTTTTGGAGCGTATGGTGAATTGCTGTTTAGCTTGGTGGCTGGAGTCCCGCAGTCTTTTAACACCTGCCCAATGCAGTTTCCGAAAGCATCGTTCTGCAGTTGACCAGCTTGTTTCTCTCTCCACTTATATCATGAACAATTTTCTGCGGAAACGCCAAACAGTAGCAATATTTTTTGATCTGGAGAGAGCATATACCTGTTGGAGGACAGGCATCCTCCGCACACTGTTCTCTTGGGGCTTTCGAGGTCGGCTGCCCCTTTTTCTTCGCGAATTTATGGCAGAGCGCACATTTGGAGTGCGGATGAACACTACTCTCTCCCGTACTTTCTCCCAAGAAAACGGGATACCCCAGGGCTCGGTGCTAAGTGTTGTACTGTTTGCTATTGCCATAAATCCAATTATGGATTGTCTCCTTCCTGATGTCTCGGGCTCCCTCTATGTGGACGATTTTGCGATCTACTACAGCTCTCAATGGACCAGCCTTCTTGAACGACGTCTTCAAGGATGTCTCAATCGCCTCTACTCTTGGAGCACTGAAACCGGCTTCCGTTTTTCTCCCAGTAAGACCGTTTGTGTTAATTTTTGGCGACGTAAGGAGTTTCTTCCACCCTCCTTACATCTAGGACCTGTCAACCTTCCGTTTTCGGACGTCGCTAAATTCTTGGGTCTTATGTTTGACAGAAAACTGTGCTGGTCCTCCCACGTTTCCTATCTTTCGGCTCGCTGTCTGCGATTGCTCAACACCCTCCGTGTCCTGAATGGTACCTCCTGGGGAGCGGGCCGAGTGGTCCTTCTCCGCCTCTGTCACTCTATTGTGCCTTAGTGCGCTCGAAATTGGACTATGGAAGCATAGTTTACTCCTCTGCTCGGCCGTCTATTCTTCGTCATCTCGACTCTATCCACCACCGTGGATTACGTTTAGTGTCTGGAGCTTTTTACACCAGCCCTGTGGAAAGCCTTTATGCTGAGACTGCTGAACCTCCACTGTCCAATCGGCGAGCAGTCCTTCCGAGTCGTTATGCTAGCCATCTGTCTTCCATGCCTGCTAATCCAGTCCATGACAATTTTTCGACGCCTCCTTTGACGTAGGGTATGCAGGCCGCCCCTCCTCCCTACTACCACCGGGAGTCCGCTTCCGTCAAATGCTCCATTCTCTTTCCTTCTGCTTTCCTAAAACCCTCTTGACAATTTGGGGTACAGCACCGCCTTGGCTCCATCCCCGGATCTGCCTGCTCCGTGACCTTTGCCAATTTCCCAAAAATGGTACCCCTTCACTTGTTTATCGTCGGGCATTTGCTGCTCTATGTGCACAAATGAAGGAAGCCACATTTATTTACACTGATGGCTCGAAAACATCGTTAGGTGTAGGGTGTGCCTATATTGTTGGCGACACCCCAAATCACTTTCGGCTTCCCGACCAGTGTTCGGTTTATACTACGGAGCTTTACGCTGTTCTCCAGGCTGTCCACTACATCCGCCACCATCAGCGGATACAGTATGTTATCTGCTCAGATTCTCTCAGCTCTCTCCTCAGTCTCCAAGCTCTTTACCCTGTCCACCCTCTGGTCCACCGGATTCAGGACTGTCTGCGCTTGCTCCAACGCGGGGGCGTCTCGGTGGCGTTCCTCTGGCTCCGGGACACGTTGGTATCTGTGGAAATGAGGCGGCCAATATTGCAGCCAAGGCTGCAGTCTCTCTTCTTCGGCCAGCTATTCAATTGATTCCCTTCGCCGATCTACGGAGCATTTTATATTGTCGTGTTGTTCTTTTATAGCACGCACATTGGTGTCGTCGGGAGGAGGTAATTTTAACTAGACTCCGGATAGGGCACTGTCTTTTTAGCCATCGACATCTTTTAAGCGGCGATCCTCCCCACTCTGTCCCCACTGATCTCAGCTGTGGACGGTAAGACACCTTTTAATTGAGTGCCCCTATTTTACTCCGTTACTCGCCCGTCTACAGCTGTTGCCTGATATATCGTCAATTTTAGCAGATGACACGCGCTCGGCCGATCGCGTTCTCGAGTTTGTTAGTGCCAGTGAAATGACGTCAGTCATTTAAAGCTTTTTTTGGGGACAACCATCCCCTTTCTGTAGTGGATTTTTAAGCCTTCCTTCTGCTTTTAGTTTCTCCAATTTTTTGAGTTTCGTTCCCATTGCTGCTGGTTTCCATTTTCGGTTTTTACTGTTTCCTAAGTCACGGACTGGGCGCTAATGACCATAGCAGTTTTGCGCCCTTTAAAAAAAAAAAACCCTCGTGTCCCATTCTTCTTTCTCCAGGAGAGCCATATTAGCAATCAACAACCCCTTTGTTAATCCTATGTACTCTATGCTAAAATTACCTATAAAAACTAGTACCTTCTTTTCACCCTTTATTTCTTATATACCTCTTTTAACTAAGTAACCCACCTGATATAATACTTCATTCTCTTTTAATGATCCCACTGAACCCAAAATTCCTACCAGCAAGCTAGACTCAACATTGACCGAAATTGATTTCCACTGACCCAAAGAATTTCCCAGTACCCTTAGGTAGGCAGTCATTTGAATCAAGTCTTAGTGTGATCTTTCACAGTTTAATCAGTTTGTCTTTCATGACAAACTCCCCTCGCGACATTGCTGTGCTGGCAATGGCTTCATCTGACTGAAACATTTTTCAGTCAAGTTCCACCCTTTGTTGCCAAAGATCGATTATGGCACAGTGCTGATATAAGAAATCTAATCCTTGAATCGTATTGTAGGCCTCACTCACGTGGTTCCCGTTGACATTTAACATTTTATTCTGCCTCAGTCATCTACCACTCCTCTTGCTTTATCCGCATCACCCTGAGGCTAGTGACACTGCCTTCTTACATGCCCCATTTGTCCACACCTGAAGCATTTTATACTAGCTGCAAATACTGTCTACCCTGCATTCCAGTCAACAAATCAATCTCCTCACACTTTATAGCTAACCACACTGCTGTGCGCAAATCCGTTGGACCCTCTGTCTGTACACATCTTGACATTTCTGTGTGCAACCCTCTTAAAAAAGCATCGAGTGCTCTCTGTTCAGATTCTTACAAAATAATTTCATTGATTGCAGAACCCTGTCCTAATTCATAGGTGTACATCCATTAATTGTCATTATCATATCCACAATTTGTTCCACAGTTTCCATACATCTCTCAGTTATTACACCTAACTGGATGGTTATACATCAATTGACCAACTGCCATTTTTAGATTTTTGCACCTGGTCTTGTGTGGGGAGATAAACTATCCATGAAAAAATTGTTTGACACCAATATGGTCAATTTTTTTACAGGAAGTTAATTTGAATGAAGCACCAAACATTCTCTGTCTCAGTCATTACATTCTGCATCAGTTGGCTAACTGCACAATCTTATGGTTTTATTTTGCATCAGTTGGCTATGCAGCAAATGAGCATTGCTTGGTCACATGTGCATTGATGCTTTGTCTGTGCGCCATCTCTCTCTCTCTCTCTCTCTCTCTCTCTCTCTCTCTCTCTCTCTCTCACTCACTGTAGTTCTCTCCCTCATGCGTGGTATGTTTCTGATTGAGAGACAATCCTCTAATTAATATATTATTGTCTTCATTGTTCGTAAGAGTTGTCTGGATAGTGGAAATGTATAAAACATGAGCAGAACGTATAACAGAGGTCATGAAGAAAAAGAATAATTAACTTGAAATGCAGATTAGTTTCTTTAATATAATGTTGGCAGTTCATGGCACAGTAATTGCAAATTATTTGTAGATTGTTTTTATGAACCATTTAAGTGATGTTCTAAATTACTATGTTTATCAAAGCATCCGGTTTTCCATACGCAGGAAAATGAAGATGCAGTAGGCTCCCAGTCACCTACCTTTGCAACACGAGTCACAGTAATTATTCAGTCACATAAATCAGCTGTTTATCTCACACACCTGAATCCAGAAAAGTCTAATTTAAGCTCCATAACTATTGTACAGTCATATTATTAAAGAAATGATGATACTAATTTACGTGCTGTGACCCCAGCTAAAATTTCTGAGGACAGAAGAACTACTAGATCATGAAATGTCAAATTCTGAAGACATGGGAGAGTCTTCAGATGGGAGTCAAGGGAGGGGCAGAAAAGAAAGTACCATCACAAAACAGGTAAATAAGGCAGACAAAATGTATTAGAAATGAGACTTACATTAGTCAGAGAGGCAAAGTAAGAGAAGAAAAAGACTTCAAAGAATTTTTCCGCCCCTGCAGATATTTTTATAAGTTAGGAAGGGATCTTGAAAAGACAACTTTGGAAAATTCTACAATTCTGATTCACATGATGCTCAAACAGCACTTATTCGGGCTGTGGTATTGGAAATAAGCATACTTGGTGTAGAGAGGCAACGTAAACATTTGAAAACAAATAAATCACCATGTCTGGATGGAATTTCATTTCGATTTTACAAAGGGTACTCTACGGCATTAACCTCTTAACTAGCTTGCATTTATTGTGAATCTCTTGCCCAGCACGAAGTCCCAAGACTCCAGTATATAAGAAAGGTAAAAGAACAGTCCCACAAAATTACTGACTAATATCCCTAGCGTCTGTTTGCTGCAGAATGCTTGAACATACTCTCAGTTGGAATATAATAAACTTTCTTGAGGCTAAGCAGCTTATGTCTTTAAATCAGCCGGTTTTAGAAAGCATTGCTCATGCAAAACTCAGCCTGCCCTTTTCTCACACGATATACTGAGAACTATGGATGAAGGGCAACAGGCAGATTCCACATATTTCCAGACATGGTGCCCCATTGCGGGCTCTTAACAAAGGTACGAGCATATGGAATAAGTTCACAAATATGTGAGTGGCCCGAAGACTTACTTAGACAAAATTTCCAGTTTGTATGATGAATGTCAGGTAGCCATAAATGTGGAAAAATCTAAGTTAATGCAGATGAGTAGGAAGAACAAACCTGTTATGTTAGGATACAGTATTGCTAGTGTCCTGTTTGACACAGTCAAGTCTTAAATATCTGGGCGTAACATTGCAAAGTGATAAGAGGTCGAACGAGCAAGTGAAAACTTTGGTAGGGAAGGCAAATGGTTTATTGGGAGAATTTTGGGAAAGAGTGGTTCACATGTAAAGGAGGCCGCATATAGGATGCTTGTGCGATCTATTGTTGAGTGCTGCTCAAATGTTTGGGATCCCTACCAGGTCAGATTGAAGGAAGACATCAAAGCAATTCAGAGGAGAGATGCTAGATTTATTATTGGAAGGTTCGAACAAAACTTAAGTGGTACGAAGATGCTTCTGGAACTCAGATGGGAATCCCAAGGGGGGGAAGGCAGTGTTCTTTTCGGGAAAATCCATTGAGAAAATTTAGAGAACCAGCATTTGAAGCTGACTGCCAAACGATTCTGCTCCCGCCAACATACATCGCACATAAGGAACACGAAGATAAGATGTGGGAAATTAAGGCTCATACAGAGGCGTACAGCCTATCGTTTTTCCCTCGCTCTGTTCGCGAGTGGAACAGCAGGGCAAATGACAAGTAGTGGTACAGGGTATCCTCCACCATGCACCTTACAGTGGCTTGTGGTGTATCTATGTAAATGTAGAAAATGAAGTAAAAAAGAAGAGAGTTAAGAACACACAGAAAAGGTTGAAAACAAGGGTATACAAAATATGCAGGATTCCTGTACGTAAAACTGTCTTTCTCCATACATTGTCATAACATAACTAATGAGGAGGTATTGAATAGAATTGGAGAAAAGAGAAATTTGTGGCACAAGTTGACTAGAAGAAGGGATCAGTTGGTAGGGCATATTCTGAGGCATCAAGGGATCACCAATGTAGTATTGGAGGGCAGCGTGGAGGGTAAAAATCGTAGAGGGAGACGAAGAGATGAATACACTAAACAGATTCAGAAGGATGTAGGTTGCAGTAGGTACTGGGAGATGAAGAAGCTTGCACAGGATAGAGTAGCATGGAGAGCTGCATCAAATCAGTCTCTGGACTGAAGACCACAACAACAACAACAATGGCAATGTGTTGTAAAAAAAAATGAAATGAAATGATCGTTGGGCATTTTTGGCCGGGATGCCCTTTGCAGGGAAGTTTTGCTGCTGGGTTGAAAGTCTTATTTCATGTGACGTCACATTGGGTGACTTTAGGACAACACAACACCCAGTCCATGAGTGGAGAAAATAGCCAACCTGGCTGGGAATCGAACCCGGGCCTGTTACATGGGAGGTAAGCATGTAACTATTTAGCTAAGCAGGTGGACACAATGTACTACAAAAGAAATCCTCTTACAGTTCATAGGATGAAAGTTGAAGATTTCAAGAATGCGTCAAATATAGAAAACAACATAGTAAATTGCAAAACCAAGTCGTGAAATGAGAAAATAGACTGATTAAAGACGAGAGAGAGAGAACTGTTTAAAGACAAACCATCAATATATTGTTCAAAACCAAATTTAATGGTGAACCATTTGAAGTTGACATTAGGAAGAAATCAGCTCAGATGCAGAACAAAATTAATTTTCATTCCCTCTTAATACCTCTACGGCTAAATGGAAAGCCAGTTTTTGAAACAAGCTAAAAGACATCCAATCTCTAAGCGACCTAATTCCAAATGATGCACAAAATTTTTTACCACAAACTCTTCAGCTGCCTTCGAGAATGACACTAATAAATTCGATTGCCTGCAATTTGACTTTTATTGTTGTTGATAGTGAATTGCAAATCTTAAGTTTTAATTTCTTGAATCTTTGTAATATGTAAGAGCTTTTATTATTATTTCATTTCTAAACACTTTATAATGAAAACATCTTCAGAAGTAGCTTAATTTTATATAAATTAGGTGTACACAGGAATTTCATAATACTGTAATAGGTGTTGGGTATTGATACATTGAAATAATGTTTAGAACCAATGTTAGTACCTATGTTCATATGTCAGTAAAATACATTTACGGCTTCAAATTCATTTAAAATATATTATAGATTATCATAATATTTTACTTTTAGAAATATTTTTTAATTGCATTAAAAAAATAAATTATTTTCTGAATATACAAGGAGCACTTTTCTTCAAGTTATGTATTCAGGTATTACTTCAAAAAGCTGGCGCATAAACTTTGAGTAGTAATGCCTTTCTCCTCATGTGTCAGTTAAAAATCATTAAATGTAGCCTGAACTGATACAACCATATTGTATTTTGTGAAATAAATGCCAGTACACTTCTCTAATTTTCATCACCTGATTACAAGACATGTTTTGGCTGGGAGTCAGTTAATGCCAAATGTATAAATGAAAGTCATATATAAAAGCCTCACATGACCAAGTGCCATTTCTATATAAATTCAGAGTTTTGATACATTTTGTATGATTTTAAGATATGAGTGCATAAATTTAATTCAGTTTCATTATTTTACTGCTTAAAAATTAGATTTGGTGAGAGACTGAAATTATATTAACACTTTGCATTTTTGTTAATATCTCAAAATCAAGTTTTGGCTCTCGGTCAATTGATGCTTAAAGCTGTCCAGTTGTTCCCTATAGTGTGTGGCACTATTTTGTTTTGTATATCTCTGAATTAACCATTCCATCCTACATAAGTTTTAACTTCCCCTGTTAGTCTCAGTTTTGCGACATTCAATAATTCTTTATCAGAGCAAAGTTCCATCCCAGCCTGAATTCCAAGGTCACCCACAAAGACCTGCACATCCTCAGTTACCATAACAGAAAAACCAGCAGTTAAACTTATGAGTGACAAATCTACACCCTGTTTCAACTCTTACAGTTCTACCTACCCACGAAGTACTGTACTACCCGCAGTTAATTGTGCTACCTTTTCTAACAATATGCGTACTGCTTCTGGCTCTGACACACCTTGTTTCTCTGGCTGGTTCTATCAAAGCTTTGTCCTTGGCAACACCTATTTTGAGAACTAACACTCACAAGACAAGAAAACAAAATACATTAACTCAGTTCTTACATCTAATCATGAGCTATCTTAACTCCTGACATTGCCTAGCCATATGCCCCTAATGATTACATGTATAACATTTTACTGGAACTGATTCCGTACATGGCACTGAGAAGCCCTGAAGGTTACACCGTGCACATCTAACATGCACTAACTAATCGTGACTTCCATTACCTGTAAAACTAGACAAATGATTGGTTCTCTACTCACAATAAAACCTACTTCACAAAATGCATGGCAGTCAAACCTTTTCTCCATGACCGAAATTCAATCTGAATTTTTGGTCTGAATTTGTACTGTAGGCTGTAGGTTCAGACACTGCTCTAAGAAGACGATGTCAGTGATCTGACACTAATGTTAGATGACCAATGTATTGTCATCCATGGAAAGTGAAATGAGACGTCAGTATGATTTGTTTAATAACTTCTTTATTCCGGCCTTCAGCCATAGTACATCAAGAACAGCTGGGTGGAAGTGTCCAGTTGCATCTTATGTGAAACAATAGATGTTTGTCATTACTGACAGCACAAGGAGTGAGGCCAAGTGTGTAGTCATTCGAATGCTGCAGTCAGTGATGTATCTGGCTGCGACCGTGTTGACAGCACGGCGGTGTAGCTGACAATACCGCAGGGGCTGCCGTGACCTACTTCCAGCGAGTGGGCAGCTCTTTGAACCAGTGGTGGCTCTCTCGAGACTCAGGGCAGGCTGCCTGTCCTGTGGTCAATCAGTGGACCCTGTACTACAATCCAGGATGTTGCTTCAGGTGTCCCAGGCTCATGATGTAGGCTGTTATACTGACACAAAAATAGTTTAGTACACGAATTGCTGACTATTTATATGCTCCAGACTGTTTGCTTAGGGCTTAAGGCACATACTCTAAATACTTCAGTGGCTACAAGTGAGCTCCCTCTAACATATTGCAGCACCGGCTGTTGCTAAACCATGTCCATCTGGCTCTGCTTCACAATACTTATCAGCTGTTTTCTGCATTACTTTGCATAACACACTTGCCTGCCTGCGGCTGGCTCTGTTGCAACTTACTTCTCACTCATACCTTTTGATCAAATGCAGTTGATACTCTACAGTTGATATTATTACAGTGATGCCAAACAGAAGGGAGCACTTGTGCGTGACATAAAGATTGAATATTCACAAATGTTTATCTGAGGTTTCCACCGAGAAAAAATATTTCAGTTGCAACTAATACACTCTAAAAATAATGTACACAGTTGTAGCCAGAACGTCTGAATGGGTTAATATGGGAGGCCAGGCTGGGGGGCAGCTGGTTGGAGCTGCTGGTCAACAAGAGCAAAAATTTCTTAGTAGGACTGCAGTATCCAGCTACAGTGGGGTGTCCAGATGGATTTTGGGAAACATGTGACGGTGGGATGAGCAGGAAGATAGATTCACGGGATACATTCTGGGCTGGGCCTAAGTATTTGAGAAGGGATTGGAGGTTATGTTGGACTTATTGAATGGGATCGCTATGGCAGGGCTTGTAGGTGGAGGAATCAGATAGTTGCCAGATGCCTTCTGTCAGGTAATCACTGCAGTTTACCATCACAGTGGTGTAGCATTTTTCTGCAGGGAGGATACTTAAATCATGGTTCGTCATTGAGATTTTTGTGTTCCTGGGAAAGTACTGTGGAAAGGAGGGTGAGTCCAAGTTGCAGGCAATGAATTCCTGGAAAGTAATCAGGGGGTGGGAGTGAGGGAGGGCCACAGTTGGATAGTGGTGTGAACTGGGAGAAGCAGGATTCTGTTTTGAGATCTGGTTAGCATTGGTGAGAGTAGTGTTGGCAAAAAAGTGTTTTCACAGTATGAATTGGGAGGACTCTAAATCTTTGGCGAGTCAAGTATGACAGAATATGAAACCTGTGGATAGGACAGAAACTTCTGTAGGATGCCAGGACTTTCCGTTACCACAGTTAAACATAACTCTTATTTAACAAACATGCCCCCCCCTCCCCCCCCCCCCCCCAAAAAAATAATAAAAAAAAAAAAAAAAAAAAAGGAGTTGTAGGTGTGTTTTGTACATATGAAAAATAATGTCTATTCAGATTTCGTGCCAGTCACATAAGAGTGGCATTAGTACTGAAACTATGAGGATGCAAATTGGGTTTGCATTAAATACACACTCTAATGGTTGTGAGTGTTAATTACCTTTGAGATAGAGTGTGATGAATTGATGTTAGTCAAGATACCTTCAAGGTGACAAAGATGCAATATCTACACTCCAGACTTTGAGTGGGATCATTATTAGGGCCTATGAGAAATTGGATGTTCCTTCTGTGATATTGCAGAAAAACTTGGCGGGAATATAGCCACTTTACATGATCGCTGCAACAGTTATTATGAGAATGTACTGTCACAAGAAACCAGGCTCTGGTTGTCCATGTAGCACTCTCAAGAGGGAAGACCATCGTGTTCAGCGTATGACTCTGGCACATAATACTGCATTTGTAGCAGCAATTCGAGCATCAGTTAGCACCACAGAGAGACAAAAAACTATTATAAATCACTTGCTTCAAGGACAGGGCTGAGCCAGGTACCCTGTAGCATGCATTCCACTGATCCCAAACCACTGCCATTTGCAACCTCAATGATGTGAAGTACAAAGTATTTCCTGATTAAAGCTGGTTCTGCCTGAGTGTCAGTGATGGCCAAGTGTTGATTAGGAGGAGACTGGTTGAGGGTCAGCAACCAACTTGTGTGTGTGTGCGCGCCAGACTCTCTGGAGTGTGATTTTGTATGACAGCAGGAGCACTCTTTTATGATTATCCCACACACCCTGACTGTAAATTTGTACACCTGGTTATTCGACCTGTTGTGCTGCCATTCATGAACAGCATTCCAGGGGTTGTTTTCCAACTGGATATCTCTTGCCCACATGCTGCTGTTGTAACCCAAGATGCTCTAAAAGTGTCAAATATGTTGCCTTGGCCTGCTTGATCACCAGATCTGTCTTGATTTGAGCACATGTGGGACATTGTCAGACGACAAATCCGGCGTCATCCACAAACGGCTTTAACTGTCCCTGTATTGACTGAACAAGTGCAACAGGAATGGAACTCCATCGCAAAAACTGACATCCGGCACCTGTACAACACAATGCAAGCATGTTTGCATGCTTGTATTCAACATTCTGGTGGTTACACCAGTTATTAATGTAACAGCATTTCACATTAAACCTGTGATCTTGGAATGTTAATCACTTAAATATGTTACATAGAGAAATGTATTCCCAAAATTTCATTCCTCTACATTAATTAGTTTTTGGTGTTGTGACTTTTCCTGTCGTGTAGTTACTTACTGGTCCAAATAATTCCAAAACTTGTGTTAACCCTCAGTGCCCTCACAGGACCATGATGATACTTCTGCCTCTTCCTTATATCTTGTACTTTTGTGTTTGCCTTCTGGAGGAGGGGAAAAAATCGGAACCAGCAAAAGGTGAAGTTCATGAAGATGAAAGGAGGTTAACATTTTCCATCACAGATCTTGGGTATACAGTTTTCCAGTAATGTACATTTTCCTCTGAAAGTATGCAATAAAATGACAGACAAGTGTTAATTAATTTTTAACAATACAAACAATTTTTTACCAACCCCTATTTTTGCATTATTTAAGTAATATTTTACTGTACATCAAGTATTAAGAGAGAGGCTTAACTGCTATTTAAACCAAGTTGGGTTTTTGTTGCCTTTTTCATTTCCCTGCAAAATTCTCTGTAACATTTGATTCACTTGTAGAAAATATTGTTTTGAGGTTTTTGTGCAGTTTTTTTCTCAGTATGTATAAGTTACATCAGGCACTTATTCCATGAATGTGAAGATTGCTGTTAGTGTAAAAATTGTTGACATGTTTCTTAATGTCATTAATGTATAAGAGATTTACTCAAATGCTGCAGTAACAATTCTCGTTCTTTAAATAAATTTTGAAAATGCATCCAGTTATTGTATTTGTTATTGTTATGACTCTTTCTTGAAGTCTGAATATTGTGGGCGTATATTGTTCACTCGATCTCAATACCGTAGTTGAGGTTTGAGAAATAGTACATAACTATGAGGTACTGATTGTTGCATTCTAATGATAGGACTTTAAATTCATGATGCCATTCTCTTTGCTAGTACCTCTGTGTGGTCATTCCACTCAACTGACAATCAGTATCCTTCACCAACATTTTTTGGTTCTTTGCACAATATGTGTAATCATTATCTTCATTTAATGTGAGAGTATTAAATTTATTTAATAACCCGCAACTTACATGCATCATGTGTCCATAACATCATAACTGACCTTTCATCGGAAGGGGCTCAGTACAACACATATTGCATCTTTGCAGAATTTCAGTTCTTAGTAGACAATCTTGAAAATTTGATTCAAGGACAGCATTGAGGTGCTTCATGCAGAAACTGTCCAGATGTTTGCTGTCATATCTGTAGTGACGACGACTGTCAGAGGAATATAGTATGTAATGTATTATTTACAAGTCTTGAGTTAGCAAGCACAATTTAAGATTGACACGAAAGACAGTTGTCGCTTGAGGTGGAATATTTGGTTGACAAGGAGGACATGAGCTGCTGTTGGATTGTAAAGATTAGACTTGCCGAAGTTAAATTAAACAAGTAAACTGTGTTCCAAAGAACCAAAGTATTTCATTTGATATAATGGTTTTATTATGATGAGTATTAACTTCTTTTTTTTTTTTAGACTTTTCCTGCCACCAATGTGAAATTTATAGAATACTAGTAAGTGAGACAGAAGACAGTACACTGTGTTTCATATTCTGGTTCTGTGGTCATATCTGTAGAGTTATCTGATTAGTGGCTAGAATGCTACAGGACTCAGAACAGTTGAGTAGGAGCTGTCACATCTTAATTTTGTCTCGTGTTCAAGTGACACTGACGAGCCTTATCTAGTAAACATTACACATGTAGAGGAGTGTGTGATGTTCACGTGGGTGCAGCGATTCATGTCTCTATTACCCACTGTAACACAGCATGGATTAACTGAAGCTTTTGTTACTGCTTCACCAACTCTCAACAAAACCATCACCACTCAACTTAACCTAGGTCTCAGCCTACACTACAGCTCAATATGTCACCACAACTTAGGTCTCGTATTAACATTTGTTACCTTCGCTGCCTCGCACCACAGAGCAAACTCACTCATGTCACATATTGCCTTGAGCTTGTGAATGGTGGCAGCAGATGTGTCTGTCATGAGTTTGTGAAGGAAAGCTATATTTAAAGCAGAAGAGGTGACTCTTTTGCCTGTTGTCCAAGCTAGTGTGTGATATTTCTGCCCACAGCTCATGGTCTAGTGATAGCATAGCTGCATCCAGATTGTTAGGTCCTGGGTTCAGTTCTCGACCAGGTCTGAGATTTTCTTCAGTGAGGGATAGGATGTGTGTGTGGGGAGGGGGGAAAGGGGGGGGTGTTCTAAATAATTTCATCTCATCTTTTTTTGACATGCAAGTCGCCGAAATTTTAGTGACATTTCTTAGTGGAAGACTGGCAGAACTAAGAGGGTGCTTCTTTCTTTTTTTTTCCAATGTGACGTTCTAAATTAATGTTTTGTTCATTTAGACACACAGCAGTTTGCATCTAAGAGTGACAGAAAATATCTATTTTTGTGACCTATAAGTCATTGTTATTACTATAGAATTCATTATTGTAAGATTAATAATTAAATTGTTTGCCACAAACCAGTTACAACCTTGTTCAATTATTCTTGTCGTTGTATTAAAGTCTGTTAAGAGAGCACTAGCCACACCATAGAACATTCGTTTTTGAAAAGCCTTTTAAATATGTTATAGCCAATTAACTTTGATCTGAAGCAGATGCAGAGCAAGTATCAAATCATCTTGAAAGCTGTACTTGATTTTCTCATACTCTTGGCGTAGTTTCACTCTAGTGTTGCAGCCAATTAATGTGCATTCTGTTCCCTGTTATGGAGCTAAGACATCATGCACCAAAATGTTGTAAAGTGTAAGTGAAGAGAAAAATCACAGTGTAAATTGAGGATATCATACTTTTGTAAATACTTCTACATTGAAGGATTGAGGGGCTTGTGTTTAAAAAATTTTTGTAATGCATTGTGTTTAGAAACCATGTTTGGGTCCTCAGTTGTGTACAGCATTTCTTGCGGCTTCACACCTGACACTCAGTGTTGCTGCTAAAAACTAAAAATGAGGAAGAAACAATTTCTTTATTGTACAGATATTATTGTTTATTTTCCAGTTACGCTCGTAAATGCAATTTCGCATAAAGATACGGTAAGGGAGGGAAGGGGGGATTTATGGTGAGAGAGTGAGATGAAAAATATTTGGTGCAACTGTGCAGCTGCTAGCTGTGTACAATTTCTGCAAATATACCCCTAGATATCTCATTTCTGTGTTTCTCCTAATTGTTGCATCATTTAATTTTATTTTAGAGTCTCTTATTAGAATTACTTTCAGCAGGAGGTACATCATTTTGTGAGGTGCAAGTGACAATTTAACACTTCAACACCAGCCCTCAAGGTCGTGGAGGTCTGCATTACATCTGTCTTCTGTGATTCTTCTGGAATCACCACTTACATCGAACAGCACGTCATCTGCAAATGCCACGTGACTTCTCTAGTGTGGGCTCCAGCACTACATCTCAAACTCCGGACGACACTGGCCCCTGCAGACAGCCTTTCGTCATTGTCTTCAGTATTTTCTTTCCTGGGCATGTTAAAGAAGCATGTCACTTGTGGTAACCTCTCAGGCAATTACACAATGCTACTGAACACTCCAAATCCTTAAGGCAATCGTAGAAAGACGGCTACCATAGGTTATTGAAAGTGCCAGCAATATCAGTCATCATTGCTAGAGCTTATGTAGAATGAGTATCTTCTGCTAGCGAGTTCACCTTATTAATTGGGTCTTTAGTTGACTTGCCTCTTCTAAACCCGTATTAGTGAGGGCTCACCCCATGTAGCAGTCTGTGACCTTACATAATAGCTTTTCAAATATCCTACCGATAATGTTCAAAAGACAAACTGGTCTGTGGGATTTGGGTATCATTGGATCCTTTTCTTGCACTTTACTAATTACTACCACTTCAGCATTCTTCCACGGTCCAGGAACCCTTCCTTGCAAGAGATACTCATTGCACAGGTCGCACAAGAAACAATCTAATTGGTAACATAAGGCTTGTATTACTTCGGCAAGGATTCCATCCAGTTGTGGAGATTTTTTCTTTTTCAGTCTTAAAATCATCTTCCTAATTTTTTCTTGTGCGAAGGGTACACAAGATTATTGTTTCTCTACTCTTCCCATAACATTTACCGTAACCTACGCTGATCACCTGACTTACTTTCTTCTCCATCAGCAGGGCTGTTGACTGTTCCCAACTTTCTGTTACCGTCCCATCATTCCTTTTCAGCTTGGGTAAGACTGTTGGTGATCATATTTCCTCACATACTATTTTATATGGGGCACCCCAGGGAGTGGTTTCTGAGTTAGCCTTCACGAATTGCTTCCATCTTCCATTATTGTTTTCTGCAACTATTCCTTAAAACATTGTTTAAGATACCTATATCTATGCAACCTTCAGACTCTTTCTTCTAGGATCATATTGCTCTGTTATAGCTTCCTGGCTGTTCTTGTTTTGCATCTTAATTTCTGCAGTGTCTTGATCCAGATGCAAGCTACTCCTTTAGAATGACCCCTACTGACTGATATCAATGCCTCCATTGCTCTATGTACAGTCACTGTCAGTTCTTGTATTTTAACACCTACATTATAACCCAGCGATGGACTTGTGGACACTGAAACACTATTCTTAGTTCTGCCCAGTTTGCGTTCTTGATCTTATATTTGGGCCTTATTGGCATGTTTTCTGCGCTGTCTTTGATTTGCCCTTCCAGTGATGGTAGAGAGTATAATATTGTGGCCACTCAATGTCATTCCACTTGCAACTTTCCAGCCTTTCATATGGTGTGGCACTGCCATATTTGCTAAAGTGACATCAGTATTTAACGTTGCTCTGACCCTCTTTTTGTAGGTTGGTGGATTGTGAGGTGTATTCAATAACTATAGGTTGAGTTCCATAATGGCTTCTTCTAGTTGTCTTCCATGGTCGTCAGTCAGGTGGCTATGCCACAATACTGACTTCGCATTTGCATCAATGGAGTACACAAGAGGCTTAGTTCATCCTAGGTGACTAATGTCCTTTAGTGTTACAAGATACTTGTCAATTTCATCACTAAATTGGAAATAAATGGAAACCAGGATGCAACTCTCTCTTCCTGTTAACATTTCCACACAGATTACATGTTCTGAACAGTATTGTGATGATATCATCCTCTTATGGCCAAGTAAAGTACTGTTATTGTGCCTTGGGACTGTGCCCTTGTGTGACTACCTGTGCAGTTATTGACATACTGGGGATCTTCCCTGCCTTTGTAGAAGGTTCTTGGAGGCACAGTACATCCAACTCAACTCTACTGCCACTCTTTTAGCCTCATGGAATACGCAGACACTTCTTATGGTATTAAGCTGTCCTATCTTCATCTCCATTAGGGGCGACAGGTGTGAATTCAACAGTCTTACCCTACTTGCTTGCAATCAAATGCTATAAGACCATGTGTCATCACAAAGTGCTTGTACAATGTATGTAAGGAGAATGATTCTGCTTGAATAACTTGTACAGTTTTTCCACTTCTGTTGGCAGATTGTTCACTCTGAGATGGATTCTATCACGAAATCAAGTACAGGAAAAGTAATTTACTCCCCCTCTGGATGCTTATACATTACTAGCTGTCTTAACACTGTAGTAAGCGTCGTCGGCACTTCCAGTCTAGTAAGTTGTATAACCTTTTCTGGGCTTTCATAAATCTGTCGCAGATCTGTTCCGGTCTGTATTTTATTGTTTACTTCTTTGGAGTGGGTGTTTGTGTCCTGTACGAACTGGCTCTGAGCCTCATACTATTTTTTTGCAGATTCACATCCTGCATTTGTGAATCTTCTTTTGCTTCCGTAGGCAGCGCAGTGTATTCCTCAGGATGTGTGCTGTCGCATTCTGTGTACAAATGCCCAGCTTGTGTCACCAAATCCTGATCACCTATATCATATGTCACTCCTACTTCTGTCTCTTCTCTTGCTTCTCTGTTACACCACATAGTTCTGAAGTTTCACCAAAAACTTCTTTCCTGCTTTTTCGTAGGTGCTTGATGCTCTACTTCAGTCTGTGTTGCATGCTCTGTTCCATGGTACTCACTGTTCATTTTTTGCCCGAAATTCCTCACTCTTTTGGCATCCCTTCTCCTCCTCCTCCTCCTCCTCCTCCTTCTCCCCCCCCCCCCCCCCCCTTCGATATTATTTATGTTTCTTACATAGAAGGCACGTGATGCTGTCATTAGAGTCCTCATTGCTTGCTATTGTTATAAGACACCTACTCATAATCCGTTGTTTAGCGCCCGAAAACTTCAAACCACACACACACACACACACACACACACACACACACACACAAAAAACCCGTTCTTAAAATCTGCCTTGTTAGGAGGGTTTGATATGTGTGACATTCATCTCTGTGGAGAATATATAAAGAATAATTGCATCTGTACTTCACTGTGTGTTGTTACCATCAGTTCCCTTTTTATTTTTTATGGTCTCCTTTGTTTTTCTGGCCATGGATGGAATGATTGTGATTGTCAATTACATCATGGCTACATATGTTATTGTGTTTCAGTCTTTTAATAGGGAAGTCCTTCACTTTTCTCTGATTTTTTCTTTGTGTTATTACATTTTTGGTATGATTGTAATTATTACATGAAACCCTTCACTTGTTTGCGCAGAGCAAATAAAGTACTAGGGTTTGGACAAACAAGAGGCCGGCTTTATATGAAGCATCCTGGGCTGTTGAGATACACAGGAGACCAGGAAGACAAGGAGTGGCTGCTCAGGCACAACCTTATGTCTCCTACAGGAGGGAAGGCCTACATAATGATCCTGGATGACATACGAGAACTTGCAGAAACTGAAGAGTATAGGTAAGTTGAAACTGCTCGCTCAGGAGATTTTATTTTCTCCTCCTCCTCCTCCTCCAGCAAATTAGTATTTTTGTTGCAATACAGCATTGAAAAATGCCAGTTCATCCTATGCTCATGTAATTCATTTCATGAAGTTGTCTACACAGGCTTCTTTCACCCCCCCCCCCCCCCCCCCCCAATTTGTTAGCCAAAGGCAGAACATCGAAAGTGAAACTTTTTTTTTCAGGTATTTGATGTACAACCATTTTTATGTACATGTACTTAACAAGGGGAAGTCAAGGATGGAATTTAAAAAAATGTATAGAAAGGATAGATTGCTATTCACAACATAGCGGGGGTGTTAAGTTGCAGATGGGCTCAGTGAAAAACATTACTAGAAATATTCAACCTTTTGGTCAAAGTCTTATTTCAGAAGTAGAGCGCCCACACACGCACATGCGCACACACACACACACACACACACACACACAGCCACTGTCTCCAGGTGCTAAGGCTGACCCTATGTGGTCAGTGATAATTTATCCTTTCCATGTTGTTAAGTCAAACAGTATAAAGTCCAGAATGGAATGACAACAATATTAAGGAAAGCATAGGTTGCTGCTCATCATGTACAGGATATCTGAATCGCAGACAGGCACAGTGGAAATACTGCTGCACATTTTATGCTTTCGGCCAAAAAACCTTCTTCAAAAACAGAAGACCTACACACATTCACACAGTTACTGGACTTTCCATATTGTTGTTAACATCTATTTAACGTATATAAAACTTGTACAGAAACCAGGCTGCAGTTGTCAAAGGACAAAGGAAGGCAGTAATTGAGAAGGTAGTGGTACAGAATTGTAGTGTATTCCCATTGTTGTTCAGTTTGTATATAGAGCAAGCAACAAAGGATACCAAGGTGGAATTTAGTAAATGAATAAAAGTTCAGGAAGAAAAAATAAATACTTTAATGTTTCCCAGTCATAGTGTAATTCTGTCAGAGGCAGTAAAGAACTGCAGGATTGGTTGAATGGAATGGAGAGTATTTTGAAAAGATCTAGGGCAGAAGTTACCTGCAGAAGGTGAAATTATGGCACCACCGGTAAAAAATACACAACATGATACTAGTTTTCAGTCTTAATAACTCCTTCTTTGTGTAGGAGTGAGGGATTGATTGGGGTATGTTACAAAGGAAGGACAGGTCATTCAGACCCCAGGAGGAAAGGGACTCACCTACATTGAAGTTGTTGAGAGACAAAGGCAAGAAAAGGGAGGATGGCCTCGAAGACAGTACCAAAGAAGTCAATTGTGCTTGAAGGAATTAGTTTGGAAAATGAGAGGCTAAAATAAGTGTATTTGTTTTACTATTGGTGCAGCAGTATAACTGGTGAAGGTAGAAGAAAAGAGGATGTTGGATATTGATTGTCTACAACAATATTAGCATTCCATAAAAGAGAAATATTTTGGCAATGAATGTAAATTTAAGTGTTTGGAAGTCTTTTATCATATCAAATGTGGGTTGTAAACTGTAGAAACTAGGAGAGAATAGAAGCTCTTGTAATGTAATTTGCTGGTAGATAAAATAACTAATGGAGACATACTGAGTCAAATTGAGAGAAAAAGAAATCTGCTGTGCAACTTGACTAAAGGAAGGCTTATACTGTGTAGAGGGGGAGAGAGATTTGAATACAGTAAGCACATTCAAATGGATTCAAAGTACATTAGTTAAGCAGGCATAAAAAGAGCTACATGAGATAGATTAACATGGAGAACTGTATCAGACCAGTCTTGTGGCTAGCTAGTCAGTCTTTACAAGTCTCTACATAACCGTTTCACTACTGCGCTGTACGTCTATTCGGGTCTGCTTACTGTATCCAACCCTTGGTCTCCGTTTACAATTGTTATCCCCTTCACTTTCTTCTATTACCAAACTGACAATCCCTTGATGCCTCAGGGTGGTTCCTATCAGCCAATCCTTCTTTTCATCAACTTTCTCTTCCCCAGTTCGATTCAATGCCTCTGCATTAGTTGTCTCGTCAATTTTAAATGTTAAACACTCTTCTGTAACACCATGTGGGGTACTATTTTACCTCTAGAATATTTTACCCAAGAGGAAGCCGTCATCATTAAACCATACTATAGAGTTGCAGGTCTTTCGGCAATTGACTAGCTTGCTTCTCTGGATTTGTAAGCAGGCTCAGGACTACTGTAAGAAAAGAGAGATGAACACTACACTGAAACTATCTGATAAGAAAATTGAGTAGCATTTTCATGGAATACGAAACTTTTTACTTGAGTCTGCTGTTGACGTTCTGAATAATATTTTGGTATATGGGAACACTACAGTGTAGAAAGATTTTTTGCTGTAGCTGCATGTCTTGGGAATCATACATAGTGAGAAAATAGTTTGCCAAACTATAAATGTGTGGTTGTAATCAATGGCCCAAAAATCGTCAGTTGCAAGTGACTATAGAAGCTTGTAACCTCTCCCCCTCTAATTGTCTATGAAAATGGCCATGATCACTTGAACCTAATCAGTACAGAAAATTAAGGTAATTATTTGCTGAATTACTAACACAATAGCTGGGGAAGTGTACAAGAAGTTACCTGTACAAATAACTTACTATACCTTCTTTGTTAAGTAAATTTTGGATGATGATTTTAAAGTATGCAAATCGCACAACAAAGAAAACGAAACATATGAAATTTTGAGTAAACCACAACAAATCAATGAAATTATTTCAACATTTGGTCACCACTCAAGTTGGACAAACTGTGTTCGTTAACCAGTTGTTTGCCAGAACAGTAAATATCGCATGACTTGTCTTAGCAAATGTGTGCTAAAGAAATTATTTTGCACACAGAATTAACAGAATCACATTGCAGAATAACAAAGAGAAATGTTAGTGGCACTTTTAAATTGCTACAGAAAATGAAATGTAATAAACTCCGCAAAGATGCAAATAGTAATTATGGAAATGGTTAAATGCTGAGCTCCCTGTTGAAAACAAAATTGTGTTACAGTAACATTTATCTACACTGGCAAAACTCATTAACTTCCCACATAAAGATTGTAGAATTCCAGTATTTAAAATAATTTGGAAGTGTTTGCCAGAAGTAAAAGTAATGTAAATTAATTGAGTTGCAATGACAAAATACAATCCACCAAGCAGAAAACAGAAAGCACTTCCACAAATTAAATCTTAATATATGAAAAGTGCAAAAAATATTGTTACAGTTTGCTGTTACTAATTTCACTTAAATTATTTTACTGTTACTTTCATTCTAACTGTAATTATTTATACTGCCCATGAGTGATGTATTGAACAGATTGGCTGACTTGTTTAGGATCTGTTACTGAAAAATATAGAATATTTTCCAACAAGATAATGTGGCATAAATTCCGTAATGTATTTTTTTTAAAAAGATTATTGACACTCTTTTTATATTACAATAGGAAAGGTGCAGGATCCTGTCTAGTTAACAATGACTGGGATTAGTGACAAGATCTGGGAATCAGAATTTTACATAACTAGGATTATTATTTAGTTTTCACTAAAATTCACTGGATTTGCTTTAGAAAAGTTCTAAGCTAATCTAATGTGAACAGTCATCCAGGTCTTTAATATTACTGAGACGACAATATCGATGTCTATGACAGTGCATCAGTAGCTCCAGTTGTTAATTGCATACAATTTTGAGCCAGGATCTTGAGGTTATTTGGTGCTCAATTTATCTACCCATTTACGTCTCTTCCATTGTGTCTTGTGAAAAGTGATTTGCCCTCACATGGACCAATTTCTTGTCTTGCGTGAGATACATCCATCCATGCTGTTTTGTGACTAGTACTGGAATGCCCAGTTTGTGAACTCTGATGTAAAAAGCAATGCCCAGAGGCACTGTTACAGTTTACTTTCTGCAAAAGTATAAAACATCAACTTTCCATACTGTGACCCAGTGTAATAATAATTCATGTGAAATTACAAAAATTATTAAGATTAAATTTACAAGATACATATCAATTACAAATTACAAAACATATTTTGTTTCACTCACAGGTATAAATTTCAGAGTTATGGGGGGTAAAAAAAAAAAAAAAAAAAAAAAAAAAAAAAAAAAAAAAAAAAAAAAAAAATATGTTTTTGCTAGTGCAAAATTATATGATATTTGAGGAAAATGTTACCTGGCATTTCCATTGTTTGAAATATTAAAAAAAGTAACTTCTGTGCTATAATGTTACAAACATCCTGCCACCAACACCAATATCCCCCAAGTCTTTGAGAAACACTAACCAGACTATCCACAGTCTTACTACGGTTGTCAGCCTTTTCCCAAGGTATTGTTTTCAACATAAATTTGTATATATCTCAGCCCTGCTGTGCCTGTTAGACATGTGCTTTACTTGTCCTGTAAATAATATTTGGAAACACATAAATGCCATTAAGCTGCCTATTGAAATGTAGTTGTGTTAGAAAACTGCAAGACTGTGGTTTTCAGTTGTCTCAGTTTTTGCAGTTTGTTTGAGTCCTTTGATATTACTTTCAGTGTGCAAGAGTCATAAAGTTGCTTTCATTTAACCTTATAATGACTGAGATATATAATGGTTTCCATAAGGATTCAAATCACCATTGTCTGTGTGTATACGGTTAGTAGATTTATTTATTTATTTAATATAAGATAACATTGTATTATTGTTTTTGATATGTATTTATAATCCATTCTTCATAATAATTATGTAATGAGTTTAATTACTCAAAATTTATTTCTTTGGTCTCAGAAACAGCCCAAACTTATTGCTGCACGAACTGAAAGGCTTTGAAGCACCTGAGTTCATGCTGAGAAAGATACGTGCATTTCTCAACCATATGCAGACAGACACGTTAGATTCAAAGAAATTAATGCCTGTAGATTTCTGTGATAATTCACAGACAAACTTTGCTATGGTAAGTGTCTTTCAGCTATGAATTTATAAGGCAGTAATGTTTGTATATTCATGATCGAAGTGTTGCAATAAGATTATGAGAGTTACCAATACACTTAATGTAACACTGTTGTAGCGCATGTAGTTTACGTTGTAACAACTTGTTTCTGAGGATTTCATATCCAATGATTAGCTTTCATGATGTTAAGCTTAACAATGCGTAATAACTCAATGTATCCTTGTCACTATTTCACTGCGAGATGTAGCAAGTATTTGATACTTAAAGAGAACAAAAGATAACAGAATTGTCATGTTTGTAAAAGATGAAATAGTAACGTAACCCCATTTGCATTTTAGCGTAATTTGAAAAGCTGGTGCAGCAGATGATAAAAAAGGAAAAAATCTGTAAAATTACCAGGACACATAGGAGACACAAACACTTAAAAATTTAAGCTGCTTCTTCTTCTTCTTCTTCTTCTTCTTATTATTATTATTATTATTAAAGTGCTTGTAATTTTACCACCTCAAAGTAAGTACTATTAGTTTACTCAATAGAATTTTTGGTTTGATAGAATAAAGAATAAGGAAAAAAAGTTACTTCCATCAAATACATAATTTTGGATACCACTGATATGTCTGATTTTTGTTCCAGCTAAGTTTAATTTCTGATTATATTTTGTGGACTAGATGTAAATAAACAATTGTACTATCACCAGAATAGTATTGCCAGCATTAAAATATTGTAGGTTACAAGGTAATATGAGTATCGTGTTGTTTGATAGCCAGAGTTTTGTAATGTATTGATGAGATGACAAAAAGGGTAGAGCTTTGAGTCATATTTTACATAGAACGTATTGGAATTTCAGATACATGGGCGATTTTCTCTTGGGAATGACTGTGTGTCATCTGCTATGACACCGCCAGCTACTGTACTGGACTCCGGTAAGATACTAACCCATAGCTCATTTCATCAAAAACAGTGTAACTGATTGCTGTATACCTGCTCTCTGTGGAGATTTATATATTTTTTAAAGTTTTACTTTTTCAATCAAAAGAGAAATTGGTGAAGTGCAAGAATGTGTGCTTACTTAATAAAACTTTTAATATTTTAAAGTAATTAGTTACATTGTTGGTTGAGTAATATGTGATACCTTAATTTCATTCATCATAAATGATGTTTTTTGAACACGGTCTTTCATGAGTTAGCCAGTATAACAATGCACTAATTACATTTTCTCATGCACAGCACAACACGTTTCAAGAATTTATTCTCCTTATCAGTTAGAAATATTTACATTGATGTTTTATGTGATGTTTGTATATGTGGTGTTCAGCAGTGCAAAAGAAGGAGAACAACAATAACACAAACATGACATAAAGCATCAATGAAATACAGTAAAACTTGATCAAAGTGGAGCATACATAATTAGGAAATTGGCCCAAATTGTGCAAATATTTCAGTCCCAATGCATTCAATAAAAATTTATATGCTAATTGTTTTTGTATAAAGCGGAATGTGCTAACACAGAAACAGAATGTGAATTTTAAGACGTAATTAATATTTCATTGTATAATAGACCCCCCCCCCCCCCCCTAATGAACCATGGACCTTGCCGTTGGTGGGGAGGCTTGCGTGCCTCAATGATACAGATAGCCGTACCGTAGGTGCAACCACAATGGAGGGGTATCTGTTGAGAGGCCAGACAAACGTGTGGCTCCTGCAGAGGGGCAGCAGCGTTTTCAGTAGTTGCAGGGGCAACAGTCTGGATGATTGACTGATCTGGCCTTGTAACACTAACCAAAACGGCCTTGCTGTGCTGGTACTGCGAACGGCTGAAGGCAAGGGGAAACTACAGCCATAATTTTTCCTGAGGGCATGCAGCTTTACTGTATGATTAAATGATGATGGTGTCCTCTTGGGTAAAATATTCCGGAGGTAAAATAGTCCCCCATTCGGATCTCTGGGCGGGGACTACTAAGGACGATGTCGTTATCAGGAGAAAGAAAACTGGTGTTCTACGGATCGGAGCGTGGAGTGTCAGATCCCTTAATCGGGAAGGTAGGTCAGAAAATTTAAAAAGGGAAATGGATAGGTTAAAGTTAGATATAGTGGGAATTAGTAAAGTTCGTTGGCAGGAGGTACAAGACTTTTGGTCAGGTGAATACAGGGTTATAAATACAAAATCACATAGATGATGAAAAAATTTATAAAATGTATGATGAGATAAAAGAAATTATTCAGGTAGTGAAGGGAGACGAAAATTTAATAGTCATGGGTGACTGGAATTCGAGAGTAGGAAAGGGAGAGAAGGAAACATAATAGGTGATTATGGATTGGGGCTAAGAAATGAAAGAGGAAGCCACCTGGTAGAATTTTGTGCAGAGCGTAACTTAATCATAGCTAACACTTGGTTCAAGAATCATGAAAGAAGGTTGTATACATTGAAGAACCCTGGAGATACTAAAAGGTATCAGATAGATTATATAATGGTAAGACAGAGGTTTAGGAACCAGGTTTTAAATTGTAAGACATTTCCAGGTGCAGATGTGGACTCTGGCCACAATCTATTGGTTATGAACTGTAGATTAAAACTGAAGAAACTGCAAAAAAGTGCTAATTTAAGGAGATGGGACCTGGGTAAACTGACTAAACCAGAAGTTGTACAGAGTTTCAAGGAGAGCATAAGGGAACAATTGACAGGAATGGGGGAAAGAAATACCGTAGAAGAAGAATGGGTAGCTTTGAGGGATGAAATAGTGAAGGCAGCAGACGATCAAATAGGTAAAAAGACGAGGGCTAGTAGAAACCCTTGGGTAGCAGAAGAAATGTTGAATTTAATTGATGAAAGGAGAAAATATAAAAATGCAGTAAATGAAGCAGGCAAAAAAGAATACAAACGTCTCGAGATCGACAGGAAGTGCAAAATGGCTAAGCAAGGATGGCTAGAGGACAAATGTAAGGATGTAGAGGCTTATCTCTCTAGGGGTAAGATAGATACTGCCTACAGGAAAATTAAAGAGACCTTTGTAGAAAAGAGAACCACTTGTATGAATATCAAGAGCTCAGATGGAAACCCAGTTCTAAGCAAAGAAGGGGAAGCAGAAAGGTGGAAGAAGTATATGGAGGATCTATACAAGGGCGATGTACTTGAGGACAATATTATGGAAATGGAAGAGGATGTAGATGACGATGGAATGGGAGATATGATACTGCGTGAACAGTTTGACAGAGCACTGAAAGACCTAAGTCGAAACAAGGCCCCGGGAGTAGACAACATCCCTTTAGAACTAATGACAGCCTTGGGAGAGCCAGGCCTAACAAAACTCTATCGTCTGGTGAGCAAGATGTATGAGACAGCCGAAATACCCTCTAACTTCAAGAAGAATATAGTAATTCCAATTGCAAAGAAAGCAGGTGTTGAAAGATGCGAAAATTACTGAACTATCAGTTTAATAAGTCACAGCTGCAAAATATTAATGCGAATTCTTTACAGACGAATGGAAAAACTGGTAGAAGCCAACCTCGGGGAAGATCAGTTTGGAATCCGTAGAAATGTTGGAACACGTGAGGCAATACTGACCCTACAACTTATCTTAGAAGAAAGATTAAGGAAAGGCAAATCTATGTTTCTAGCATTTGTAGACTTAGAGAAAGCTTTTGACAATGTTGATTGGAATACTCTCTTTCAAATTCTGAAGGTGGCAGGGGTAAAATACAGGGAGTGAAAGGCTATTTACAATTTGTACAGAAACCAGATGGCAGTTATAAGAGTCGAGGGACATGAAAGGGAAGCAGTAGTTGGGAAGGGGGTGAGACAGGGTTGTAGCCTATCCCCGATGTTATTCAATCTGTATATTGAGCAAGCAATAAAGGAAACAAAAGAAAAGTTCAGAGTAGGTATTAAAATCCATGGAGAAGAAATAAAAACTTTGAGGTTCGCTGATGACATTGTAATTCTGCCAGAGACAGCAAGGGACTTGGAAGAGCAGTTGAACGGAATGGACAGTGTCTTGAAAGGAGGGTATAAGATGAACATCAACAAAAGCGAAACGAGGATAATGGAATGTAGTCGAATTAAGTCGGCTGATGCGGAGGGAATTAGATTAGGAAATGAGACACTTAAAGTAGTAAAGGAGTTTTGCTATTTGGGGAGCAAAATAACTGATGATGGTCGAAGTAGAGAGGATATAAAATGTAGACTGGCAATGGCAAGGAAAGCATTTCTGAAGAAGAAAAATTTGTTAACATTGAGTATAGATTTAAATGTCAGGAAGTCTTTTATAAAGTGTTTGTATGGAGTGTAGCCATGTATGGAAGTGAAACAAGGACGATAAATAGTTTAGACAAGAAGAGAATAGAAGCTTTCGAAATGTGGTGCTATAGAAGAATGCTGAAGGGTTAGATCACATAACTAATGAGGAGGTATTGAATAGAATTGGGGAGATGAGGAGCTTGTGGCACAACTTGACTAAAAGAAGGGATTGATTGGTAGGACATATTCTGAGACATCGAGGGATCACCAATTTAGTATTGGAGAACAGTGTGAAGGGTAAAAATCGTAGAGGGAGACCAAGAGATGAATACAGCAAGCAGATCCAGAAGGATGTAGGTTGCAGTAGGTACTGGGAGATGAAGAAGCTTGCACAGGATAGAGTAGCATGGAGAGCTGCATCAAACCAGCCTCAGGCCTGAAGACCACAACAACAATAATTCTTATACAGTACAATTGCATTGTGCTATATATTAGTTATTCATAACTCTACAAAGATGCTACTTTTAACACAGACTGTACAGCCCTGACAATGCTGTTAAGCAGTGAAAACCAAAAAAAGAGGTTTGGCAAAGCATGATGCTGCAGCTGTGGGCATCAAACCACACTGTTTTGTGCAGCAATGAACATGCTAGTGCTGTGTTGGTACATTTTATTTGAGAGTCCTCTGTTCGTCGGCATTTGTTGTTTTCCATTATTATTGATGCACACGGGCGTGAATTGGAGGACTGTTGCTTACCTATGAACATAATCTGTGCAGTGAAAGAGGTTGGTGTTATTGCCATAAACTATAGTTTTACCCTGCAAGGTCAAGCATTCCAAAGAAATACCCTGCCTGTACTATTTTCTACAAGTTGACTAGTAGCACCTGAAATGCATATGTGTCACTAGCATTTGATGAAATGATTAAGGTAACCAAGGCGAGTGAGAAAGACAAACTCTCTGTGTGCGAAATAATTATATTTTTCAAATGTGGTAAACAAAAATTTATGGTACTTAAAGAAAAAGGATAATATACTTGATGAATGGATGATGGGAACAAGCAAATGAAAAGAACGGCAAAGAAGATTGGAAATGAAGAAATTAATGAGATAGTGTGGGAATGGTTCATACATGCATCATCAAAAAACTTTCCTTTGTCTGGACTCACTCTAAGGGTTCGAAGTCTCCCTTACATATGTTAGTTTCATATCCATGTTCTGTCCTTTCAAATAAATGAACAGGCAGAAAAAGCTGAGAATTAGAGTGTTTCTTCTTAAGGAGATAATTATTTTTATTTTGATTTCGCAGTCTGTGGTTGTTGTATTCTTGTCTGAGGTATTCCTTTCGAGCTACATATGATGCCAAGAGCAGTCGAGCTGCCCGTGATGTCGTCCCAAGTAGCAGCAAAGAGACCCCAGGCCATGCGCAGTTCGCAAGGAGAACTGAAGGCCGGAATGTAGAGCTGACAAGAATGTCAACGGAAAATTCAATTGTCTTCTGCTGTGAGAACAAGACTGGTCAGTCCTGCATGTCTGTATTTGTCTGTGTTTCTGAAGAAATAATAAATTTTTATTCTGTATTTGAGGAATGTTACTACTCCTGTAGTAGAATAGCGTGATGCAAAACAAAAAAGGATCTTGTCGAGAGTTAGTAAGCATTTGCTCCACTGAAGATGCAAGATAGTCAAAGATCCTCTCACCATGTTGCAGAGTGAGGCTGTGAAAGTAATTTTAAGAGTTTGGAAATATAGAGATAAGTCATCTAAGGATGGCTGGAATGTTTCAAAGTTAGACACACCATTGTGTGGAGTGAAGTGTGTGGGGAAGCTAAGGATGTTCAGGAAAATGGAGCAACAGAATGGAAGACAATACTGTCCAATCTAATTGTGAATTACGAACCGAAAAACTTATTCAGTGCTGATGAAATGGGACTGTTCTTATCACATAAAAATGGTCAAGGAAATACTCATTCTACTGCTGTGTGGAAACATGTTACGTGAAATGGAGAAGCCATAGGTGATTGGAAAGGCAGCAAAACTTTGTTATTTCAAAAACATAGATGCTAGAAGCTTCCAGTCACATGGCAAAGCAATAAATAGGTGTAGAAGGAGAAGAGTGCTCATATGAAAGATTTCACTGCCAGAATGAAAAAAGGAAATTATCAAGTTCTCGTTTTCCTAGACAATGCAACCTGACATCCATCAGTCGAGTTATCAAATTTGAAATTGGCTTCGACTCCACCAGGTTCAACCAGCCTCACACAGCCCATGGACCAGGAGGTTATTTAAACATTCATGTCTCTTTATAGGCAGTTACTGGTCCAATCTCTTATTCGTGGTGTTGAAGAAGGTGAAAGTGCATTTGCCCTCGCATGGTCAGTTTCTGTCCTGGATGCAGTAAATTGTGTTAACTTGGCAGTAAGGGGAATAAAACCCAAAACTATTACCAAGCTTTTCAACAAAGCGGGTTTTAGAGGTCAAGAACAAAATGCTTCTGTTGCCATCAAAGCTCAAGAAAATGCAGCAGCAATTTCTGAATGACTTAAAATGTGAAACATTTCATGTAGTGCAGATGATTGAATTTGAAATGATGACTTTCTGTCAGCTCGCTCCAATTTTACTTCAGCTACATATTTAGTAGAAATTCCCAATAAAGATGATGATCAGGAAGAAACAGAGGAAGAAGAACAAAAAGAGAGCAAAATGATGTCCCTAGAAAAATTAATAAACACAAAGAAATTATTGCATGCATAAACTATGTTATGTAATTTGTAGTACATACATTCTCCCAAGTTGTTGGAACTACTGTAAAGTGCAAAAATGGGTAGAAAATTTTTTTCGCTCCTTTGTGTGTGGCAAAAAGTGAAATTCAAAGCAGATAACCCTGAGAATAATGTGTTTGTAAATACAACAATAAATGAGTTTAAAGTTAGAGTAAAAATTCAGAAATGCTGTATTATTCACCAGCTAGTGTAATAGTGTAGTGTTCTATTCTAAGATATGTAGTAAATGAACATCTACTCTACAGGAATGAAGGTACATAAATATGTGCATAATTACAAATTTATACTTCTGTACATGATACATGATAGATTTTATGTATACTACTGAATTTTGTGTAGCTTGGAAATTTGTCAAATTTGGATTATTATTTTAGTCATATACGATTCCATTTTGAGCAAGTTTTTACTGTATTTGCACTTGATCATGAGGATAAATTTTAGAAGTACATCATAATGTGTATGAAAAAATGTAACTGTTGTAACGTGGACACACCAAAAACAAGCATGTTAGTGTAAATTTATTAAACTGTGGCATATATGCCAATCACCATACATACACTGAACGCAGTAAGATAAGGCAAATGTACGCAAGCAGAAACAACAAGATAACAGCTTGAGCATTGCGCGGCAGTGTTTAAATAGGCACTTGTCTGTGGCGGACTCTATTGAAAGTTCACAGTATTTCTCCATCATTGTGCACTCTCATGGATGACAACACACTGCTAATAAGTGCAGCTTTCAAGTGTGCATATATTACTTCATTCCTCTTCCCTTGGGGAACAGCTCGGATTCACAAGTTGTCCGTGGTGTCTTCCTCTGTAAGGCTGTGACTGAGATGATGTACTGATACTGGAGCGTATGTCAGAAGTACTCAGGGCACAGGTAGCACCACAGTATGCCTTCTCGTGTCAACCCATACCATAGGATGGATGATGTCAGCGAGACCTCCAAATCCACATCAGGTCCAGGGCCTGGAGGTGGTGGTGGTGGTAATGGTAGTGATGGTGCCCCCCCTCCCCCCTGCCCCCGGCAACCGTTGGCGACTGAGATGGAGGAGTCGGCTCCAGTGTGGCCGGCAACTGCATTAGTATTAGTAGCGATATTGGAGAAGCTGTACCAGGTTCATCCACCAGTGACGGGGGGCCCCTCGTGTTTCGTGGCAGGGACCTAGCCACATCAGTTGATCCATCAAGCGATGCAGACTGGTGTGGCAACGTCGGTGTCCCAGCCATTCGTTGTCTGGTTGTCCACACACAGGCGCATCTGTTCGTAATGATGTGCACAGAGGCCCTCCTCCATAAGAACTCCATAGACATGGTGGCTGTGGCATTGCGAGGTGATTGTGGAGATCCATTTTGGGGAACAACCAAACCTGCTTGCCCAGACAGCCACCCCAGGCCGGAAACTGGATGACAGCTGCACAGGTAGGTGTCCCTGGCTGGGCTGCAGGAGCATCCAGGGTTGATGTCTGTGGAGTAATTTGGTGGGGCTGCTGTTGCTGAATTGAATGAACTAACAGGAAGACAAAAATTGATCCAAGACAATGTCGGATGGGTACTGAGTCATGTACTTTTTCATTTGCATTTTGAATGCTCGAACTAACCTTTTGGCCTCACCATTGGATTGCATATGGAAGGACAGGACGAAAACGTGGTGAATCCTGTGGTGACTACAGGAGAAGGCAAACTCCTGCACACAAGTTGAGGTTTATTATCAGAGAGCAACATTCCGGAAGTCCTTGGATGGGAAAAATTTTGACAGGGCTGCCACAGTGGCACTTTTCATAAAATCGGATTGATAGGACTAGCCTGCACGACCCAAGCGCTAGTGATTGGAAAAAAGTCGACAGTTTGAGTGCATACGTCAGTGTGGAAACAGTAACTCCTCCCAATGAAAAACTGGGTCCAAAATGGGCGGAAGATGGGACAGTGCGTCAGCATTCACATGTTGAGCTGAAGTGAATCTCGTTGTACCAATAGAGGAACAGTACCCAACATTGCAGGTGATCCATTGCTTTGTCTGGCAACAATTCTGAGGGGTTAAAAAGTGAAACTAATGGCTTGTGATCCATGATGTGATGGAATTTTACACCACACAGGAAAATAAGAAACTCTATTTGTGCGTATCTAGACTGAGACGAAATGAGCGTCCTTGACGCGTACACAACATGCCACTCGCAGCCCTCAGAATATTTAGGAGCTTACACTGCTCCCAGCCCATGCTGGGACACATCTGTTGCTAGGTCGCATCTGTTGCTAACACTAAATATTGACCCAGTTGGTGGGTTATAAGGCAAGGTGCAGATTGTAACATAGACTTCAGTTTGCAAAATGCCATTTCACATTCCTGCAAACAGTGGAAAGACGTCCCCTTACGCAGCAAGCCATGTAACAGTTGTGCAACAGGTGCCGCCCCGGCAAAAACTGATGATAATAAGCAATCTTACATTAAAAAAAAAAACTGGAGTTCCTTGACCTGCATAGGATGCGGAAGAGCCACAATGGCAGAGGCATTCTGACGAAGGTGTTTGATACCAGCGCTAGAGACCTCGAACACAAGATAAACGATAGAAGGCTGAAAAAAGTGGCACTTTTCCAAATTGCATTTTAACCCAGTGGCCTGTAACAACGAAAAGGGTGTATGTAAGTTGTTGAGATATTCAGCAGTAGAGGAGCTGGAGACCACAATTTCATCAAGATACTTGGCACAGTCAGGCACAAATCTCATGAGTTGTTCAAGAAACAGTTGAAAAGTCACCAGGCCATGCCAAATGGTAACCTCAAATATTGATACAAGCCAAAAGTTGCATTAACAACGAAGAGCCATTTAGAGTCAGCAACAATGGGAAACTGCAAATATCCATTGGAGAGGTCAATCTTGGGAAAATACTGACCACCAGCGAGCTGAGAAAAAAGTTCATCAGGGTGCAGCAAGGGATACGTGTCAATGATAGGGCATTAACAGAAACTTTGAAATTGCAGCAAAGGCGTAACTGTCCCAACAGTGACTAAGGGGGTGAGCCCATTCACTGGATGTGATCGGTTGAACAACCCTGGAGGCTGTGAGGCAGTCAAGCTCCGCCTTGACTTGGTCACACAGTGCCATTGGCACCGGGTGAAGCAGAAAGAAACAGGAACTAGCCGAAGGTTTCATGGTGATGTGGGCTTTGAAATTATTGGCACAACCCAAACCCACAGAAAAATGCTGCAATACCACAGTAAGGAACCCTTGCTGATCAACCAGCCAGTGTAAAAACTCATCAGTGCCACCGTCAGACATCATAGACACAATGGAGGACGAACCAGAGGCTGAAAACCCATGCGGAGATCAATCCCACACTCGTCATCACTTGTGTCTTAACATGGACACACAACACAACCAAGAATATTAGTACAACTTTATTAAACTGTGGCACGTACACCAATCACCATAACATACACTGAACACAATAAGGTAAGGCAAATATAGATACAAGCAGTAATAACATGATAACTGAGCATGAAAGTCGTGCACCAGGGTATAAATAGGCACTTGCCCATGGTGGGCTCTATCTGAAGTTCACTGTATTGCTCGGCCGGTCGGTGTGGCCAAGCGGTTCTAGGCGCGTCAGTCTGGAACCACGCAACCGCTACGTTTGCAGGTTTGAATCCTTCCTTGGGCATGAATATGTGTGTTAGGTTATTTAGGTTTAAGTAGTTCTAAGTTCTAGGGGACTGATGACCTCTGATGTTAAGTCCCATAGTGCTCAGAGCCATTTGAACCATCACAGTATTGCTCTATCATGGCACAATCTCGTGGGAAGAAACACACTGCTAAAGTGTGCAGCTTCCAGGTGTGTGCACATTAATTCAGTAACTGATGCAGTGTTTTGTTAAATAAATCACGATATGTGGTACTTGTTTGTCGTAAGTAATAATCAACTCACGAGTTAAGTAAAAAGTGTCATTAAAAATGTGACTAGATCACATGGTCATGTCATGTCAACAGCTTGGTGCACGGTGGTTACAACTGTTAGACAGATAGTGTCCACAAACAAATTTCCCAGGCAGTCTCCTCCACCCACAATATGACAAATATAGATTCAATTCTAAAAAAAAAAAATCAGAGTGCCCCTCATCCACCACCAATTCAAGTCCTGAAATGAAATCATCTCTCCCTTACCAAACCTTATCATATGTGACATTCTCAGATCATACTCCTTATATCCCTACCACAAGATTCCTACCCTTGCAATAATTCTTGCTGTAGAACCAGCCCCATGCATGTGGTCATTACCATTTATTCCAGCACAACAGTGGTGAATCCAGTATAAGAGACAGAGCAACATGGGAAACAATATATTTTATTTACCAGCTAATATGTGTTCAGTGCACAGCCTTTTATACTGGAATGACTATCACCAAACTGGCTGAGTGCTTGGATGGGCATTGAAGAACTCTCCACCTTGGGGATAGTTAGTGCTCAGTTGCTGAGTATTTCCCATGCCATGACTCAAGGGACATGTCTGTCTGATACTCCACATGAGCTGTTTGGATCTCTCCAACATATCCAGGTATCCCACATTTCTCTTTTTGAGCCATCAGTCTTCTGACTTGTATTCCAATCTCTGTCTTCCTCTACAGTTTTTGCCCTCTACAGCTCCCTCTAGTGCAATGGAAGTCATTTCCTGATGTCTTAACAGATGTCCTATCATCCAAACCTTCTCCTTATCAGTGATTTCCACATAGTCCTTTCCTCTCTAATTCTGTGCAGGAGCTCCTCGTTCCTTACCTTACCAGTCGAACTAATTTTCAACATTTCATCTGTAGCACCACATCTCAAATGCTTCAATTCTTTTCTGTTCCAGTTTTCCCACAGTCCGTGTTTCACTGCCATACAATGTTGTGCTCCAAACTTACATTCTCAAAAATTTCTTCCTAAAATTAAGGCCTATGTTTGATACTAGTAGACTCTCTTGGTCAGTGCTAGTCTGCTTTTGACGTTCCCTTGCTCAATCCATTATTGGTTATTTTGCTACCTAGGTAGCAGAGTTCCTTAACTTTGCCTACTTCGTGACCATCAGTCTTGATGTTCCATCATTGCTCCTCCGATGTACAAATTGAACAGCAGGGGCGAAAGACTACATTTCTGGCTTACATCCTTTTTAATCTGATCAATTCGTTCTTGGGCTTCCACTCTCGTTAGCCCCTCTTGGCTGTTGCATATATTGTATATTACCAGTCTCTCCCCACAGCGTACCCCTATTTTTCTCAGAATTTCGAAATCTTGCACCATTTTACATTGTCAAAAACTTTTTGCAGGTCAACAAATCCTTTGAACACGTCTTGATTTTTCTTTAGTCTTGCTTCTGTTATCAACTGCAACATCAGAATTGCCTCTCTGGTGCCTTTACCTTTCCTACAGCCAAACTGATTATCATCTAACAAATCCTCAATTTTGTTTTCCATTCTTCTGCATATTATTCTTGACAGCAACTTGGACGAATCAGCTGTTAAGCTGATTGTGTGATGATTCTGACACTTGGCAACTCATGCAGTCTTTGGAATTATGTGGATGATATTTTCCTGGAAGGCAGATGGTACATCTCCAGACTCATACATTTTACACACCAACGTGAATAATCATTTTGTTGCCACTTCCCCCAATGATTTTGAAAATTCTGATGGAATGTTATCTATCTCTTCTGCCTTAGTTGATCTTGAGTCATCCAAAGATCTTTTAAATTCTGGTTGTAATACTGGATCCCCGATCTCTTCTAAATCGACTCGTGTTTCTTTTTATATCACATCAGACAGATCTTCCCCCTCATAAAGGCCTTCACTGTGGTCTTTCTTCCTGTCCACACTCTCCTCTGCATTTAACAGGGTAATTACCATTGCACTCTTAATGTTACCACCCTTGCTTTTAATTTCACTGAAGGTTGTTTTGACTTTCCTGTGTGCTGAGTCAGTCCTTCCAACAATCATCGCTTTTTCGATTTCTTCACTTTTTCATGCAGCTATTTTTTCTTAGTTTCCTTGCACTTCGTATTTATTTCATTATTCAGCGACTTGGTTTTCTGTATTCCTGAATTTCCCTGGACATTTTTGACTTCCTTGTTTCATCAATCAACTGAAGTATTTCTTCTTTTACTCATGGTTTCTTTGCAGTTACCTTCTTTGTACCTATGTTTTACTTTCAACTTCTGTGACTGCCCTTTTTAGAGAATTCCATTCCTCTTCGACTGTACTGCCTACTGAGCTATTCCTTATTGCTGTATCTATAGCTTTGGAGAACTTCAGGTGTGTCTTGTCATTCCTTTATTCTTTTGTGTCCCACTTCTTCGCTCACTGATTCTTTCTGACTAATCTCTTAAACTTCAGCCTACTCTTCATCACTACTACATTGTAATCTAAGTCTGTATCTACTCCTGGGTAAGCCTTACAATCATGAATCTGATTTCAGAATCTCTGTCTGACCATGACGTAATCTAATGGAAGTCTTCTTGTATCACACAATCATTTCCAAGTATGCCTCCTCCTTTTGTGATTCTTGAACAGAGTTTTACTAGTTGGAATTTATTACAGAACTCAACTAGTCTTTCTTCTTTTTCATTCCTTGTTCCAAACCCATATTCTCCTGTAACCTTTTCTTCTACTCCTTCCCCTACAACTGCACTTCAGTCTCCCATGACTATTAGATTTTCATCTCGCTTTATGTACTGTATTACCCTTTCAATATCCTCATATCTCTCACTATCTTTTCATCTTCAGCTTGCGATGTCGGCATGTACACATGAACTATCATTGTCGGTATTGGTTTGCTGTCGATTCTGATAAGAACAACCTCATCACTGAGTTGTTCGCAGTAACACTCTCTCTGCCCTACCCTCCTATCCGTAACGAATCCTACTCCTGTTGCACCATTTTCTGCTGCTGTTGATTTTACCCGACACTCATGTGATCAGAAATCCATGTCTTCAATCCATACATCTGTACTTAACCTCCATTTACATTACCCACTTCAAAAGGGTGTCTGGCTACATACTGACACTTCAGCAAACATGCACTGCAAACATTTTTTATTATTTTTTAACTGTTTAAGCTAATAATCCCTCTAGTAGAGCCCTGCAGGTAAGTGCCCCATCTTGAGTAGTCTGCAGACAGCTGTGGTGTGCTAGGGAGAGATGTATACACTTCGCATAATCTGGTAGAAGTTGCTGAATGCTACCTCACCAAATGACAGCTGAGTGAATGCATGTCCTCTACCACACAGTTGGCACAGCTGAGTGAATGCTTGTCCATGGCCACACATATGACATGCTTGCATTCACTTCACTGGCACAGAGGCTGTGAATTTGCAGCCTGCACATGTGCATTGCGCTTCCCTTAACAGAAAGAGTCGGGCAAAATTTAACTGAATGACGAATAAGGAATAAAGATAATTTTTACTGTTCATTTTTTTGTGAATAACAAATAGAAATATTGATTCAAAATATTATTCATTTATATGAACCATGGACCTTGCCGTTGGTGGGGAGGCTTGCGTGCCTCAGCGATACAGATAGCCGTACCGTAGGTGCAACCACAACGGAGGGGTATCTGTTGAGAGGCCAGACAAACGTGTGGTTCCTGAAGAGGGGCAGCAGCCTTTTCAGTAGTTGCAGGGGCAACAGTCTGGATGATTGACTGATCTGGCCTTGTAACACTAACCAAAATGGCCTTGCTGTGCTGGTACTGCGTATGGCTGAAAGCAAGGGGAAACTACAGCCGTAATTTTTCCCGACGGCATGCAGCTTTACTGTATGGTTAAATGATGATGGCGTCCTCTTGGGTAAAATATTCCGGAGGTAAAATAGTCCCCCATTCGGATCTCCGGGCGGTGACTACTCAAGAGGATGTCATTATCAGGAGAAAGAAAACTGGCGTTCTACGGATCGGAGTGTGGAATGTCAGATCCCTTAATGGGGCAGGTAGGTTAGAAAATTTAAAAAGGGAAATGGATAGGTTAAAGTTAGATATAATGGGAATTAGTGAAGTTCGGTGGCAGGATGAACAAGACTTCTGGTCAGGTGACTACAGGGTTATAAACACAAAATCAAATAGGGGGAATGCAGGAGTAGGTTTAATAATGAATAAGAAAATAGGAATGCGGGTAAGCTACTACAAACAGCATAGTGAACGCATTATTGTGGCCAAGATAGATACGAAGCCCACGCCTACTACAGTAGTACAAGTTTATATGCCAACTATCGCTGCAGATGACAAAGAAATTGAAGAAATGTATGATGAAATAAAAGAAATTATTCAGATAGTGAAGGGAGGCGAAAATTTAATAGTCATGGGTGACTGGAATTCGTCAGTAGGAAAAAGGAGAGAACGAAACGTAGTAGGTGAATATGGATTGGGGGTAAGAAACGAAAGAGGAAGCCGCCTGGTAGAATTTTGCACAGAGCACAACTTATTCATAGCTAACACTTGGTTCAAGAATCATAAAAGAAGGTTGTATACATGGAAGAATCCTGGATATACTGATAGGTTTCAGATAGATTATATAATGGTAAGACAGAGATTTAGGAACCAGGTTTTAAATTATAAGACATTTCCAGGGGCAGATGTGGACTCTGACCACAATCTATTGATTATGAACCGTAGATTAAAACTGAAGAAACTGCAAAAAGGTGGGAAATTAAGGAGATGGGACCTCGATAAACTGAAAGAACCAGAGGTTGTACAGAGTTTCAGGGAGAGCATAAGGGAACAATTGACAAGAATGGGGGAAAGAATTACAGTAGATGAAGAATGGGTAACTTTGAGGGATGAAGTAGTGAAGGCACCAGAGGATCAAGTAGGTAAAAAGAAGAGGGCTAGTAGAAATCCTTGTATAACAGAAGAAATACTTAATTTAATTGATGAAAGGAGAAAATATAAAAATGCAGTAAATGAAGCAGGCAAAAAGGAATACAAACGTCTCAAAAATGAGATCAACAGGAAGTGCAAAATGGATAAGCAGGGATGGCTAGAGGACAAATATAAGGATGTAGAGGCTTATCTCACTAGGGGTAAGATAGATACTGCCTACAGGAAAATTAAAGAGACCTTTGGAGAAAAAAGAACCACTTGTATGAATATCAAGAGCTCAGATGGAAACCCAGTTCTAAGCAAAGAAGGGAAAGCAGAAAGGTGGAAGGAGTATATAGAGGGTCTATACAAGGGCGATGTACTTGAGGACAATATTTTGTAAATGGAAGAGGATGTAGATGACGATGAAATGGGAGATATGATACTGCATAAAGAGTTTGACAGAGCACTGAAAGACGTAAGCCGAAACAAAGCCCCTGGAGTATACAGCATTCCATTAGAACTACTGACAGCCTCGGGAGAGCCAGTCCTGACAAAACTCTACCATCTGGTGAGCAAGATGTATGAGACAGGCGAAATACCCTCAGACTTCAAGAAGAATATAATAATTCCAATCCCAAAGAAAGCAGGTGTTGACAGATGTGAAAATTACCGAACGATCAGTTTAATAAGTCAAAGCTGCAAAATACTAACGCGAATTCTTTACAGACGAATGGAAAAACTACTAGAAGCCGACCTCGGGGAAGATCAGTTTGGATTCCGTAGAAATATCAGAACACGTGAGGTAATACTGACCCTACGACTTATCTTAGAAGCTAGATTAAGGAAAGGCAAACCTACGTTTCTAGCATTTGTAGACTTAGAGAAAGCTTTTGACAATGTGGACTGGAATACTTTCGTCCAAATTCTGAAGGTGGCAGGGGTAAAATACAGGGAGCGAAAGGCTATTTACAATTTGTACAGAAACCGGATGGCAGTTATAAGAGTCGAGGGACATGAAAGGGAAGCAGAGGTTGGGAAGGGAGTGAGACAGGGTTGTAGCCAAAAGAAAAATTCGGAGTAGGAATTAAAATCCATGGAGAAGAAATACAAACTTTGAGGTTTGCCGATGACATTGTAATTCTGTCACAGACAGCAAGGGACTTGGAAGAGCAGTTGAACGGAATCGATAGTGTCTTGAAAGGAGGGTATAAGATGAACATCAACAAAAGCAAAATGTGGATTATGGAATGTAGTCGAATTAAGTTGGGTGATGCTGAGGGAATTAGATTAGGAAATGAGACACTTAAAGTAGTAAAGGAGTCTTGCTATTTGGGGAGCAAAATAACTGATGATGGTCGAAGTAGAGAGGATATAAAATGTAGACTGGCAATGGCAAGGAAAGCGTTTCTGAAGAAGAGAAATTTGTTAACATAGATTTAAGTATCAGGAAGTCGTTTGTGAAAGTATTTGTATGGAGTGTAGCCATGTATGGGAGTGAAACATGGACGATAACTAGTTTGGACAAGTAGAAAATAGAAGCTTTCAAAATGTGGTGCTACAGAAGAATGCTGAAGATTAGATGGGTAGATCACATAACTAATGAGGAAGTATTGAATAGGATTGGGGAGAAGAGAAGTTTGTTGCACAACTTGACTAGAAGAAGGGATTGGTTGGTAGGACATGTTCTGAGCCATCAAGGGATCATAAATTTAGTATTGGAGGGCAGCGTGGAGGGTAAAAATCGTAGAGGGAGACGAAGAGATGAATACAGTAAGCAGATCCAGAAGGATGTAGGCGGCAGTAGGTACTGGGAGATGAAGCAGCTTGCACAGGATAGAGTAGCTTGGAGAGCTGCATCAAAGCAGTCTCTGGACTGAAGACCACAACAACAACAGATGAATGAAAACATCTATTATTCACCTGTGAATAACAAGCATTGCAAATAATAGATAAATTTTAAATCCATTGGCATTTAATGCACAAATACGCAGTCATTTATCAAGCAAATATACTTTTGCTTTTAAAATTAGTTTTCAGACTAACTTATAAAAAAAGAAAAAGAAAAAAACGTCCATTAGAAAGTTTGATTTTTTAAGATTTGCCACTGTTTGACATTAAAGAAAATACATTCAATGCATACAGAGAGGATATTGGTGCTTTATATCTCCTTAAATTGTCTTTATTTCAGGGTAATGATATAAGACTTTAAAATCAGTCTTCTTCAGCAAAAATAGAGAAATAATTAATTCCACTGTAGTTTTTTTGCAAACAGTTCATTGTGATTCCACATTACCTTTCCCTCCCAAATCATGTTCAAAATAAAATTTACTTTTTACATCATAACATCATTTGAAACTTGTGACATGATTTCTGCAGCATTTCTTTGGCTATTACATTCCTGTAGGTTCTTGTAATCCTTCCTTTCTCTTGGGCAGCAGTGGTAAACTTTTTGTTTTTAAATTGTGGGTAATACATTTTTGAAATAGTTTCAGATGGTGCAGAAAGATGAAAAATGTCTTCCAAGTGTCTCGACACTTTCTCAGTAAAAAAGTTGGCAGTTAACTTCAATATTAAGAACTATGGTGTGTACTGTGTTTACTCAAATCCAGTGGTCCTCTGAAATTTTTCAATCTGGAAGCTCTACATAATGATAGAAACATGTCCTCCATCTTCTAACAAGCAGCTTACTCAAAGTTAATCCTAAAACACCTTTGGACGACTTTGAACATCCAGCAGCATTCCATAAATGTTTTAGGAGACTTTCTATTTATGTTAGTCTTAGCAAACACTGAATTCTTACTTTGTATGCTCATTTTGTAGCACCACAAATATAAAGAAACTGCGTAAATATATCAAAAGACACCCATGTCTGACAGTGTTGGCAATCATGGTGCAATTGAGGCTGGTGTTGCAGATTGAGAGTTTTTGTTGACTGCCTTTTCATCATTAACTATTTGCATAGAGTACTTCTGCATTTTAGCAGAGGGAGGGTGGGAAGTAATGACAAGTGCAAAGGCAGCTGAGTTGGGCATTTGCATAGTGTGTAATGGATAAGAGCAACTGCCTCTGAAGTAATTATATGTTCAAATTATTATGGTGTAACCTAAGTAAAGCTGTGCTCAGCCCAAAGGCTGGTTTGATGATGTGATGTTTGCCTGCTTTATTTCCTCGTTGATTGTCCTCAGTGTTGATGTACTGCTTTGCTATACTGGCTGAATAATGTTGTTGGAAGTTCAGCACTGACTACTTTAAATGATGCAGCCAACAGGTGCACATTTGCATTTCACAGTTCTTTACTTTCACTGTTCACAACCCCCCAATATACACATTTAATATGTTTAACTTTCAATAAGCCTCATTAACAGGTTGCAGGCAAACATCCACATACTGCTACAGTAGTTTACTGTTGAACATCTACGAGCAGTAAAAGCCTAACCACACATTTCACGGTCTTTCAAATAAACTGAACAGATGTGTCATTGCTTTAACACACAGCCTATTGGTGTAACACTTATTTCACAGTTAAGTTGATGCATTGTTGTTGATTTAACCACTACGGGTTCCGCATCTAAAACTCGGCCGGGACCAAAAATCGAGGCCTTATATATATTCACAATAATAGGCACTGAAACTACACATTGTTTGATGTTTAATTTACTGAAATTACAATTAAAACTTAACTCCATCAATTAACTGCATACATTGAAAAATTGTATCTTTTTAACAATTTCTTCTACTACATGGGTTAAGCCGTATTATTTGTTTAAATCATGAAATTAATAGACATAGTTATGCAAACAATACTTTGGACAAACCTGATAATTATTTTGGAATTAATGAAGGGCTGGCTTTGCTAAGATGTTTTTGAATAGAGCCAAATAGATCTTTAAGAATACTATTAGTTGTTCCTCCAAATGTTTACAATTAGTACAGAATTTATATTTGTTTATAGGTCAACAATAGAATTTAAGTTACGATACAATAACTGATTTCACCCTATGACAAAAGGTACTAACTAGGAATAGTCACAATAAATTAGAAAAACAATCACACACATAAAACTGAGCACAAAATTAGATATGGTGTTATATTCTTTAAAACTGAGGGCCAACCTTTCTCTTCTATGAAAATGCAGATTATACTCAGGTATGTTAATGGTAATTAGCTCAAAAATGAAAAAATGAATTTTAAGGAGGCAGATGGCTAAACAAGAGGGGAAGTAAAAACATTCCACTGTGCTTCAATCACATCACTCCCTCATTGGATTGACCAGATAGATATTGCAAATCACTAACTGGGCAGTTCAATAACCACAAGTGACCACAGACAGTGGGTTAAAAATCTACACACAAAAACATATTATGTACAAAATCTTATTAAAACTATAGTACATATGTTTTTTCAGATTTATACTTATATGAACTGGCCATATGAATATCTCCATACAAAATATTTACGTACAATGTATTGTACAATGTCACAAAATATCCACAAGTTACACTTTTAACAAAAATTATTCATCTTCATGAAAAGTGATGTACTTTTTGTGTAAACAAGGATTACATTCAAAAATACATATCATTTTATGCAAATGCTATCTTGCTTAGAAAAAAAACTAAATCATCATGGGTTACAAAAAGTTAAATTACACTGCGCATTGCAGTTCACTTTTTAGACAGAAAATTTCACTTACTCAATGTTTTGTATTTTTCACAAGCACTTCTACACTTTTAATGAGCTTTTACACATTTTCTCACCAAGTTGTCCACACCTTCAACAGGTTCAAGTAGCAATTAGTAAGGAAATGCACTGCTGTCAGTTCCCTGGAAAGTGGTTCTCCTCTGCCACAGCATATGAAAAAATTAGACGAAATACCCTACTTTAGTACACTTTCTATTACATCTAAGTATAAAAAAATGTTTCACACTAAAAATAATAGTCGTTACTTCATAAATAGATACATTACACAGTTCTCATAACATCACAATAATTATTATTAAAATTGACTACAGTACAAAAGGTGCTTCGTCAGGAAAGAGGGAAGGAGAGGGAAAGACGAAAGGATGTGGGTTTTAAAGGAGAGGGTAAGGAGTCATTCCAATCCGGGAGCGGAAAGACTTACCTTAGGGGGAAAAAAGGACGGGTATACACTCGCGCGCGCACACACACACATATCCATCCACACATATACAGACACAAGCAGACATGGGTGGCAGCTGTCATAATGGAGGTACTGTTGCTTGTTGGTGGGTTTGATGTCCAGCAGAGAGCACCAGTGTAGGACAGTAAATCTTTGACAAGGGCTGTTTGGTTGAATCTGGGAGTGGGGCTGAAGGTGAGGCCTTTGGATAGGACAGAGGTTTCGGATTGGGAGAGAGGTTTGGAGGAAAGGTTAACTACTGAATTAGGGTGTTGTGGTTCCAGATTGTGTTGATTTGAATTTTGAGGTTTTGGAGGGAGTAGAGCTGGAAGTGGGAGATTGAGTAGATGGGAGAGACTGGGTTTGTGTGCAATGAGAGGAGTTTGAGGTTTGTTGGAAAGATTGTGAAGGGTGAGTGAGTTGCCTTTCCGGAGGTGGGAAACCAGGAGATTGGATAGTTTTTTGATGTGGAGGGTGGCATGCTGTTCTAATTTGCAGTTGTCCTGTAGGAGGATGCTCTGAACAGCTGGTGTGGATGTGGGAGAGGAAAGACTGAGGACTTTTATTAAGGATAGGAGTTGACGGGTGTGTTTGTTAGCTGAGTTGATGTGTAGGTGAATGATTAGGTGGGTGAGGGCAATGGATTGTTCAGTTTGGAATTGGTATAGGGACTGATGGAAAGAAGGGTTGCAGCCAGAGATGGGAACTTTAAGTGTGAGGCCTTTGGGGGTAATGCCAAATGTCAGACAAGCCTGAGAAAATAAAATATGGGAGCTTAACCTGGCTAGGGCGAAGGCATGTTTGCGGAGGGAATGTAAATAAAACTTAATGGGGTCGTTGTGGGGGTGTTGTGAGGGTGACATGGTATTAGAAGGTGGAAAGTGTAACATGAGGCTGAAATGAAAATGAAAATAAAAATATATGGGGAGAGATAAAGGTGAACTAGAAAGCAACTGGAGATCTGGTGTGAAAAAAGGCGAAAAAGTGTTGGTTAAAGCTAGGCTATGTTGATCCTGTGGTGAACTTGGGTTGGTAGACAACGATGTGCACAAAGATTAGGAGATTGTGTTGCCACCAAAACACGTTAAAGGGTGGAGAAATTCGGAAAAATTTCGAAAAAACTGCATATACATGTATTAAAAGGAGTGGTTTTGTGGTGGCAGATTATGAAAATGAGGCTAACAATTGTCTGACGAAGAAATAATGACATTAAAACCTGTGGGAAGCGGCTAAAAATGATCAGTGATGTGGGAAAAACGGAATTGGAAATAAAGCGAAAGTTATTAGAACTAGCCGAAATGGTTGTTTAATAGGTGAAAGGAACTGTTTGTTATTCGAAATAGCCGAAATGGTTGTTTAATAGGTGAAAGGAACTGTTTGTTATTCGAAATAGCCGAAATGGTTGTTTAATAGGTGAAAGGAACTGTTTGTGAACTAGAAACGGTGGATTTTATAGCAGCGGTAGTGTTGAAAGCGGAAAAAAAAATATTTTTGGTTATGGTTTGGAAGTGGGTTACGTATTATTGAGTATATATAGGCGGGATAAAATTGTATAGTAGATTACGGTAAAAAGGAGAAGGTGAATATAAAGTGAAACTAGTGGCAAAAACAGAGAGAGAAAATAAGACAACAGAAAAGATTTCGAAATGCAACTGTGACAATAACAAACCTAATTGTTGGGTTCAAATTAATGATATGGATATAATAGAGGGAAACATTCCACAAGGGAAAAATATATCTAAAAACAAAGATGATGTGACTTACCAAACGAAAGCGCTGGCAGGTCGATAGACACACAAACAAACACAAACATACACACAAAATTCAAGCTTTCGCAACCCACGATTGCTTCATCAGGAAAGAGGGAAGGAGAGGGAAAAATGAAAGGATGTGTGTTTTAAGGGAGATGGTAGGGAGTCATTCCAATCCCGGGAGTGGAAAAGACTTACCTTAGGGGGAAAAAAGGACATGTATACACTCGCACACACACCCATATCCAACCGCGCATACACAGACACAAGCAGTCATTTGTAAAGGCAAAGAGTTTCGGCAGAGATGTCAGTCGAGGCAGAAGTACATGGCAAAGATGTTGTTGAAAGACAGGTGAGGTAATAGCGGCGGCAACTTGAAATTAGCGGAGGTTGAGGCCTAGCGGATAACAAGAAGAGAGGATATACTGAAGGGCAAGTTCCCATCTCCGGAGTTCTGACAGGTTGGTATTAGTTGGAAGTATCCAGGTAACCCGGTCAGTGTAACACTGTGCCAAGCTGTGCTGGCTGTGCACCAAGGCATGTTTAGCAACAGGGTGATCCTCATTACCAACAAACACTGTCTGCCTGTGTCCATTCATGCGAATGGACAGTTTGTTGCTGGTCATTCCAACATAGAAAGCTTCACAGTGTAGGCAGGTCAGTTGGTAAATCACGTCGGTGCTTTCACACATGGCTCTGCCTTTGATCATGTACACCTTCCGGGTCACAGGACTGGAGTAGGTGGTGGTGGGAGGGTGCATGGGACTGGTTTTACACTGGGGGCGGTTACAAGGGTAAGAGCCAGAGGGTAGGGAAGGTGGTTTGGGGATTTCATAGGGATTAACTAAGAGGTTACGAAGGTTAGGTGGACGGCGGAAAGACATTCTTGGTGGAGTGAGGAAGATTTCATGAAGGATGGTTCTCATTTCAGGGCGGGATTTGAGGAAGTCGTATCCCTGCTGGAGAGCCACATTCAGAGTCTGATCCAGTCCCGGAAAGTATCCTGTCACAAGTAGGGCCCTTTTGTGGTTCTTCTGTGGGAGGTTCTGGGCTTGAGGTGATGAGGAAGTGGCTCTGGTTATTTGCTTCTGTACCAGGTCGGGAGGGTAGTTGCGGGATGCGAAAGCTGTTTTCAGATTGTTGGTGTAATGGTTCAGGGATTCCGGACTGGAGCAGATTCGTTTGCCATGAAGACCTAGGCTGTAGGGAAGGGACTGTTTGATGTGGAATGGGTGGCAGCTGTCATAATGGAGGTACTGTTGCTTGTTGGTGGGTTTGATGTGGACGGACGTGTGAAGCTGGCCATTGGACAGATGGAGGCCAATGTCAAGGAAAGTAGCATGGGCTTTGGAGTAGGACCAGGTGAATCTGATGGAACCAAAGGAGTTGAGGTTGGAGAGGAAATTCTGGAGTTCTTCTTCACTGTGAGTCCAGATCATGAAGATGTCATCAATAAATCTGTACCAAACTTTGGGTTGGCAGGCCTGGGTAACCAAGAAGGCTTCCTCTAAGCGACCCATGAATAGGTTGGCATACGAGGGGTACCATCCTGGTACCCATGGCTGTTCCCTTTAATTGTTGGTATGTCTGGCCTTCAAAAATGAAGTAGTTCTGGGTCAGGATGAAGCTGGCTAAGGTAATGAGGAAAGCGGTTTTAGGTAGGGTGGCAGGTGATCGGCGTGAAAGAAAGTGCTCCATTGCAGCAAGCCCCTGGACTTGCGGAATATTTGTGTATAAGGAAGTGGCATCAATGGTTATAAGGATGGTTTCCAGGGATAACAGATTGGGTAAGGATTCCAGGCGTTCGAGAAAGTGGTTGGTGTCTTTGATGAAGGATGGGAGACTGCATGTAATGGGTTGAAGGTGTTGATCTACGTAGGCAGAGATACGTTCTGTGGAGGCTTGGTAACCAGCTACAATGGGGCGGCCGGGATGATTGGGTTTGTGAATTTTAGGTAGAAGGTATGGGTGCGGGGTGTCGGTGGGGTCAGGAGGTTGATGGAGTCAGGTGAAAGGTTTTGTAGGGGGCCTAAGGTTCTGAGGATTCCTTGAAGCTCCGCCTGGACCTCAGGAATGGGATTACCTTGGCAAACTTTGTATGTGGCGTTGTCTGAAAGCTGACGCAGTCCCTCAGCCACATACTCCTGACGATCAAGTACCACGGTCGTGGAACCCTTGTCCGTCGGAAGAATGACGATGGATCGGTCAGCCTTCAGATCACGGATAGCCTGGACTTCAGCAGTGGTGATGTTGGGAGTAGGATTAAGGTTTTTTAAGAAGGATTGAGAGGCAAGGCTGGAAGTCAGAAATTCCTGGAATGTTTGGAGAGGGTGATTTTGAGGAAGAGGAGGTGGGACCCGCTGTGACGGAGGACGGAACTGTTCCAGGCAGGGTTCAATTTGGATAGTGTCTTGGGGATCTGGATCATTAGGAGTAGGATTAGGATCATTTTTCTTCTTGGCAAATTGATATTTCCAGCAGAGAGCACCAGTGTAGGACAGTAAATCTTTGACAAGGGCTGTTTGGTTGAATCTGGGAGTGGGGCTGAAGGTGAGGCCTTTGGATAGGACAGAGGTTTCGGATTGGGAGAGAGGTTTGGAGGTAAGGTTAACTACTGAATTAGGGTGTTGTGGTTCCAGATTGTGCTGATTTGAATTTTGAGTTTTTGGAGGGAGTAGAGCTGGAAGTGGGAGATTGAGTAGATGGGAGAGACTGGGTTTGTGTGCAATGAGAGGAGGTTGAGGTTTGTTGGAATGATTGTGAAAGGTGAGTGAGTTGCCTTTCCAGAGGTGGGAAACCAAGAGATTGGATAGTTTTTTGAGATGGAGGGTGGCATGCTGTTCTAATTTGCGGTTGTCCTGTAGGAGGATGCTCTGAACAACCGGTGTGGGTGTGGGAGAGGAAACTCTGAGGACTTTTATTAAGGATAGGAGTTGACGGGTGTGTTTGTTGGCTGACTTGATGTGTAGGTGAAGGATTAGGTGGGTGAGGGCAATGGATTGTTCAGTTTGGAATTGGTATAGGGACTGATGGAAAGAAGGGTTGCAGCCAGAGATGGGAACTTTAAGTGTGAGGCCTTTGGGGGTAATGCCAAATGTCAGACAAGCCTGAGAAAATAAAATATGGGAGCTTAACCTGGCTAGGGCGAAGGCATGTTTGCGGAGGGAATGTAAATAAAACTTAATGGGGTCGTTGTGGGGGTGTTGTGAGGGTGACATGGTATTAGAAGGTGGAAAGTGTAACATGAGGCTGAAATGAAAATGAAAATAAAAATATATGGGGAGAGATAAAGGTGAACTAGAAAGCAACTGGAGATCTGGTGTGAAAAAAGGCGAAAAAGTGTTGGTTAAAGCTGGGCTATGTTGATCCTGTGGTGAACTTGGGTTGGTAGACAACGATGTGCACAAAGATTAGGAGATTGTGTTGCCACCAAAACACGTTAAAGGGTGGAGAAATTCGGAAAAATTTCGAAAAAACTGCATATACATGTATTAAAAGGAGTGGTTTTGTGGTGGCAGATTATGAAAATGAGGCTAACAATTGTCTGACGAAGAAATAATGACATTAAAACCTGTGGGAAGCGGCTAAAAATGATCAGTGATGTGGGAAAAATGGAATTGGAAATAAAGCGAAAGTTATTAGAACTAGCCGAAATGGTTGTTTAATAGGTGAAAGGAACTGTTTGAGAACTAGAAACGGTGGATTTTATAGCAGTGGTAGTGTTGAAAGCGGAAAAAAAAATTATTTTTGGTTATGGTTTGGAAGTGGGCTACGTATTATTGAGTATATATAGGCGGGATAAAATTGTATAGTAGATTACGGTAAAAAGGAGAAGGTGAATACAAAGTGAAACTAGTGGCAAAAACAGAGAGAGAAAATAAGACAACAGAAAAGATTTCAAAATGCAACAGTGACAATAACAAACGTAATTGTTGGGTTCAAATTAATGATATGGATATAATAGAGGGAAACATTCCACAAGGGAAAAATATATCTAAAAACAAAGATGATGTAACTTACCAAACGAAAGCGCTGGCGGGTCGATAGACACACAAACAAACACAAACATACACACAAAATTCAAGCTTTCGCAACCCACGATTGCTTCGTCAGGAAAGAGGGAAGGAGAGGGAAAGATGAAAGGATGTGGGTTTTAAGGGAGAGGGTAAGGAGTCATTCCAATCCCGGGAGCGGAAAGACTTACCTTAGGGGGAAAAAAGGACAGGTATACACTCGCGCACACACCCATATCCAACCGCACATACACAGACACAAGCAGACATTTGTAAAGGCAAAGAGTTTCGGCAGAGATGTCAGTCGAGGCAGAAGTACAGTGGCAATGATGTTGTTGAAAGACAGGTGAGGTAATAGCGGCGGCAACTTGAAATTAGCGGAGGTTGAGGCCTGGCGGATAACGAGAAGAGAGGATTTACTGAAGGGCAAGTTCCCATCTCCGGAGTTCTGACAGGTTGGTATTAGTTGGAAGTATCCAGCTAACCCGGATGGTGTAACACTGTGCCAAGATGTGCTGGCCGTGCACCAAGGCATGTTTAGTCAAAGGGTGATCCTTCATTTTCGTGTTACCCGAGACTGCTCTATTTTTCTTAAATTTTAAAGGAGAACTTTTCGCAGAGAAAAGGTATTGGAAAAGTGCTGCACAGGATTATTCAGTAAGTAATTCTAAAGAACTGTGCCAAACTTCAGGGCATTAGCTTTTAAAGTTACTGAGAAAATTACATCCTAGCTCAAAAAAGTAATTTTACGGCAATTAGACTTAAAGTTTTTATTTCAGTTTTTGAAAATATTGCTATACCTATAGGGATAATGCTGTCAATATCCATAATCTTTATTCTCATCCTCGTCTTCATGGAGTAATCTCTTCCCGTGCCTCCTTTACTTAGCCAACTTTTGCATTTTTTCTTTTGCTGCTTTGTCCAGTCGCACTTGATCGATGCTTTTGAGTATCTTCAGTGTGAAAGCACCGGAATGGAAGCCTAGTTTCTGCAGGCACTTAATCCTACCTACATTTTCACTATTGAAGACTAGACAGGTATCACATGCAGCTATCTTTTCATGTTTACAAATTTTTCACAAATTATGTATGTTACTTACAAAGCCAGTTCAGTTACTGTCACCATAAAGTCTAAGGTCCTTTGACCCACAATAGCCATATGCATATGAAACATTAAACCTAAGGGCCAGCAATTCTAATTCAGTTGACCTAAATCCACTAAAAAACTCGTCTTTGGCCCTGTACACAGCATCATCAATTTCTTCACTGATTTTCTTCTTTAATGAACTCGGTGTTCTTCATACTCAGGAGCAGCATCTGTAACACTGTTATTTAAATTTCCTGGACCTTGTACACAAGAAATTCAATATTTCCTCACTTTTTTTAAAAATATTCGTCTACTGTTACAACCCATTTCGGGCATAACAGGTTGATATATGCAAAACTAAAAACTTAAATAAGTTTGTAACATGTACTTTAAAAAAAAAATACGTCATTGTAAACAAATGAACAAGCAGAGATAATCTTTCTCATGGCCTTCCAGGACTTGAACTTGGACGCAGTTCTTTTTGATTGTGTGAATGAAAAATTAACACACAAATTTCTAGCATAAAGAAGCCATAGACCACAGCATAGAAAGAGAGGGCGTGGCAGGTGCCGACTAACTTTTTTAAAATGTATGTCTAGCCATAATTTGAATATAAAACTTTCTGATGTTATTCTTAAAAAATCAATCTAATAAATTACGCAGTAAAAAAAATTGAATATTGTTTTGCAATTTTGCCCTATGTCAGCCTTAAGGACACAGTCATCATCATCACAAATGTAATCTTTTTTCCCACATTTTTTCTTTTACCTTTTGGTAGTATTTCTTGGTGTATTTACTCAATGACTTACTTTGCTACTTTTTTTTTTTTTTCTCTCTGTCACTGCTGCTAGTAGTTTGGGTTCCCCATCACATTTTCCATTTTTTGCATAGTTCTCAAATGCATTATTCATTTCATTTCTCATTTACCTTCCTATTGCTTTATCTTCACCACTCAGTATTTCCTTCTGTTGTTCTCATGTATGTTTCTCTTACTCCACCTTTACCACTCAGTCCTCCATTCTATCATCTCTGGCCTGAAGCCAGCACAGTGCATACCAGGGTACTATTTTTGACCTTATCTTTCTGATGATGTCTCTCAGTTCATCTTTATCTCAGCCTGGTGTCTGAGTAACCTGGTCTTCATTTCTAACCTTCCTCAAGCTATCCCATTTTCTTTCGTAGTGAAGTATGTAACACTTTCAAAAGTCGTGGTATTTGTTTGTATCTTTATGTGTTTATTGGCAGTACTCAAAATTTCACCTTCTGAAGGTAAGAAATGGTCTGTAATTCTGCAGCCTTGCAATTATATTATGTGTTCTGCCAAATCATGAACCTGTAGACTGAGACTAATTGCTAAAATAAATAATATTATGTTTAAGGCAATGGCATTTGGCGGCCATGCCGTTTGTTGTTGTGATCTTCAGTCCAAATACCAAACTGAGGCAACTAGTCTATCTTGTGCAAGCAATTTGTTGGCATTTCTACATAACTAATATATACATCAGGTTGATTAAAAGAAACATCTGGTATTCACAATTTACAGTGAAAATGGTCACAAATTTATTAGAATGATGGAAGAGGATGACAGCCATTTTGAAGTATTTGAATTGGCAGATTTTTTTAAAAAAATCTCTCTTTAAGAAAATGTAGTGGAAAATTTTCAAGAAATGATTTTAAGGGGGAAATCAGAAGTATACTGCAGACCCTTAGTGCTCTTGTAAAAATTATGAACGTACATTTTTATGGACAACAGATACCATAGTATTTATTCTTCCCATAATCCATCTGCAAATGAAACTGAATAAAACAGTAAGTACCTCCACTACTGTCCTCACAGTTATTTGGAAATTACAGATGTAGTTTCAAATGAAGAGTATAGGCATATTAAATATTGAATTTTACTGTGTTAAAATAAAAATAAAAAATTTATTACTGTGTTAATGCTTTGCTGTTCAATCATACTCCATTCATGTTGCGTGTCTTCTCGAAAAATGCATGTTCTTGTGGAATTTCAGAAGCGATGAAGAAAGTGGCAGAGAAATGACCTACCTCCAGGCAGCGTACTAGCCCCAACACTTCAATATTCGTACCAGTGTACACTAATGAAAGAGCTGTGTTGTCCAAACACTAACATCCTGGAGAAGCCCATACTAGAGTATGTGCAGGACTAACTGAAGGCTAACCTGACAAAATCCCAGGCTACATGGAGAGGAATGCTATTGGAGCACTGCTCCGGCCCCAGATACTTGGGTGCAAACCAGAATAGAGCTCCGAGGTAGACCAGCACAACCGAAAGAAAATTGGTCATAGAAACAATGTCATCCAGAGAAGTGTAGGCTCAAATTTAGATGCTAAGCCACAAGTGGTAGAAACAACAGTACTGGAAATTTGTTATTGTGCCAAAAAGAAAGAAGATGTGTCTCTCTCATCTACTACAAAGCATGTTGATGCCTCATTCAGTGAAATGTGCAGATTAATCACTAGCTATCTGAAATCTATTCCTATAGGTAAGTTCTACTACCTGGCTTGAATTAATCTGCTACAATTTGAGGAGAGGCAACAACCCACAAAGAGAAAATGAAGCCCTCCATGTCTGAACAACAGTATTCCGTTGGTTACCCAAAGGCTGAAATCAAGAAATAACTGCCTCATAACAGCCAAGGACTATGAATACCAAACTCAGCTTAAAGTGAAGGTTTTGTCAACATCAAGAAACAATTAGGATGGAACTGCCAGAACAACTAGTCCTCAGCAACCTCAAAAACTTAAGAGTTTTGTAATCCCTTAACAGGCAGTGGACTGAAGCAAGACCCAAAGCAAATCTCTTAAAACCAGTCTGTCTAACCAGTGTAACTGTGGTGACCAGACAACCCGACATGTGTATTTCTACCCTGATAGCCACCCAGTATAGCCTCGAGGACTGTAAGTCAGCAGCTCCTAGCACAGTTGATGTCAGCCACTCCTGGGTTAAATTTTCCTCTTAATCTGTTCTGTTTCGTACATATTTATGTGCCCTTTTTTCATTTGCACGAACTCTTAAGTGTTCTTTTCTGTTCTGTTTCCATAACTTAAAATCTCTTTCTTCTTTTAATTTGAGATCAATTGCATCTAACTAGAATAATAAGAAAAAGCCTCTTCATTGTTGCTTATATTTGACATGTAACAGTGCCACCACATTCTAGAGAATTCCTTACATAATATATTAATCTCTTTATTATAGGGCCTCCTACTCCATCAGATGCGCTGGATCTCCTGGACTGCCCAACACTTGCATCCCAAGGCTCAGACAGCTCTCCTGGCCCCGTCCGCACTTTGGATTCGAGCCCGTCACTGCCCCTTCAGCAGCAGATTGCTGGCTACAGCAGCACTCTCTCTGCCTTGCTCGCAGGCCATGTTGGTGGCGACAGTTCACAAGGAGGGTTAGAATAGGCTGGTAACAAAAGATTCATAAGTTTCTTGGTTGAAAACTCTGCTAAGGAATGAGTAGCATAAAGTATAATCATACATCCTGTGTAACAGGACTGAAAAGAAATGCTTAACTTCTCCCAGACAAAAAGGCATTATAGTAGATGCCTTAGTCCGGTAGGGGCTTAATATCGAGAAGGCTGTGAGAAGTAAATAAAAATAGAATCACAAATTCATAAGAAAGTGCTAAAGACTTTAAAAGAAAAATGAGGTTTGATTGAGTGAAGCATTTATAATTTTATAAAATTGTGGGAATTTTCATGTGAAGTATGTAGACTACAGGAGAAAATCAATGTTTTTAAACGTTACGTGCGAACTGTTGAAATCAGAGTGGTTTCCATTACAAAAAACAATTTTTGACATGTGAAGTGCCATGGATGTAAAAAAAAATCTTTTTGCAAGAAAAAAAAGAAAAGCTTTCACTTGGGAACTCCATTGTCATGATACATAAAAGCACATGTACTATTTTCTTAGAAGAAGAAAACATCATACAGCATGATATTTCCATTGAAACTATCAAACTGTCTCTGTAATAAGTGATCAGTCTCAAAAATTTTTCTACTGTTTTAGGTATAATACACAAAAAAGTTGCAAAATGGTATGGATTTGTAAAAACCATTTCCTTACAAATGTAATTTGTAACCTCTCCCTCCATTTCTCTCTCTATGGAGAACCCTCTACATGTTTCTCACGAATACTTTTTTGTCATTTTAGTTATAATGGATTTTGGGAAAGGAGGGGGAAGGAGACCATCTTTTATGTGAGATATGAGAGCTATCTGGAAATTAACCTCTGGTAGACTGTTAAAAATTACTAGAATAATTAAAGGAACTTTATTAGAAAAATACTAAAACTATAACCTTTTATTACTTCATTACACACCACCATTCATATTTAAGAATGTTTCAGATTTTTCAGATCTCTTAATGAGTTGACAAATTTGCTGTTCATAAAGCTTGGCCACCTGAGTTTCCAGCCATACCTTGCTTGTACTTTGAAAGCTGTTCGTTCTTGTCAGAACATTGAGAGTAAAGCCACTTTTTCATCTGCATGAAGAAGTGGAAATCACTTGAAGCAAAGTCTGAGCTGTAGGACAGATCTGAAAAATTCCCCATTTGTTACTGTATTTACCAGTGTGCCCAAGAATTGCCCATCAAAGGTCTGGTAGTCTAGGGACCGCACCATCTGACGGCTCTTCTCAGTTTCCTTAATGTATCACAGCATGCTTCAGAATTGATTATTTTTCCATATCTGAAAAGAAAATCTGAAAAGAAGATGCCTTTCACAGTCCAGAAAATAATCGTAGCCCTAAACTTCATGACTATTTTGTTTTGTTGAGGGAGACAGTATGATGTAACTGGTTTGATTGTTGTTTTGTTTTTGTTAACATAGGAAACCCTTGTCTTGTCAGCAATCACAGTTCTGTGCAGTAGGCCTTCTCCTTCAACATTATATCAAATGAAGGCCACAGAAGTAATCAATCATTGAGTTATGTTGTTCTCGGACAACTTTTAGAATCCAAACAGCACAGGCCTTGAGATACTCTAAATGCAAAAAATGAAATGCCAGTTTTCCCAGATTTTTACATCAATTTTCTATCCTAGTTCATTGCTGACTGCAGATAGATGACCACTGGCCACTTCTACCATTGTCATGAACATTCGCCATTTATGTACAGCACCATCATTTATCGCAATCAGTCTCTGTACAGCGCAATTTGTGAATTGAATGTCAACACGTGTGAGATTTTCAATTGAACAAAAAGCAATGTGGCATTTGCTCTAAGCTACATGTCCTTGTAGTGTCTATTCAGTTTGTATCAGTACTTCCCGCCAGGCTACTTAAAAACTGGAGGTTACTTTCTGAATAGTGCTTGTAAATTCATTGAAAGGTTGCTGGAGAGAGAGGGAGGTGGGAGGGGGAGACTGTGGGTTGCATTGACTGCAAGAAGGACATGAAGAAATCATTTTCTTAGATAGAAACTATGTGCATGGAGTAATATTTCCACGAGTTTTTTTTTTAAGTAAATACTAGTTGGTGTCGGTGACCTGATAAACAGAGATATTTATGATTAGGCAAAAGGAGATTAGCATCTGTGAATCATGTGACATAAGGAAGTGTGAAATAAAGTCTTGAACATTTAGTTGTTACCTGTCCCTCACAGAACTTATTCATAGATAGTAAAATGCAGGAGGAAGACAGAAGAAAATAATGCTGTGACCATTTTGGCAATATTGCTACTTGAGTGTATATAAAACTGTTGTGTTTTGATCCTGTTAAGTGTATTTGATGGTTTACTCTGTTACATCCTATTGTGTATGTTCCATGTTCTACTGTGTCATAAGTGTCTGCTAGATAGTAATTGTTAAAATGATTGTTTGTAATCAGATTAAGTCTCTGTCTGTGACAGTCATGAAACAAAGTTTTTTCACTGTGGTACCTATTGAAATGATTATGGATAGTAATATATTGGAGAGGTTCTACTGTTACACTAGCTATGCAAGAACAGTTTTACAACACACACACACACACACACACACACAAAGTAGAAATATTTTCTGTTTGCCCACAGGAAGGCTGTTTATTACTATTATTTGTATGGTGTTCCGATTCAATATCAAACAGTAATTTGGGCAAAAAACTGACTCAAGTAGTATTAAGGAACAGATAATGTGTCAGCCTTTCTAAAAACATCTCAAGTTTTTATTTTGCTTCCACAGTAGTTTTACAAAAATTCATTAAATTTCTGAATGGGCCATAACTATTAAAAGAAGACTGCAAACTCACAATATGGAAGTAATGAAAGATGTGTATTTTACTGAACTGTTTGCCTTTAGTTTGAATTATTACTGTGATCAGTGTTGGCTTTTAAATCCAGGATTATGTTTTCTTTTTTGAATTATGCTATGATTCTGCTAATTGTGTGATATTTTATGTATTTCATATATTTTTGGTGTCTTTCCTCTCTGGATGGCATCCTATTGACAATTCATATGAATGAACTTTTTCACTGTATTGCATATTGTGACAACTGGTAGGCAGATTAAAGCAGTGTGCCAGATCGGTACTTTAACCCACAACCTCATTTTTAGCGGGCAATGATGTTACCTTACTGATCCGTCCAACCGTATGTGTGGAAGTTTCAAAATGGTGCATACACTGCTGCAGATTGAACAATTCATTCTGGAAACTGACAGCACATTTTTGCAAATTCTGTTTCCATTGGTGTTCACTGCAGTAACGTAAAAGTTCAACCGCTTTCAGAACACAGTTTTGATTTTATGTACTCCTTCAAATAGTTCTGCACATGTGGGAATTTAATTTATCCACAAACATTAGTAAGTAATAATAATAATGATAATGATAATGATGATGATGATGATGATGATGACAAGGCAGTGTTGATGCTTACAGGATAGCCACATATGCCAGCAGTATTACTTTTTCCTCTTTCCTGTAGATAAACAACAATGTGGAGTGAGAAGAAAGTTTCTAGATACAGTGCCCCAGATATCAGAAGTACTGCAATTCCTTTATACAACGAAAAGTGATTTTGTAAAAGCACATATTTCCATTCTTACTGACGTTATTACACAAATAAAACAAGTTTATAGCAGTGAACACCTTTCAACAGGAGTTATTTTACATTCTGCGATATCTAATTTCACTAATCAGATTCTGAAATATTCTAAATTTATATATCTTTCAGACCTTTATTTTATTTTATTTATTTATTTTTTTTTTTTAAAGTAATGTAGTGTTTAATTGTAAGCAGCTAGGCTACAATTCCAATTATGTATTTGTGCAGGTGTTTGTGGACAGTTTTGCATGCCCCTGCACTAGTGTATTCTGTAATAGCCATGTTTATGTGGTGACATATTTTGTTACTCACACCTCTTGCCAGGTGCTTAACACAGCAGCTCTGCTCTGTACTGAATGATTTGCATAATTTACATGTCTTGCTCCACCATTATTCTCTTTTAAGAATATGATCCTGTAGCCTCTATCATCTGGAATTTGCTCCTCACTTTCTGGCCATATTCATCACTTGACTCGTTATAATGTTATGGAGTTTCATTAATTTTCATTACATCAACTTTGCAGTCAAATAACATTTTCAATATGTTGCACTTCTTCAGTTTTACTTTCTTACCTAATTTTTTTTATCATATGACATTTTTATCTACTTGAATGCCCTACCATCTCGTGTCTGAGTTTTTTTGACATTCTTATAATGTTTGGGACCAGTTATGTCTTTTGGACATTGTAGACAGGAATGGATGGCAGTTGAAGTTGTGAGCCAGTCAGTGTGTAATAATGGGAAGGCTTAATTGAAGTTCTCTAGATCAGCACATAGTTCTAATATATTACAGGTTTTAATTTTGAATCATTGTCAGCAACAGTTAATCACTTGAAAAAAAATTCAGACAATTACTTTATTGTGTTTATAAGTAATTTGTGTCCACAGCTCATGCTCTGTTGTGAGTGTCCTGGGTTTGATTCCTGTCCACGTGAGAGATTTTCTTCACTTGAGGCCTGGGTGTTCCTGTTATCCTAATCATTTCATCTCATCTTTTTAACAGAGACATGCAAATTGCCAAAGTGATGTAACATAGAAAGACCTATACCAGGCGGACGAACAACCTCAGACAGGATCTCTCTGCGAGTATTACCACATGCTCATTTCAGTTTCATTTCCAGTAGTAATTTGTACAGATGAAAACATAGTTGTATGTATTTCCCTCAGTCTGCTATATATTATTGTGCTATCAAGAAGAAAAGTTTTTTAAATTCATTGTTCATAAACTGATGTGGCATTCTGCACAAGAGACAAGTAGTTATGTGAAAAGTATCCATGAGACATGAGAACTATCGACATCTGTGTGAGTTCTCTATAATTCACATGTAAGTGCTTGGCAACGGGATCATCAAACAATCTTCAGACTATTTTTTTTTAAATTGTCATCCTCTGTATAATGTGCCTGTTGAATGAAACTTCAAACAACTGTGTTACATGCACGACGAAATGCCGTCTTTAACTCAGATTGTGAGTTGTGGAGAATTTGCTTGCATGCAGAATAAGAGCCAGAATATTTTACTGCACAATCAAACACGCATTCTATGAAAAGTCAGTTCTCCATTTGTGTCACATTTGTGATGTCTTCTTTCTTTCTTTCTCTTAGTATGCATGTATGTGTTTTTAATGCTTACATCCAACTCTTGCCTCTCAAGGTGCTTATGTGGTACTTATCACGTAATGGCACCTTATTCCTATTTGTTTGACCATGAAAAATAGCAGACACAGCTCATTATTCTTCAGACAGACAGAAATTGTTCTTTATTTCTGCATTCATTATTTACCCCTTCTGAAGAGATGTGGGATTATTTTTTAAATCTAGTTCTCAGTTCGTGGCAGAGAGTACACAGAGTACCATTACAATTTTTCCATAGATTGGCCCTCAATTAGACAAATGTCAGTTCATTTTTGTATATGTAATACCTCTAACTCTGTTGCCTTGTAAGAAAGTAATATATACTTGACTTTGAATAGTTGTTTAAATAATCTTGTGTAAAAGTTTGTGTAACACTTATGGTAATCAAACAAGCAAACGACAAATCATGCAATGTAATTGTTGACCTCTCGCAAATACGATAACAGAAATATATACATACCAGACAACAGCAGACACCAGAGCAAACAAAAGATGGCTGGTGCTATATTACAGAGCCATGTGTTTCCACCTTTTCTAGCAGAAGACTAGGACTGACTGGAAATTTAATCCATCCTAGACTGTGGGTGGCAGGAGACACACCAAACAGTAGAGAAACACTGAATTGTTGATTTTATTGATATCTTATTTGTGTGTTCTTTCTTTCTTCATTTTGCCCTTTTAAGGACTGTGTTTAAACTTAGTATTCGATTGAGAGTTTCTGCATTTTATCCTCCCAAAATATCTTCACGAATTCATGATGTTTTGTCTTACATTCATTTGAGCATTTCTTCTTTTCAGCCTTCTCTGTGAATATTATTTATTCACTTTATTTATTTATTTATTTATTTTTATATTATGCTGTTGTTGTTCTTTGTAATCTTATGCAATGTTGCCTTGTAATGATAGCATGATAGTTTTTGCATGAATGAATCTGCAGCATGAAACAAGTTCAGGTTTCCCAAGAATAGTATGTGCTGTAAGTGCAGTATTACATCAGTACTTCAGGGTAACATTCAGAGCTAGCATAAAAGCTGAATAGAAAATTGATATGTTAGCTTTGTTTTTATTGCACACAGTATTTTGCATCTTGCCATTCTTGGTATTTTGATTTGTTACGACAGGTTTACTCTATCTGTTGCTTGCTTTGTCATGTTTGTCTGGTTCTGTGTGAACCATTTAGATCATCTTGTATCATTTTATACCCTTATCATTTCTGTGCTTTTTCTTTTTAGAAGACTTGTTTTATATGCCAACAACTATGTGTCGTTCCATTTGATGTGAACAGGAGATGCAAAAGAGGTGTTTGTGACAATATGTGTGAAGTGTGGAAAAGAAAAGTAGTGATTAGTGTGCTATTGGCCTACAGCCCTCTATTTTTTAGATTAACACTCATAAACTACTGTTTAATGACCCCAGAGAGGAAGCACAAATGATGTGGCATACAAAGCACACTAATATTATATTAAGCACTAGCAACTGGAAATGTTTTCTTCTTATTCATACTGTGCCAAGTGTTCAACATTTTCAGAAACTTATATTTACACACCTGGGCTAAAATTCCTGATGTTTGTATTTGGAGAGAGAAAATTATCCTGGATCTATGATTAAGTTATATTTTAATTGTTGAAGTCAGATATTACATTTTGTAGTGGGAAATTGTAACCTGATGATAAAAATTAAATTGTAGATATATTCAATGTCAAATATTCAAAACAACGAAACAAAGCATATATTGAACAATTAACTTATGTGATACTTATATGTCACTTACTGCCTTTCATTTTTGGAATTGTTGTTTATGTTATATGAGAAAAATTATTAAAGTTAATGATGTGAGTGTTACATCGACACCACTCTTTTCCTAAACTTTGAGCAAATAATTCATTAGACTCTCAGTTTGAAAATTTCATTGTCAAATAGTTTATTGTTTTCCAAATTACAAATACTTCTCACCTTGCAGTTCCTGCTAAATCATTTGCACTAGTCCGAGAAATATTTTAATTTGTGAACTGGAAGCAAGACTGTTGGTCTGGACTACCAGACTTTAAAAATGTGTCTTAGTTGTTAGAAAACTAATTGTTGTTAGTTCCTGTTGCATAGTGATAGAGAACTGAATAAACGAATAGTGATCCATTGCCTGTTGATTAACATCTTCTGTGTATTTGTTTCCTTGTTTTATTATCTCTTGTTGGAGATATCCATACTTTTTTTAAAAAAATATTTCTGTATAGCCGTATGTTAAATTTATAGTGTACATAATGTTTTCGCAGTTGCAATCTGTCGGAACCATGTGTTTCAAGATTACAATGAATTTTCTTTATAATGGAATTGTGCCTTCATTATACTCACTGCATTGCAGTGAGACTCATTTTTTCTTGAGCAAACTGATGTATGATTGTGAAAAGTCTCAAGAAACGGTAATACTCAGCATATTTTATTCCAGAAACCACTGTGTAATTTTTCTGCGGACTTTTTACTACTGTAAATCATAAGAGGCACAGATGACATAAAAGAAATTGTTAAAAAGTAGTGGTGCAGTAACTTCTAATAAGTGCACTTAAAATGTTGTAAATAAAATGAAGAAGTTGCATTTTAATTTTTATATTCTCTGGCCTCTAATTGAAACAGGAATTCCATCCAACTCTCATTACTGTTGTATACAGACTGGTTCAAAATAGGTGTATAAGTATTGCACTGCGTACGTTTATGTTATAAATGAGATTATATGCCATTTTTGTTAAATGTTGATTGTTCATACACATTTTAGATTTGTTGTAACAGAGGTTTAATACTCTGAAATTTTCACATATGTACCCTGAGTATTAATGTTGCTTGAGAAATACCATTTTTTCTCAATTTTTATTCCTTGTTCCAAATTGTAGTTTGTAATTGTTGTAAAGTGTGTCGTTCGAACAAAAGTATGGCTTGAAATAAGTTCACAGTATTGAAAATGCCTACTTCCACCATTGTTGTACCATTTATAAATAAAATGTGGTTTAAGAAACAAACACTTGTCTACGTACATGAAAGTGTGTGTGTGTGTGTGTGTGTGTGTGTGTGTGTGTGTGTGTGTGGAGTAATTTCAAGCAAACTTGATCTTGATGCATGTATGACTTACTGTGTGGTAAAATCTTCTCTGGTTGTAAGAGTCCCCTGGTGTATTATACATACACAAGACATTGTTACTATTAATTTTCACAAAGTAAAGATTTTTTATCACCCAAAGATAATTAATAACAGTATTATATTGTGCTTCATCTAGCCTTGTAGACGTAATAACTTGATACTGCAACAAGTTCACAAGAGTGCCATGGAGATATACATCTGCATCTTTGGATAAAAGTGAAAGTGCAAAATTGATTGAATTGTATTTGTTACCGTGTGATAATGAATGGGCAATATCTTAAATATTAAGCAACATTTCCAGAGATCACAATATTATTAATATCTTTACTGCATATTGTAACACTGCTTGCATGATTGTCAGTCTGTTTTGTGGCTGAAAAACCTGAATCATGCATCACAGTTAGTGGGACCTAAAATTGCTAGATTTGTTGCAATGACTGCATGACTAAGACCATGGTACAAGTCAGGTGTGTTCTCCAGTGTATGGTACATCTATGAACTGGCTCGCACTCACACTGCTGCAATGAGAAACCAGTTGGCTAATGGCAAGAAGTGAGGGGGAAGGGAAGGGAAGGGTAGGGGAAGGATGAAATGGAAAAAGGTAACCCCAAAGGGAATGTGTTGTCAACAACTCTAATTCTGCAGCTGCTAATGTTATGTTCTACAGAGATGTATCGCATCATGGTGGCTCATTAATCCATTTAGTGGCAAATTAATTTTCTAAGACAGTTGCATTGATGAGAAATGACTATGAAATTAAACTTGTATTTCTTTTGATATTCTGATGAAGCAAAGAACATGGGGCAGTGAAGTATGAAACACGATATTTCTTACGATTGATGTAGCCTTATAGTGAATGCTATTTTCAGACGAAATTTAATTGACATCAACTTGTACCCATGGACACTTTATTTGTGCATTAAACATACAGAATGGATATCACACATTTTACTTTTAAATAAATCATCAATATCTGGTACAATTTTCTATGCACCGCTAATTCAAAGGCAAGCTTTCGGGTGGAAGTCTACCAGCGAGCTTCTGTGGATACATTTCATTTTCTTCAGTGTGGAAAAAAGTAGCTGACACACAAGTATGTTGATCCAAACTTTGACATTGTAGCTGCAAACTTGTAAAGTTGTGGAAATTTATGTTGAGGAGAATTTTATAAAAATATACAAAACTAATTTGTCATGAAACTTATCATGCAACGCCTATCATACTGCTTGTCTACAAGTTCTAATAGCAGCTCAGTTTCCAAATTGTCAGCATCTGCTGATGTTGTTGTTGTTGTTGTTGTTGTTGTTGTTGTTGTTGTGGTCTTCAATCCTGAGACTGGTTTGATGCAGCTCTCCATACTACTCTATCCTGTGCAAGCTTCATCATCTCCCAGTACCTACTGCAGCCTACATCTTTCTGAACCTGCTTAGTGTATTCATCTCTTGATCTCCCTCTACGATTTTTACCCTCCACGCTACCCGCCAGTACTAAATTGGTAATCCCTTGATGCCTCAGAACATGTCCTACCAACCGATCCCTTCTTCTAGTCAAGTTGTGCCACAAGTTCCTCTTCTCCCCAATTCTATTCAATACCTCCTCATTAGTTATGTGATCTACCCCAGCATTCTTCTGTAGCACCACATTTCAAAAGCTTCTATTCTCTTCTTGTCTAAACTGTTTATCGTCCATGTTTCACTTCCATACATGGCTACACTCCATACAAATACTTTCAGAAACGACTTCCTGACACTTAAATCAATACTCGATCTTAACAAATTTCTCTTCTTCAGAAACGCTTTCCTTGCCATTGCCAGTCTACATTTGATATCCAATGTACTTTGACCATCATCAGTTATTTTACTCCCCAAATAGCAAAACCCCTTTACTACTCTAAGTGTCTCATTTCCTAATCTAATTCCTTCAGAATCACCCGACTTAATTCGACTACATTCCATAATCCACATTTTGCTTTTGTTGATGTTCATCTTATACCCTCCTTTCAAGACGCTATCGATTCCGTTCAACTGCTCTTCCAAGTCCTTTGCTGTCTCTGACAGAATTACAATGTCATCGGCGAACCTCAAAGTTTTTATTTCTTCTCCATGGATTTTAATACCTACTCCAAATTTTTCTTTTGCTTCCTTTACTGCTTGCTCAATATACAGATTGAATAACATCGGGGAGAGGCTACAAGCCTGTCTCACTCTCTTCCCAACCACTGCTTCCCTTTTATGTCCCTCGACTCTTATAACTGCCATGTGGTTTCTGTACAAATTGTAAATAGCCTTTCGCTCCCTGTATTTTACCCCTGCCACCTTCAGAATTTGAAAGAGAGTATTCCAGTGAACGTTGTCAAAAGCTTTCTATAAATCTACAAATGCTAGAAATGTAGGTTTACGGAATCCAAACTGATCTTCCCAGAGGTCAGCTTCTACCAGTTTTTCCATCCGTCTGTAAAGAGTTCGTGTTAGTATGTTGCAGCTGTGACTTATTAAACTGATAGTTCGGTAATTTTCACATCTGTCAACACCTGCTTTCTTTGGTATTGGATCTGCTGATAAGGGAAGTAAAAAGACATTATGCTCAGTGCCAGTTTGAGAACATTTTTCTACACAAGCGGTCTGTTGTTTGCCCCCCTCCCCTCCCCTTTTACCCTCTTACACTTTCAATCACGTCAGTTGTCACTACTAATAGTGATACACAGTATCTACAAATCGTGCTTCTCAGCTTGGTGCCCCAAGTGGTTGTTTGTGTCGCTTGGGCCTTAAACTGGTCCTGATCATACTCTTCATTTAACTTCAGAAAGTCCTTGACCTAATCTCAAATTTGTATGGTATATTTTAATATTATACAAAATTCTGCTCTGTTCTCCTCGTTAAAGGTGACGGCCAAGAGATATGAGCAGTGTTCCCATTTCCTAGCTGTCTAATCCACAAAGAGATTTATCTTAAGCACTGTGCCTTAAGTATGTACCGCATCTAAGCCTACAGCAAACATAACAAATGGCCATTCCTCTGAAGACAGTGCACGGTTTGCACTTTGTCTGCACTAAATAATGATGTCTGATTGCCCTCTTTTACCATGAGTGCTCACTTCCCAGGTAGCGAGTGAGTGCTTGTGTTCTCCTAACCACTTCCTGAAAAAGCCTACAAACTGCTCTACATATGTCTCTCTACTGTAATGAGGTCTGAATGAACCACAGATTGCCACAAAAACAGTCGAATGAGGTCTACAAACAAACATTTTTACATCACAAAAAAAATTGTCTTTTAATTGCATTCCATGTGTTCTGAGAAGTTTTCGTGTTTAAAAATATTTCTGGGTTCTTGCAGGCAGTGCCAAGGTGGAGTTAACTTGGACAGAAGTAGAGGGAGTGATAAAATCCATGAATGGAGAAAAAGTCCTTCGACTGGATGATGTAAGTGTGATGGTGGTGAGAGCATCTGACATTGTTGGAGTGCAATGGCTCGATCAAGTTGTGAGAATAGTATGGGAAGAAAGGGCATGTGAGGACCTGAAAAAGTGAATCATAGTGCCAAAATTTGAGGAGGAATGCAGGAAACTGTACCAAAATTATAGGCAAATTCTTTGCTGTGTCATGCTTCAAAGGTATTTTGGGAAGAGTCTGGAAAAAGAGGTTACAGAATATACTAGGATGACTAAGACGAGCAGTATGGGTTTAGGCCAGCAAGGTCCACAGTGGGTCTAACTTTTAGTATTTGGCAGCTCCAAGAGAGAGACTACAAATATGGTAAGGATGTAATAATGGGGTTCCTAGATACTGAGAAGGCTTATGATAATGTGAAGAGAAGCAAGATTTGGGAAACCCTTCAGCCAAAGGGAATTGGAAAACAGGCTGAGAAGAATAAAGGAAATGCATGAATGGCGTGTGAATTGTGTAAAAGTGGGAGAAGAGAAGACATGACCAGTTAGATCAGAAAACATAGGCTGCAGCAAAAGAGTGCACTATTCCCTTTACTTTTCATCTGTGTTACGGATGAGATAATGGCAGGAGTGGCAGTGTGAATAAGCGATGAAAATAAAACAATGGGGTTTGCTGATGATTGTGGGGAAATGGAGACGAAAACTTACAAGAAAGTCTAAGCGTATTGGGGGGAAATTACGGATTGAAATTTACCGCAAAGAAGGGTTAAGTGATAGTGTGAATGAAGAATAAGATAAGAGTAGCAGCTTAAGTATTGAAGAGCAAGTACTAAAGAAAGGAAAGCTTAAAGTAACTGGGGAGTGTAAAAGAAGACAGTGGGAGGAATGATAAGGAGAGTAGTGGAAGGGGAAGTCAAGCAGTGTAAGAAGCTTGGTCTGGAGCAACAGTGTACTTCCAAAACCATAAACGAGCATTGTTCCGAGTATATTATGCTCTGACCCAGACACATACGAAATGGGTAATGAAGAAAAGCCAGGATACACGTTGTGTGTTGAAATTTAAAATGAGCAGAACAGAGCTAACTAAAATGGATGAACTAAGGAATGAGGTGATAAGAAAAATAATTAAAGAGAAGCTGTGATAAAGTAGGGAGCTTCTTTCCATCTGTTATGTTTTTCTATACCCAAAAGTAACCATTTTTTTCACTTAATTTCATCTTATTTTCAGTAAGTTTACCAGGTGACATGTAGCACTAGGAAATTTGAGGTTCTTGTTTAGACCAAATTTTACTTAAATTTATTATTCATATTACCATTTTAAGTGTTCTGATTCTGTATGTGTGACTACTTAATTTCATCTTATTTTCAGTAAGTTTACCAGGTGACATGTAGCGCTACGAAATTTGAGGTTCTTGTTTAGACCAAATTTTACTGAAATTTATTATTCAGATTACCATTTTAAGTGTTCTGATTCTGTATATGTGACTAGTTTTCATTCTGGTATTGTATTAAAAGTTATGGTTAACTGAAGTAAACAAACCACCAAATTATAATCATCTTTAACAGATTACCAAAGGACTTTGGTGAATTTGTGCTATGTCATGAAAATAGAGACCTGTGATATTTTTGTATAAATAAGAACATTGTTTTGTGCCACAATAGAACAAGTTATTTGCCACTGTAACTGTGCATGCTGGCCTGTAGACTTTTGCTAATGATTGTTCATAGTGTAAAAACTAGCAACTGTAATTAATAACTGGAATGGCTGCACATTGTGAATAACAGCATTGTGCTATCTCTACAACTTAATGGAATCAGGCTGCAGTGCCAGGAAATGTAGTCATCCAGCACACTGTATCCGTGCATGTTTCATATTAGTCAGCTCCAAAGGAGATCGTTGTCTGAAAGTTCAGAAACAGATTCAGGCTTGTTCAAGTGCTTGTTGACTGTGCATTCTCTCTGCTATACGCTATGCCTTCCACTAAAGTAATTCACTTCATACATACAGGCCTTACCACATCTTCACCGTATATATAATTGTCCAATTTGTGCCAAAATGATGAATATGTGTTTTAGTAGCTTTGAGATACAAACTTAATATTTGACAGCATTTTAAAAACCAATGGTGGCAGTTTAAGGAATTGTTTTACATTTGATTTATTGTTTGGGCACTTAAAAATTTTAGGATAGGGGATATAACCATACTCTCCCCTTTGGGTGTCTTGTAAACTTGCATGAGAAAGATTTGTTGGATTTTCACATACATACCAAACATTAACGTGTCTTAAGTGCTAGTTTCAATTTCTTTGTAGTTCGAAAAATCGAGAGTGACTACAAGCAAAAGATTCAGCCAACAACCAAAAATTGAATTTTCATAATTCTTTTAACCTCAATGAAAGTACACTCCAATCATCTCATTCCACCCATTTTCATCACTCAACAAAGTGCTGTCATATTCATCATACTCGCTTGGAATCATCTCTGCATTGTCAGCAGAGTTTTTCTGTTGGTATCAGGACTGCCTTGAAGCAGACAGATGTGGCAAAGGTCACCCCTTTTTACAAGGTTACTCCTTCAAAATCTGTTTTATAAAACACTGAAACAGCTTTATTTCAGTTAAAGTGAAATGTGCACTGGAATTTTTTGCACGCTCTTCCACTCACTTTTTAAGTGGAGGAAACTATGGTACAACATATTCCAGACAATGAAAGGAGCAGGATTCCTCCATTAACTTCAAGAAGTTGGTGTTCATCCTCCAGGGTGGTAGACTGGCACATGGTACACTTGCACAAAGTGATACACACTGAAGCAAAGGTAACAGTTTCCTGTTGATCTACATTATTTTCACACATGTAGCGATTGCCAATGGCTCTCTTTTCTGTTTGTGAGTGATTTGCTAGTAACAAGTGCTATCTTGATGTCCCAAGTAATATATGGTTAAATTATATATTAGTTAAATTATATACTGGTTAAATTATATACTGCTGATAGTCTCGGGTAGGCCACAAGAACCTTTTGAAGTGTTCAACACAGATGTAAGCTTATAGTCAGTACATTAAATTGCTATGTGGTTGCATTTTGCCTTCATTGCATTTCTTTTGAGCCACATCTCTTGTCTGTAAATGTTTGTCGTAATCTTCTTGCTTCACCAGCTTCTTCTCCTGTCAGAAAATTAAATGTGAAATATTTATGACACTCATATTTCTTTGATTCAAAGAATCTTAAGTTGTACCTCTGGCACACATCAGAAGTTTTCTCAGGGGAACTGGCAACACAGGTTGGATGCCCTTTGAGAAACACCGGAACCTTTTGGCACAATGCCTCATTAGTAACAATTGTCTGCCTCAGTGAGTAATTATATTCTCACCAAGATAAGCTTGAAGGAACGATTTATGTTTCCTTCTATACACCTAAAGGGTGCACATGCCTAAGTGGTGTGCTAGTTAAAAATGGCAATACACAACGGGGCGTGCTGGAAGAGCTGCATGGGCTGGTTCTAACATAGTAACCCAAAAGCTAATGACTACAGTAACATTCGAAACAAACTAATCTCTCTTAATCAAGGAGGGTCTGGACCGGGTGCACTGTGGTGGCTTACAACCTTTGTTCAACATTGTCTGGCAGTGTGGGAAACCCGCTTCAATGGTGCACTTGGCAGTGAAGGGTGCCAAAACGGCTGGGAATAGAATGGTAATAATTCAGCCTGGTAGCCCTGGCACACACTGCACTACATTGCATGCTATATTCCAACTGCTGATACCACGAGGACGAACTGGGTGTCCAGTATCAGGCTTTGTACATCTTAGTCAGTAGAAGCACCTCAAGGAGACGCAGATCGGGAAGGGAGCATAGAAAAAATGCAGGCTAGCTCCCAAAATCATGGCCAGAGATGTTGCCTTGTAGGAGTGGAAAAAGAAACTGCTCAAATGAATGCTCAGCATGCCTAGCATCTGGAAAGCGTGGCCATCTAAGTTCTCCCTTTGACGGAAGTGACCAATGAGGGAGTTGGAGGGCTGGTTTCTGGTCCGCAGCATGTCGTCTACTGCTACAGTTACTATTCAGCTACTGGCATGACTGTCAGACTACAGCTTACTAAAGAGTTTGTATGCACAGTGAATATGTGCTCCAAACGGAACAAAAGTGTGCTTAAAATGGCAGATGGCAAATGTGCGACGTCCACCAAAAATTAAGAATTACTTGTTTTTGTTCATTAAAACTAAACCAGATTTTTAAAAATGACCTTGATAATACAAGATATTTGATAATCCAGCACTAACAGATCCCCGAGCATGCTGAATTATCAAGGTGCTACCATATTAGCTTATCTTTTGAAAGGATGCTGGTTAGAAACTTTCCTTTTTACATTTTGCTTTATAGTTGTCATACATTACCAAAATGTACAAGTTTGAATGAAGATACCTTTTTGATGACTTCTGTCAACAGAAGCATGATTCAGTGAATGGATAACTTAACCCATGCTTCCCTATACTATCATCACCACACACTGCCAGTGTTTAATGTTACCACTGCCTGCACATCTCTGTTTACATTATATCATAGCATTTTGAAGTAATACTTCTCACAATATCTCTTGTCTCAGCTAACGCAGACATAACAAAATCAAGGCAAACACTTTCCTTATCTTAGTGAAAAGCCATAGGGTGTTTTGTGTATTCGTTGTTGAGCGAGCTTTTGTTCTCTTTTTGATGGGATTTGCAATAAATTGACATAATTGGAATGAACTTTCAGCAGTCTTGAAAGCATTTTATATCTTGATACAGTGGTCTGCATCATCTGAAGTAACACTCACAAGTGTGCCTTTATTCTGATACACAGCAAGTAGCATGGCCTGCGCTCACTGTTCTGTTATATGAATCCGATCTACTGTCTTTGTATTTTCATTTGTAAAGAGCTGAACACACAAGTGAACAGCTGAAGTGCTCTCATGCGCATTGATACACATAAAGAGATGTAAGTAATGAAAAAATAAACTATTGTTATTGCTCATAAGAAAATTAGTCATGATATATGTAACACATATATGCTTGCACAACAATTTAAAGGCATTCAATGGCGGGGCAAAAGCATGAATCTAACATATTAGCTGTTCTGGGTTTATACAGTAGGAGTCAGCAATATACCAAAATCATGACTGTGCCACATGTGTTATGACATAAGAAAATCTGCTTCTTTTAAACTTTTGTGATTTTGGACCTTACATTTTTTCTTATTCTCTCACAGCAACACATGAGGCTTTGCCATAACAAAGATTATGAAAAATGAAACTTGCCTGTGCACATAAGACAGAATATCATTTTTGCATAGTTCTGGTTTTGGCATATGAGGGATAATACACTGAAGGGCCGAAGAAATTGGTACACCTGCATAATATCTTGTACGGCCCCTGTGAGCACATAGAAGTGCTGCAGCACGACATGACATGGACTCAACTAATGTCTGAAGTAGTCCTGGAGGGAATTGATACCATGAATCCTGCAGGGCCATCCATAAATCCTCAAGAGTACAAGGGGGTGGAGATTCTTCTGAACAACATGTTGCAAGACATCCCAGATATGCTCAATAATGTTTGTGTCTGGGGAGTTTGTTGGCTAGCAGAAGTGTTTAAACTCACAAGAGATTCCTAGAGCCATTCTGTAGCAATTCTGGTCGTGTGAGGTGCTGCATTGTCCTTCTGGAATTGCCCAAGTCCATCGGAATGCACAATGGACATGAATGGATGCAGGTATCAGATAGGATGCTTATGTACACGTCACCTGCCAGATTCGTATCTAGACGTATCAGGGGTCCCATATCACTCAAACACACATGCCCCGCACCATTAAAGAGTCTCCACCACCATCCACGCGACAAAATTTGGAACAAGACTTGTCTGACTAGGCAACATGTTTCCAGTCATCAGCAGTCCAATGTTGGTGTTGACATCCCCAGGCGAGGCATAAAGCATTTTGTCGTGCAGTCATCAAGGGTACACGAGTGGGCCTTCGGCTCCAAAAGCCCATATTGATGATGTTTCGTTGAATGGTTCGCACGCTGACACTTGTTTATGGCGCATGTTGAACGATTCTCTTCGGTCGTCATTGGTCCCGTTCTTGCAGGATCTTTTTCTGGCCGCAACAATGTCAGTGATTTGATGTTTTACTGGATTCCTGATATTCACAGTACACTCATGAAATGCTTGTATGGAAAATCCCCACTTCATTGCTATCTCTGGGATTCCTATGTCCCATCGCTCATGCGCCAACTATAACACCGCATTCAAACTCACTTAAATCTTGATAACCTGCTACTGTAGCAGCAGTAACTGATATAACAGACACTTGTTATCTTATATAGGCATTGCCGACCTCACTGCCATATTCTACCTGTTTACGTATTGAATACGCATGACTATGCCAGTTTCTTTCGTGCTTCAGTGTATATTATGTGGAATTCAAGCAACATTATTGCAGGATCCTGATGATAAGTGTTGTTTACATGTGACATGTGCGGGGGAAGAAATATGTAATAACTTTCCCGCACAGTTAGTTTTGTGGTACGCATGTCATGGAATTGGTTCAGAGACATGAAAAATGTCTATTAACTTATGAGATGGATATTTTGAAAACCAGTACCAATAAGTGATTTGTACCAAAAATGTTTTTATCTGATTGTTTTTGTAAAAACTAATTATATTTCTCTTTCATTCTCTATGAGCCTTTTACTTCTTGAAGATGTGTAAAGCTCAAAACTTACAACCCACATTTAATTTTCAGTATTGCTATCAACTAGTGTTTGTGTATTAGGTAAGTAGTCTACTTTCACAGGTTTATATTTCATTTTTATATGTTGATAAAGTATAAATCAATCTACATCTCAGTTTATTTATTTCTCCAATTTATACATGCCATAGTTAGCCAATTATTCTACTGCTTTACAATTACCAGTTTTAACACAGTTTGTTGAACAACACTAATTAAAATGTTAGCAAGCACATGAAATATACATTCGCATATAGAGCAGGACTGGCTACTTTTTCTTTGTTGTTTCTGGTGTTATTGAGAAGCAAAAATTTTGAGTACTTATTTCATACTTCATCAAATTTTTTTTCCTTTTTTGGTACCATCAATTAAAGTAGCTGCATTGTATAATTATTACATTTTGTCAGCTATGCTTTTTCTGATTGGATACAAAAGCAGCCATATCCCTAACATTTTAACAGTGATATTTTTTTGCAGTGGAAGAAATAATTGTATGATTATGAGATGCAAAAATAAGTAGGAAAAACTTCTCAAAAATATTTTGCAAGTTTACATTTATGTTTTGCTATGTATGGCATTTAAAAAATACTTCAGTGCCTGTTAAAAGTTATAAAATTTACAATATGTGGGTTATTGAGACAAAAAATGCTGAACTTGGTGGGGGAAAGAAAGAGGTGTAACATTATATTATATTTCACTCCTCTCTAAATATGTTAAAGGTCAAAACTAATGCACCTTTATTCAATCTGATCATGGTGTAATTCTGTATACCTTGGGCTCATGCTCAAAAAATACTTTATTTCTGAGGAAATTCTTACACGAGTGTATAATGTCAATTCTGTTTGCACTAATATGAAAAGTAAAAAGATTAATTCAATGAGTAAAGTATCAAAATTCCAGTCCAAATTACTACTTCTTCTTTAGGAATGACATAAGCTTTTCTTGTTCAGGAGCGTAACACAGGCCTTGTAAGAACACTACTGACAAGAACATTAATGCAAGAGCTATGAAAGAATGATGCAGAAAATGAAGTGCGTCTATCCCCCGAAGCATGAAGCAGCTGCCGGGTGTCCCATCTTAAACTGCAATAGAAGAAAACAATTTTAGTAACAAATAGTAGTATAACTGGAAGTTAAGAAGTACTTTTAATTCGTGAATTTTACAGTTCAAAGAACTTTAAATTGCTGTATTACAAACATGTAAAAATATATGTACAATATTACGGTGAGAATATATCAAACTGGCACAGAGATCGCACTGATATCAATGAAATATTGTTTTAGTTGTGTCAGTACATGTTAGGTAATAAATTAAGTTGGCATTGTGTCACAGGAGAAATTAATGATTTCATTTTATTTTATGTAGAACACAGTCTACATCTTGTTTTTATTTAACAGTTAGCACCAATTTCTGCTGAATCATGTTCTACATCCTTTTTTTTTATTTAACTGTTATCACCAATTTCTGTCAAATCGTGTTATTTTCAGATCTAAAAAGAGGACGACTGCTACCACTGGTGTTATCACGTGGTGTCCTTGTAATCTGTGACCACTCATCTAGTCTACTCTAGTCTTTGGTCTAGAAATATAATTAAGTTCCATGCTGGTCACACTGGAAAGTGAGAAGCCAGCTACCTTGGACGCAAAGGGAATCTCCCCCTGGATAACGGGTTCTGGCAAAATAGCAAGTAAGAGAAATGTAGTACTGCATCCTTGGGAAGCAGGGAGGCCAGACATCCTCACGCTCAGGGGCAAGTACTCTGGGAATGCTCGACACAGCAGATTTAACTTATTCTCACATGTATTTGTCACCGTACCTATGTGACAGCTGGGGTAGTTATGGAACCATAGCAGCTCTGGGAACTGTGAGGCTATTTCTCAGACACATGACGGATGTGTGTCGGCAACTGCCAAGTGTTACTTTCCTGTTAACAGTGATAGCTGTGGTTCCGGACCACAGTTATACTGGAAAATTCATCTGGGAGGAGCATGCAAAGCAGTGGTATAGGAGGGACGGGTGTAACTATGACAACCAATCAAAAGAGGGAAGAGGACAAAAATATATGTTGTGGTACAAGAGCTGTGAAGGCAATGAGGGAAGTTGGTTTTGAGCTGGAGTCAGGCAATGCGGATTGTAGCTCGATGAGTTGGAATTAGCCAGAAGGAAACAGGTGACAGTTCCGCCTGGGCTTCTGGAGAGCAGAGAGACCCCAGTGCTCACTGTCAAAGGTGCAGCATTGAAGGCAACACTGTATAGTTTATTTAAACATGGAAGCCAGTAACACTATTTGCTAAAAGACTGTTTTACCAGCTGTCTGGAAGGGCTAGGAATGTCTAAGGGTGTTACTGAGGCTAGCTTAGCCCCTACTTGTCCAAGTGTAAACCAGACAAAATATTGTGAGTTTTCATGCTTTCCCAGTGGATCAGTTGCAAATACACTTCTCAGGTTTGCTGCCAAATGTTACTGTGTAAATCACACAATAGTTCATCGATACAACCGCTTGACATCTTCAGGTGGCAGTAGTTGCTGCTGCCACTGCTGCAAGGCGCCTTGCAGCAATGGCAGCAGCAACTATTACCACCTGAAGATGTCAAGCAGTTGCATTGATGAAATATTGTGTGATTTACAGAATACGATTCAGAAGAAAACCTGAGAAGTGTATTTGCAAGATAAAATGTTTATTAACACTTTGGAGACGAGCAATGTACTCCCTATGTCGCATGAATTTACTCCAAAAGTTGAGCAACACAGGACCTACATCAACCATTTCTCAGCTTTGTAAATTTATTCCAACATTTGTTTTATGTCTGTTGTCTGTGTAAAGCTATTATACTACATTTACACTACCATGAAAAAATACAGTTGTCAGCACCTGCACCTCATTTTGGCGAGAAAGGAAAGTTACTTGTTTCGTGGCATGCCGATTCATCTTGTTGCCACACACAGTGATTCACAAGGTCACAAGCAGAGCATAATGCCTCAATTTTTGCCTCCCTTGTCGGCTTCACACTTTGGCTTCAAGGCGGCCGTACATGATGATGAGATAGAGTTTTTGTTGGGCTATAGTGGTTCAGAGCTTGATGAACAAATTTCTGGTTTTGAAGGCAGTGATGGTAAGCTATGTGTTTCACTATATTTTTTCTGTAACTGTATGTACTGTCAGTTGAACTCAACAAAGCTAATTTTTTATGATTTATGTTTTAGAAGAAGAAGGAATTTCTGATGATGAAGTGTCAGTGGGCCCTCAAGATGAAACTGCTGATGTTGATGCTGTATCAGGGTTCTACAGCTACATTATTTTCATCTACATGAATACTCTATAAATCACACTTAAGTGCCTGGCAAAAGGTTCGTCAAACCACCTTTACAATAATTCTCTAATATTCCAACCCTGAACAGTGCACAGAAAAATCAAACACCTATATCTTTCCATAGGAGCTCTGATTTCCCTTATTTTATTATGATGATCATTTGTCCCTGTGTAGGTCGGCGTTAATAAAATATTTTCCCATTTGGAGGAGATAGCTGAGGATTGAAATTTCATGAGAAGATTCCACCGCAATGAAAAATGCCTTTGTTCAATGATGTCCACCCCAAATCTTGTATCATGTCGGTGACACTCTCCCCTACCTCTCTATAATACAAAATGTTCTGTTCTTCTTTGAACTTTCTCGATATACTCTATTAATCCTATCTGGTAAGTATCCCACACTGTGCAGCAGTACTCCAAAAGAGGACAAACAAACCTAGTGTAGGCATCTAAGAGTTCTGCCAATAAAACACAGTCTTTAGTTTCACCTTCCCCACAACATTTCCTATGTGTTTTTTTTTTTTTTTTTTTTTTTTTTTCCAATTTAAGTTGTTTACAATTGTAATTCCTAGGTATTTTTGAATTTAAGGCCATAGATGTGACTGATTTATCATGTAACCAAAGTTTAATGGATTACCTTTAGCACTCTTGTGGATGACCTCACACTTTTCATTATTTAGGGTCAATTCCCAATTTTTGCACTGTACTGATATCTTCTCTAAATCATTTTGCAATTTGTATTGACCTTATAATAATTTTAATATATGATAAACGACAGTTCATCTGCAAACAACCTAAGACAGCTGCTCAGATTGTCTTCTAAGTTGTTTAAGGTACAGCAGAGGGCCTATAACGTTACCTTGGGGACTTCTGTTTTACTCAATGATTTTTCATCAGTTACCACAAACTGTGACCCCTCTAACAGGAAATCACGAATCCAATCACAAAACTGAAATGATGTTCCATAAACATGCAATTTGACTACTAAACGCTTGGGAGGTGCAGTGTCAAAAGACATCTGGAAATCTAGAAATATGTAATGAATTTGAAATCCCTTGGCAATAGCACTCAACACTTTGTGTGAGTAAAGAGCTAGTTATGTTTCACAAGAATGATGTTTTCTAGGTCCCTCTGTCTCAACCTATCACTCAGCCTCTTTCGACTGGGCAGTGGACAGATGATGACACTATCATTCTGCAGCTTCCAGTTTTTGAAGAACTGCATGCAATTCAATTTCAAATTGACAAAAACTTTTCTGTGTTTAATTTTTTCACCTACTTCTTTGATGAGGAACTGCTGGAGATGATAAAAGAGAGACAAACCACTAAGCTAGAACCACTATTGACAAGCTAACTGCAACAGGAAACCTGATGCCATACTCAGTTTGGCATTAGTGGAGTACTGTGAAACTTAGTCAACTGTATAAGTTTTTTGGTGCGATTTTACATACACCACGTGATCAAAAGTATCTGGACACCCCAAAAAACTTACATTTTTCGTATTAGGTGCATTGTGCTGCTACCTACTGCCAGGTACTCCATATCAGCAACCTCAGTAGTCAATAGACATTGTGAGAGAGCAGAATGGGGTGCTCCGCAGAACTCACAGACTTCGAACGTGGTCAGGTGATTGGGTGTCACTTGTGTCATAAGTCTGCATGCGAGATTTCCACACTCCTAAACATCCCTAGGTCCACTGTTTCTGATGTGATAGTGAAGTGGAAACGTGAAGGGACACATACAGCACAAAAGCGTACAGGCCGACCACGTCTGTTGACTGACAGAGACTGCCAACAGTTGAAGACGGTTATATAATGTGTAATAGGCAGACATCTATCCAGACCATCACACAGGAAATCCAAACTGCATCATGATCCACTGCAAGTACTATGATAGTTAGGCAGGAGGTGAGAAAACTTGGATTTCACAATCGAGCGGCTACTCATAAGCCACACATCATGACGGTAAATGCCAAATGACACCTCGCTTGGTGTAAGGAGCATAAACGTTGAATGTTTGAACAGTGGAAAAATGTTATGTGGAGTGACGAATCGCGGTACACTATGTGGTGATCCGATGGCAGGGTGGGTATGGCAAATGCCCAGTGAATGCCAGCATGTGTAGTGCCAACAGTAAAATTCGGAGGTGGCGGAGTTTTGGTGTGGTCGTGTTTTTCAATGGAGGGGGCTTGCACTCCTTGTTGTTTTGCGTGGCACTATCACAGCACAGGCCTTCATTGATGTTTTAAGCACCTTCTTGCTTCCCTTGTTGAAGAGCAATTCGGAGATGGCAATTGCATCTTTCAACACAATCAAGCACCTGTTCATAATGCACTGCCTGTGGCAGAGTAGTTACATGATGACAACATCTCTGTAATGGACTGGCCTGCACAGAGTCCTGAAATGAATCCTATAGAATACCCTTGGGATGTTCTGGAACGCTGACTTCGTGCCAGGCCTCACTGACCGACATCGATACCTCTCCTCAGTGCAGCACTCCATGAAGAATGAGCTGCCATTCCGCAAGAAACCTTCCAGGACCTGACTGAATGTAGGCCTGTGAGAGTGGAAGCTGTCATCAAGGCTAAGGATGGGCCAACACCATATTGAATTCCAGTATTACCAATGGAGGGCACCACAAACTTGTAAGCTATTTTCATCCTGATGTCGAGATACTTTTGATCACATAGTGTATGTGCCCTGCTACAAAACCGAAGTTAACAAACTGTATGTCTATGAATCCCATATTACAGACCTACTTTGCAGGAAGGAGTTTATCAAGAGATCATTTTCTATAAGTTCTGCAAATGCTATATCATGTAGATAGTGGAATGTTTATTTCAAAATGTCAAGAAGGGCACAATCCTGTTCATATGGTGAGACCCATGTTTGATATATATGTGGCAAAAAGTGAATGAGCATACAAACCAGGAGAAAATCACACTATAAATAAAGGAATTTGCCCTTTTTGCAGAGATTTAGTTTCAGGGTCTACTTGAAAAATAGGCCTAACATATATGGCATAATTTTTTATGTTAAGTGAAAGTTGATGCAATTTGAATTGTGAAATATGTTATGGTTGTCAGGTAAATGCTAATGATGGCATTTTGCATGTAGTAAACAGACTGTATGAAAGTTACTATGGTAAAGGCCATGGATTGATTTTACACTAGCCCTGATCTACTCGATCATTTGTGAAAAAACAAAACTAAGGCAGTGGGTACAACAGTGAAAAAAGGACTAGCTAAAGATCTAATAGCCCAGAGATGGGGGAAAGGGGGGGGTGGGGGACTTCCATTTTGTAGACGAGACCATATGCTGTTTGGAAGATGGAAAGACAGTAGGTATGTATGGAAAGACAGTAGGTATGTATTTATTTTGACAACAAAACACAAAATGACAGCATCTAATGTCAGTGTTAGAACAAATTTAGGAATTACCGAGAAAATGAAACCTGGTTGTATTTTGGAGTACAATAAAAACACGGTTGGTGTAGACCACAGTGACCAGCTAATGGCTATACCCTTTTGAGAGGATGCAAATAAAGTGGTGGTGAGAAATTCATATGTATTATACAAAAAGTTGAAGCCTACTAACAAATATCTAGTTGAATTCATTATGAACTGGCAGAGGCTTTCAAAACAAAGGTGGTAAATACACCCAGTGGAAGACTTTTCCCTAAATTGACTCCAGCTTCAGTAAAGTCCAAATGGCCTCAGAGGAGGTGCAAAGTTTGTGCTGAAAGAACCAAGGCAAGAATTGGCAAAATGGCAAGGAGAGGTACCAGTTACTATTGCAGAGAGTGTGATGTAAGACTTTTGTTTTCCAGAATGCTTCAACATTTTTCATACAAAAGCAAATGTAATCAAGTAAAGGAAGCCATACTTTCAAACAGTTTTGTTTTTAGTACCAACAAATTCTAATCTTATCTCTATTTAGTGAAGTAAAGACGAAAAACATTATGTTGTTGTGAAAACAACACATTTTCATTTCAGCATAAAAAAGTTTTCACTAATGGGCGTCTATGTTCCTTGGCAGCTATGTATAGATGAAGGACCCATCTTTGAAATGCAGTAAATTGATCTAAGTGCCAGTAGCACCATATAAATAAAATTCAGAATAACTGCAAAAATGTGCAGTATAAACCAGTTGAGCCACACCATAGCTGCCCAGTCCTCAGAGTGTTAAGGAAGATTCATAAAACCCTGTTGCTTTTAATATATATCACAAAGCCCTTTTAACAGTTAGTCTGCCATAATTTTCTAAGTTTATATAAAGTTGCCTATCTTCTGCTATTGATTTCCCTACAGTTCAACAACCTTGTGAATGAATGCTGGGTCTTTACAGCTGTTAGAAGGACCTGTGATTTCTATTTAAAATAATTATTCTTGTCTCGAGGATGGTATGATGCAATTGTTTTAAATTAGAGGACTTGATGGAGGGCTGAAAGAAGCAGTTAAGATTGGTTATCTTTATTTAGGTAGATAAGCAAACGGGTGGTAACTTTCAAACCATTCAAATTTATTGTTGCTTTCCATTTGAAGGTGGCCTTATTTGGCCAGAAACAGCTGAATAACAATGTGATCTAAACTGTTTTATTCATAAAAGAAAATACTGAAGTAAGTCTAATGTCATTTTTGTCAACAAAATTGTGTTTGTTGTGTCTTCAGTACACCTACATTTCTTACACTGAACATTTTTTCCAACAAGAAACAATATTAAATAGCTCTGTACTGTTGAGAACCATTTACAGATATACCATCAAATGCATACAACATCAAATAGTGGTACAGTTTCATTACTGGAAATACCCAAATGCAGCATGGAAACATATCTCAACCAATTAATCTTATACAGATTACTTGAATTTGTTCATTATTATTTGTGTGTATCTCAGTAGTGCATTATACAGTTTAATGCTAGGCTCAAGTATGCCTTTTCGAAATAGTGCTGTGTGTGTCTGCTGCATATGCACGTTATGTGTGTGCCTTGAACAGTAGTTGTGCATAGATTCACTGCCAGAAGTACAAGGATCACAACTTTTCAGTTTTTCTTGTATAATAATTACATTTTCTAATATGCTGTAGAATTTTCGTTTCTCGTAACAGCTGCCTACGATTTTCTTTGATTTTCTCTGGTCTACCTCAAAATTAATTTAAAGATATTTTCCTGTAGTCTGAAGGATATCTTCATAGTTTCCATGAAATACTATATCATATTTTTATACTGACAGAGCAGTTCAAAATCACACAGTTCAATGATTATTATATGAGATATGGTTACTTCGTATTACGATGAAACTTGTCTTGTTTGGTTTTTTGTATATATAATGTCTATCTTTTTCCTGGCCTTTATCACATATCTTCATGAGGTCAGCATGTTTATTATTGGATTTGGCAATGTTTGACACTCCTTTTTCTCTCAGGACAGAATTCGTATACCTGCGACTGTCTGCATCTAGCACTATCTCCTGTGAAAGCATGTGAATGTTTTCTAAATGTTGGAATTATGAAACTGAGGTGGGACATGTAGTCAGATGTGGGAAGCCACCTAAAGTCCACATCCAGACCTGCCAGCAAACCTACCATTGTTGTTAATGTGCCAGATGGATTTGATCCAAGGTTGTCGCACCACCCCAAATCCCAGAAGTGGCACACAAACATGCAGGGCTATCCGGGCTGGTCTGTTTATATAATTTCTCTGTATATAACATTTCAGCTTATGTTGTCGCCAAATGCCTGGGAAGCCTGCAAAGCCTGCACCCTCTGTTTTGGCTCTTGTTCATTTAGACCAATCTGTAGATTAGTTGGTACCACACTCTGTGTGGTAATTGTGTCCAATGCGACTTTTTTTTTTCTAGGTTTTTAAGTAAAGTTGTTGTCATGTTATCTACTCTAGTCTTTGTGAAAGCTTCAAAATTTTCTGTAAATATTTATTTTGTATTTTCTGTAATTAAGATGTTTGCTTCATTTGCTAATTTGTATATTTCACTGTTGTTGTTTAAGTTTATAAATCATTTACATGCAGCAAAAACAGGAATGGTCACAATGCAGATTCTTGGGAGACAACATGTTTAATTGGTTTGTGAAAATTTCTTTGAGATGGATAAACTGGAATATCATATCATCATAAAAGTTAGGTTTGTTGCCAGTGTGAACTCATAGAAAGCTATTGAAGTTTTATTAAAAATCTGTTTGAAACACAGAAAGAACATCACAAAAATGCAACCACAGATGAAGTTACTGAGAGTGTGCACAATATGATGTCAGAGAATCAGTAATTAAATGTGTACGAAATAGCTGATACATACATGTGTCATATGAAAGAACATACTACATTTTAAAGAAGTCAAATTGACTTTGTGAACCAATTTGTTACTGTGGGTGAGATGTGGGGATCTACACCTCCTCTCTGAAAAAAACAGTATGAAATCAGTGACAGGGTAATTCACACACAACCACATAGTAAAGAGTTTTTTTCTGTTCCATTAGGGTATGAAGTGTAGGAAAAATGATAATGTAAATGCCTTTGCATGCACTGTAATTAGTCCAATCCTGTCTCCACAGTTCCTTTGGCCTGACATATGTTTGTAGATTCATTACTTAATACTGTTTCTTGAAACTTTGGAACTAGGCTTTTGTATGTAGTTAACATCTTATCTTCAGGCATCTCCAAGTTCAGGTTTTTCAGCATTTCTGTGAAACTCTCCCATGGGTCAAACAAACCTAAGACTTCTGTAGCTGATTGATATATGGCACATGGAAATGTGTGACATCACAGAGACATAACTGGGCTTTGATTTACTGCTTTTTTTTCTAGTGTAAGTGCATACACAGCTACACATACACATCCAACCAAAGCTCTGGCATCCAATATTGTATAGCAAAATTCTTAAGTTTGTATTTGTACAAATTTAAAGAAAACACCACAGTGAAGAACAATCTGCTAGGAAGCATGCTTATACTTGCACACACATATTCAAATTACAAATGTAATTCTTAAATGTACATGCTGAAGAAAGCTTACAACACATTTAGTCACACAATGAATAAATCATATGAAACAACCATTTGTTAACCAAAATAGCACTAGTATACATTGTTAGTATACTTCAGAGAAGTTGCCTGCAGAGGCTGCTTCTGTCTCTTCACGTATAAGCTGATTCACTCCATGTCCCCAAGGCTCTCCTTCGTATGGGATTTACAAAACACAGTATGTAAGTGAATGAATGAACACAAAAGTGGAAAATCTGGTATGAAATAACTGAATAGGAGGCACTGAACAGTAAACATACGTGTGCACGCGCGCTCACAGACACACGCACACACGCACACACACACACACACACACACACACACACACACACACACACACACACGTACGGGGGGGGGGGGGGGGGGGGGGGGGTATAGAGAGAGAGAGAGACAGCCCTCTCACACACAAAGATAAGTTAATGTAAATGAATACAGAATGTGTAACAATGACAGTGACTACCTGGCAGAAGGCCTCCACCAATTATCTGACTCCTCCACCTATAAACCTGCAAATCCAACACAAACTCCAACCCCTGCTTAAAACCTTATGCCCTTCCCAGAACATCTCCCCTGAATCCATTTCCTTGCTCAGTCCTATGGCACCATGCACACCCATCTTCTACATGCTCCCCAAAATCTACAAGCCCAACAATCCTGGACACCCCATTGTGGCTGGTTATTGTGCCCCCAATGAAAGAATTTTGGCCCTAATTGACCAACACCTCCAATCAATTGCCCGTAATCCAGCCTTCCACGTCAAAGACACCAACCACTTCCTTTACTGACTCTCCGCCATCCTCACCCCTTTCCCTCCTGGATCCCTACTCATCACTGTTGAAACCACCTCCCTATACACCAACATCCCTCATGCCCATGGTCTTACCGCTATTGAACAATACCTTTCTCATTGTCATTTTAACTTCATCCTAACCCACAACTACTTCTCATTTGAAGGGAATGTATATAAATAAATCTGCGGCACAGCCATAGGTACTCGCATGCCACCCTCACCTGACAACCTTTTTATGGGCCATATAGAAGAGACCTTCCTAACCTCCCAAAACATCAAACCCCCAGTCTAGTTCAGGTTCAGTGATGATATCTTCATGATCTGGACTCAGGACCAAGACACACTATCTTCGTTCCTTCATAACCTCAACACCTCCTCTCCCATCTACACCTCTGATCATATTAAACCCACCAATCACTAACTGTACTTGCATTTTGACAGCTGTAATCCCTTTCACACCAAAAAATCCCTCCCATATAGCCTGGCTACCAGGGGATGGTATCTGCAGTGACAAAAACTCCCTAGCTCAGTATGCTGAGGGTCTCACCATGGCCTTCAGAGACAGGCTCTATCCCCCAGTATTAGTCTTCAAACAGATCTCCTGTGCCATTTACCCTCACACCCCCAATCCTTCCACCATCCCCAAAAAGTGTCTCCTTTATCATCCAGTACCACCCCAGACAGGAACGACTGAATCATGTCCTTTGCCAGGGCTTTGATTACCTATCATTGTGCCCTAATATGAGGGACATCTTACTCGAGATACATCCCACCCTTCCTAAAGTGGTGTTCCGTTGCCCAGCCAAGTGCCACAACATCCTAGTCAATCCTTATGCCACACCCAATCCCAACCCCTTGCCACAAGGATGACAACCCTGTGGAAGAACCAGGTGCAAATCCTGCCCCATCCACCCACCCAGCACTTCCTATTCCAGTCCTGTCACAGGTTTATCTTAACCCATCAGGGGCCAGGTCACCTGTGAAAGCAGCCATGTCATTTACCAGCTCTGCTGAAATCATTTACAGTTTTTTGTACTGGTAGACTACCAACCAGCTGTCCACCAGGATGAATGGCCACTGCCAAACTGTGGCCAAGAGCAAAGTAGACCACCATGTGGCACTGCATGCAGCTGAACATAACACACTTGATGTCAATGGCGACTTCACTACCAGAGCCATCTGGATCCTTCTGTCCACCACCAGCTTTTCTAAACTGCGCGGATGGGAGTTATCCTTACAACAAACATTCTCCACTCCCGTAATAATCCTGGCCCCAACCTACCGTAACATACTGTCCCCACACTGTCCACAATTTCCATTCCATTTGTCCTATCATCTACTCTCCATTCTCACCTCCCATCCTGTTTATTCACAGCCCTCTGCAATGCATCCACTCATCTTTCCCAGCTCCTCTTCTTTTCCCCCCCACTGTCCTGCTCCACAATCTCCTAATGCCACACCTGTTGGCAGTGTAGTCCCAGCACTCTCCACCATACAGCATTTGTCTCTCTCTCTCTCTCTCTCTCTCCCCACCCATACACTCATATCCCTTCCCGTTCACCCTCCTCATCCTCTCCAGGTTGCTGCTAGCATCCCACGTGATGTTGCATTCCGGCCCGAGATGCTGGAGTTGGTGGTGTGAGGTGTGCTTGCTTTCGTGTATGTGTGTGAAGGCTGTGGCCAAAAGCTATATGTGAGTGACTTAATTGTGTCTGCCTGCAACTTGACATGTCTTCCTTATGGTAAGTAGCAATCTGTCTTTTCCTACAGTGTTGATAGTCCTACCTGGAGTTTCCATTGTTTGAATGTTTAACATCATTTTGATGGGTTGAGTTAGGCATTTTGCATGGTGAAGACATTCTTAATTTCTTGTTATTCTTTTTCTTCCTATCTTTATTTTTGTCAGAACAAACACACACTACACAAACTTAACAACAACATAAAAGGCATCTTGATGTACAATATATGTGTACTATGTAATACTTGTTAGTTCCTCAGTAACAGCAAAATGACACTATGACAAGGGACTGTGTTAAGGCAGTTGCAAATTAGTTTATATTTGGAACTTGTAAAACACTAGGAACTGCATTCTCATTAACTGTAACACAGCAAAGTAACTCACTGATAAGAGTTCTGCAATAACCTGTGCATTCTTCTCCTCCATTTATTTAATTATTCAATTCTGCACTATTTATGAGACAGTGCATGAGGCACCTACAGAAAAATCATTTATTTCACATAATATGCAAAGTGATTTGCAGCTCACACTTGTAAGAAGTGCTGACAAGAAAACATTAGTAACAGACAAGCACTCTCCCTGTGCATTATTAACAGTGGAGATATTTGTAGTTGAAGACAGAGTATATATGAAAAAATAAGAAAACACTATTTAGTGCTTTGTTAAAAAGCATAAAATTTAGTTTATGACTGTGTGGTGTGAAATATTGCTACAAAGTATGCCATAATGAATCTTGTTCAGTTAAAGCTATCATTTAGGAAAGTTATTGATAAACAAAAAAGAAATTGCTAACAGAGTTATAATATTTCTCAAGTTATGTATAAGCATTTGCAAAGTTTATTAGGCATGTACAGGAAGAAGTGAAAATATCAGAAATAATATTTTTACTTAGTTTAAGAAATACTGCTTTCCACTGATGACACCCAAAACCTGACCCTTTCTTTTCCCTGTAGCTAGTAGTCTTAAGTGCTTCCAATTTCATTCACTGTGAAATTGAATGGCATAATGTTACTTTGACTGTTCTTTCTAATTTAGTTTGATATGGAAATGTAACCAATATTTTACACAGCATTGACTCAAGCAGTATGAAATTATGTTAATACATTTTAAAAAGTCCTGCAAATCCATAGCAATGTGGCTGTAAATGAGAATGGTATAAATAACATACAAACATGTATATTTGTGACAGAAGAGGAGCATCTGCTTATCAGCCATGAAAACAATAACGGAGCTTAATCATACAGTTTTACCAAGACTGTTGAACCTCAGGTTTCAGAAAGCTTTAACACGCACCCTACAATTACAAGTCTTGTATTTTAGCTCTCTCAGTGTGTGTTCTTTTTATTTTTTTTTGTAAGGTAAATTGTTTCAGAGCCTCAGACACCCAGTGACTTCCATTTTTTTTTTGGGGGGGGGGGGGGGGGGCGCCTTAAAAAAAAAGACGCAAACCATGCTGCAGACAATTCTAATAAAGGTACCACTCATTTCCAACAACAGTGTCATAACTCATAATTTGTCATACTTGAATTGTTGACATGAAAAAAACCACTTGGGGGAGTTCCTATGAATGCTACATCATCGTAAGTCTAATTGCAAAATTCGCTGATAAAGGGTGTTTGTGGTGCTGTCACATACTTGGAATCCAGCACTTCAGTTACTGGCAACACTTGCACATCTCAGTTGTGCTCTGGCAGTTGTCCTGGTGTTGCCACATAATTTCTGCGAAGAGTGTCGTAGTCTGTATTAAAACGTTACTGCTGCAGGATTGTGACAGGTAAGGTCACTGATGTTTGTATCAATAATGTATTATTTTAACATATGACTGATGTTCATTGGTGTATTTGGAATACATGAAAATCACATTTCAAAATGTGATGTTCTTGCAGTAATGTTGTTTTCAACTCTTCCTGTACTACCTTTACTTATGGCATTACTCCAACAAATCTGGCAGTAAAGCTGATAACTGAACTTTGAACAAAACACAAATGTGACACTTTTGCTGAAAACACGTGATAGACCTTCAAATGTAGTTTGTAATATTTTGTTGTATGATACTATTATTCCTGTCTTAGTTAACATTATTTCCACATAAGATGTGGAGTTTAAACTTATCAGTTTTCATAATTTCAGGATTCACGTATAATCATGATAGGTCAAGGGCAGCCTTGGAGTCTATTTTGAATGAAACTCCTTTGCAAGATGTTAGTATGTACAGTTAAATAATATGAGACAATGGTATTTGACCAAATAATACTACAGTTAAACTCCTTTTTAGGAAATGCTTCAAGTTTAGCCACAAAGTTAATGATAATGCAATTCATGATGGAGACAAAGAAAGTTTATTTTCTGGGAGTAGTAACTTGTTGTTGGCATCCACTAATGCCATTACCACATTAGTGTCGTTATCATCCAGTTCTTCATTCTCATGCAGTAGTTGCAGTAGCTTTGAGTCATCACCTGAAGACTGTTGGGTTGGGTTGGGTTGTTTTGGGGAAGGAGACCAGACAGCGAGGTCATCGGTCTCATCGAATTAGGGAAGGATGGGGAAGGAAGTCGGCCGTGCTCTTTCAGAGGAACCATCCCGGCATTTGCCTGGAGTGATTTAGGGAAATCACGGAAAACCTAAATCAGGATGGCCGGGCGCGGGATTGAACCGTCGTCCTCCCGAATGCGAGTCCAGTGTCTAACCACTGCGCCACCTCGCTCGGCCTGAAGACTGTGATTGTATAGTTGGTGATAACCACCTACATACCGCAGGAGGATAGTGTGTCAGACAGTGATGAAAGTTGGTGAGATAAACATCTTTGTGTTAATACCGTTGATGCTAGAGTAGTTTTGGCGAGTGGAGCTAATTCTACATCTCGCACACTATTTTTCAATAAAAATGCTTCCACTTTGATAGGGATGGAAATGATATTAATGAGCCCACTAGAGCAAGGTGTGAAACACAAATGTGATGTAGAAAAATGGTGCAGGAATATTCTTAAAGACGCTAGAAATTCTGGAATGGAATACAAAATGTGAATAAAGAATAAGTGAATAAGGGAGGAAAGAAAAATTACACCAGCATCTTCAGATAAATGTAGGCTTAAAACATTCAGTGAAGAAGAAAGACTGGAACTGTTTTTGGGATATTGGCATTGGGCAACTTTGAAAAGCAGAGACATTTCATTAAAAACAGTATGAATGAAATGAAAGCCCCATATCACTACGTGCGAGATGGTAGCAAGACACGTCAACAAAGAAAAATGGCATTTTATTGTTGTGTAGGACAAACTTCTCCATGTTTGTAATCTGTTCTTCATGAGTACATTAAATATAAACAGTTTCCCTATATATATACAGTGGTGGAGAAACAAAACAAGGTTGCCAATGTCTTTATGGAAGAAGATAAATGAGGGAAGCATGAAAAAGACCAAAGATCAATGAAAGTGTAAAAGAAGGAATCAGAAAATTTACCGGATCTGAAAGCCACTGCACTAGAGCAAATACATCCAAATATTTTATCAAAGAGGGTAAGACCATTTCAGGAATTCATAAAGATTACCGTGTCACATTGCCAAGTTAATAATGTTGAACATGGGAATTACACATTGTTCGACTGTTTATTTACTACTGAATTCAACATTTCATTTTTCATACCGAAAAAAGATCAATGGGGTCTCTGCACTGCATATAACAATGCCAAGGATGAAAGAAAGAAACACTGGAAGAAAATTACATTGAACACTTGGCTGAAAAAGAATTATGTCGAATTGAAAAGACAGGTGATAAAGAAACAGCATCAGAAGGAACAGTTGTTGCAGTCTATGATTTGCCAGCAGTGATGCAACTACCAAAGGGGGACATATCACTGTTCTACTGTAAATCAGAATTAAATATTCTAAATTTTACAGTCTACAACTTGAAATATAATTCCTGTAAGTGTTATGTTGGGATGAAAGCCACAAACACAGAGATGTGAATGAACTGGCAACCTGTATATTGCAGTACTTGACAGAGAAAGCTGACAAAGACAAAAGTCCTTTATATTTTATTCTGACAATTGCACCAGGCAACAAAAGAATTAATTTACTTGCTGTGTACCTCTATGCAGTCCAGTTCCTGAATGTAAGAAGTATAATGCACAAATACCTCATCTCACACAAAATGAAGGTGATTCTGCCCATCTCTTGATAGAGAGGAATGTAAAACATTTGCTGAAGAGCAGCCCTATCTACACACCTGAAAAGTACACCTCTGGTGTTAGAACTGCATGAAAGACTATGATATGAAGCATGTGCAGATGGACATAGCATCTGTTAACATGGGAGCCATAACAGTTTCTTAAGTAAGAGTCTTTCAAAGTTGTGAAGCAATCAACCTGTTTAATTTTCCACAAGCTGTCTTATTCAGATGCAAATTTTCAGGAAGCTACTGACATCAAAAGGAAGATGAGATCATCTAACAATCATGTAATGCTGACCCCTGCATTCACTGCATAGCCAGGAATCTCTGAGAGAAAGAAAGCTGATTCGGTAGAATTGGTAAAGGAAGGAAGAATGACTAGGTTTAGCATCCCATTGACATAGAGGTCATTAGAGATGAAGCTCCAGCTCGGATTTGTGTCAAGGACAGGGAAGGGAGTCGGCCATGCTCTTTCAAAGGAACCATCCTGGCATTTGCTTAGAGCGATTTATGGAAATCGCAGAAAACATAAATTTGGATAGCTGAACGCAAGTTTGAAACATCATCCTCTCGAATGTGAGTCCAGTGCTAAACCCTGCACCACCTCGCTCAGCAATTGATTTGGTATGCAAGAATTTGATCCCGAAGTTCTATGACCGCCATCTGTTAGTAAAGAGACACAAGACTAAAGGAATGTTTTGTGTGGGGAAGTAAAATCAACATTTTGTTGATAAGTTTGTTAATTGCTTGTTTGGAGAGATGAATCGAAAACCATTTTGTATAATTTAACTTTTCAAAGAATTGAAAGAATTTCATAATGATAATTATTATATTTCTATTTTAATATATTCACAATTTGAAGTAAACCAATTATGTGTGGCAACAAAGATGTCCTATTTCAAAATAAAACATAACTTTTGTTCAGAATTTGCAGTAAGAGTGTCATAAAGCACACAAAGGGCAATAGAACAAACTCATAGGTAAGACAGGCTATTTATTGAGTGATTATTGTAAACAATTATATTTTGGAAACTTCCTTCTATCAAATTATACTATGAAAGTATTTCAGAATGTCTGTCTACTAAAACTATAAGACTTCAAAACCTTTCAAAGGCTTTCCTGAAAAATCGCAGATTTTGAGTTGTGACACTGTTTTCACAAATGAGTGGTATGTGGTACACCATTATGACATACCTGCAAGGTCATAACAAATTTTGTCAATGCAGACATGGACATGTACACTATTACAGTCTAACTTTGTCTCACTACAAGCCTCATACAGCCTGAGGTATTGTGTCATATGTGAATTGTCTGCATATGTTCTAACAAAATTAATCTGCAGCTATCCAATGCCCCCATAAAAGCCTCCATCTGTACCAAGATCACTAACCTTTAACACTACCACTATTCAGAAAGATGCCATCCCTTCCATACTAATAAATCTCTCCTATACAGTCCAGCCACCTGTGGATGGCACACATGTGGTGACATAGTTGCACATGTCCCTAATCCTAGAACCACCCTGATGAATCCACTGCAAAAGCACTGCCCTCCCCTCCCCCTCCCTCATTATGCAGTATCGCCCTGGACTGGAACAACTTTATCACCTCTTCTGCCCAGGCTTCAACTACTCATCATTGTACTCTGAAATAAGGTGCATCCTTGTGACAATGCTTCTCACTTTTCCCAATTTATGAAATACCCTTAGGCCAACCTCTAGCCACAAGACCCCAGGACCCTGGTGCAAGATCTGTTCTAAGCACCAACTGAGGACATCTTATTCCAGTGGCAACACAGGAATAGCCTATGCTGCGAGAGGCAGGGCCACACAGACATCTGTGAAAGCCATTATGTAACATTCCAACTCTGCTGTAGCTCATATACAATCTTTTATCGTGGCATCACTACGAACCAGCTGTCCACCAAATGAATGGCCATTCAAAAAGCAGCCAAGAGCAAAACTAACCATGAAGTGATGCAACATAATGCTGAGTACAAATACTAGACTTCAATATCCTTCACCAGTATCGGCTTTTCAGAAGTATGTAGATGGAAACTGTCCTTATAACACTTCATTCAATACCAATCCCAGTATCCTCCCTGGCCCTTGACCCACACCAGTTTTCACCCCTGTCTACAAATCTCCAACTTCACCCACACTTTCCTTTCCACTGCATCCCTCTTCCTTTGTTCCAGCCCTTCCACACCTCCTCCCAACCCACTCCACTTGAATGTGTACCTCACCAACTTCTTTTCTCTACACTAGAGTAGGCTCACCAGTGCCATATTCCCAACCTGTTCCCTTAGGGCCTCTCCCTCCCAGTCTTCAGCACCTCTTCCCTCCACCCTCCCTTCCCCTTCTCCCCTCTGTGCTCCTCTCACCCACTCCATATGACACCTCACCGCAGTTGGGCTGCATCATTGGAACAATGTAGATGGTGTGTGTGTGGGGGGGGGGGGGGGGGGTTGCACATGTGCGTGTGGCCTGTTATGGTGAACACCAAGTTACTCTCTTCTCTTGTCATAAATTACACATTTGTAACTGTCGTTCAAAATAAATTACGTGTATAATCAATTTAAATTCTTCTACTCTTTAAAATAATATTATAGTAGTCTGAACAATATGTGACAAGTTAAAATAGTGTGCCAGACCAGAACTCAAACTTAGATATTTGTCTTTCTTCAGAATAATAATTAATAATAATAATAATAATGAGATGTGAAGTTGAAGGTCTGAGTCTGTCTGTAAAATACAGACATACAGTTTTAACTTACGAGCTACTTACAATTGAATAGTCCACTGGCTTTCTTGCTTGCAGCACCTGTGGTCTCTGACACTTTTTCTGAGGCCACCTTTGTAGTGTCTTGAACGGCCTTCTGAACGCCTTGTCGTGTCTCATCCAGTGCCTTCATAAACACAAGACATGACAAGTATAATATTTGCAGCATTAATTAGACAGGCAAGTTTCAAATTTTAGAACTGCTTTGGTAACTAGTTATACTATTATAATAATAATTTAATGATGTTTTGAATGCACTTCTTTAACGAGTGCTACAGTTAAAGATCCAATGACAAAAGCTAGCAATTCTATTTGAATCAAGAAAATAATGCTAATGAGAAAGAAGAGCACACTACTAAGTTAAAATATGTTTCTAAATGTGAATTCTCCACCCCCAATGAACCATGGACTTTGCCATGGTGGCGTCACTTGAGTGCCTCAATGTTACTGATAGCCAATACCATTGGTACAACTGCAATGGAGGGGTATATGATGAGAGGTCACACAAATGTTTGGTTCCTGAAGAGGGGCAGTAGACTTGTTAGTAGTTGCAGGAGCAACAGTCTGTATGGTTGACTAATCTGGTCTTTTCATACAGTTGACATGGCCTTGTCTGCTGGTACTGCAACCGTTTGTTTCTGCCTAGTCAGTCAGTCAGGTTCTGGCTGTCACCTGTCATGTACCAGCAGAGCAGCAAGTTACATTTTTAGCTTTTTGTGTCTTCTTCATAGTTTAATTCTTAAATTCTGTGTATGTTTTTGTATTTATAAGGTGTAATCTCATATTTTAGTAGCAGTAAAGTGCAGTTTCATGTAGTCTGTAGCACAGTTCTCATTTCTTTTGAATGTCATTTTACAGTGTACTTCTTAAGTTAGTCATGCTGAGATGGATTGGCTGCAGTTGGCAAACAGCTAAAGGTTCTTGCAGCTACAGTCAGCTGTCTTCAGGCTGCTGTCTCGGATCAGAGAATCTGCTGCATCACATGGGCCACGTCAGGCATCACTTGTTTCACCCACGAGCCCAGCTGCCATGGCACCTTCCGAGCCCAGCTGCCATGGCACCTTCCAGTATACCCAATGCCGTGGATCTGAACTCGTCGCAAGTAATGTATCCGTGTCACTAGAGGTGGAGGTTCAACGTGGAGGCTGGCCGTCTAGTCTCACCCATTCACCGTGTGAGTGGATAGGTGCCTGCTCTTTCAGCAGGGTCTGAGCAAGCACATGGGGAGAGAGGTTTGCTAGTTATCAGGAGCTCCAGTCTCAGTTCATGTGGACAGCTAGTGGAAGTGGTGAAGACTGCTGGCCTTACATGTGCGGTCCCAAGCAGAGCTCACAGTTTTGAAGCACTGTTCTCCGAGTTGATTGGTTTGGAGCTGAGTGGAAGGTCTCAACCAAAGGCTTCATTGTTTCTGTGACAGTTTTGGCTCCAGTTTTCTGGACCTGCGTTATCAGGTAGAGAATTGTAGGACTCCCCTTGATAGGTCAGAGATGCACCACATAAAGGACGCAGCTAGTCAGGTAGCAGAGCACTTGTGGAGTCGACATGGGGGCTTTTTAGGCTACAAAGTAGTTTTAAGGTTCTCTGGTGAACACTCACCAGTTGCCACATACAGCACAACCATACCACATTCAGAGTAAAGACACTTCTACTGTCAAAATTTTATCAGTAAAGTGTCAAAGTGTCCACAACAAAGTTCCCCAATTTACTGCCCTCCAGGAAATTTGTCACATCCTAATTTTTCTCAGGACCAAGGGCTGACTGAAACCCAAAGTAGAAAGCTCTGAAATATTTGACGAACCATGGAATGTGTATTAGAAAGACAGAATAGATGCCATAGAAGTTGACAAAAACAGTTTCTCTATTGAGGGCAAATTTGAGTGTGACTGAAGTTATCTGGATGCATATAACAGGTCTAGGTGAATTCAAGTTAATTGTTGGATGTTTTTATTGGCCACCCGATTCCCTACACTGAGTAGCATGAAAACGCCCAGATCATGAAATATTAGTTGGAGACAATTTTAACCTATTGAGTATAGGCTGTGATGTCCACAGATTCACTGCAGTGGTACGCACAGGCTGTCTTGTGAAGCGCTTTTGAATACATTTTCTGAAAACTGGTTCGAGGGCCTACATGCAATGGAAATATTTTAGATCTTGTAACTACAAATAGGCCTGACCTTATCGATGGTGTGGATAGCAACAATAGTTATTTAAGTTAATAAATCCCTCAAGAAAGCCAGGAGAGTGTTTAGGTCAGAAATAGCAAATAAGCAATTGCTACTATCCCACTTAAACAATGAATGGACATCATTTGGTTGGACATCATTTAGTTCTGGTATGGTGGGCAAAGAGGAATCATGTACAAAGTTTAAACAAATTGTAAATCACACTTTGGAGAAGTATGTGCTAAGTAAGTGGACTAAGGATGGAAAGGACCCTCCATTATTTAACAAGAGACTGTGGAAAGTCCTGAGAAAGCAACTGCGACCATCGTACTCTAGTAGAAGCCAAGAACCAGAGAAAATTTTGGTACTATGTAAAATCAGTAAGCAGATCAAAGGCTTCTGTCCAGAGAATCACTGACCAGTCAAGGTGTGCCAATAGAAGATAACAAAAGGAATGCTGAAGTTTTAAATTTCACATTTAGGGAATTGTTCATGCGGAGATGATATTCAAGTATCGTATTGATGATCACAAAGGCTTTGTTGAAGGTCACTACTGCAGTTATGAGTGCTAATAAAACAAAATGTGAAAAAGTATTTCTCCAAAAATTTTGAACCGTTGTACAAGGAATTCAAGTAATTTTGTGCATCAGTTAGTTACCATGGACAAGATGTTTGCCACCACTTCACTAATTAATTCATGATGTACAATGGACCATACTCTTTCTTCTGATATTCCTATGGAAGTAGTTATTTTTTTGTTTTTGCCTGTTCATACAGTTTCGGGTTACCCTTCTTGTGGATCAGCTTCAAGATATTGGAGCAGTTTTGAGATTTGATCAAAGAATTTCTAGTCAAAGTTGCTGGAGAAACATTACCAAATAACTGACTTTTCTGGTTTTCCAGATTTTGGTCAGTTGACATACTTGACTCAGCACATCTGCTGTTATCATGGAAATGACCAGTTTTTTATTCTTTACAATAAAGATGAAGCTGAAAGAATATTGCATAAGTTAAACAAGGGGGAAAAGTTGTACTTTCCACATAACAAAAGAAAGAAATGCAGCATAACTGGTGTGTTGGAAGCTTCACAATGCTATGCATGGATGGTGTGGTTCTGCCACCAGCAAAATGTGTCAAAGGCTTTAGGACAGAAGACTATGCAAAACTTCACAACAAAAAAAATCATGAGCGTGATGTCACAATTGTTTACATTACATTCGCTTGAGCAGTTGCCAGTGAGCTCATGCGCGGTTCAGTTGCTTATGGGCAGTACCTTCTCCTGCTTCTGGCTTAAAGTGTGGCTGTTAGCTATATCGGCAGTAGCAACAAGCAGCCACATGCTACCAAGAAAAATTTTTCTCGTGCGCCCAAGCTGCCAGATTCACGCATGCGCCGATCAGTCTGAATGGTGGAGGGGAGCGGGTGATCCCCACTAGACCAGTATGTACCTGTTGCTGTTTCCTCTTCATTTACAGCTCTCATTTCAAATTAATACAAAACAGATTTCTGTGGCCGGAAACCACCAAGTGAATTAAAATACATTCACATGATCACGGAAGGCCAAAATACGTCATTAGTTACAGTTTTCTTATTTCCAAGTTTTTGGCAGTCGAATATTAATCGCCTTGCAGAACAATGAAGTTATTTTTGTCAGTTTGCTAAAGAAATTTGACTTTTATTAATCTTTAGTTGAAACAAAGCATTTCACTCCACACTATTAGCTGGTTTCAACTGTTCTCTGATTTGGAAGTGCACGTGTACATCTTACGGCACATACAGCATTACGCCATAATAAAGAATCAATCACAAGATAACACTGTAGTTGTGTACCACAAAAATTTACATCCCGAAAGCCACAATGAAAAGCTTAATGTCAGATGGGGACCTACTTCATCGAGAATCTCGACATATGAATGAGCACTTGAAGCCAAATTATGCATTTTAGTGTGGTTTACGAAATTCCGATGCTCTTAGAGTATCCTCTGATGTCTTGTTTCTTTTATGGCGTAATGTGAGATCTCTTAAGAGGAGATGGATGGCAAGTGGGATTCAAAAATCCGATTTTTAGACTTTAGGATATTTGAAATGCCTGGTCTTTCCAGCGTGAAACAGTTTTTGTTTTATATAAATACAACAATTTTTTCGTGAGATATGATGGTTTTCCAGATGCTCTGTGCAATCTGGAGATGGTGAATGACCGGATATGTGCAGAACAAGTCTATGGTCATAATGTCACAATTTATAAATTAGAGTGCATTGGGCATGCCCAGAAGGGAATGGGGTCCAGGTTGAGAAGATTATTGAAGAAAAAGTCAAAAATACTATTGGAAGAAAGGTGGTAAAGGTCGCCTGACAAATGTTGAAATAGGTAGATCACAGAATTAATATGGCTTGGCCATAAGAAGAAATGTTAGAAAACATGAAAAATGCTTCATGGGCTATCTTTTTACATAAGCTTTCCACAAAGGAAAATCCAGTGCACGGTCTTTGAACCTGAAACTTGGTGCAAGTACAGGAGACCACAAACATTCTCTACCTGCATCAGTAATGAATGAAATTAATCCCATATTTAGAGACCTTTGTAAACATACCTTGTTGAAGAAATGTCTTCATGGGAAAACCCAAAATTTAAATGAATGTGTGAATTCTGTCATTTGGAACCGGTTACTGAAAACTGTATTTGTTTAGCTTACAACCTTCATATTTGGTGTTTATGATGCTATTTTATGCTTCAATGATGGTGTAATTATGGGACGTTTTGGAATTATTGGGCATAAAATCTAGTGGAAATACTGCAAAATCCTTGGGGCATATAGATAAAGAGAGAATCTGTAAAGCAGATATTGCTAATTTAAAATGCACAAAAGACGCCAGACAGAAAAGAAGAGGGACCTAGACAAGAAAAGAAGATCAATATATTAAGATGATGCTCAGTATGGTGCAGGAAAATATTAGTGGTAATTCTCATCAGTAACTATACTAGAATTGCAATATTAAACTTTAAATGGATTTTTCTAAAAACTACATTTTTTTACTTTCAGGAACCATTATTTGATAAACTAATGGGGTTAGAAACATGAAATTTGGTCAGTTTGCACTGCAGATGGTAATTAGTTGTTATAAGTAAATTGAGAATCACCAAACAATCAGAAACTGTTTTATAATAATTAATGTACAAAAAAAGTTAAATTTTACTAGTGAAAGAATAATTTTTTTTCTTCGATCCATAAGAGGTATTATGTTCATTTTACTAGTAAATTGAAGCATACATGTTATATAAATGCAATAAAAATTTCATTGTTTTATCACTTAGAGTTCTTTTGAAAAGTGTACCTATTCAAAGGGTAAAATAGCATTGGCAGAACAGACGTACGAACACACGGGCTTCCTACGTCGTCTTAGTTGCGCACGCGCAGTAACGCCTGTTTTCTGGCAACTGCTGAAACGAACCTATTTCTAACAGGTAGTAGGAAAACATTGCGAATGGTAGTTTGAAAGGCATTACTTTTAAAGTAAATTTCGTTTTAAGCAAGATGAATTATGTTACGTGTGAGAATGTGCGACGAATTTCTTAAATCACAGAGAGTTTGACTCTCATTTAAAACTTAACACTTTGAGGACCAGCCACTCGGAAGAATTTCTAGCCCAGAAAACCAGACATGTATGTCATTATTAATGTTTTACTGGCCATTTGTGTGAGGTATCTGTTAGTATGACACGCAGGAAAAGACCAATATTGTAAGTGGAGGCTTACCTGTTCTTGTAACTTATTAATCTTTGACCAATATCATATGAGGAAGCCTAGCTTTTCTTGTAGATACACCATGTATATTAATTTAAATCATTAACTTTTCCTATCTGTGTGTTTGTGCTACTTAAAAGTGATGTTGCTATTGGCTGATTAAATCACGTGTCCTATGCTCTGAATATGTGCTATCATCGGCTGGCAAGATCACGTGACATGAGCTATGATTGGCTTATAAGAAAGCATCGCAATTTCGATTTCAATGTTTCGGAAACTAACGTGCTGTTTGTGATGGAATTCGAATTCATTCTTTCGTAATACGAAAATATGCAGCGTACATGTTGTTGCACATCAAAGACCTTTCAAAAATGTTTTTTTTATAAAGTGCTAGAAAGTTTTATGTTGGTGTATAAAACCTTAATCATTCAAAAGGGTTGATAACTTTTACAGTTCCGAGGGAAAGAATTCTGTCACTTAACACGCTAAAAGTGTATTTTTAACCGGAAAATCCGGAAATTTTTCTTTCCTTGTCCATATACACCTTGAATGAGATCAAACAAGATTCCTGCTGAAGTACTACTCATAGAATAAAACCTGATAAAATACTCATTTGCTGTCAAATTTTCAGAAACGACTCTGAAACAAACATAGACTTGCTCCATTTGGTACATGTCACAAATTTCATCCAATAAAATTGAAAAATATTCTGTAGTTTTCTTGCCCATAATTCCTTATGAAACTGCAGTCGCCATCCAATCAAGAATTTCATTTTGATTATTGTGGTGAGGCTATTTGTAATGATCTCTTTGTAACTAAGGTTTTGATTCTGCCCCATCTTCTGCTCAAGGTTTTACAAATGTCATGAAGTTGGGATTTTGAACATTTTTGCATCATTTTATGAGGAGACACTATGTCGACAGTCCTTCAATGTGCTGTTTATTTCAATAATGCAGGTCGATTAGCCATCATCTGTTTCAGCTGATGATATTGAGGGAACTAAGCTAGTATTTTCAACATTTTTAATGCAATTAGTATGAAAAGAATTTATTGCATGGGTCCTTATCCACACTGCTCCATGTTTCCAGTTTGAAAATCCACCATCTACCCCAACCTTTTTCGATTTTATGGGCTGCTTGTCAAAAGTGACAACTTTCACTTACACAGATTTGACAAATTCCTGTTATTGTTGGTTGATTGAAGTCTTGGATTAAGTTTTGTCTAATTTTTGAAAACTGAAGGCACTGAAAAGTTCCTTTCTCCTGATCCTAAAGACTGAAATATACTTTTATATGATACAATAATGTAAAAAAATTAACAAAAATATAAAAACAATATGAATTACACAGATGTTCTGCATACTATACATTTTTCATTTATATTTCAGGTATGTAATATATTTTGGAAGTTAAGAGTCAAGTTTGTGATAGATAAATTACTTATTAATATCACTTAAATGCTTTCTGTATACCACAGAAATTTAAACTACATACTTTGGAGTGTAAAATACCGGGCACATGGATTTATAGTGTTCTTCTCAATTTTGTGTAAATACAAATAATATACAGTATTCATAATTATTAGAAATTAAAAAACTGTAATTTTTATATTATACTTATGACTTTCACCGTCTGCTGCCTCAACAGATTCACCATTAAAGGTGCCAAGGCACACTGGTTTCAAAGATGTTGCAGAAGTCTCTTCTGTATTCTGTGCCTAACTGCCTCTCAGTACCAATCTATCCAGGACCATTTTGAGTGTTTCTACAGTGATACATTTCACAATGAAAAGGAAAGTTGAGATACAGCACTGTTCTCCTATTATAGACAGACACTTACTTTCTTATGATTCTTGACTCACTGGGACAATTTGGTAATAGCACAATACAAGTATTGAAGAAAAGACATATGTTCACTGATATTATTATGCTATAAGTGCACTGGACTACTGACTAGCTGTGGCTAAAGACAAACACTGTCCGACAGAGAATAATTTCACTAAGTCTATGTGTCATCCAATAAGTGCTTATTAGTCTGAAAAATGGCTTACTGCTTGTTTATGGAACATGCTCAGAATAAGCATCCGATTTCTGCAAAACAAATAAACTGATAAAAAACAAAATATAGCACACCTCTGTGCCCCTTCTCCTCCTTCCTTTTTTAAGTGTAAGTATGTCATTGTGATTGAAGTTAGCACAGATGTTCTCTCGGTGTACATCTAAGGGGCAATCAAAAAGTTTCCATTTGAGGGCACTGCTGCAGGTTATATGCAACATAGCACAACTCTGATTGGATATATAAGCACCGATGTGTGGGCAAGGTATTAGGTGGCATTCATGTCTTTGCAACGTGTGTGAGGTAAATGCAGAAATGAGAACAATGGTGACATTATTGCCAAATGTGTCTGAACAGGACCAATGTTCTGTTATTCTTTTCTCGGTTGCTGACGAACAAACACTGGTAGATGTCCATCAGAAAATCAAGAATGTGTCTAGGGCAACATGAAACGTCTGGGAAAACTGCAACAAAGGGTGCTGCTGTTTCATGACAACACATATTCTCATACTGAAAATGTCAGAACACAGAAGTTATTACAGTCAAGTGGGTAACTGTCAAGCACCTGACTTATAGTTCCAATCTCTCCCTATGCGATTATCATGCTTTCGGTCCCTTATAAAAGGGCTTAAAGGGTTAAAACAATTCCTGTCAGACTAAGATGTGTAGCAGCCAGTTACAGATTGCTTCATGCAGCACGACATGGTGTTTTACTATATGAGTATCTTCAACTTGGTGCATCGTTGGGATGATTGCCACAATGCTCATGGCGATTTTACATGACTGGCATAATGATTCAGGATGGTACAGCCTTCGAACAGAAATTTTTTTATCACCTCTTTGTATATTCCCTCAAATCCAGTGTGGGTATTTAATTCATTCTGAATTTTTTGAGTGAGTACAGCCACCTACTATACTCCACCAACCTTCCCAAGCATCTCTATTACACTTTTACAAGGGCTATATACAGACCTTTTAAAATCATAGCAGCAAGTTGCTGAATTTATTAGATGTCTCTTCTCATGACTACTAGGATATTAAACTCTGGAATAATACTTTTAGAACTGGTTGCCCCCTTTTAAAAAATCTAAGGCTTCTATTTGCCTTCACTTACATTCGTTTCACATGATCGTCCCATTTGATATTGTTTTTTAATATTACCCCAGCATAGGTACACAATGTCACATGTTCAAGATCTTTAACTGCATCTATTGGGCCATTCCTCTTTGCTGTAGGCAGTATCTTAAATTTATCCACATTTAAAGAGAGCCGCCATTTATTGCACCAAGTGGAAGTTTTGTACAAATATTTCTGCATTTCCTCATGACCATCCATCAATGTTAATTTCCTGTATACAACAGCACTGTCAGTGAACGGTCTTATATTGTTGCTAACCCTCTCCGATAAATTATGTATTCAGAGAACATTAGAGGTCCTATTATGCTACCTTGGGACACATCTTCTGTTACTTTAGTTTCTGTAGAACACTCGCCATCTTTTATAAAGTACTAGGTTCTGTTATTCAAATATTCACTGACTCAGTCACATGTCCAAAGACACTATGCCTGACCGTATTTTGGTTAGTAGTTGGCTGTGTGGTGTAGTGTCATACACTTTTAGGAAATCTAAGAAGATGGAATCTACCTGTTTACCTGCACCTGATGTCTACAAGAAATCGTTTAAGAATATAGCAAGCTGCACAGAATAAATCCTTCACTCATTGCAGAGTTTGTGCTGTTTTGAAACTTCCTGGTAGATTAGAACTGTGTGCCATATGGTGTCTCGAGCCCAATACCTTGCCTTTATTGGGCAATGCTCTTGCTGACTGGGTTAGACAGGTACGTTTCACAACCTGCCCTCACAGCTTCATTTCTGCTGGTACCTCTCTGATACTTTTCAAGCTTCACATGTGTGTTAGTCCAGCAACAAATGGCAGTGGAGCTTCTGTGAAGTTTGGGAAGCAGAAGACAGCTACTGACAGAAGTAAAGCCGTGACTGTCCCCTCAAGTCATACTCGGATAGGTACATCAATAAGACCACTACTGGCGAAGAGCAATGCAGTTTGACACACAGTTTTAATCTGCCAGAAGTTTCAAATGAAGCTGTATTTCACATAAAAGGTTTTTCTTGAATTGGTGCTGATTCCTTGAGAGATGCTCAGTTTCATCCATTAACATCATAATATTTGAGACACTTTAAGAGAAAATCTCTAGAGAATATTAAAAAGACAGGTCAATTGGACCTACCAATACTGGATGTTGGTCTCTCAATATGTTGTAATGATACTATGGTGTGTGACAACATACATGCACAAACAAAGGGATAACAGAACACTGACTATATTTTGGTGCCTATATTTTTTTTTTTTTTATTGTTAAATTGTGACTGACTGATGATCTGTAGCATAGCACGAGGTGCACTGTAGTTGAAATGTGGAAATTTAATTGTGAGTTGGATAATTCCAAATGTTTAACACAAAACTTGTGCTGACAAACTGATCTATAGTGTAACTCAAGGTCTAGCTTACGTTGAAAGCTGAACATTCGGTCGCTAGTTGCTAAGCAATATCGAAGGCTCCACAAAGACACCGTTAGTCCAGCTATTCGAATAAAAGGGGCAATGCGAGTACCTTGCCAGCCTCGTCGATCTTTGAGTCGATGGTAGTGGAGGCGGTTTTGATGGTGCTGTCGACCGCCTTTTCGGCGTCAGCCATGGTGGCATCAAAAGCGTCGACGGCCTGCTGCTTGGCAGTCTTGGTGGCGGTGGCGGCAGAGGTTGCGGCGGCTGTGGCAGCGGAGGTGGCGGTGCCGATGACTGCGCTCTCCAGCTCACTCTTGGTCTGCCAAAGCAGGTCACCCGTCTTCTTGCTCTGCTCCTCAAGAAGTGCCGCTGCTGCCTGCTTCTTTTCCACACCGATGCGCTCCAACTCTGACTTCTTCGATTCCACAGTCTGCTCTACTGTGGAGGTCAGCTTTGAGCCGATGTCCTTCAGTCCTGCAACGCATAATGATACATCTCAATTCACCAACCGACACTTTTTCATGTATGCCATGCACAGTCTCTTTGTGAATGGATGGTAGAGCAGGTCAATGGATCAGCTTAACTGGCAAGTTAGTCTCAGTTCCAAATAATGCTCTCCCTCCAGTTATCTGCAGGAAACGTACGGGGTGGTTGTTTGGCGAGAGACAATGAACACACATTGACATTTCATGTTCTGATATACGAGAGGTGTTCCATATTGATTTATGCTTTATTTTTTTCCGTCATTCATTGTGCGCCATTTGACTGGTCATCACAGTTGCAAATATGTAGTACAGAGTGATCCAAAAGTCAGTTAACACTTGAAAATGCACTAATTCACAGAATAATGTAGGCAGAGAGGTAAAACTTTACACACATGCCTGAATTGACAAGGGGTTTTACTGGAATGAAAAATGAATGCATAAACTGGCAAACAGATGGCGCTGGACAGCAACATGTCAGTGACGCAGCATGAGACTCAAGTATAAAATGAGCTATAGTGAGAGAGGGAGTCATAAGCGCCAGCACTTTTAGTGAAGCTTTACTATCAGAATGGAGAATCAGCTACTATAGCTTTATGATCCTGTCACCATAAGGAGGGTAACTGAATGGGTAAAGGTCCTGTGAAGCCACGGGATGTCTAGACCATCAACCCCATAGTGGGCAACCAAGCACACGTACTACTGCTGCCCAGACAGTTCAGGACAAAATGAAGACTTCGTTTCTGCATGGTGAAGTCAGCTCTCGGGAAGTCGCGCATCTTACTGCCATTCCATGTACCACTGTTTGGAGAGCACTAAGGCATACCCTCCAAAGAGATCTGCACAAAATTCACCATCATCATGAACTGTTGGCCATCGATTTTGTGACACATGGAGCATTTGTGGTGTGGGCACTTAAAAAGAAACATGGGGAAAGATGACGATTGGTCGTTGAACATGTTGTGGACCAATGAAGTCCATTTCACACTCTGAGGGTCTGCCACCACCCACAAATGCAGAATTGGGCTACCACATGTCCTACAACTGTTGTGGAAACCCTACTGCTTGAGGAGGCAGTCTAGGTGTGGTGTGGATTTATCACATCAGTTGTGATAGAATCTCTTCGTGGAAAAGCAGGGTGCTGCTTTTCACACTGCCTGCGTGACAGGTGCGAGGTCTGCTGATACATTACAGGAATCGCATCATCCCTAGCCTGCCTGAAAAACACCTGTTGGAAGGTACGACTTTTATGCAGGATGAGGTTCCACCCCATATTGCTACACATGTGAAAAATCTCTTGCGCACATCATTTGGCTAGGATCGTGTGCTGATCTGCCACTTCTGTCATTCTTGGCCTCCCAGGTCTCCAGACGTCAAACTGTATGACTACTGGTTGTGGGGTTACCTGAAGTCTCAAGTCTACTGCAATAATCTGTCCTCATTATGGATGGCGAAAGACAACATCCGACAGCAACTTCTCACCATACCTACTGATATATTACAGGTACTGATGATGAATGACAGCCGACATGTTGGACACTCGTTATAAAGAGCCTTGTCTTTGCTCAAAATCAGTTGTTATGCTAATTATTGCTTTTATGTCATATGAAACGTCATCTTTTGGTCATTTTGTGCATTTTTTTGGTTTCAACAAGACCTGCATGTCATTTCAAGGGCGTGTGGCAATTTTTACCTCCTACCTAGATTATTTCGTGAGGTATTGAATTTTCAAATGTTAACAGATTTTCAGGCCACCCTGAACCTTGGTCTAACCGTAGGTGGCACGACAATCACTAGAAGTGTAATCCCTGCAGAGTACAGCCTATTTTCGCAACTATTGTCACAATGTGAGTGCGCAGCATGGAGTATGAGTGTCAAGAACAGGACTGGACGACGAAATTTCTATGGAAGGAGGGTGTCATACAAAGAAACAGGTACGTTGGAGCTTAAATGGTTTCATGAATTTTTCTTTCAAAAATGGTGGATCTGGTAACATTATTACATTTGCAATTGGAAAAAATGTATATTTATTAGGTATGTCGCAACTGAAACTGGGCGTGTGGGAGGTTTTTTGAAAGATTGGAATAGTAAAGCCAAATCATAGGTAGGAGGAGAGTGCGCCGATTTGAAACTTTGGTGGGAGCTGAAAACTCTGTCCCATCTGTTACAAGGTTTCAATCTCCCAGGAAGTTTCAAGCCATAGGTTGGTGGTGTGGGCGGTCTTGTGCCACGGATGGAGGGACGTCTGATCTCCAGAATCATTTAGTGATGCCACAGGGGCAGCCCCGGATCTACGATAATTCCGAGCCAGCGCCCAGGCTTGATGGTGCTCTCCCTCCCCCCCCCCCCCCCCCCCCCCCCTCACTCGAGCGTTTGGGATGGGGCGAGCCAGGCCTAAAATTAAAGTGTCCTGTGGTGCCTCTCCTGCTTCCAGTCGGCCGGTCTCACATCCCACCCCCGTTACAGAAAACTCAAATTAATACTGGGTGGGATTATTTGTGATCGAGAGAATAAGAACTCCTCAGAAAATCTGCATTCTTCGTTGCCTATTACTTAACAACGTTCTCTTTTGCGTGACATAAATTTAAATATAGGTAACATAAAACCAGTAAAGACAAGAGACAATCAAGACAGTACACATTTGTTCAATCTTTAGGTTCCAGCATTTTTCTCTCTAATCTTGCCACGGCTAGACACTGCGTGCCTTCCTTTCGGCGAAAGAATCTATCATCAAGGTTCGTCAAACGCTTTCTTAAATGAAAAATCAAAATGGTGTAGGCTAATACTGAAAAAGTTATTAATACGAATAGTAACCAAGAGTGATGTGGTTTCACGATTTGATTACACGTCTGTTTTGTCACAGTTTGTTTGTTTTGTTTTGCTTTAGGGCGCAAAAAACAGCTGGGGTCATACGCGCCCAAGTCAAAGCTAGAGAACACGAACAAAGAGTGGAGTGAAACGACTATGCGTCAGTCCCAATCGACAGAATAGGAGACAGTTAAAATCAGGTACGTGGAAAAAGGGCAAAAAAAAAAATACCATACATTAATGAAATAGGCCTTTCTAATTTTGGAGCAATTGCAACACATGCCAAATAAGCGAGACTGTTTTGACACAAATGGTCATTTTTATCTACCTCATTTACATGAATAACATGACAGAAAATAATTCACGAAGTACCAATATCAAATGCCCATTAGGCCGGTTACAAGTAAAAAGTTTTATGTTTGGAAATAGTTTCTCATTTCATTCATATGCTCCAGTTCATCAAGCATGAGATCGAAAAGTAGTAGTAATACTACGAAATTTTTATATAAATTTGGAATCGTCATATTCTTCCACATAACTTGTGTGACGTCCCAGTTTTTTCTCCTTCCTCGTTCTAACAACCAGTCTTGTCACCACTAATTCATCGGTTAACTTCACTAACCCTGCTAGAATCACCGGTTTAACCTGAGTTTATTCTCTGGTTAGACGTTATTACGCTTTCGTGCAACGCATTGTCCACGCTATTCCGAGAATAGAACGTAAGCGGCTGCTAATCGGGGATTGTAGAACTGGCCTTAGTAATGTAGTGATTTGATAAAAATTTTCTGTCCAAATTTTATTTTCTTGGATACATTGAGAAGACAATATGTAACCTTTCTTACCTGTTATTCGTCTTAATCGTTTATTTCCACTCTGTTGGTCTGAATCTGTGAATTTCGCTAGTAATTATAACAACGCTTGTCATTCGCACACCCAATCAACCACATAAAAAGCAGTTATTGGTATGCACCCGTAGGTTATTTCGGCTCAGCTCGTACAGCCCTGTACCCTTTTCTCGGCGGGTTAAATTCTTTATTCTGGAGGAAGTTCCATGCGGCTTTTCGCGGATGATGCTGTAGTATACAGAGAAGTTGCAGCATTAGAAAATTGCAGCGAAATGCAGGAAGATCTGCAGCGGATAGGCACTTGGTGCAGGGAGTGGCAACTGACCCTTAACATAGACAAATGTAATGTATTGCGAATACATAGAAAGAAGGATCCTTTATTGTATGATTATATGATAGCGGAGCAAACACTGGTAGCAGTTACTTCTGTAAAATATCTGGGAGTATGCGTGCGGTGCGATTTGAAGTGGAATGACCATATAAAATTAATTATTGGTAAGGCGGGTACCAGATTGAGATTCATTGGGAGAGTCCTTAGAAAATGTAGTCCATCAACAAATGAGGGGGCTTACAAAACACTCGTTCGACCTGTACTTGTGTATTGCTCATCAGCGTGGGATCCGTACCAGGTGTGGTTGACAGAGGAGATAGAGAAGATCCAAAGAAAAGCGGCGCGTTTCGTCACAGGGTTATTTGGTAGGCGTGATAGCGTTACGGAGATGTTTAGCAGACTCAAGTGGCAGACTCTGCAAGATAGGCGCTCTGCATCAAATGGTTCAAATGGCTCTGAGCACTATGGGACTCAACTGCTGTGGTCATAAGTCCCCTAGAACTTAGAACTACTTAAACCTAACTAACCTAAGGACAGCACACAACACCCAGCCATCACGAGGCAGAGAAAATCCCTGACCCCGCCGGGAATCGAACCCGGGCGTGGGAAGCGAGAACGCTACCGCACGACCACGAGATGCGGGCGCGCTCTGCATCGCGGTGTAGCTTGCTGTCCAGGTTTCGAGAGGGTGCGTTTCTGGATGACGTATCGAATATATTTCTTCCCCCTACTTATACCTCCCGAGGAGATCACGAATGTAAAATTAGAGAGATTCGGGCGCGCACGGAGACTTTCCGGCAGTCGTTCTTCCCGCGAACCATACGCGACTGGAACAGGAAAGGGAGGTAATGACAGTGGCACGTAAAGTGCCCTCCGCCACACACCGTTGGGTAGCTTGCGGAGTATAAATGTAGATGTAGATGTAGAGACATCACGTACACTATGCACGCATTCAAAAACCAACTTATGATTCGTTCAGGAATCAACTTAGAATGTGTTCAAAAATCAGCAGGGATGCGTTTCAAAATCACATGAATAATCGATAAACTGGATGGTAGGGGCTTTGTGAAACAAGGGTTTTTTCTTCAAGAATTTGAATTTGGCGCTTCCTGAAATTGCCGCCGGGGGCAGATACTCCGGTTTGTCCCTCCACCCCCACCCCGCCCTGCACAAAAAATATTACAACGGTTGAGTACCTGTCCGTAAATCGTTTTCGACGGCAGCGGAAATGTTGCAGCTGTGTCAGACCAATCCATTCAGTTAAAGAAGTCATCAGTTTTGGTCGTATGCCCTGCAACTGTTTCCGCCGCCATTTTTCCGAATCCAGAAAACGGCATATACATATACAAAAAGAAAACTAATTTGATACTTGTGTATAAAATTAGGATACGTGCTGTTCGCAATTTTATATGCCCACGGCGGCTTTTTCTCAAAGTGGAAATAAATTATCAGTGTCTTTACTGTATCAACAAATACCTACAGCGAAACAGATATTCTGTTCACGTGGTCTGTAATTTCTACGGAATGGGCGGCAGAGTTATCAAAAAATGACTCTGAGCACTATGGGACTTAACATCTGAGGTCATCAGTCCCCTAGAACTTAGAACTACTTAAACCTAACTAACCTAAGGACATCACACACATCCATGCCCGAGACAGGATTCGAACCTGCGACCGTAGCGGTCGCGCAGTTCCAGACTGAAGTGCCTAAAACCGCTCGACCACACCGGCCGGCCACAGCTATCATGTTGGCACCAAACAGGTTTCCTTGTGTTCACTGGGATGTGTTCCAGTATCTGCAGCAACAAATGTGTAAGGAATCCTAGATAGCGTCTGCTTAAAGACTTCCATTGTTGTTTTATCCACTTTCTACAGACAGCGTGGAATTTTCACTAACCAGCAGTGCGTTTTGCGAAAACTGATATGCTCGTGGTTTGCAAACGATGGTTCATCTGCAGATAAAATTAATGCTAGAAACACCCCATCATTGTGGAGTTTTCGTAAACCCAGTCAGAGAAATATAAACTATTTTTTAAAACCATTTCCATGAAACTGTCGGCGGAGCGAAATTTAGTAAGGACGAAATGCGTTGGAATGTAGTATTCGCAGTACACTGTGTCTAATCCCAGTCGAAAATTCAAGCTGCCTCGTAGTCACATGAAGATTGTGTGGTACCGCTGCGAAAATGTTAGTTGCATTTTCTCGTCAGTCGCTGTTCTTTTTTTGTTGGCGTATTTTATTTTTCATACTTCTAGTATTTGTATTTTTTTTAATAATATTGGCAAAGACAAATGGAGAGGCACGATCAGGACACCTCTCAGCATACAGCCGTACCGCTGCTCCAACAGTTTGCCACCCACCATCGTAATAGAGTACTGTACCGACGTTTCCGTCGCTACGACAGCAGAGCACAGATAGATGGGTTTCAAGCGCGCTGATAAACAGAGGGACGGCACCTGAGTCACGTTCTTGCTTACATATGGCAAAATACAGCAGACGTTAGTGTGACGTCTTCTCCTGACCTGGGACCATTGGTTTGTGGCAGTAAAGTGAGTTTCGTAATTCGGTAACTATAAAATGTAAAATTTTTTGCGTACGTCAGAAAATTCGCCACATTCTCCATAAAAAACAAATAAATCACCGCAACGGACAGTCCATATCCATTTAACTGCCGTCCGGCTCTAGATTTATGTGCCCGGTCACTCGCTCAAGAAATGCATGCTATCCTGACGTTCCCATCTTCTTCCTTCCAGATATGTGCCCGGCCGAGTATTACGCTGCATACATGCTCTGAAATGAAATGATCGTATGGCATTGTTGGCCGGGATGCCCCTTGCGGGGAAGTCCGGCCGCCGTATTGCAAGTACTTTTTAGCTGACGCCACTTCGGCGACTTGCAAGTCAATGATGATGAAAGACACATATCACCCAGCCATCACGAGGCAGAGAAAAATCCCAGACCTTGCGGGGAATCGAACCCGGGACACCGTGCGCGAGACGCGAGAACGCTACCGCAAGACCACGAGCTGCGGACCATGTTGTTGTTGTGGTCTTCAGTCCTGAGACTGGTTTGATGCAGCTCTCCATGCTACTCTATCCTGTGCAAGCTTCTTCATCTCCCAGTACTTACTGCAACCTACATCCTTCTGAATGCGCTTAGTGTATTCATCTCTTGGTCTCCCTCTACGAATTTTACCCTCCGCGCTGCCCTCCAATGCTAAATTTGTGATTCCTTGATGCCTCAAAACATGTCCTACCAACCAATCCCTTCTTCTAGTCAAGTTGTGCCACAAACTTCTCTTCTCCCCAATCCTATTCAATACCTCCTCATTAGTTACATGATCTACCCACCTTATCTTCAGCATTCTTCTGTAGCACCACATTTCGAAAGCTTCTATTCTCTTCTTGTCCAAACTAGTTATCGTCCATGTTTCCCTTTTTAAATTTTCTAACCTACCTGCCCGATTAAGGGATCTGACATTCCACGCTCCGATCCGTAGAACACCAGTTTTCTTTCTCCTGATAACGACGTCCTCCTGAGTAGTCCCCGCCCGGAGATCCGAATGGGGGACTATTTTACCTTCGGAATATTTTACCCAAGAGGACGCCATCATCATTTAATCATACAGTAAAGCTGGATATCCTCGGGAAAAAATACGGCTGTAGTTTCCCCTTGCTTTCAGCCGTTCGCAGTACCAGCACAGCAAGGCCGTTTTGGTTAATGTTACAAGGCCAGATCAGTCAATCATCCAGACTGTTGCCCCTGCAACTACTGAAAAGGCTGCTGCCCCTCTTCAGGAACCACATGTTTGTCTGGCCTCTCAACAGATACCCCTCCGTCGTGGTTGCACCTACGGTACGGCCGTCTGTATCGCTGAGGCACGCAAGCCTCCCCACCAACGGCAAGGTCCATGGTTCATGCTCTGACGATAAAAGACGAGTACATGCCTACCGAGACGTCGCGGGATTAACGAGAACTGATGCTGCATTACACCCGATAAGACTTTATTGCATCACATTATTGTTCTTGTTGTGGTCTTCAATCCTGAGACTGGTTTGAAGCAGCTCTCCATGCTACTCTATCCTCTGCAAGCTTCTTCATCTCCCAGTAACTACTGCAACCTAAATCCTTCTTAATCTGCTTAGTGTATTATCTTTTGGTCTCCCTCTACGACTTTTACCCTCCACGCTGCCCTCCAATGCTAAATTTGTGATCCCCTGATGCCTCAGAACATGTCCTACCAACAGATCCCTTCTTCTGGTCAAGTTGTGCCACAAACTCCTCTTCTCCCCTATTCTGCTCAGTACTTCCTCATTAGTTATGTGATCTACCCATCTAATCTTCAGCATTCTTCTGTAGCACCACATTTCGAAAGCTTCTATTCTCTTCTTTATCGTCCATACAAAGACTTTCAGATACGACTTCCTGACACTTAAATCTATACTCGATGTTAACAAATTTCTCTTCTTCAGAAACGCTTTCCTTGCCATTGCCAGTCTACATTTTATATCCTCTCTACTTCGACCATCATTACTTATTTTGCTCCCCAAATAGCAAAACTCCTTTACTACTTTAAGTAGTAATTCCCTCAGCATCATCCGATTTAATTCGACTACATTCCATTATCCTCGTTTTGCTTTTGTTGATGTTCATCTTATATCCTCCTTTCAAGACACTGTCCATTCCATTCAACTGCTCTTCCAAGTCTTTTGCTGTCTCTGACAGAAATAACAATGTCATCGGCGAACCTCAAAGTTTTTATTTCTTCTCCATGGATTTTAATACCTACTCCGAATTTTTCTTTTGTTTTCTTTACTGCTTGCTCAATATACAGATTGAATAACATCGGGGAGAGGCTACAACCCTGTCTCACTCCCTTCCCAACCACTGCTTCTCTTTCACGCCCCTTGACCCTTATAACTGTCACCTGGTTTCTGTATAAATTGTAAATAGCCCTTCGCTCCCTTACATTACCCCTGCCACCTTCAGAATTTGAAAAAATAGTATTCCCGTCAACATTTTCAAAAGCTTTCTCTAAGTCTACAAATGATATAAACGTAGGTTTGCCTTTCCTTAATCCCTGCATTATGTAATGTAAATTTTTAGAAGGCAAGGCTAAGTGAAAATACCAATTTTTAGAAGGTAAGGGTAAGTGATACCATGACGATAGGAGTGGAAAGAGGATGCGCGCATTTTCTTAATCGTTTATAGGCTGCCATAATATCCCTTTCGGCCCTCGATAACTACCACAAGCGATTTGAAAGTATCCGCGATCAAATAACTCCTAGGACGGAGAGTTCAAACGGTGCAGCCGTTCTGTGGCGTCATGGCCGCGGGACGTTATTAACCGTGGCTCCGGAAGCGATCTGGCGCCAGCTGAAATCCTTTGGGATAGCGTCACTGATGGAAATAAACTGACCGACACATCACGCGAGGTATTCGCAGAAAGCAGGCTCGCGCGTTAATGATACGTCTGCCCGTCGCCCCTCTGACCTCTGACCTATCATACCACACTCGTACACGCCACTCGGCCACATTTACTTTATCTTTATCCTCATTCTCTCCTTTCGAAGTCGGCAAGTGGTCCTAACAAAAGCCCTGGGTGCAACTGTTCTGGTAAAATGAATATACTCGTGTATTCTTTATCGTTAGTCGTATACTACAGCACCGCCAGGGATTTCCCGAGACCAGATACGACATAATATTTTGTATGAACATCAATATAACATCGGAACAATGGTATCGCGAGGTATAATATGCTACACTATTACCTAAGATAAATGCGTTCACTTCAAATATAAAGCAAAATAAGGAAATTTCTTGATTGCATGAACCAACTTAAGATCACGAAGAAACATAAGTAAAAAAAGGGCAAATATCTCAAATACAAATAAAAAAACCTGCCTTAACAAATGCCACACATACAGGGAGTGGGCAAAAATATGAAAACACCAAAAACGCAACACATTACTATGCCTAATACTCTATAGAAAGAAAATTGGCGTTCTACGGATCGGAGCATGGAATGACAGATCCCTTAATCGGGCAGGTAGGTTAGAAAATTTAAAAAGGGAAATGGATAGGTTATAGTTAGATATAATGGGAATTAGTGAAATTCGGTGGCAGGATGAACAAGACTTCTGGTCAGGTGACTGCAGGGTTATAAACACAAAATCAAATAGGGGGAATGCAGGAGTAGGTTTAATAATGAATAGGAAAATAGGAATGCGGGTAAGCTACTACAAACAGCATAATGAACGCATTATTGTGGCCAAGATAGATACGAAGCCCACGCCTACTACAGTAGTACAAATTTATATGCCAACTAGCTCTGCAGACGATGATGAAATGTATGAAATGTATGATGAGACAAAAGAAATTATTCAGGTAGTGAAGGGAGACGAAAATTTAATAATCATGGGTGTTTGGAATTCGACAGTATGAAAAGGAAGAGATGGAAACATAGTAGGTGAATATGGATTGGGGCTAAGAAATGAAAGACGAAGCCGCCAGGTAGAATTTTGCACAGAGCATAACTTAATCATAGCTAACACTTGGTTCAAGAATCATGAAAGAAGGTTGTATACATGGAAGAACCATGGAGATATTAGAAGGTTTCAGATAGATTATATAATGGTAAGACAGAGATTTAGGAACCAGGTTTTAAATTGTAAGACATTTCCAGAGGCAGATGTGGACTCTGACTACAATCTATTGGTTATGAACTGCAGATTAAAACTGAAGAAACTGCAAAACGGTGGGAATTTAAGGAGTTGGGACCTGGATAAAATGAAAGAACCAGAGGTTGTACAGAGTTTCAGGGAGAGCATAAGGGAACAATTGACAGGAATGGGGGAAAGAAATACAGTAGAAGAAGAATGGGTAGCTTTGAGGGATGAAATAGTGAAGGCAGCAGAGGATCAAGTAGGTAAAAAACGAGGGCTAGCAGAAATCCTTGGGTAACAGAAGAGGTACTGAATTTAACTGATGAAAGAAGAAAATACAAAAATGCAGTAAATGAAGCAGGCAAAAAGGAATACAAACTTCTCAAAAATTGAGATCGACAGGAAGTGCAAAATGGCTAAGCAGGGATGGCTAGAGGACAAATGCAAGGATGTAGAGGCTTATCTCACGAGGGGTCAGATAGATACTGCCTACAGGAAAATTAAAGAGACCTTTGGAGAAAAGAGAACCACTTGCATGTATATCAAGAGCTCAGGTGGGAACCCAGTTCTAAGCAAAGAAGGGAAAGCAGAAAGGTGGAATGAGTATATAGAGGATCTATACAGGGGTGATGTTCTTGAGGACAATATTATGGAAATGGAAGAGGATGTAGATGACGATTAAATGGGAGTTATGATACTGCATGAAGAGTTTGACAGAGCACTGAAAGACGTAAGTCGAAACAAAGCCCCGGGAGTATACAACATTCCATTAGAACTACTGACAGCCTCGGGAGAGCCAGTCCTGACAAAACTCAACCATCTGGTGAGCAAAATGTATGAGACAGGCGAAACACCCTCAGACTTCAAGAAGAATATAATAATTCCAATCCCAAAGAAAGCAGGTGTTGATAGATATGAAAATTACCGATCTATCAGTTTAATAAGTCACAGCTGCAAAATACTAACGCGAATTCTTTACACACGAATGGAAAAACTGGTAGAAGCCGACCTCTGGAAAGATCGATTTGGATTCCGTAGAAATGATGAAACACGTGAGGCAATACTGGAATTAGATTAGGAAATGAGGCACTTAAAGTAGTAAAGGAGTTTTGCTATTTGGGGAGCAAAATAACTGATGATGGTCGAAGCAGAGAGGATATAAAATGTAGACTGTCAATGGCAATGAAGAAGAGAAATTTGTTAACATCGAGTATTGATTTAAGTGTCAGGAAGTCGTTCCTGAAAGTATTTGTATGGAGTGTAGCCATGTGTGGAAGTGAAACATGGACGATAAATAGTTTAGACAAGAAGAGAATAGAAGCTTCCGAAATGTGGTGCTACAGAAGAATGCTGAAGATTAGATGGGTAGATCACATTACTAATGAGGAGGTATTGAATAGAACTGGGGAGAAGAGGAGTTTGTGGCACAACTTGACTAGAAGAAGGGATCGGTTGGTAGGACATGTTCTGAGGCATCAAGGGATCACCAATTTAGTACTGGAGGGCAGGGTGGATGGTCAAAATCGTAGTGGGAGACCAAGAAATGAATACACTAAGCAGATTCAGAAGGATGTAGGCTGTAGTAGGTACTGGGAGATGAAGAAGCTTGCACAGGATAGAGTAGCATGGAGAGTTGTATCAAACCAGTCTCAGGACTGAAGACTACAACAACAACAACAATACTCTATAGGACCGTTGGCATCCAAAACAGCTTCCAGTCGTCTCGTAATTGATAAAGACAGAACCTATACGGTTTTCAAGCGAATTTCATACCATTCTTCCTGAAAAATACAGGCAAGTTCAGGTAACGATGATGCAGAGGGATATTGATCACACACCCTTCTCTCCAAAGTAGACAACAACGGCTCAGTAACATTGACATCTGGGTACTGTGGTGTCCAGGCGAGATGCGACAGTTCATCCTCGAGCTTAAAAAATCAGGCCCGGACGATATGAGCTGTGTGAATAGGGACCCTGTTGCCTTGGAAAACAGCATCACAGTTGGGGAACAAATAGTGTACTATGGATGGACCTGATCAGCCAAAGTGCGCAAATAATCCTTGCCAGTAATTCGAGCTTCTAGAGTAACCACGGGGCCCATAGAATCCCACGATAGGACTGCCCAAATCACCAACGGACCCCTGCCATATTTCACTCTTGGCACCAGGTAGTCTGCATCGTGGTCTTGGAACGTGATACGCCAGGCGCAAACTGGACAGAAGTTGGAAACAACCTCAAACAAGACTCATCCCACCAAATGGCTTTCTTCTATTGCTGCACAGTCCGGATTTTATGGTTTGGGCACTACGTTTTCCGTATAATGCCATTTGCATCACTGATGTGTTCTTTAGGAATTCCAGCTCGCCCTGCAATTCCTTTGTGTTGTTTTGGTGCTGACAGGGTTCGAGAGTGTGACATTCGGTTTTGCAGTGGCTTTGCAGCTCTTGTCGCCTAATTTTTCATCACAATCCTCTTCAATGACCGTCTGTCATGATCACTCAACACACACTTTCATCCACTTTGTGATTTAGCGGACGATGTTTTCGGCTTTCCTTGTTTGAGGTATAAATCTTCGATACGGTGCCTCTTGAAACACCAAACACTTCGGCTGCCTTGGTTACGGAAGCACCCACCGCACGAGCGCCAGCAATGTGCCCACGTTCGAATTCACTTAGCTCCAACATAATGCACTCACGATTACAAAGAGCACTGTTCTGACCACGACTGACATTAGCAACGTATTAAGGAGTTTGCACAGGTGCCGTCCGTGTTCAACAGCGCCCCCCCCCTTCCCCCCCCCCTCCACCCGGCCCCTCCCCAGGCTTGGCTAGCATCTGCATTTACGAGGGTCACTCCAAAAGAAATGCATACTATTTTTTAATCCATCTTTTATTCTACATGTTTGAAAGTTTTACAGTGTATAGATACATCCCTTAGGATCAATATTTTCATTTCTCCACGTAATTTCTATCCCTCTCAACTGCCTTACGCCATCTTGAAACCAGCGCCTGTATACCCGCACAGTAAAATTCTGGAACAACTTGTTGGAGCCACTGTTTAGCAGCGTGCACAAGGGAGTCATCATCTTCAAACCTTGGTCCACGAAGAGAGTCTTTCAGTTTTCCAAAGAGATGATAGTCACATGGAGCCAGGTCAGGACTGTAAGGCAGGTGTCTCAGTGTTGTCCATCAGAGTCTTGTGATCGCTTCCTCGGTTTTTTGACTGACATGTGGCCGTGCATTGTCGTGCAACAGCAAAACATCCTCCTTTTGCCGATGTGGTCGAACATGACTCAGTCGATCTTGAAGTTTCTTCAGTGTCGTCACATATGCATCGGAATTTATGGAGGTTTCACTTGGCATGATGTCCACAAGCAAGAGTCCTTCGGAACCGAAAAACACCATAGCCATAACTTTTCCAGCAGAAGGCGTGGTTTCGAATTTTTTTCTTGGGTGAATTTGCATGATGCCACTCCATTGATTGCCTCTTCGTCTCTGGTGAAAAATGATGGAGCCATGTTTCATCACCTGTCACAATTCTTCCAAGAAATTCATCTCCACCATTCTCGTACTGTTCCAAAAGTTCGCTGCATACCGTTCTTCTTGTTTCTTTGTGAGCTGTCAACATCCTGGGAACCTATTTTAACGCCAACACTTTCAGTATTCTGCAAACACTTCCTTCCCCTATCCCAAAGTAGCGTGACAATTCGTTCACTGTGATGCGTCTGTCAGCAGTCACCAGTTCGTTAACTCTCTACACATTGTCTGGAGTGTGTGCAGTACGAGGCCTGCCGCTGCGAGGACAATCCTCAATATTGTCGTGCCCGCTTTCATCACGTAACCTGCTTGCCCACCGACTAACGGTACTGCGATCGACAGCAGCATCTCCATACACTTTTTTCAACCTCTTGTGGATGTTTCCCACGGTCTCGTTTTCACAGTACAGGAAATATATGATAGCACGTTGCTTCTGACGAAGGTCAAGTGTAGCAGCCATCTTGAAGACATGCTGTGACGGCGACACTCACGGGAACAGATTGAACTAAGCTTGAAGACAAGCGGGAAGGATGTGTCTACACACTGTAAAACTTTCACACATGCAGAATGAAAACTGTATTTTTACAAAAATAGTGTGCATTTCTTTAGGAGTGACCCTCGTATGTTAAGGCATGCACTTCTCGCTGTTTCCATTTTTTGATGTACCGGTATCGTTATTACCAGCAAACTTAACTTCGTAACGAAATATTGTAATTATCCGAACTCGAACTATTCTTTTTCTTAGAGACTGCATACAATTATTGTGTAGGTATTTACTAAGAAGCTGATTTCTCTCTAAGAGTTTCTGAGGCTCAGACATTCCAGGAATGCCGCTCACGAGGTATTCATACAGTCCTGTTTACTAATAAATTCTTGCCTGTTTACATAACCAACAGAAAAGGTTTCAAGGTCCTCATATCGCAACCACGTTAAAAATGTTTGTGAAGTGAAAAAACGTGAATTAAGAGCTGTTAAGTGTGTTGGTGAAAAATGCTCTATCATTCCTGGCACACCGTGGAATCTCCCGCAAAAATTTGCAGCTCATTGCTGCCTTTGTGCTAACTCTGCCTCGCTCTAATGCTGCTGGAGAAACAATGTTCTTTGTTACAAATTCTTTATGGACTGCTGAAAAGAAAACGTTCCGTGTGGTAACTGTTAAGGAACTACAGTAATTATAACTAAGACCCATTTTCAGGATATTTCATGTCCTTATTTTTACAAAATTCTATTTGAAAATATCAAACTCCTGAATGACATACATTCTGCAACAACAAAAAAGAGTTTACAGCAACTACTCTCGGCAGAACTTCGTGACCAATTGTGAGTGAGAAATAAGTAACCTACGTAAGTAATAATCATCGTCTACCCTAGTTAAGAACCTAGTTATATGAAAGTGAGATATTGTGTTTGTGTGTGGCAACAGAAGAGCGGAATATATAAAATTACTTGGAACTATGGCAAATTCTCTATAGGTCAGTCTGGCAGGACACCACGTAAGTGTGAAACTTAGAAAGGGAGACTATTTTTACAGACCACCTGCTTAAAGAAGGTCATAGTTGCAAGGTGGGTCTTGAAGCATTACATCACATCCATAAAGGCAGGAAGATGAACTGCCTTGACATTTTGGAAATTAGTAAACACATGTCCATCAACCCAAGCTTACGGTTAGTACTGAACGATCAGATACAGTTCCCTTATTCACCACTTCTAACTGCAGATACTACTCATAATCCCTCCAGGACATGTAGAAAATTGCGCCCTCACTCACATGTCCTATTTTCGTTTCAGTTACTATAATATCCCTCACTGTGTTAAAAAAATTACTTTGCATAATCGGAGCTCCTTCACTTACCTGCGTAATATCACTCTTATATCTTATCTGTTTGTAATTGAGCACCTATTAAAGACAAGTTTATTTTGCTCACCCACATATTTAGAATAAGTCATCGCATTTTATGGTTCAATTATTTTCTTCTATGTGCAACTTCGTAATTTGCCCATAGTTCATTAGTTAATGTGCACATGTTTTATCTTAGTTAAATAATCTGACTTCAAATTTACACTGAAATTATCCTTCTTGTTTTATTCCTAACTCTAACACCAACGTTTTTCATCTCTGGAAATGCAGATCATCTGCAGATGCACTAGTTTAAAATCTTTGATCTAGCAAAATTTCACTGCGTCACGCTCTTTTATTTATGCATGATGATGGCGTAACAGCCGAAAACCGGTTCATGTAACAAATAATAAATATTGTAGATTATTACACCAGTGTTTGTGTTTCATTCATAATAAAACAAAAGAATATTTACTCGATTAGTAATGCACATTAATTTTTTTTTCGTGTGAGTTTTAACACAAGGTACAAGATCTACGTAGCTGTAGCGCAAAACCAAGTATTTTAACACAAAGCTAAAATACGGATATAGTATTAATGAAAGTTTCCATAATATGTCGATTCATTTCAACTTCTAATGTGTATCCCATATTTTGAATTTGGAAATATATTCACTCTATCCTATTCTTCGACCCCCCACGAACCATGGTCGCGGTGGAGTATCTTGTGTTTCATGTCTGCGACGTTTGTCTTCCAAGTTTCACATCCATACAGACCTACACTTCAAACAAAAACCTGCACGAAAGACATCGTAACAATTACATTTATATTCGATGTTAACACATTTCTCTATTTTAGAATCGCTTTTTTGCTACTGCCAGTCTGAATTTCGGCCATCGTCAGGCATTTTGCTGATCAACTGCTAAACTCAGCTACTTCTTGTAGCGTCTCGTTTCCTAATCTAATTTCCTCAGCAACCCCTTGATTTAATTCAACTAAATTCTATTACCTTTACTTCATTGTTGTTGATGTTACCTTATAATCTCTTTTCAAGACACTATCCATTCCGTTAAACTGCTCTTCCAAGTCCTTTACCGTCTCTTGATAGAGTTATAATTTGACAACCACAAAGTTTTTATTTCTTCTGCCTAAACTTTAATGTTCTGTCCAAATTTCTGTGTGGTTTCCTCTACTGCTGGTCTAATGTACAGACTGAATAACATTGGGGCTAGACTAGAACCTGGTCGCACTCCCTGCTCAGCTACTGTTTCCTTTTCATGTCCTTCTATTCTTATAAATGCAGCTTGGTTTCTCTAGATAACATTTCTCTGCCCTCAGTCTATCTTCTAACGTAATTCCTGGAGTCAGTACTGCCTTGCGTGTTCCTACATTTCTCCAGCACCGTGATTCATTTTCTTCGTGTCGGCTTCTAGCAGTTTTTCAACTTCTGTAAATGATTCCTGTCAGAATTTTGCAACAACAGCTTACTAAACCGAGGGTTCCATAATATTCACACCGTTCAGCAACTGCCTTCCCTACAACTGGAGCTATTACTTTCCTTTTGAAGTCAAAGCGTACTTCTCCCGTCTCAAATATTTTGCGTCAGGAATAGTTTTGTCGGCGTATATTATTCCAAGGAGCTCAGTAATTCTGAGGGAATGTCGTCTACTCCAACTGCGTTGTTTCGACTTACGTCTTTGTTATTCTCGCAGCAACGTAACTACCATGTCAACATCACCTACATTCTCTCTCATTTGCACAATACTATCCTTAAGGACCTTTTCTTTCTACTACCCAACTATATTCCTTCCACCTGTCAGCCATTTCTTCGTTGCGCTGGCTTGCCATCTGAGCTCTTGATAGTCATAAAGTCGCTTTAACTTTTCTATAGACGGCATCTGTCTTTCCTACAGTCAGTCATGCTATAGATTTTTATTTTTATATTGTCTCCTTTCGTCTGTTAAACTCATTATCTCGTGTGCTATGCGAAGATTTCTACTTGGTCTTTCTTTTTGCCTAGTTCTTCATCTCTTGCCTTCACTAATTCAACTCTCAGAGCTACCTATTCATCTTCTATTGTATTCCTTTCCCCTGCTTCAGTCAATCGTTCCTTAATGTTCCCTTCAAAACTCTTCATAACCTTTGGTTCTTTTAACTTAGATCCCACCTCTTCAATTTCTTACCTTTCTTCAATTTCTACAGTTTTACTCTGCAGTTCGCGACAATTAAACTATTGTCTGAGTCCACACATGCTCCTGGCAATGTTTTGCAGTTTAAAACTCGGTTTCGAAATCTCTGACTTAAAAAAAAAAAAAACTGTCTGAAACCTTCCGTTGTCCACAGCTCCATTACACCTATACACCTTTCCTTAAATATTCTTAAATCTAGTGTTTGCGATTATTAAATTGTGCTGTGTGAAAGCCTCTCCTTTCATTCCTTCCCGCTAGTCCATGCAGAGAATTCCTAGTAAACGTTTGCAACGTTAAAGAGATTAAACTGCCTGCAAAAAGGCAAGGCAATAAAATGTGTCCTTGTCTGAAGCAGTTTAGAGGAAAAGTAACTGTGCATTTCCACATACACTTTGGATGGCACAACTAGCTGCCCCTGTGCATTTCCATTTACACTTTGGATGGCACAACTAGCTGCCATGCCTTAACAGGCACCTGGTGGTACACCGGATTTATCTCACAGGTATGTTCTGAACTTCTGATTGGCTGTACCTCAGTGCACTTGAGCAAAGATGCCTGTGGAACAAGATCTGGTGCCTCACCGAGTTTTCTTTTGGGTGGGCGCAACCAGCGTAGAGGGAGAGCCGAATTGTAAGACTATACGGGGCCAGATAATGTGATTGTTATATAATTACTACAGCTCACCGCGTTAATACAAACAATTTGGAGTTTTTCCCACTGTTCATGTAAATATATTAATGATACTGCACAGGACGGTTTCGTAGCCATGCGCTCAATAAATGACGATTATGAACAGCGAATAACATGAGATAGTTTTTTTTAGGCTGCTGGAAAAATGACTGCCGCTGCTTTTTGAAATTATGAGGGTGTAATTCCAATAGGCTGCTCCGATAAAGAGAATATCGTAACTGGGTACCATTCATTATTGGATGTCGGACCAGTAGTTGGTTGAAAACCCAAGACTGACTGACAAGAAGGTACTCCTTCGCCATGGCAAAGCTATCGCCACCACCACATAAGTCAACGATGACGAATAGGCTTCACCTGAAGCCGCCCGCATATGTTGTGCTGGTCTGAACGATACTGAGGCAGCCTGTTGCTTCTCGATTGGCTCACTAGACTATCCGATGCAAATTCCACAGAAAAGTCTGGGCTATTTGGAACAGCTGGTGAAACGTGGCAGTCAACATCGTCGCAGTTTGCTAGCTCTGCAGGGTCTACTCAGCAACGAGTGGTTTCAACTGGATATAGTAAACCCGAAAGACACACTTATGGGTGCTCTTTGTCGCTGAGTTGGGGCGATGTTACTCGGTATTAGCGTGAGCTCTCCTGGGGGTGACTTTTTTATCCGTTGTGTTTACCTCCAACAAGAGAATGCACCATCCGTTTCCCATCGCTGCCGAGTTATTGTAGAACGGCTTGAGGAAGATTTCGCGGACACAAATGACGTTCGAGTGGAGCCCGAGGGTAATTGCCCACATCCTGTAGAGCTCTTCTGCCAAGTCATTGGCTAAATTCTATGAGCTTTAGGGACAACTCTGATGATCGTTGTGGGTTGTGGTTGGCAGTTGAGCGTCACTGATCATGGGGTTACGTACATGCTATGTATGTCACGCTAAGTAAGTTGCTCGTGAGTGTATACTGAAGGTGAGAGAATACTCGGCAGTCACAATAGTTCGTAGTGTGCTGGGTGGCGTCGCGGTTAGGGGCTGTCCATTTATTACGTGAAGGGTTTTATATAAAATGTGGACCCTCACTCCTCCCTTGGTGAGAGGTTGTATGACCACCACCCCCCCCCCCCCTTTTCAAGTGAGGTTTACCCCATAGTCGGGTAAAAGTGAATTTTCTATTCGTTTTAAACACTGATTAAAATACTTTCATAAAAACATATTTTATTTATAAAGTGTATTAAACTGTTTTTCACGCGTGATTAAAACACTATTTTAAATATGCCAATCCTGAATAGTATTAGGACGGACGGATAGGAGGGAGGAAGTGGCTCCACGAAATAGTATTGCCGGCCGCGGTGGTCTAGCGGTTCTAGGCGCTCAGTCCGGAACCGCGCTGCTGCTACGGTCGCATGTTCGAATCCTGCCTCGGGCATGGATGTGTGTGATGTCCTTAGGTTGGTTAGGTTTAAGTAGTTCTAAGGTCTAGGGGACTGATGACCACAGATGTTAAGTCCCACAGTGCTCAGAGCCATTTGAACCATCTGAAATAGTATTAACCGTATTGAAGGATCCCTGAAAAACTAACCTTTTATTGGTATGTAATATATACATTAAATGTCGCTGAACCTTTAATTACTTTGCAAATAAAAGACAAGATTGTTTGTACTTTCCTTTGAACTGTAGGATTATGTAGCTTTTCAGTCGCTTGATTTATGTGATCACTAAGAGACTGCACGTCGGTAAATTTGGGCTTAGCTCCCTTCCACAAAAAAACTAACATCTTGCTCGCACATGTTAACGACTTGTTAGCGTACTGCTTGACAGACACATTATAAAATTTTTTATACAAATTCGTATTCGTGTTGAACACAATAACATAGGCATATGTGTTGCAGAATGTCGCGGCTTACTCACTGACACGCAGTGGTATCGACTGTCGCGACAGAGAACTCCCCATCTGACATTTGTGTGGCACTTGTTTCAAATAGGGAAATACCGGGTTTGTATACATGTAAAGCATTCAGTTCAATCCAGAGAGGCCATAAAGATTAGTGAGCACTTTAATATTGACTAAGTTCAGGATAAATTATACAAAATATAATGTTATCCATTTTAGTACTGTATAAATATTGTTTATGCTCAGGTTAAGTATACAAATTAAAATATAGTCCATTTTAACAATGTACATTCTCTGAATTAAAAAGCTGACGTGAGATTTTCATTGCACCCCTCCCCTCCCACGCCCCCCTTAAATGAGATTGGATGAAGTTTTGCCGGATGCCCTCCACCCCATTTTGACGTAATTAATCGATATCCCCTTACACACTAGACTTGTATATAGGAGGACGGCGGTTCAAACCCGCACGCTGTTGTCCATGTTTACGTTTTCTGAGTTCCCTAAATCGCTGAGTTGTTGTTGTTGTGGTCTTCAGTCCTGAGACTGGTTTGATGCAGCTCTCCATGCTACTCTATCCTGTGCAAGCTTCTTCATCTCCCAGTACTTACTGCAGCCTACATCCTTCTGAATCTGCTTAGTGTATTCATCTCTTGGCCTCCCTCTACGATTTTTACCCTCCGCGCTGCCCTCCAATGCTAAATTTGTGATTCCTTGATGCCTCAAAACATGTCCTACCAACCAATCCCTTCTTCTAGTCAAGTTGTGCCACAAACTTCTCTTCTCCCCAATTCTATTCAATACCCCCTCATTAGTCATGTGATCTACCCATCTAATCTTCAGCATTCTTCTGTAGCACCACATTTCGAAAGCTTCTATTCTCTTCTTGTCTAAACTATTTATCGTCCATGTTTCACTTCCATACATGGCTACATTCCATACAGATACTTTCAGAAACGACTTCTTGACACTTAAATCTATACTCGATGTTAACAAATTTCTCTTCTTCACAGACAATTTCCTTGCCATTGTCAGTCTACATTTTATACCCTCTCTACTTAGACCATCATCAGTTATTTTGCTCCCCAAATAGCAAAACTCCTTTACTACTTTAAGTGTCTCATTTCCTATTCTAATTCCCTCGGCATCACCTGAGTTAATTCGACTACATTCCGTTATCCTCGTTTTGCTTTTGTTGATGTTCATCTTATATCCTCCTTTTAAGACACTGTCCATTCCGTTCAACTGCTCTTCCAAGTCCTTTGCTGTCTCTGACAGAATTACAATGTCATCGGCGAACCTCAGAGTTTTTATTTCTTCTCCATGGATTTTAATTCTTACTCCGAATTTTTCTTTTGTTTCCTTTACTGCTTGCTCAATATACAGATTGAATAACATCGGGGAGAGGCTACAACCCTGTCTCACTCCCTTCCCAACCACTGCTTCCCTTTCGTGCCCCACGACTCTTATAACTGCCATCTGGTTTCTGTAAAAATTGTAAATAGCCTTTCGCTCCCTGTTTTTGCCCCTGCCACCTTTAGAATTTGAAAGAGAGTATTCCATTCAACATTGTCAAAAGCTTTCTCTAAGTCTACAAATGCTAGAAACGTAGGTTTGCCTTTCCTTAATCTTTCTTCTAAGATAAGTCGTAAGGTCAGTATTGCCTCACATTTCTACGGAATCCAAACTGATCTTCCCCGAGGTCGGCTTCTACCAGTTTTTCCATTCGTCTGTAAAGAATTCGCTTTAGTATTTTGCAGCTGTGACTTTTAAACCGAGAGTTCGATAATTTTCACATCTGTCAACACCGCCGAATGGGTTCCTTTAAATGGACACCCCGTCCTTCCTCAGTCCGAGTTGGGGCCCGTCTCTAATGACCTCGCCAACCGAACGTTGCACCCTAATCTTTAAGTTCACTGAGTGAATACTACGACAGTAGCTCAAGGGTCTGTTCTATTTTGAAATATTAGGTTCTATTCCTGTTTCTGCGTCACGGTTTATTTACAATCTCCGTGACTAAGCAGCACTCTTAGCCTCCCTTGCACAATTCGCCGGTCATCTGCGTGTCACTGTCGTTCCTTGCCAGCGACTGTTGTCTACGTCTTACACCAATGGCAGCGCCAACTCGTGCGAAAGTGATCGCTGTGTTGTCGTTTCAGCCCGTTGGCACACTGACATGCCTGTAGACGTGCAGCTTAATTGGTCGAGTATAACCGGAAGGTGAGTCACCGCACCTGTCGACTGAAAAGGCCGCGAGCACGAGCAGTAGTGCTCGCCATGCATAAAGCTAAAACGAGAGCAGCTGGATTGTTTACACACAGCGGGTACTGGCAGCTATTGCTTATGACCCGCTGCCAGGCGGAAGCGAACTTCGGCAGGCCGAGTATTCACTACAGAGAGCAAACGAAGCTCAGCGACTGTTAGAAAAAAAAAAAGAAAACCTACCAGAGGTAGGATTGCCATAATCCAAGGACGAAAATCAAGGACAAAATTCGGTGATTATTAAGATGTGGTTGAAACATGAACAGATATGTCGTGCAAGTGACCATTGGTTTGCATTTCAGTTGAATCTTCATCATTACTTTACAGTGGTAATTATGAAAATGTGGTTGAAACGTGGAATCACACAATGTCCTTTCACCTTTCTGCACATCAGCCAAATCTTCATAATTACTACTAAGGTTGAATTCTAAAATTATTTTATACACACAGACACTGTACTTGAGGTTTCATTGTCACACTCATTCAAATGTAATAAATTTCTTTGAACACCTTGTGTAGTGTCAAAGTATTGGACCAGAACAGGAAACATTTTTACAAGCTTGTGATTACTAGCATCTGTACTGACTCCAACATAATTAACTTTTGATAGACTATTTTTAACATTATCTTTTAAGAAAGGTGCTATAAATTGTTAGCAATTGCTTCAGTTTTAGTTTTTGCACTTGAAAACTGAACTGCTACCTTTGAATCACTAAAAATTTCACTAATGATTTTTGATGTACAAGACGAAAAATTGTATGAATGGTAGTGTTTCACAACATGAAACGCGAATGTTGCTTCTGCTACAGCAACCTTTTTAAATTCCGTCTGATTAGCACTAAAAAAACTGGTCAACTGTTCGGAAGTTGAAGCAGAATTCACAGCTCTTGTGTCTTTCTTGCTTGTTATATGGTCTTTGAGAGTTCGTTTCTCTCCATTGGCGATTGAAATGAAGCAACTGTAATGAAATAATGTAGGATTAGTTGCAATTTAACCAAAAGCACGGGAATTAACATTTTAGTTTGTGTACGGTGTTGCGTAAACGTGCACAACTACTAAATTTTTACGCCTCAAAACACGCTTTTGACAGCTCTTTCATTCTATGGTCACCCTGAAAACTAAATTTGATGGCACGATGGAAATATATTTTTCAATAACTGAAAACTATCGCCAGAAAATAAAATTGCGGGAGACTTGGTTTTTAAACACGTACAGTTGAGTAATCTGATCAATTATAATACTCATTTGTATGCTTTCTACAAATGATAGGCATTGTTTACTGTTACGTACCTACAATGCATTGTATTTCCCCACACACTTTGCAAATAGCCTCGTGTTTGTTTCTTCCACGTTTAATACTTGGAAACGCATCAATATAATATTCTTCTCGAAAATGTTCTTTTCTTTTCGACATTTTAAATTTCAAATTCTGTGCAATAACACCACCAGAAGGACACTTCGCACAGCAGAATGTTAATTTTATACGACCAAAGATACCGACAGCAGAGACGTTGTAAACCAACATCGGGAAACTGAAACAATCGCAAAGAATCGATTATTGCACTGCTTTCACAGTCAGTTCTGAAAATAGCCGAGCGATTATGAAGTGACACGGAATATCAGCACATGTTTAAACTGCTATCGTCAAGTTTGCAGGAGTTATGAAACAATTGATCGGTGGTCTGTGGCAAAACATGCGCAATTTTTTTTTTTACTTACTAGCCACGTTTTTCGGGGACATTTTCCTCTTCGTCCAGGACACACGTCTTCGAGCATAAATCGCGGACTGACCGCGAAATCCGCGACGTATGGCAACCCTAACCAGAGGTCGTTTGTATCTGTTGCTACCCGTTCAGCTACAAAGGAAGCTCTGCCTCCACCCCCCGTGGTGGAGTAGCCACGGTAAAGAAGCAACGAACGATAAGCCCTAGAAAAGTTTTCCCAGCCTGGAGTATAACGAAATTTTCTGAGGGGTAGGATATTAAGGGTTCGATTATGGATTAATCACGACTCTGTATTTTAAGATCTAACCTCTATTATTACTATTTCGTTTAGTAAAATACGGGATTGTGGGTCCGCCTGGATGCAAAACGCTTATTTTTAATTCTCTCGTCAAACTAATTTCATCGAAAATATCGCCATCGTCATTGGGTATTCTTTATTCTAAAACGTACGATATTAGTACATTTTGCAGTGAACACATAGTGTGTTGTGGGGCGATCACTCTGTTGTAGAAATAATTCAAAAGCCAAGATCGCTTAAATACTGTTTACTGAATGACCGGTTTCAACAAACTAAAGGTGCCATCATCGGATCAGAATGTAGCTTAACATTTATAATCCATTTGGATACAACGATACATGAGGCAGACCAGTTGATATAAAACCATTGTCACAGAAACAATATCTTGTGACTTCGGTTTTTTATATCTGATGCTATAGAATGACCATGAGGGCAGTTGTTTTTATTTTTTATTTCTGTGACAATGATTTTATGGCTGTGTGTGGTTCAAATGGCTCTGAGCACTATGGGACTTAACATCTATGGTCATCAGTCCCCTAGAACTTAGAACTACTTAAACCTAACTAACCTAAGGACATCAGACACATTCATGCCCGAGGCAGGATTCGAACCAGCGACCGTAGCAGTCGCGCGGCTCCGGACTGAGCGCCTAGAACCGCTAGACCACCGCGGCCGGCAATGATTTTATATCAGCTGGTCTGCCTCATGTATCGTTGTATCCAAATGGTTCAAAAATGGTTCAAATGGCTCTGAGCACTATGGGACTTAACATCTAAGGTCGTCAGTCCCGTAGATCTGAGAAGTACTTAAACCTAACTAACCTAAGGACATCACACACATCCATGCCCTAGGCAGGATTCGAACCTGCGACCGTAGCAGTCGCGCGGTTCCGGACCGAAGCGCCTAGAACCGCTCGGCCACCGCGGCCGGCTATCCAAATGGATTATAAACGTTAAGCTACATTCAGATTCGATGATGGCACCTTTAGTGTGTTGAAACCGGTCATCCAGTAAACAGTATTTGAGCGATCTTGTCTTTTGAATTATTTCTAGAAATTAGTACAGTTATAAAATATTAAAGCACTATTATTACGGCCGGCCGCGGTGGCCGAGCGGTTTTAGGCGCTTCAGTCCGGAACCGCGCGACTGATACGCAGGTTCGAATCTTGCCTGGGGCATGGATGTGTGTGATGTCCTTAGGTTAGTTCGGTTTAAGTAGTTCTAAGTTCTAGGGGACTGATGACCTTAGATGTTAAGTCCCATAGTGCTCAGAGCCATTTGAACCATTTGTGATGTTTGCGGTGAAATCTTTTGTAAAGTATTGTTTTTGTTTTTCTGTTTCAGTTTATCATGTGGAAATGTGCTTATCTTCTTTATTCTTGCTTCCTTATGACTGTATATAACAGATCGAAATTAGTTTTGTTTCCTGTAACGCCCAATACTGATAATAAAGCAATATGCAACATTTATTTTGAGTTTTTTTTTTTTTTTTAAATCTTATGGGACTTAACTGCTAAGGTCATCAGTCCCTAAGCTTACACACTACTTAACCTAAATTATCCTGAGGACAAACACACACACACCCACGCCCGAGGGAGGACTCGAACCTCCGCCGGGACCAGCCGCACAGTCCATGACTGCAGCGCCCCAGACCGCTCGGCTAATCCCGCGCGGCTTGACAATTGTAAAAACCGAATCCGACACTTATCTATCCAACACAATCACAACTTAACATGGAGGGTATTAGTCTAGACGCCAGTGTTGCACATGACTCATTATCACGCGCGGTACTACCGGAGTTATCAGTATTATTATTTGCTGCAAAATATGCTGGCATTTAAACCCCGACCCTTCGTGTCACCTTATCTGAAATATGTATTCCTGTGTGGGGACTTTTAAATTATTTTCCAGATAACCTCACATGCAACAAGCCAACTGATTTTAGAGTTGACTCGACTTTGGAGGTATATTCACAGCGATTTTCTTACGGAGGTAGTAAAAATCGAGGATCGGTTGTACTGTGGGCACTTGTGAGGAATAATTTCCATCTTCTCACAGAATAAGACCCGAAAAGAACTAAGTATCTTCATAAAAGTTATAAAGTGAAAATCGGAGGACCACCCAATCGATCAGCGTTTTAGACTTAACATCTGTTACGAGCCTAATCGCCTTTCTCTGTGTAGTGAACCAGGTAGCGGTGAGATTGAGAAAGTGGACTCGTATTTCGGGACTGTCTAGTCCTACAGATTTAAGTATTCGTGGTTTCCCTATAGATTAAGCAAATGCGAGAACGGTTCCGTAGGAAACGAAACTGCCGTTTCCCTTCCCCATCCAAATTCAATCCGAGCTTGGTCTCCGTATCTAATGACCTCGTCGTCGACGAGACGTTAAGCCCAAATCTTCCTTTCCCTTTAACGAAAATCAAGGAATATATTAAAAAAACTAGAAACCCGCCTCGATTGCGAAAAAAGCACCTAGTGTTAACCTAGGTTTCGGCGTAGATAACTACACCTTCTTCAGAACAATAAAACCCACAAGTGCCTAAGAAGACCTTTGTCAGTGATTAAAAGAACACCATAGCTATACATTTATAAACGAAGAAAAGGAAAACACAAACAGTACATATGTACAAAGTCAAAACACCTATTTAACTTAATGGTGTACGCTCCACCTCACACCGGCCCATGTTCGATGGGTCATGACCCGCCATAAACTGCGGTGTAGTTATCTACGCCGAAACCTAGGTTAACACTAGGTGCTTTTTCGCAATCGAGGCGGGTTTCTAGTTTTTTAATATATTAACCAACGATTGCTGACGCGCTGCGATATTAAAGGTTCTTAAAATCAAGGAATCCAAGGGTGCATGATGCACTCGCAACGCTAGAAACTAGCAGCGAAATACGGGAAAATCTGCAGACGACCGACGCTTGATCCATTGGATAGCGTTGATCGTAAGCATAAACAAATGAAACGTATTGCACATAAACAGACTGAAAGACCCCTTACTGTATGAATACACGATCACAAAACAGTTAGTGGATGCAGTCACATCCATTAAACATATGTGATTAGGCGTACGGGACTATTTAAATTGGAACGATCCCATAAAACTTATCGCAGTAAGGCAGACACTAGACATTGAGTAGAAGAATCCTCGGAAAGTACAGTCCACCCACAAAGGTGATAGCTTATAAAACCCTCGTTCGACCAACACTTGAATGTTAGCTGTCAGTCGGAGACCCGTTATCAGATACGGTTGGCAGAGAAAACAGAGAAGATCCAAGAAGAGCAACGCGAAAGTGTCACGCAGTTGCTCAGCCAACAGCGAGATATGATTTCACACGGAGGCTTACCAATGACTTTTTCCGCTCTTGTCTGAACAACATGGTAGAAACACCCGTTGCCATCAGAGTAAAATCCTTTCTGTCTCACTTCATCGTCAGCCACTATCTCCAAGTCCTTCTCAACAGCAAGAATCCGACTCAGGAATATCCTCTCGCAAAATATTAGAGAACTGAATAACATCTCCAGCTTCATAAGACAGTTAATGAAATATCTACAACACAAAGAATAATGATTGCCATTGCCATTGCACGCACTCGTTGCTCCTGTACACCTTTATTTCCAACCAGGTCTTCCTAATGTCCCCTACTGCCAGCTGGTGCAGCCTCATGAAATTAACTTTCCCCAGAACACGCTATATTTATTGGTACATTTACAAATTCTTTCTTATATCAGTCACTTATTATTATTATTATTGGCAGCAGCAGCAGCAGTAGTGTATTAACATTTGCGAATATGGACAACCATCAGCTGAATAATGGAATAACTGCAGTGAAAATTTGTGCCGGGCCGGGACTCGAACCCACATTTTCCGTTTATCGCGAGGTCGCCGTAAAATGTTGAAATTCATCGTTGATACATTAACTTAGTTTTCTTATTACAGAGGGCAGCTAATCCTCTGACCGAACACGCTGAGCTACAGTGCTGGCCAACCATCCACAGGCTGGCCGGCACATCGGACCTCGACACTAATCCACCTGGCCGGCACGCCTTCCCGCTCGGGAAACAGCGCGTTAGACCGTGCGGCTAGCCAGGCGGGCTGCTAATCTTCTCTCTATCGTTCCAATGTTAGTACATGTACCGCCGAAGCCAGTACTTCGCCTTACTTTTTTTCTTTTTTTTCGTTTTGTTTCATACAGTTCGTTGCGTTTGGTCTGGGCGGACGTCACAAGACATCCGTTCAAGTTGATCGTTAATTCCTTTACTCAGTTTTTTTTTATTACAGAGAGCAAGCAGCCCTCTGACCGCTGAGCTACCGTGCCGGCTGCATTAGGCTATCCGAGCACTCTTCGCGGCTACACCCAAACTTCCACATGTCGTCATCACATCCGAAGGAACAGTGCATAGTACTTCTGAGCAACACAGGTACTGCAATATCGTATCGTGTTACTTCTTAGGTAACTATGATGTGAAAAAGGTACTGTATGTGTAAAACCTGGTCCGATGTAAGAAGGCCTGACGGCTCTAACCGGTTCAGGTTAAATAAATACGCAAGGAAAAAATAAGAACTGTTCTTTCTGCGCATCATTCTCGACTGGAACAGTAAGTGGAGGAAGTGGCAGTGGCAGACAAAGTACCCTCCGCCAGCTTGCGGGATGTAAATGTTTTTTGAGATACTCGTAGAACGTTACAATTTTATAGCCATACATTTAAGACCATGATCTAATAATGTGTCACAAGTGTCAGATGTCTAGGGTTCAATTCTCAGTAGGTCCTTGAGTTTTTTTCTGCCGTAAATCGTATCTTTTATTTCTGACAACGATTTTTATAATATAAATTGCTCTGTGCTTTGGATTGTAGATACCTCTACAACTGATTCTGTAAGTCAGCTGAAAGGTCGGAGGAAAGCTCGGACATACCACCTCAAATAGTACAGTGCAATTCCTAGTGAAGCAGTGCTGTGTTCTAACCAACCTTCGGGATAACTTTATCCTGCAGGAGCCCAGGTATCAAACTTTCGAAGTTCTGAATCCAATAAAAAGGAGTCGTGTGCCGTATTGAGGCTAATCCCGTAAAAGCCATCCCATTAGCGTTTCCATGGCAACCTCGCCGGACTGTGCGGACATTAATTCGTTTGGCTCTTATCGACCAACTGACCTCTACAGAAGGTCGATACCATATCGTCCGAGGGCGCCACAGTCGAAGAAACGCGTGAAGGCACTACACCATTCTTGCGAAACGTCCAACACGCGAATAAGACTTGCAGTTCCTGCGTCCGTCAGTTTGAACAAATCAAGTTCCTCGGCCAACTGATGCGAATATATAAGTCTGCCTCTTATTTTGTATCGTGTGCAAGTAGCATTTATATGTGGCTGAGTAATGTGTCATGTGTTAATACTTATATACTAGTATATGTCACACAGATTCAAACGCTTTTTATATGCAATTTACAGGTCTTTCTTATAGCCCTTATAATATAAAATTTATGCCTTTTTAAGAAGAAAGTGTTTTTTTGCATCTTCAATCGTTTAGTATCAAATTGAAAACAGCCTTTTCATGACGGGTTACTCATTTGTTTTTTTTCAGCTTGTTTAACGTCATATGGTTGGTCAGAAACAATCTGGAAAAATTGTAACGATGTTGAATGGTAGATTCAGGACGTTGCGCGCGCAAATTCAAGCGTTCCGCTAGATACAATTATAGTTAGAAGTTCTAATAGTGTGGTTTATACCGCATGAGACTGCTCAGCCTTTGGCTCGGATTCAGTCGTTACTACCGCCCCATGCCAAATTTTTGTGTAGCTCTCTTGTTCGGTTTTAGGAAACAAAAAGGAGAAGTTTGGCGACACCGTCTCTGGCGGTGTGACGGCATTTACACGCGCAACGACCTGATTGGCTAACTTCAATGCTAATTACATCAGGAACGGCGCAACGTATCGAATTTTTTCTTAACAATTATTTGTCCGCACGACCTACCCTGTAACACCCTAACAAGCTCTTAAGACTGTTTCTGACCAACCTGTACATCTAGTGGACTACAGTGAAGATCACTTGTACTTTCTCAATACGTTTAATGTTTTAAAAGTAATTCCCTTTCTTTTCGATGTCTACTCTCAATCTGTTCTATTAAGTTTTTCCAGTGGCTGTTACAGTTAGGCATCATTTTTCAGGCAGCTCAAAGTACGCAACTGATTCATTCTAAAAATAGAACTATTGTACGTAAACTTTCACTTGTAAAAGTATGGTATATGTTTCGAATTACGACAATAAGATCAATATATAAAACAGAAAATCTCTCATACGAAACAAGGGTATAGCTTAAATACCGGAGACAGTCCATAACTTCCACATTAAAGAAATATTTGAACTGATTTTTCACTGAGTGGTCAACTTTGTCAAATAGTGTAATACAGCACAAACTATTTCTAGAGGACAATTTTTGAAGTCACTAATGTTTCAGTTCAATTATCTCAAAACTACTTTTTTATTACATTCTTCATCCGTCCTTGCCAACAACTGAAATTCAAATGGCTCTGAGCACTATGGGACTTAACATCTGAGGTCATCAGTCCCCTAGGACTTAGAACTACTTAAACCTTACTAACCTAAGGACATCACGCACATCCATGCCCGAGGCAGGATTCGAACCTGCGACCATAGCGGTCGCGCGGTTCCAGGCCGTAGCGCCTAGAACCGGTCGGCCACTCCGGCCGGCCAACAACTGAAATAAAAGAAAAATACGTTGCTTTGTTAATGACTGTTCTAGAGAGGAAACGAGCCAGATAAACTATCAGGAGCTTTACGATAACTGTTCCACTGAGGTTATCATCGAGTAGCAATTGTGCTAAACAAGTGGAACACTCGTAATGTTTGTGGTAGCGATATTTACACACACCACCGCGAGGAAGCGTCCAGTTATGGAAGCCTTGGGTGAGCCAGTGTTCCTGTTCGAAGCGGCGCGATGGTAAAAATACGACGAAAGTTGTTTCAAGGAGATCTCCCCCATTAGGCGCGTCAGCGTTCGGCGCACCTCCTTTTATAGCCTACAGTTTCTTGTTTTTGTGCTCCGTTTGGCGGCAAAGCCTCTCCTTGGCTTGAACAAAGGAGCTTCTGCTTGAGGTCTGCTGTTTCCTGTCGTAATATTTTCTCTCAATACCCACGTTCTCACAAGTGTGGCTACAGAAATCACAGCAAAATGCATTACAAACACTGTTTCTACCAAATGAGGCGCACTAAGATTGTTTACGATACGTTCTTCCAGTATTTCTATGGCCAGACTTACAGGAAGAGGATGTCTGTATTAAGTGTGAACACCAGATATTGCTACGTGTTTTTGTGTGGATTAAATCTGCACGTACGCTTTCTTCCCAAACCGGCAAAGGGATCTGAAAACCCAAGTGGTTATTGGGGCAAACCTATATTAGACCATTCTATATAAAAACAGTCAACACCATTATGGAGCGAGAACCAGCTTGCACAGTAACTAGTTGACAACCTGGCCCCATGGCTTCGTGGGGTCTGCACCACACTCGAATACTACCATCAGGTCTTACCAACTAAAATCGGGACTCATCTGACCAGGCCACGGTTTTCCAGTAGTCTAGGGGGCAACCGATATGCTCACGAGCCCTGGAGAGGCGCTGCAGGCGTTGTCATGCTGTTAGCGCGTCGGTCGTCTGCTACCGTCAAATTTCGCAGCACAGTCCTAATGGGTATGTTCGTCGTACGTCCCAAATTCATTTCTACGGTTATTTCCCACAGCGGTGCTGGTCGGTTAGCACTGAAAAGTACGCAAACGCCGCTGTTCTCGGTCGTTAAGCGAAGGCCATCAACATTGCATTATCCGTGGTAAGAGGCCAAGATATTGAATTCCGTAACGACCTTGCGTCTAGCTCCAACTACTATTCCGCATTCAAAGTCTGTTAATTCTCGTCGTGGGGCCATAATCACGTCGGAAACCGCGTATTCATGCTTTCATTCACCTGGTGGCCTTTTGTTTCCTGTTTCTCGCTGTGAGGCGGCGGTCGTATTCAAGTGCACTAGGTTTCTATTTTAATAGATTTAGCTTTTATTTCGAAAGTGGTGTACGTCCATTCTTTTATAAAAACGAGAAACCACATAAAATAATTTCACATTACATTAATCAGAAACCAGGTGATAGATATATCATTTGTTCAGAAAGGTCTCTCTCTCTCTCTCTCTCTCTCTCTCTCTCTCTCTCTCTCTCTCTCTCTCTGCGCCTGGCTGATAGGCAACACGTCATACGTTGTAGTATTGCTGGTAACATAACTGGTAAAGTCGAGCGTGGGCCACTGGTGGTACTCGCTACACAATGGAAAGATCTAGCGTGAACCACCGGTGGTACACGCCACTGTGAACGTGTAAAATGAGGATCTTTGGAATAGGGGCGATGTAGTTCTCTTGAAACCCTGCTGGGTAAATTTAGAGAACCGGTATTCGAGGAAGACAATGCGACCATTCTGTGCCACCACCGCACAATTCACGCAGGGGCCTTTTTATCAAGAGAACGTAACGGAGATCTGGGGCCATACAAAGCTTTATAGGCAGTTTTTTTCGCTGGCCCAATACGCGAATGGGCAGGACAGAGAATCGCTAGTATTGTTGGGTAGTGCTCTTTGCTATGCATTTACAGTGACTTGCGGAGTATATACGTAGATGTATCTTCTGGGCATCTTCGTGTCTAATATTTTGCAGTAAACAGATAACATGCAGGATTGGAGTAAATTTATTTCCGACGTAACAAGAGCGTGCTCGGTTTTTTGAAACGTACCCGATATAAGGCTTCTCCAGTTGACAATGGCAGTCGCTGCAACTGCTGCGAAGTTAGCGGCAGAAGTATACCACTTCCATTTAGGGCCAGAGTATTACACCGTACCGGTACTATCTTTGTCTCGATGCGGCAGACGCTATATTCATTTTGGCATATTTAACTGTTTTGTATTATAATTTGTAGTAGGCCGTTTCAAGGCAACAGCGCATTAAAGATTTATCATAAACACGTCACCGTTATCGTTAAATGTCAGTTAATGGCATATCAACGAAATAAGCCTTAAAGAGATACTATCATAACCGAGACAACAGACCAAAATAGCATGATAAATTTGGAAATTTGTGGTAAGGACTATGGAATCAAACTGCAGAAGTCATCGGTCCCTACGCTTACGCACTACTTAATCTAACTTAACCTAACTTACGCTAAGGAGAACACACACACCCATGCTCGAGGGAGAACTCGAGCCTCCGACAAGGGGAGCCGCGCGAACCGTGACAAGAGAAAATAGCATGACATCGGCTTAATGTAACGGGTACTGTTCTAAATTACAGTGTCGGAGAAAGTAGGTTCGCTTCCCGCTATATATTACACTGTCCAGTGACATAATGTGACCACCTGTCACCAGCCTGAATAAGCGCCTTTTGTAGAATTTTAGAACATGTTTTTTGCTCGCGTATCATGTCGTTTCTGGAAACCCAGAATCTATTCTGTAGGAATCAACATGGATTCCGTAAGCGGCGATCGTGTGAGACCCAACTCGCTTTATTTGTTCATGAGACCCAGAAAATATTAGATACAGGCTCCCAGGTAGATGCCGTTTTCCTTCACTTCTGGAAGGCTTTCGATACAGTTCCGCACTGTCGCCTGATAAACAAAGTAAGAGTTTACGGAATATCAGAACAGCTGTGTGGCTGGATTGAAGAGTTTTTAGCAAACAGAACACAGCATGTTGTTATCAATGGAGAGACGTCTACAGACGTTAAAGTAACCTCTGGCGTGCCACAGGGGAGTGTTATGGGACCATTGCTTTTCACAATATATATAAATGACCTACTATACAGTGTCGGAAGTTCCATGCGGCTTTTCGCGGATGATGCTGTAGTATACAGAGAAGTTCCAGCATTAGAAAATTGCAGCGAAATGCAGGAAGATCTGCAGCGGATAGGCACTTGGTGCAAGCATTAGAAAATTGCAGCGAAATGCAGGAAGATCTGCAGCGGATAGGCACTTGGTGCAGGGAGTGGCAACTGACCCTTAACATAGACAAATGTAATGTATTGCGAATACATAGAAAGAAGGATCCTTTATTGTATGATTATATGATAGCGGAACAAACACTGGTAGCAGTTACTTCTGTAAAATATCTGGAAGTATGCGTGCGGAACGATTTGAAGTGGAATGATCATATAAAATTAATTGTTGGTAAGGCGGGTACCAGGTTGAGATTCATTGGGAGAGTCCTTAGAAAATGTAGTCCATCAACAAAGGAGGTGGCTTACAAAACACTCGTTCGACCTATACTCGAGTATTGCTTATCAGTGTGGGATACGTACCAGGTCGAGTTGACGGAGGAGATAGAGAAGATCCAAAGAAGAGCGGCGCGTTTCGTCACAGGGTTATTTGGTAAGCGTGATAGCGTTACGGAGATGTTTAGCAAACTCAAGTGGCAGACTCTGCAAGAGAGGTGCTCTGCATCGCGGTGTAGCTTGCTGTCCAGGTTTCTAGAGGGTGCGTTTCTGGATGAGGTATCGAATATATTGCTTCCCCCTACTTATACCTCCCGAGGAGATCACGAATGTAAAATTAGACAGATTCGAGCGAGCACGGAGGCTTTCCTGCAGTCGTTCTTCCCGCGAACCATACGCGACTGGAACAGGAAAGGGAGGTAATGACAGTGGCACGTAAAGTGCCCTCCGCCACACACCGTTGGGTGGCTTGCGGAGTATAAATGTAGATGTAGATGTAGACACTGCTGCGAACGTGCAGGATGAGGGTCGATGAGGTTCTGGGCGGTCGAACAGGGATGTGGAGCCATGCCGACTCCAGTGGCATCGTCACCTCGGTCAAGGGTCCATGGCGCGAACAGCCGATCGCGGTGGTCCCACTGATTCTCGATTGGGTTCAACTCTGAGGAATTTGGTGGCCAGAGAAGTACGGCGCTTTTTGAACCACGACGTGTGACACTTGACATTGTCCTGTTGGTAGATGTCATCATACCGAGAAGGTAAAACTGCGTGTAGTGGTGGAAATGGTCCCCAAGGAAAGAAGCATACTTGTTTTGATGCTTTGTGTCTTCCAGAATGTGGCGATCCACATACCACAATGCTCACAGCCGACGGCTGTCGCAGGGTGATGGCTTTCAGACGTTTCCTGCAGAATACACCAACGGCCATCTGTCCGATGGAGCACAAAACATGGTTCATCCGAAAAGGCCATTTGTCGTCATTCAGTGCACGTCCAGTTGCCGTACTGGCGTGCAAATTCAAGCCTTCATCCCTGATGAACAGCAATCGACATGGATACATGAATCAGGTGCCCGCTGTCGAGCCCCATACGCAGAAACGGTCATTGTGGAGACACTGTTGGTAGCTCCTTGGGTGATCTAGGCAATCAGTTGCTCAACAACTGCGCGTCTATTCACACGTACACATCTCTGCAGTCGTCGTTGACTCATCTACATCTACATGATTTTTTTTTACTCTGAAATTCACATTTAAGTGCTTGGCAGAGGGTTCATCGAACCACACTCATACTATCTCTCTACCATTCCACTCCCGAACAGCGCGCGGGAAAAACGAACACCTAAATCTTTCCTACCTATGTAGGTTGGGCTCAACATAATATTTTCGCATTCGGAAGAGAAAGCTGGTGACTGAAATTTCGCAAATCGATCCCGCCGCGACGAAAAACGTCTTTGCTTTAATGACTTCCATCCCAACTCGCGTATCATATCTGCCACACTCTCTCCCCTATTAAGTGATAATACAAAACGAGCTGCACTTTTTTGCACCCTTTCGATGTCCTCCGTCAATCCCACATAGAAAGGATCCCACATCGCGCAGCAATATTCTAACAGAGGACGAACGAGTATAGTGTAAGCTGTATTTTCAGTGGACTTGTTGCATCTTCTAAGTGCCCTGCCAATGAAACGCAACCTTTGGCTCGCCTTCCCCACAATATTATCTATGTGATCTTTCCAACTGAAGTTGTTTGCCGGCCGCGGTGGTCTAGCGGTTCTAGGCGCGCAGTCCGGAATCGCGCGACTGCTACGGTCGCAGGTTCGAATCCTGCCTCGGGCATGGAAGTGTGTGATGTCCTTAGGTTAGTTAGGTTTAAGTAGTTCTAAGTTCTAGGGGACTGATGACCACAGTAGTTAAGTCCCATAGTGCTCAGAGCCATTTGAACCATTTTTTTTGAAGTTGTTCGTAATTTTAACACCCAGGTACTTAGTTGAATTGACAGCCTTGAGAATTGTACTATTTATCGAGTAATCGAATTCCAAAGGATTTCTTTTGGAACTCATGTGGATCACCTCACACTTTTCGTTATTTAGCGTCAAATGCCACCTGCCACACCATACAACAATCTTTTCTAAATCGCTTTGCAACTGATACCGGTCTTCGGATGACCTTACTAGACGGTAAATTACAGCAACATCTGCGAACAACCTAAGAGAACTGCTCAGATTGTCACCCAGGTCATTTATATAGATCAGGAACAGCAGAGGTCGCAGGACGTTTCCCTGGGGAACACCTGATATCACTTCAGTTTTACTCGATGATTTGCCGTCTATTACTACGAACTGCGACCTTCCTGACAGGAAATCACGAATCCAGTCGCACAACTGAGGCGATACCCCGTAGGCCGGCAACTTGATTAGAAGTCGCTTGTGAGGAACGGTGTCAAAAGCTTTCCGGAAATCTAGAAATAAGGAATCAGCTTGAGATCCCCTGTCGATAGCGGCCATTACTTCGTGCGAATAAAGAGCTAGCTGCGTTGCACAAGAACGGTGTTTTCTGAAACCATGCTGATTACGTATCAATAGATCGTTCCCTTCGAGGTGATTCATAATGTTTGAATACAGTATATGATCCAAAACCCTACTGCAAACCGACGTCAATGATATAGGTCTGTAGTTCGATGGATTACTCCTACTACATTGGTGCGACCTGTGCAATTTTCCAATCTGTAGGTACAGATCTATCGGTGAGCGAGCGGTTGTATGTGATTGATAAGTAGGGAGCTATTGTATCAGCGTAATCTGAATGGAACCTAATCGGTATACAATCTGGACCTGAAGACTTGCCCGTATCAAGTGATTTGAGTTGCTTCGCAACCCCTAAGGTATCTACTTCTAAGAAACTCATGCTAGCAGCTGTTCGTGTTTCAAATTCTAGAATATTCCTTTCGTCTTCCCTGGTGAAGGAATTTCGGAAAACTGCATTCAATAACTCCGCTTTAGCGGCACTGTCGTCGGTAACAGTACCATCGGCACTGCGCAGCGAAGGTATTGACTGCGTCTTGCCGCTTGTGTACTTTACATACGACCAGAATTTCTTCGGATTTTCTACCAAATTTCGAGACAATGTTTCGTTGTGGAACGACTCACGTCATCTATGGCCCGTTGTGCGCCACTGTTGCCTCGGCGCTAGTTTTCGATAGCGCTATTTTGTCATGCGGAGTATACTTTAATCACGGCGGCCCGCAAACAGTTTACAAACTTAGCCATTTCGGAATTGTTTCCTACCTTGGCCCAAAAGCCAATGATCGTGCCCTTTTGCACGTCAGATAAATCGCTCTTTTTCCGCATTACGACAACGACACTACTTATATACCCCCCACACGTACTGCTGCTACCTGCCATCTGTGAGTGGTTGTTGGGCGTTGACGTCGAACATAAGCGGTAGTCACATTATTGTGACTGGACTTCTATGTATCGACACCGTGGTTAGGTAGGCGCCTACGGTATGTCACCGTTAAGTATTAACAGGAAGCTCGGATAACATCGTAAATTACACTGAAGAGCCAAAGAAACTGGTACACCTACCTAGTATTGCGCAGGGCCCCCGCGAGCACGCAGAAGTGCCTCTGAAGTAGTGCTCGAGGGAACTGACACCGTGAATACTGCAGCACTGTCCACAAATCCGTAAGACTATGATGGGGTGGAGATCTCTTCTGTCAGTACGTTGCAAGGCAGCCCAGAAATGCTCAATAATGTGCATGACTGGGGAGTTTTGTGGCTGGCGGAAACGTTTAAACCCAGAAGAGTGTCCCTGGAGCGACTCTGTAGCAATTCTGGACTTTTGGGGTGTCGCATTGTCCTGCTAGAATTGTCCAAGTCCGTCTGAATGCACAGTGGACATGAATGGATGCAGGTGATCAGACAGGATGCTTACGTACGTCTCACCTGTCAGAGTCGTATTTAGATGTATCAGGGGTCCCAATATCACTCCAACTGCACACGCCCCACAAAATTACAGAGCATCTACCAGCTTGAACACTCTCCTGCTAACATTCAGGGCCCATGGATTCATTAAGTTGTCTCCACGCCCGTACACGCCCAGCCACTCGACACAATTTGAAGCGAGACTCGCCCGACCAGGCAACATGTTTCCAGACATCAACAGTCCAAACTCGGTGTTGACGGGCCCAGGCGAGGCGTAAAGCTTTGTGTCGTGCGGTCATTAAGGGCACACGAGTGTGCCTTCGACTCCGAAAACCCGTATCGATGATGTTTCGTTCACGATTCGCACGCTGACACTTGTTGATAGCCTAGCAGTGAAATCTGCAGCAATTTGCGGAAAGGTTGCACTTTGTCACGTTGAACGATTCTCTTCAGTCGTCGTTGGTCCCGTTCTTGCAGGATATTTTTCCGGCCGCAGCGATGTCGAAGATTTCATATTCACGGCACATTCGTGAAATTGTCGTACGTGAAAATCCCACTTCATCGCTCCCGCGGAGTTGCTGTGTCCCATCGCTCGTGCGTCGACTATAACACCACGTTCAAACTCACTTAAATATTGATAATCTGCCATTGTAGCAGCAGTAACCGATCTAACAACTGCGCCTTACACTTGTTGTCTTGTATAGCCGTTGCCGACCGCAGCGCCGTATTCTGCCTGTTTACATATCTCTGTATTTGAATACACATGCCTATACGATTTTCTTTGCCGCTTCAGTGTATTTTGTGCTAATGAATTTTGCGGATTTCTATCTTTTTATACTTTATTACTGCTAGTGAAACGATTAACAATACAATTCATATTCTTACTTGTCACAAATGGTTCAAATGGCTCTGAGCACTATGGGACTTAACTGCTGAGGTCATCAATCCCTCAGAACTTAGCTAACCTAAGGACACCACACACATCCGTACCCGAGGCAGGATTCGAACCTGCGACCGCAGCGGACGCGCGGTTCCAGACTGTAGCGCCTAGAACTGCTCAGCCACTCCGGCCGGCTTGTCACAAATATTTGGCTGTGTATTTCCTAGTGTGCACATACATCATGAAGAGGCAGGTACTTCTCATATTACAATCAGTGACAGTTCCCGGCGGTATACTTCTGCCCCTGACGACACGTCTGCTGCTATAACGAAGGACGGAACAGCGCAGGGCGTCGCTACCTTTCCTGGGGCCGCCATTGCTCGGGTCAAGGCCGAGTGACGTCACGCGCGGCGCTCCCAGGAAATGTCCGCAAATTACAGGCTGCCAGCGCCATCACCTAATGCGTGGCAAGTCTGATAAAACAACCACGCACGCGTCCTCTGCTGGCACGGAACGTCACCGGCGGCCAGCGCTTTGTTCTCGTCCTAATTCGTGGCTGCCACTTTGCTAATGCCATGATAACTCTCGCCAAAAAAGTCTAGTCCCAAAAAGGTCTGATTACTCACTGGGGTTCATTAAAATTTACCTCTACATTAACGAGCAAGGACATTTCCAGCACTCGTAACGCTTTATTAATGCTCAGTAACTACCTTGTTTTTTATTTCTATTCCTACCTTTACTTGTGGCCTTCGCAGTTCCCGTACGTACACACACACACACACACACACACACACACACAACGGGAGAAAGCGATTGCCAGACAGAGAAACGGGATACAGAGAGGAAAGGGAAGGTTGTGAATCACATTCTGCCGACGTCGAACTCATTGCGGATTGAGCGCAAGCTTCACTGAAGACGGGTGGAACATATGAAGAGCATCGTTTTTTTAAGAATTCTTTATGTACATTGATATGATCTGAAGATACTTTTTGAGAACTGAATCAGAATTTAATTTTATCCTTAAAATACGTTAAGCTTTCCTTACCCTGAAGAATAATAAATGTAAATGTCGTGTGATTAGGGCCTCCTGTTGGGTTGACAGTTCGCCGGGTGCAAGTCTTTCGATTTGATGCCCCTTCGGCGACTTGCGCGTCTATGGGGATGAGATGATGATGATTAGGACAACACAACACCCAGGCCGTGAGCGGATAAAATCTACGACCCAGCAGGAAATAGAACCCGCGCCCTTAGGATTGACATTCCGTCGCGCAGACCACTCAGCTACCGGGGGCGGACACCCCGAAGAATGAACATTGGTTTGAACAACGCAGCACTTTACATAGTGTGATGGTATTGGCGGAGATACGCCCTTGCTCTCCTTAGACCACTGAACTGACTTAGGTTTCTTTAAGTTCGATTCATACTGGACGTCACGGAACGGAACATCAAAACATTTCCATTGCGGTTCTAATGGAGGCATTCACAAAGTCCGTCAATGGGACGGTATATCGCCGTTTGAGATTAACGGGAAATTCTGTGAGCATCGTAAATTGTTTTATAGTAGTGTATTTCTATCTTCTTAATCTTTATTTTACTGCTTGTTTTGTCTTCGTGAGGTTCTGCGAAGGTTGCGTGAGGACTTTAATTTTTCTTCGACGGTTCTATCGCAAGCGATACCCAATATTCGAAAACGAAAAATTATTTAAGAATACCTGGACAAAGAAAGTAACCTACAATATCCATAAATAAGAACATGAATAGACAGAAAATGTTAGATGATAACAGCATCTACTGTGGAAACACCTGCTCGAATGAAGGAGAAAAATAGTTTTTTTTAACAAGTGAAAAGTACAATATCGAGGATGTTCTACAGAATTAATTTATTTCGTTAACCGATTTACGGCTTACAAGGATGTTGTCATGCATCATCTATCAGCGTCGATGAAGGTACAATATTTGTGAACAATATCCCTGCACTAAATAGTGCAGGGATAATGCAATTAAAAAGTTAAATTGTATTTTTTTACTGTTTAACTTCTAGCTTTTTATTTGGATTACTATCGCACTGTCAAATACGACATATGACTCGTTGATAGGTCTCACTCTTTTTCAATGTTGTTCACAATTATGGTATCTTCTTTGATGACGATAGTGGTTAACGACTGATGATGACCTAGTAAGCCGAAAACCGATTAACAAAAGAAGGTAATTTTCTAGAACCTAATGTGTTTTCATTTATAATAATATTGTGATGTTCTACCAAGGGGGCGAAAGAATCAGTTAACACAGTTTTTGTAATTTTTGGCATTTGGAAATGAAACAAGACGCAAAGGATAGAACAAAAAACTATATCTACTGCCTTCTACATATCGTTTGTTGTGTTTGTATGTATATATTTTCTAGAGAGCAAATAAGTAATGATGTCTGAAATGTTTGTATGATACTTTTCCTACTATTTCAGTTTCGCAACAGCATTCTTTCACAAGAATAGAAATTACGTATTTTGATTTCGTCATTAATTAACTGTACTAACACCTTAACACTGGTAGTATATTCCGGCTTACTGTACGCCACACTGTCCCTGCCAGGCGGGGTGGCCGAGCGGTTCTAGGGGCTACAGTCTGGAACTGCGCGACCGCTACGGTCGCAGGTTCGAATCCTGTCTCGGGCATGGATGTGTGTGATGTCCTTAGGTTAGTTAGGTTTAAGTAGTTCTAAGTTCTAGGGGACTGGTGACCTCAGAAGTTAAGACCCATAGAGCTCAGAGCCATTTGAACACTGCCCCTCAATCTCATTTTCATCGTTGAATCCAATGTACATCGGACTTTACATAGCCAGTTATATGAGGACCTCTGGGTGAACTCGGATACGCATTACAACTTGGCATTTTCACACATACAAAACATTACCATTGGTGAAAGCTGCGGTAAGTGACATAAAAAATAGAATCTTAGCATCCAGCAGAGATTGAACCAGCGCCCCCTGGATGTATAGTCTGCCACTTAACCAACGATACCTATTTACACGCAACAATGAATACAGAAGTGGGTTATTACTTACTTCTTGGTTAAAACAATTCAAAGTACAACTCCAGTCAGAAAAGAGTAGTGGCTAAAAGACTGCACTCGCACTGGGGAGGATACGGTTCAAATGTGCTCCAGACCATCCAGATTTAGAAACTTCCTGGCAGATTAAAACTGTGTGCCGGACCGAGACTCGAACTCGGGACCTTTGCCTTTCGCGGGCAAGTGCTCTACCATCTGAGCTACCCAAGCACGACTCATGACCCGTCCTCACAGCTTCAACTCCGCCAGTACCTCGTCTCCTGGAATCATCGTCTTCTGGAATCATCCAGATTTATTTTTCCCGTGTCACCTGTCCCTCTTTACAACTGCTAAATGCCATGATGATTCTTTAGGAAAGGATACAGCCGATTCCCTTCCAGTATGAAGAATTCGTTTATAATGCACTTGTTGTCGACGAGGCCGTAAACCGATATTCCTTTCAATGGAAAAGACTATCAACGATTACTCAAAACTACACAAGTAAATTTAAATATTTAATTATCGCGTTACAAATCGTCAAGGAGTGAGTAGTTTTCACGTTAGAGTGGTAAGGATGGAGAACCAAAATAAGTAACAGGTAGAACTGGAAAAATACACATTCTCCAGCCATTATACCAGCATCGACGACAGCGGGGGATATAAAATGGGAGTAGAAAGCCGCAAGTTGTAGAGAAAGATAAGGGGGTACTGTAGACGCACAAAGAGGTTTCGAGTACCGACTGGTCCTACAAATGCCACGACAGTAGCCGTAGAACTACGCCGCTGTCGGAGTACACAGCTATTACGCAGTAGCTGCTGGATTTCCACATCGCTTCAGAGAAGTCACACAGACGAACGACCTAGGCAATTTGCCGGCACAGCATTCCTCCGCGGGTCGCCAGACAGGAATGCCGGAGATAAAGCAGGACAGGAGGGCAAAAAAATGTCGGCGTCCAGTCGCGGCCACGTCAAAGCGAGTCTCTGGCCGCAATTAGCCGCACGTGTACTCAGGCACTACAATCACCGTGTAGCGACGTTCTTTAAATTACACCAGTCCACTTACTTCTCTATTCCAGGACGAAAGAATGGACAGCTGTGCTTTCCCATGAGGTATCACACGTTCGTTCCCTCTGAGTGGTCTAGTAACCATTTCCAAGTCTGGGAAAAAGTGTAGTGATGTATCTAAATGGCATATATAAAATGTTCACAAAACTTTTGTACCATCTCCACGACTTGCACGGTCTGAATTTTTTTAATATTGGAAAATTCTTTGTCAATACCCGACGACAGGAAATCACTATGAGCATTTTTGATCAAATACACTACTGGCCATTAAAATCGCTACACCAAGAAGAAAAGCAGATGATAAAAGGGTATTCATTGGACAAATATATTATACTAGAACTGACATGTGATTACATTTCCACACAATTTGGGTGCATAGATCCTGAGAAATCAGTACCCAGAACAAACACCTCTGGCCGTAATAACGGCCTTGATACGCCTCGGCATTGAGTCAAACAGAGCTTGGATGGCGTGTACAGGTACAACTGTTCATGCAGCTTCAACACGATACCACAGTTCATGAAGTGTAGTGACTGGCGTATTGTGACGAGCCAGATGCTCGGCCACCATTGACCAGACGTTTTCAATTGATGAGAGATCTGGAGATTGTGCTGGCCAGGGCAGCAGTAGAACATTTTCTGTATCCCGTACAGGACCTGCAACGTGCCGTCGTGCATTATCCTGCTGAAATGTAGGGTTTCGCAGGGATCGAATGAAGGGTAGAGCCACGGGTCGTAACAAATCTGAAATGTAACGTCCACTGTACAAAGTGCCGTCAATCAGAACGAGAGGTGACCGAGACGTGTAACCAATGGCACCCCATACCATCACGCCGGGTGATACGCCAGTATGGCGATGACGAATACACGCTTCCAACGTGCTTTCACCACGATGTTGCCAAACACGGATGCGACCATCATGATGCTGTAAACAGAACCTGGATTCATCCGAAAAAATGACGTTTTGTCATTCATGCACCCGGGTTCGTCGTTGAGTACACCATCGCAGGCGCTCCTGTCTGTGCTGCAGCGTAAAGGGTAACAGCAGCCGTGGTCTCCGAGCTGATAGTCCATGCTGCTGCAAACGTCGTCAGACTGTTCGTGCAGATAGTTGTTGCCTTGCACACGTCCCCATCTGTTGACTCAGGGATCGAGACGTGGCTGCACGATCCGTTACAGCCATGCGGATAAGATTCCTGCCATCTCGACTGCTAGTGATACGAGGCCGTTGGGATCCAGCACGGCGTTCCGTATTACCATCCTGAACCCACCGATTCCATATTCTGCTAACAGTCATTGGATCTCGACCAACGCGAGGAGCAGTGTCTCGATACGATAAACCGCAATCGCGATAGGCTACAATCCGACCTTTATCAAAGTCGGAGACGTGATGGTAGGCATTTCTCCTCCTTACACGAGGCATCACAACAACGTTTCGCCAGGCAACGCCGGTCAACCGCTGTTTGTGTATGAGAAATCGGATGGAAACTTTCTTCATGTCAGCACGTTGTAGGTGTCGCCACCGGCGCCAGCCTTGTATGAATGCTCTGAAAAGCTAATTATTTGCATGTCACAGCATCTTCTTCCTGTCGGTTAAATTTCTCGTCTGTAGCACGTCATCTACGTGGTGTAGTAATTTTAATGGCCAGTAGTGTATATTGGGCACCCCTAAGAAATGCGGAATTCTCCAACGGATGTCATGAAAACGGAACCGTCAGTATAGAAGGAGGCGGGGAGTTACGAGTCGTCAGTATAGAAGCAATAAGAGCAGAATGGGTCGTTCAGGAGCTCAGTGACTTCGAATGTGGACTAGCCACTGAACACCAATCAACCAGAACATTCTGACCACCGACCTACTATCGATATAAGCCTGTCTAGGCGTTAGCAGCGTCCCCTGGCGAGGAATGGCTGCTAGTCAGACACACGCACGGTACATGTAGTATCAGTGAGTGTGCGGTTCGCATGTAGGATGGGGAAGGCGAGTGATCTATCTGAGTTTGACTGTGGGATGATTGTGACGGCCTGAAGGCACGGCACAAACATTTCGAAAACTGCACGATTTGTCGGGTGTTTTAGGAGTGCTGTTGTGAGTGTCTTCAACACGTGGCGAAACCAAGGAGAAACTACACCCAGACGTCGTAGAGTTGAGCAGCCACCCCTCATTAGATGTCGGATGTCGTAGACTGGGCAGGCTGAGAAAACAGGACAGGCGACGGACTGTGGCGGAACTGACATCAGACCTTAATGCTGGGCAGAGTAAAAATGTTTCTGAACACACAGTGCACCAAACACTCCTGACGATGGGTCTCCACAACCGACGACCCTTGCCGGCGCCAATGTTAATACTACGACATCGGCAACTACGACTGAAATGGGCACGTGACCATCGGCACTGGACGTTGGCGCAGTGGCAGAGTGTTGCATGGGCTGATGAATCCCGATACCTTCTTCATCTGATGGGAGGGCACGAATCCGTCATCTTCCAGGAGAACAGCTCCTTGACACCTGTACTGCTGGACGGAGACAAACTGTCGGCGGCTCCATTATGCTCTGGAGAACATTCACGTGTGCATCCATGGGTCCAGTGTAGCTCGTCAAGGCACCATGACGGTCATGGAGTATTGTACTTTGCTTGTACGATGCACACCCCTTCATGACTATCATGTTTCCCAACAGCAGTGGCATGTTTCATCGACAAAATGTGCCATGTCACAAGGCCAGGAGTGCGATAGAGTGATTCGAGGAACAAAGTGGCGAGTTCCAATTGATGCGCTGGCCCTCCAACTCGCCAGATCTAAACCCAATCGAACACATCGGGGATGTGACTGGATGTGGTGTCAGAGCTGATCGCCCCCTCCTGGAATTTGCGGGAACCAGGTGATTTGTGTGTGCAGACGTGGTGCGAACCCCATCCAGCGACCTATGAAAGCCATGACTCGTCGCCATTGTAATCCATGACAAAGGTGCACATACTGGCTATTAGGTAGATGGTCACAATGTTCTGGCTGATCAGTGTTGTCCGCAGCTCGTGGTCGTGTGGTAGCGTTCTCGCTTCCCGCGCCCGGGTTCCCGGGTTCGATTCCCGACGGGGTCAGGGATTTTCTCTGCCTCGAGATGACTGGGTGTTGTGTGATGTCCTTAGGTTAGTTAGGTTTAAGTAGTTCTAAGTTCTAGGGGACTTATGACTATAGATGTTAAGTCCCATAGTGCTCAGAGCCATTTGAACCATTTTGATCAGTGTTCCCATATTCGACCTTCTTTGGCCTTCATTGACTAGGCATTTACATCACGGGCTTAGTCGGCTATTTCGTTAACATTGCTAATTTAAATTTCCCTGTGATGGTAATGAAAGAATGAAGACCTTTGTAAAGTTATGCAAAAACTAATTACATTCACAATTCGATGTCAGCTTGACCCTTATAGGCACAGCACTTTTTTAGTACGAAAGACAGACAAAAAGATTCCACTGTGAATTTTATTCTGCTAAAATTACAAAACTGCGAGATAAAATTTACACAAAAGTCAGTTTTACAATTTGTAAGTGTACGACTAAGACGGTGGCGTAATAATAGCCTGGAAAATGAAGACAAAAAAGTTCGAGTATGGGAAGTAACTCTTGTAGCCTCAAATTTTGGTTCAGTGGTTAAGGAGTAGCACCACGAACAACATTCTAATAGTTCTGACCGGTAGGGCGCGAGTTGGCGGTGGGGGTGTATTTGAATGCCACGTTTGTACGGTTTTCTTGAATAACTCGAAAACCGCTGCCTCAAGCGAAAATATATTGCAGTACATTAAATTTTCTACGAAAAACTTTCTATTCAGTTTTTTTTTATATTTGAGCGAAGAGATCGACAGAATATTCGGATTCTCACGCGACGAGCTTGCGTTATAGCTTAGGTGGTTTTTGTAGGTAAATTTGAGGCAGTTTCTCCATTTTATAAACCACATTTGGGCTGTATCAAATTGTTCGACTCAACTTCCTCTTCACCACTGTAGTACGTTGTAAATAATTAGTATCGTTTACACGCTGCAGAACTACGGGATACTTTTCCGGAAGAAAGTAGGAGCGCTCTGTCGTCCCAGACAGTACGCGGTCGACTCCTTGCGATCAATTTGGCCTCCATACGTCCATAACGAACAACAGAACAAACCACCAAGCACATTGCATGCTAAGTAGGAGGTCAAGGGAACACCTGGAATGGAAACTGGTTCATTGGCGACCAGTTCCTTTATTGGCAAATGCATGTTTTGCCTGATACTTCGTGATCGCCGTAGAAGAATGAGGAGGATAACGATGCAAACTCAAACAAACTGTCCCACGGGTTCAGCAGGGAGTGAGCCAGTCACATTTTGGGTCAGTATCATGTACAGACGTCGGTGCCTCTCACAGGCATTGAGGTTCGTTTGAAGGCTATGCAGTATGGAACAAAATTTCAACAACATACTGTCTACCCCTAAGTCAACATTTCACCGATGAGTTCGTCGTTAATTTACACATGTTTATGGTGGCTGAGCTTGGTGGTTGTGCATTTATTTAGTTGAAGATATACTGTAACCAGACAATTTCTTTGCATGTATATTTCAGCCGAGACTCGTATCAGGCTTTCACCCATATTTAATTGCCGTATATCTTACTCAGTATAACGTTTTCATCGATGGCGTTTTGAACGCTGCAGCTGTATCTCTTCTTCCGCCTTTACATGCTCAGCAGAATCATTATTTTGACTCACTGATAAGATATTCGCCGCGTGACCGACTGATGCGTTTCTTTATATTAGAAATTACACCTGTGAACCTAAAAGTGTTTGTGATACGCGCATAAAGGCGTAAAAAGGAGCTGTAAATTTTAGAACAAAAGGCAGTTGCTGCATTCAAATACGTCATATTGACGAAGATATGAATGTGTTATGTCAGTTGATGGTGCTTTTCGCCTGGAGAAATTCCAAGCAAACACGGCACATGAAAGACTTATTACCTGCTGATAAAATACTGTTGAGATAAAACACACATAGCAATGCTAATGTTCGGGTGGGAGGAAGGGAGGGGGCGACAATCAAGCATAATAATTACCGGAAACATCGATTTTCTGCCGAGTCTACGGATTTGGGTGTTGCAAATCTAATGTCCCGATGAACTTTCACTCCTAGAGGCATGGTGGGGTTAGGAAGAATGGGGGAAGGAGAGAGTCTGTCTTTATCTCACGCTTACCACTCCATTCCAAGATTCTCATTTTTAACACAATAATTCTTGGCGAGACTTGCGTTATCGATTACTATCACTACATCACAGGGACAGTCTGTTGACTAATTTGAAGTAGATTGGAGCTCGTCACGTTTCTTCTATGGGCAAATTTATGTTGCACGCTCATGAAGGGAAGTAGTGTACGTAATCGTCTTTTGAATTACATTATTAGAATGACTTATTAAAAGTGTTACACTTTATATTTTATAACCAGAATCGAAATTCCTAGATGGAAAAATATGTAAAATAAGGGAAAGAGAATAAGTATGTTGCGTGGCGTACGGTAACATGGAACAGAAAACATTTAACACTAGCTTTCGAGCTCTTGCTCTTTTTCTAGTACGAGTACTCACATTCACACATACAACCACCACAGACACCCAAATGTACACACTCGCGGTAGTTTGGTTTTGTGAATGGATTGCTCTGCGTTGTGAGAATGAGTCCAGTTTTCTACGAAAAGTGTTGTTCGCAGATGAGGCACAGTTCACCAGAGATTGGTTCTTTTAACTGTCGTAACAGCCACATCTGGGCGCGGAAGAATTCTTGCATCTCTCGACCATCAGCACCAACAGCGGTTTGCAGTGAATGTATGGACTGGCATGATCGGCGATTACGTAATTGGACCATACCTGCATGTACATCTGTATACATATTCCGCAAGCCAACGTATGGTCTACGGCGCAGAGTACCATGTACTTCTACTAGTAATTTCCTTTTATATTCCACTCGCAAATAACGCGAGGGAAAAACGACTGCCCCTATTCCTCCGTACGAGTCCTAATTTCTCTTTATCTTTTACTCGCAATCCTTACGCAAAATGTACTTCGGCGACTGTAGAACCGTTCTGCAGTCAACTGTAAGTGCCTTTTCTCTAAATTTTCTCAATAGTGTTTCGCGAAAAGAACATATTCTTCCGTCCAGGATTCTCCCTTTGAGTTCACGAAGAATAATGGTAGCACTCGCACGGTTACAAATCTAGCAGTACACTATAAACTGTTTCGATGTCTTACTTTAATCCAACTTTGTGGGATCCCAAACGTTCGAGCACTACTCAAGAATGGGTCGCACTAGTGTTCTGTACGCGGTCTCCCTTGTAGATGAGCTACACTTTCCTAAAACTCTCCCAACAAACCGAAGTCTACCATTCGCCTTACCTGCTAATACGTGCTCGTTCCATTTGTATTGCTTTGCGACTTTACGCCTAGACATTTAATAGACATGACTTTGTGAAGCCAAACACCACTAATATTCTATTCGAACATTACAGAATAGTTTTGCTCATCCTATACCTTAGATCATTTACATATATATCTAAAATAAGAGCGATCCTATTACATTTATCTGGGGCACTCCTGACGATATGAACACGCCGTCGATGACAACGTGCCCCGTTCTATTACTTAAGAAGCCTTCGAGCCACTCGCATATCTGAGAACCTGTTCCTAACGCTCGGACTTCGCTAATAGAGTGCAATGGGGCACCGTGTCAAGCTCTTTTCAGAAATCTAGAAATATGGAACCTGTCTGTCCGTGGTTTGCAGTATATCGTGCGAGAAAAGGGCAAGCTGAGTTACGCACGATCGATGCTTTCTGAATTCGTGCTGATTTGTGGACTCAAGGAAATTTGTTACATTCGAATTTAGAATATGTTCAAGAATTCTGTAGTATAACAATGTTAAGGATATTGGTCTGTAATTTTGCGGGCCCGTTCTTTTACCCTTCTTATCTACAGAAGTCACCTGCGCTTTTTCCAGTCTCTTGGGACTTTGAGTTGGATGAGAGATTCACGACAAATGCAAGCTAAGTAAGGTGTCAATGCCGTAGACTACCTTCTGTAAAACCGAACTGATTTAGTCCGGATCTGGAAACTCATTTGTTTTCAACCTCTTGCCAGGGCATTTGAATGGAGTAAGGTACTAGGTCTTCATCGAACAATATCTTCCAGAACAATTAGAGTATGTACCGCTTAACATGCATCATCAGATGTGGGTGCAACTAGACGGAGCACCTGCACACTTTTCCGTGAAAGTGCGTGACGTAGTCAATACCAAACATCTTAAGCATTGGATCGGAAAGCAAGGCCCAAATACATGGTCATCTCGGTCTCCTGATCTGACGTCTTTTGATTTTTTTAGTGGGGCATATAAAAAGCTTCGTACACGTGACAGCAGTTGCCTAAAAAGAAATACTTGACAAGATACTTCCAGAGTCATGGGGTTCGTGCGATGCTTCTTATACTTGGTAGAGCGCGCCAGGATTTTCAGCGTGGATGTTATGCCTGTACTGAATGTAGTAGTTGCCATTTTGAACATCTTCTGCAACGAATAACATCGTTAAGTAAGGAGTGCATTACCTTAACTGAATTTAAGGCGTGCCTGTAGGATTGCCCCTGTTGTTCCCAGCATTCCAAAGCGCTCACTGGCGCAGGATTACTTCGAAGACCATAAGCTCCTGTTCAAAAGTTACTGTATTTTCTCTCTTCCATCAGATCCTTGAATATGTGCGCAACATTTTGAATCATCACAGAGTGATAAAAGCGTCACTCGTCTGCTTTCAAACCTTGTTCCCAAGGATGAATTTTGGAACACGTATTAAGTTCGAGTATAACGACTTTTCTGGAGACTAGAAATCTACTCTGTAGGAATCAGCATGGGTTTCGAAAAAGACGATCGTGTGAAACCCAGCTCGCGCTATTCGTCCACGAGACTCAGAGGGCCATAGACACGGGTTCCCAGGTAGTGCCGTGTTTCTTGACTTTCGCTAGGCGTTCGATACAGTTCTCCACAGTCGTTTAATGAACAAAGTAAGAGCATATGGACTATCAGACCAATTGTGTGGTGGATTGAAGAGTTCCTAGATAACAGAACGCAGCATGTCATTCTCAATGGAGAGAAGTCTTCCGAAGTAAGAGTGATTTCAGGTGTGCCGCAGGGGAGTGTCGTAGGACCGTTGCTATTCACAATATACATAAATGACCTTGTGGATAACATCGGATGTTCACTGAGGTTTTCAGCGGATGATGCTGTGGTATATCGACAGGTTGTAACAATGGTAAATTGTACTGAAATGCAGGAGGATCTGCAGCGAATTGGCGCATGGTGCAGGGAATGGCAATTGAATCTCAATGTAGACAAGTGTAATGTGCTGCGGATACATAGAAAGAAAGATCCCTTATCATTTAGCTACAATACAGCAGGTCAGCAACTGGAAGCAGTTAATTCCATAAATTATCTGGGAGTACGCATTAGGAGTGATTGAAAATGGAATGATCATATAAAGTTGATCGTCGGTAAAGCAGAGGCCAGACTGAGATTCATTGGAAGAATCCTAAGGAAATGCAATCCGAAAACAAAGGAAGTAGGTTACATACAGTACACTTGTTCGCCCACTGCTTGAATACTGTTCATCAGTGTGGGATTCGTACCAGATAGGGTTGATAGAAGAGATAGAGAAAATCCAACGGAGAGCAGCGCGCTTAGTTACAGGATCATTTAGTAATCGCGAAAGCGTTACGGAGATGATAAACTCCAGGGGAAGCCTCTGCAGGAGAGACGCTCAGTAGCTCGGTACGGGCATTTGTTGAAGTTTCGAGAACATACCTTCACCGAGGAGTCAAGCAGTATATTGCCCGCTCCTACGTATATCTCGCAAAGAGACCATGAGGATAAAATCAGAGAGATTAGAGCCCACACAGAGGCATACCGACAATACTTCGTTCCACGAACAATACGAGACTGGAATAGAAGGGAGAACCGATAGAGGTACTCAAGGTACCCTCCGGCACACGCCGTCAGGTGGCTTGCGGAGTATGGATGTAGATGTAGATGTGGATGTAGATGTAGATGATGGTTAAGTACAGAGAGAGAACAAGGGTGCTTTCAGTGGTCGAGCTCAGTCGAAACAGCTACTGGAGTACTACGCAGCGTAATATAATACTCCGTAACAATTCGAGTTACGGACGTAAGGTTTCCAACGTAAAGGGCTGCAGTTCCGTGAGAAACACATTGTCTCGCTTCCCTACCAATGCCCACGAATGGGCTGTCTGGGAACCTGTTTGCGCAGACCGGTCTGGGAGACGGTTCTCGGAAAGCCAGCGTGTGTGTAGCCTTGTAGTGGCGGTCGCGGCAAGTTGGCCAGCAGCGAGTAATCGGCATGCGGTTGAGACCTGACGATGGCGTCACTGCCGGACGCCGGATGCCGGCACGTCGCAGACGCCGCCACCGACCAAAGGGCATCGCAAACCGATCTCTTCTGCCCTTATTCGGTTTTCGTAGCGCGCGTCGCACGGGTCGGCGTCCGGTACGTGTGCACTGCCGCATGGCGCGTCCTAACGTCTTCATTCGGTCTGCATGCAGAACTGTTGGAGAGGCTACGGCACTTCCGCGTGCCAGGAGATTGCACTTCCGTGTCATGGGAGAGCACTGTCCACCTCGTTACACTCAAGACATTTATCAAACAATACAGACGATCTAGTACCAAGCGTGCCTGCGGATACAGAAAGGCACTTGCGCTTGCTTATTGATGTTCATCTGTGACTTACATCACACAGTACATAATTTTGCTGTAACCTTGAGCCGCATCACGTTCTTTCACTACCTTATAACGCGTTTAACACACGATAATTCCAATGTTACAAACAAGGTTACATCGAATGTCTTTCTCACACCAGATTACAAACGCCGGCTACTTAAATTTTCAAGTACTACGATAGTACCCTCATAAGTGTTGCATGCGATTCCAAGTACCAATAGAGAACGTCAGGTTGTTCGTCGGAACAAACAAAATACGTTTAAGTGGGCATTTATGTTCCCATTCGATAGAGCGGTTCCAAATTACTCACGTACGATATGCGGTTTAACGATATGATTCAAAAGGGGCAGTAAAACAGTAACGATAGTACTCCTGAAAGCGACACACTAGTTCCAAATTAGTCACGTACGATATTCGGTTTAACGATATGAGTCAAAAGGGGCAGTAAAACAGTAACGATAGTACTCCTGAAAGCGACACACTAGTTCCAAATTAGTCACGTACGATATTCGGTTTAACGATATGAGTCAAAAGGGGCAGTAAAACAGTAACGATAGTACTCCTGAAAGCGACACAGTAATTCCAAATTAATCACGTACGATATTCGGTTTAACGATATGAGTCAAAAGGGGCAGTAAAACAGTAACGATAGTACTCCTGAAAGCGACACACTAGTTCCAAATTAGTCACGTACGATATTCGGTTTAACGATATGAGTCAAAAGGGGCAGTAAAACAGTAACGATAGTACTCCTGAAAGCGACACAGTAATTCCAAATTAATCACGTACGATATTCGGTTTAACGATATGAGTCAAAAGGGGCAGTAAAACAGTAACGATAGTACTCCTGAAAGCGACACACTAGTTCCAAATTAGTCACGTACGATATTCGGTTTAACGATATGAGTCAAAAGGGGCAGTAAAACAGTAACGATAGTACTCCTGAAAGCGACACACTAGTTCCAAATTAGTCACGTACGATATTCGGTTTAACGATATGAGTCAAAAGGGGCAGTAAAACAGTAACGATAGTACTCCTGAAAGCGACACACTAGTTCCAAATTAGTCACGTACGATATTCGATTTAACGATATGAGTCAAAAGGGGCAGTAAACCAGTAACGATAGTACTCCTGAAAGCGACACACTAGTTCCAAATTAGTCACGTACAATATTCGGTTTAACGATATGAGTCAAAAGGGGCAGTAAAACAGTAACGATAGTACTCCTGAAAGCGACACACTAGTTCCAAATTAGTCACGTACTATATGCGGTTTAACGATATGAGTCAAAAGGGGCAGTAAAACAGTAACGATAGTACTCCTGAAAGCAACACACTAGTTCCAAATTAGTCACGTACGATATTCGGTTTAACGATATGAGTCAAAAGGGGCAGTAAAACAGTAACGATAGTACTCCTGAAAGCGACACACCAGTTCCAAATTAGTCACGTACGATATTCGGTTTAACGATATGAGTCAAAAGGGGCAGTAAACCAGTAACGATAGTACTACTGAAAGCGACACACTAGTTCCAAATTAGTCACGTATGATATTCGGTTTGCCGGCCGAAGTGGCCGCGCGGTTCTGGCGCTGCAGTCTGGAACCGCGAGACCGCTACGGTCGCAGGTTCGAATCCTGCCTCGGGCATGGATGTGTGTGATGTCCTTAGGTTAGTTGGGTTTAACTAGTTCTAAGTTCTAGGGGACTAATGACCTCAGCAGTTGAGTCCCATAGTGCTCAGAGCCATTTTTTGCACGATATTCGGTTTAACGATATGAGTCAAAAGGGGCAGTAAAACAGTAACGATAGTACTCCTGAAAGCAACACATTAGTTCCAAATTAGTCACGTACGATATTCGGTTTAACGATATGAGTCAAAAGGGGCAGTAAAACAGTAACGATAGTACTCCTGAAAGCGACACACTAGTTCCAAATTAGTCACGTACTATATTCGGTTTAACGATATGAGTCAAAAGGGGCAGTAAAACAGTAACGATAGTACTCCTGAAAGCGACACACTAGTTCCAAATTAGTCACGTACTATATTCGGTTTAACGATATGAGTCAAAAGGGGCAGTAAAACAGTAACGATGGTACTCCTGAAAGCGACACAGTAGCGTTACTGTATGGTTATACGGGGTTTCCCAGGAGGAATAGTCAATATTTAGGGATAGGACAGCAACGATCATTCAAAGCAAAAAAAAAGTCTAGTAACGTGGACTCTAAAATGCACATTTTATGAACTACGAGCTTCATGTTCGCTACAGTGAAACAGATCTCTCATAGTGAACAAGTGCTTATAGATTTTCAGGTACGCATTTTAGCGCCCATGTTTACTAGATTTTTTGGCTTCGAGTGATCGTTTCTGGCTCAAATGGCTCTGAGCACTATGGGACTTAACACCTGAGGCCATCGGTCCCCTAGAACTTAGAACTACTTAAACCTAACTAACCTAAGGAAATCACACACATCCTTGCCCGAGGCAGGATTCGAACCTGCGACCGTAGCAGTCGCGCGGTTCCGGACTGAAGCGCCTAGAACCGCTCGGCCACCGCGGCCGGCGATCGTTTCTGTCATATCACTGAATACTGATCACTCCTCCGGGGACACCCTGTATGTGGCAGGCAGCCAGCGCAAAACGACACACGAGGAGGAAATGGGCAAGTCTGGCAAGGAAGACATGGTCAATAAGTGTATTCGGATCTGTCGGTATCTGTTGTATTTAAGAGTTAAATTAGACTTTGACTGACAGTAAACCACGGAGCCACAGTCCTAACGCAGTCCGGAACAGTGTCACTTCCAATATGTTTCGTAGAACTGCCTAGCGTTCCCGATTCCATATGCCCGCTTATGAAGATGGGACCTGAATGAATTGGGAAAAAAAACCCAGAGCTTGCTGAAAATTTCACTGGGCGTATTAGGCGAAGATTGGCAAAAAAAAGGCATACGGTAGAAAAGACGAATGAGTAACTTTGAGAGATGGAATAGTAAAGGCAGCAGGGAGTCAAACAGTCAAAAAGGCAAGGCTGAATTTAATTAACGAAAGGAAAATGTATAAAAATGCGGCAAATTAGGAGAAATGTAAATTCGTGAAAGGAAGTGTGACTTGGGTAAAGAAATATGCCATCCATAGGAAAATAGAGAGCTTTGCAGAAAAAGAGGAGCAGCTTTATGAATATCAAGAGTTCATATACAAGCCAGCACTACGCAAACAACTGAAGACGGAAATGTGGCAGGGATAGATAGAACTATACAATGTAAACTAACTCGAACGCAATATCGTAGAAAGTGAAGAGGAAGTATATGAAGATAAGATGGGAGATATGGTACTGCGAGGAGAATTTGACACAGCAATGAAAGATCCTCTGTCGAAACAACTTCCCACCCTGCCCCCTCTCCAATTTTAACTGAATAATAGTGTTCCTAAGGAGTTGTAGTCGGACCTCAGAGGGGCGGACTTACAACAGCCATGTTCGCAAAGCAAATTAAACTGAAGCCTAACTGTGCCTGTCACGCCCCTTATTAGAAGCCTAACTGTGCCTGTCACGCCCCTTATTGCTTGATGAATGTTATCATTTACTACAAAATTAATCATTGAGATAGTAAGGTTCTTCTAGAGTTAACGATGACGTCATGTAACATAATTTGTTCACCTTCCAACAATGGAAACACGCCTGACTGTATCATCTTGACTCACTTTGATAAAACTGACGAATTCAAAAAATCTTTCGCTTCGAAAATGCCACGGACGATTCGACATTCCTATTTCAATTAAGTGCTCCTCTCGATACACTATTAAACACTGTGCACCTTACTTTCGCGTATCCCTGTCTCTCGACTCTTTCCATAGATGTTCACTCGACCAAAGCTGGCCTACTACTTTTTTTGTTTGTTTGTTTGGACTCCAGAGTTCGTACTCTATTTAGCCATCGGGAACACGTGTTTACATAGCATACGTAATTGTACAGAGAAAATACACAAATGTATATTTACGGAATTGAAAGCTCATGCCGTTAATTTTTTTCCACAAAAAAAATGTTTAACAAATAGAATGATAAATACACTAGACGTATTATGTTATTAATCACACTACTTCCTAAAATAAGTGATAAGCGATACAGATAAATGAAAATAGGAGTCCTATTAAAAACTACAGATTTTCCCCTATACTATGAAGGAAATTAACAATTAGTTTATAAAGGCGAACGTCTTTAGAAAGCAAAGAAGAAGAGGCTGATTGAGGGAAAAGGTAACCCGTACTCACCAGTCTTCGAGAGTTCCGAGTGCTCACGCTCAAATTTGGAACACGAAAACAATATGTGGTTTACATAAGTTTCTGACTCAGATTCACACTCACTTGCAGGGAAAGGTAAATTTTTATTCTATGCGGATATACTACACAAAACGTGGAAAGTTTACAATGCAGTTGAATGATGGTGGAAATCATAGATCGGTCAAAATGCGTAATCGTAAAACACGGGCTTGTAGCAATTAGAAATTGTAATCCACCTTTCCTTTGTCGGGACTCATTCCACATATCTTGCCATTACTGTTTTACGTGGCTCTTGATTTCACGCACACCAACAAGAATGTAATAATTCCACTTCTAAAGAAAATAGGTGTGAATATCACGGAACCCTCAGTTTAATAAGTGATGGTTGCAAAATAATGACACGACTTATTTACGGAATAATGGAAACAAACTGGTGGAAGGTAACCTCGGGGAAGATAAGTTTGGGTTGCAGAGAAATGTAGGAACACGCGCATTAACTACCCCCTTTACTGACCCGTGGCTTGGCAAAATTCTATTCGAAATTTCAACTTTGTTTTCACTTGTTTAAATTATCTTCAATCCTACATCAATCAAACAAATCTATACGGTCATTTTGTCATATCAAATGTATTGATAGTTTTAAACCACGATTTAAAAAAAAAATGGCTCTGAGCACTATGGGACTCAACTGCTGAGGTCATTAGTCCCCTAGAACTTAGAACTAGTTAAACCTAACTAACCTAAGGACATCACAAACATCCATGCCCGAGGCAGGATTCGAACCTGCGACCGTAGCGGTATGGCGGTTCCAGACTGCAGCGCCTTTAACCGCACGGCCAACGATTTTTAAAGTTTCAACAACAGACGTTCACAGATTTGCATACTCCAGAAACAACTTCTAAGCTGTTGACCAATATTTTGTTGTGTCAGATGATGACGCGAGGTCTAAGACGACTCGCAGATAATGAGGTATTACGCGTAGTATTAGCTCTGCCAGCAGTAAAAATCTGATACGACGTGTATCTCATGTTCGCAGAAAATGAACGTGTTATTATATTTATTAACTTCGAGGTGGGCAGCAAAATTGCATGTTATGAGCCAGCGACAAGAATTCTGCTGCTGTCACAACACTCATTATGACTCACACGTGGTTGTGTGACGTCATTTCGATTAGGTCTGGATGTGACATCATGTCAAGACGCCTCACTGCGTCACGCTTTCCCGGTTCATGCTAACACAATACTGTCTCTGTAATTTCCGCCGGCCTCTGTGACCGAGCGGCTCTAGGCGCTTCAGTCCGGAACCGCGCTGCTGCTACGGTCGCAGGTTCGAATCCTGCCTCGGGCATGGATATGTGTGATGTCCTTAGGTTAGTTAGGTTTAAATAGTTCTAAGTCTAGGGGACTGATGGCCTCAGACGTTAAGTCCAAAAGTGCTTAGAGCCATTTGAACCATTTTTGTAATTTCCGGACAGTCGGAGCGGCCGATGTGTTGAAAGATCTCTATAGTAAGGGAATAGTCAAAATTTTAACCATAGCCTATTATCTTTCTGTCTGTTTGCAGACAGAGTCCGCGCAGGATACGGTGGCTGCTACGTAGTGACCAACTTTCGTCGAAAGGACTGGGTGAGTTCATTCGTCTGAGCTGAAGGGGAGGCCGACACTGTTTGCCAGCTTTCGGCAGGTCAGCGACACGCTGCGACGACAGAACCGATGCATACGTCCTGCAATCTTTCTCAAACGATTTTACAGAAACTATTTCATTTTTGCGTTACTTATAGCTTTACAAGTCAGCTTCATAATGATGTGCCTGTCATTTTGTTAATGGTCATAGTTATTGTGTTATATGCATTTAAGTAAGACACTGGGCGAAATTCGATAAAGATTGCAATGAAAAATAGGGGTCGCTATGATTTTGCGTTTGGTGCATATTACATAATATGAAATTTATGTAAATATCGAAATTTTCTTTAGGCTTGGATGGAGGTCTCTATCTGTCACAATCTCGAGAAAACTGAGCTGACGTAGCACACTCACATGCGATTGCACACGCCAGCGATAAAGTCAGAATGATCCACAACATTCCTCATTTTTCACATACGGTTTTAGTTATCGAAATGATATTTTGGCGAATGATGCATATAAAGAGGAGAGTATTTTGTCATATGGTTATTATGCAATCCTTCATTATCCACCGAGTTATTCCGCTAACTACAGACGTTTTCGTTTAAATAACTTAATTTTTATGGGCCATCGACAGTTGGTGAAACGAGAAATTCTGGGGGGTTTTGGAACAACATATGTGAAGACGTTACTGCTACGGTCGCAGGTTCGAATCCGACCTCGGGCATGGATGTGTGTGATGTCACTAGGTTAGTTAGATTTAAGTAGTTCTAAGTCTAGAGGACTGATGACCTCAGATGTTAAGTCCCATAGTGCTCAGAGCCATTTGAACGGTTTTTGTGAAGATGTTACATGTTTATTTTTGTATTGAGGATGTTCTTTTTCATAATCTATTGACTTTACTTTTACTCAGTTGTTCATTTTGTACCGAGGACGTGCTTTTTCATAATCTATTGACTTTACTTTTACTCAGTTCTTCATTTAATAAATTTAATGCACCACTGTTTCAAAATTCTGTGCTGCATCTGCACAACATTTCAGTGAGACGACATTGTGTGAACTCTGTAGTCTTTTGGCAAAGGAAGCAATTTTGAACATGGCGACAAGGCTTTACTCAAAATTTGCCACTCATGATGCTTTTCTGAAAGTTATAAATGGTTAACAAGCCAGGCAGTAAATCACTGCTTTTATTGCATTTTCAGTAGAATTCTTTTTAGATATTAAACAAAGGAGAGGTGACATTAGATCTTTTAGAATGGTCATCATGCAATTGTGGGGGTGATGGGGCTCCAGTTCTACTAACAAAAAATGTGATCATAGGCTTCAGTTTCGAACGGCACTTCCACTCAACCGCTCGCCATTTCCCCTACAGCACTTGCCTATAACCACTCCGACTACGGCTCTCACTTCGCGTGCCATCTACCGGCCACGTTATTCTGCACACACTCTGTACATCTGCACTCCTGGTACACACTCAAATTCCGTGCCACAGTGCCATCGTAGATGATGCAGAGCAAAACAATGCAGCTCACCTCTACCATTTTCTCATAGTTCCAATAGTGGTGTGAGACAGTACTGTGGTGTGGTGATTTAAACTGTAGCAGGACTACAAACATATGCCAGCATGCATAGTCCAAAGGAACACTGTACCGTACTTCATAACAATACAGGCAATGTAATATTGTATTTAACAGCCGACATTAGACAGCGACTTTTAATTAAAATGCCCTCCCCTGTACAAGAATACACATAGTGATGCAGAAACGACGACATATGGCAGTTTGGGTCTGGCCGCGATTCGGCACGGTTACCCACAGCAGATAAAGCAACCGCTCACGTAAGGCACGAAATCCGGATTCAAGTCCCAGTCATGTATAAATTTTCATTGTCGTCATTCTATTATACAGCTGACGATTGTCCACATTCGCACTTGCAAGAACATTTCATGTATAATAATAATTTGTTTACATCTGTGCTTAGAACATCATTTTAGCATAGCGTCTAAGAAATGTCAATTCAGACAAAGTATAGCGTTTGAAAAGCAGTTGTATGAAAATTTGAAAAGTGCATGCGTTTTGTATGTAGTTTATAATTTCTAACATCATCCAACACATATCTCTGACAAAATCATAATTTACACAATATAAAGTCGGAACAGTTTATATCATCTATTTCTACGAAACCATGTATGATGATGAAAAATGCTCAGTTTTCAATTATCTATCGTTCCCGTCAATTACGAGTCGATTGCGCGTACTGAACTTTAGGTAAGACTTTCTCAAAAACAGGGAGGTGTTGAGCCAAAATGTCGTAGAGTCCTTCGTGTTACGTTGCACACAAGCGAACTGCCAAACACGGGCCGAATCGGCTGGCCTTCTCCTTGTTAGCACTACGACTATCAACACAGGTCTGCGGAGTACGGCTAGGTAAACTTTACCACCTGACGCGATATTCTTCCACTTGGCCTCCCAAACACACAGTGACATTCCAGTAAACAAGTACACTGTGACTGAGGATAATGCATCGCACAGTGACTGGTTTAAAAAAAATGGTTCAAATGGCTCTGAGCACTATGGGGCTTAACATCTGAGGTCATCAGTCCCCTAGAACTTAGAACTAGTTAAACCTAACTAACCTAAGGACATCACAAACATCCATGCCCGAGGCAGGATTCAAACCTGCGACCGTAGCGGTCGCGCGGTTCCAGACTGAAGCGCCTACAACCGCTCTGCCACACCGGCCGGCAAGTGCTTTATCAGTCGCACTAAAGTGACCTTGTCTATGGACAATACTCTGACAACGGAACACTTCCGGGACTCTCGTTCTATTCCACCGAATACCCAAATGTAATCGATTTCACTCTTTGAGGGTCGTCCTCGCTCTGGTTCTTCCTTCTTGCTATGTGAGATTCGTCCACTTCAACAACTTTACTCGCTCCACCAATCGGTACACTGTCGTTCACCACTACCACATAACACACTTGTCTGCAAAACCCGAAATAGTCGCACGCGGCATTAGCAGGTAAGTCAGTTTCCGACGCTATTGCTTCAGGTGTAGTCTCGAATCCAGCAAGATAGAAAATTACGTTGGTCTGGATGGATAATTTGGAAGAGTGGAACCATGTATTCTTCCTGATACTCGTTTGTTTTCCGCACTGTCGGCAATGAAATTGTAACGGTATTTCAGCATCGAAACTCTTCTTAAGACGTTTTACACACTTCCCACCACCACAGTCTACACCAGGGCCGGCCAGAAATTCTGCACGCGTGCGGTGCTCTTGCACATGTGCAACTTCCGGGTCACAGCGTGCACGCCGCAGCCGTCAGCGTTCATGTAGTGCATGTTTCTACACACAGATGTCGCTCCTCTGTTAGACAAAGTGCGTTATCGACACCTCGTATGTATATCACAACCTGGGCTGTATCTGTAAGATCTGTTGCTTCATCGAGCGCAACACAGAAAGCAACGAAATATTTACCCTTATTTATTAGCTGCCTGTGCAGATCGCCGGCCATAGCACTGATACGTCTTGTCACTGTTTGTTTGGATAGACTGATTTCTTGAAACCTGCTAACGTTCGTGGGACGCACAAGTTCTGCAGCATCAATCAGACACCCTTTCACAAACTCCCCTTCGGAAAAGGGTTTCCCAGATTGTGCAATTCTTAATGCGATTTTAAAACTTGCTCGCTGTGAAGATTTAGTGTGGTTGTCATTCTGGAAAATGGAAAACAGTACATTTTACAGCATACAGTAAAACAGACATAAATGTAACACAAGAAACTAAGAGTTCAAGAAGTATCAGTTACTTTGATGTACATTAAAATCGAGTTGATGTGTCTCATCCATTTTCTGAAGGACATTTAATTTTGCTTGCCGTTCTTCACTGTTGAATACACTACACTCGTCTTTGTGGTATGTATTGTAATGTCTTTCAATTGAAAACTTACGCTGAACGCCTATTATTCGGCGGCACAGCAAACACTGTGAGTTTTCACCAACGGCTACAAAAAAGAATTGCAGTTCCCAGTCATTTTTAAACGACTGAGAACATAGATCTCCCGTCCTTTGCTTTTTCACAGTACTTGCCATTTCTCAGTACTTCTCTGTTAAGGTTACGGTCACCAGGGATAAACGAGACTGATATGTTGGGCTCTTACTTGTACCACAGGGAAGTGGAGCCGCCGCCGTTCATTTAGCACACTTGTCTAATAACAGATGTCGCTGTCGCTCGCTGTCGCACACGTGCGCACATGTGCAGCACTTCCGCACGTCTGCACACTGTGCAGCGTTTGGCCGGCCCTGGTCTACACAGTCCCTCCTTTCCTCCTCCGGTAGTACTCCACATTTGCGACAAAAAGTCAAACAATATTCTACGCTGGATAAGCATGGAATTAGATTTTTCCATGTGAGAGAATCCGCCGAAGAAACGTCAAGAACACCAGACATCCCACTCACTACCGACATAAATCGTCTGGGTTTCCCTAGTGACTCACAAATAATTCGCAGAGGTACGCATCCTAGAGCAACTAAGGAAACGACTGAATATAGATAAAAATGACGATCACAAGTAATTGATCATAACGCCCGTCACGAGAGCCGCATGATCGATTTAGGATCGCACGTTCGATATGGATCGTTTGGACGCCACGGCTCCGATAGGCAATCATTCTTGGAAATTACCGAAATCTGAGTGAAATGCCTCTTACGTCGAAACGCTCGTGTAAGAAATCGAGCACAGTGTTTGCTGTACATGGCTTTGCTCCATCTTGCATGAACCACTGCGTGTTGGGCAACGCTCTAGCAATAAGCTGTGGAACGAAGTTATTCGGAGCATGCTCAAATAACGCGCACTGTTCAAAGTTTCTTCATAAAAAAGGTCCAGTAAGTCTGTGAGTGGAAATTGCGACCCACACTATAATCGCAAGAGCATAATGATGTCGTCCATGAAGCACTTGCGGATTTTCAGTACCCCAAAAGAGTACATTTTGTTAGCTAACTACTTCGTCCAAATGGAAATGAGCCTCGTCTGAAAACCAAACGTTGCTAAATGTTTGTTCCATGTACTCCGACCATTGGACAAACAGTAGACTCTGCCGCTTGTGTTCTGCAGTGAGCTTCTGAGCAGAGGCCATCTTGTATGGCTACATCCAGAGGTCAGATTTAAGAATCCATTGAACGGAGCGTCTGGATATGCCCAGTTGCATTGCTGACTTCTGCACGATTAGCCGGGTCTCCTCTGTACCGCTTCAGTATTCTCCGCCGAACAAACGGACTTCTGCCGATATCACTTCACTTCCAATATTGACCCTTCCTTTACAAATTGATTATTCAGCCTGAGAATGGTTTTCTTGCAAGGAGCCCACCGTGTGTAAGCAATTGTTAAAAGCAATACTGAGTCGAAACAGGATAATTCGTTTCGTGAAAAAGTAATGCAACTGCCAATCGCTGCTGCGTTGTTTGTCGTCCACTGTCGGCCATGTCGTAAACACAGTCTCCTAGCGACGGTATTCTGAATTACGCATCATTTCGTGGCTCACTTGTTTCTCCAAGCTCTACTGCTACTGCTGTTGATGTGCTCAACGTGATATCTAGAGAGATTCACTAATTATGTGTTAAACAAATGGTCACACATTTCGTGCGCCACCCTGTACATTTGCATTAGCATATCGCAGCGCACTCTCGGCTTGGATCGAATGGCTCCCACACCGCCGACGCTTTCGCCAAGCAATAAAACTGAAGGCCGCCAACCCGACACCATCTCGCGCCCTGATGGCTGTCATCAGCGGCCCTTCAGACCATCAACAGCAGGCGGTTCGTAATGGCCGGGGCCACCCGACCGTTGCCTACATTCAAATTGCTGCTTATGCAACACGACCCGTCTCCATAGAGTTGCCTACTGGACTGCACAAGGTGTCAGAATCAAGGACGTCCGTCTTCTACGTTGTGCATGAGAGTCGGTTTTTGTAATGACGGAATATGGAGCCGAGTGTTACAAAAGGAGGCCGAATTTTCAATTACTTACTAACTATAAATCACTTCTAGTACAACGCACTGTTGCGCTGAAACCTATAATTGGGTTGAGATCGGCTTTACTGTTCCCACGTTACAGACGTTTCTTATGCAGTTGAAACATTTCCTTACACTAAAAGCCACTTCTCTTAATGGCATAACACGCGTCTGAGGACTGTTGCATTGCTCTGGGTTTTGTGATGTGTGTTTCGGTGATCGCATATTGAAAGTTGTTTCACTGTTGTGAAGGAATCTTCACAGAAGCTATGGTAATTGGGTTAACACACCCAGTAAATCATAATTATATTGCCTGAAAAATAAAGTGAAGCACCCATTAAGAGAGAAGGAAACGAAGTGAAACTTCACTGGCTGAGAGGGTATGAGATGTGATTTCAGTGGTTACAATATAGTCCAAAATTTTGAAAGAACTTGGCAGTATGCTCACTTATCGGTATGACATTGCACCCTCTCTGGCCTGGATGCATGCACTCATTCGGCTGGGAAGGACATTATAAAGCCATAACATCCTCTCCTGACCCAAGCTGACACACAGCGGTTGTAACTGGACCTTGATATCCTGGATAATGGGACTGGGACGGAGATGGCGTCCGACGCGGTACCACACAACTTATATTGGGGACAGATCTGGAGATCTCGCTGCTTACAGCAGTACTTCAACACAGCACACTGTTCATAGACACACATTGCTGGTATGGAAGAGCATTGTCCTGTTGAAAAATGACGCCACAATGTCATATGAGAGGTAACACATGAGGAACGTACCATTGTGTCAACAGACTTCCCTCAACCATTACCAACTGTGACCTCAAGCCCAAGTCAGTAGCTCATTACACCACCATGCCAGGAGTAACACCAATGTGCCTCTCCAAAGCATTAGAATGGAACCTCTCCCCTGGTAGCAGATGTTGGTAATCAAAGGTAGAGCAGAACTGCAATTGAACTCTAAACACAACGTGACGCAATTCATCAGCAGTCCACACCTCATAGTCATGGCAACACTCCAGACGCAGCCGTTTGTATTGTGGTATTAGTGTCAGCCTATGCATGGGACACTAATTCCCCAGTCAGCCTGTTGTTAAGTCACCAACAAACAGTGCAGGACGAGACAGAATGTTGCAGGAAGTCCATTACCTGTTCTCAGATGGCAAATGTTGATATGAAATGTGGTGGTCAGATGTGGTACGCTGGAACCTTGATGCTCCCATGCAGTCCAACATCAGGTCACTGTCACATGTGAACGCTCCATAAATCTGGATATTGCAGGATTTGACCAACTGGCCAAATGGAGACCCACTCTGTTACGTGCTGATAACACTGTCTCACATGGCATCTCTGCGTCCTCCAGTGACCACTCAGCATCTGACACTGTTCATGCCCTCGTATATCCTAGCAGGCCTGGTAACTACACTAAAGACAAACAACACCAATGTAAATTCCGTTGACTCCAGGTTTAATGGCTTCGGCACCACCTTTTCCTGCTAATGGGCGTTTGCATCACTGATGGTTTTTTTCTTTTTTTTTTTAAATTCCAGCGCGCCCTGCAATTCCCAGCTTATGGAGCTCCCTCTGTTTTGTTTTGGTGCTGACAGGGCTCGAGAGCGTGACATTCAATTCTGCAGTGGCTTTGCAGAATTTTTTTCGTCACAATCCTCTTCACAGACTGCCTGTCATGACCACTCAACATACACTTTCATCCGCGTGGTACTTAGTGGATGATGTTCTTCGGGTTTCCTTGTTTGCGGTATAAATCTTATATACAATACCTCTTGAAATATCAAACACTTTGACTACCTTGGTTAGGGAAGCACCAAGCATACAAGCACCAACGTCCAAATTCATTTTACTCCAAAATAATGCAATCACAACTACACAGAACACTGTTCAGACCACGACTGACAATTGCAACATATTGAGGGCATTGCACAGGTGTCGTCCGTGGTCGATTACAATAGCACCACCTGCAGGCTTAGCATTTGCGTTAATGTTCAAGCATGCTTTTCTCCTGTCGTTTCCATAGTCTTGTCCAAACCCTGTATGTAAAAAATACATTAGATTTTGGTTCAGGGCATATTTCTGTGAATAACGTTTGGCCTACTAATGCTCAGCTTGTTCAAATTTGCTACTGCTACCTGACAAGGGAAGGACACGACATTGGGATCACGGATTTACTTCAAACTCTGTACTAGTACGCCATTAAAACAACATAATGTGCAATTAGTAACGGTCACTGCTCGCGCACTTCCGAGCAAATCGGAAGAGAAGTTTTACGCGCCTATTATGTAACTGACATATCTGTGCGAAGGTGCGAGCTGTAGGAAGTTAGGCCGCGTGGGATTAGCCGAGCGGTCTAGGGCGCTGCAGTCACGGACTGTGCGGCTGGTCACGGCGGAGGTTCGAGTCCTCCCTCGGGCATGGATGTGTGTGTTTGTCCTTAGGATCATTTAGGTTAACTAGTGTGCAAGCTTAGGGACTGTGACCCTAGCAGTTAAGTCCCATAGGATTTCACACACTTTTTGGTTTTGTAGAAAGTTATTATGGTTAGCGAATGCGCAATGGGAGGAGATGCAACGGTTGAAATCCTGCTTTTTTCATCACTGGCCACATTATTTAATTTATATGCCAATGAAAAAAAAGACGTACATTTGTAGTGAATTTCATATGTTATTTATTTACTATTTTATTTATATTTTGAAGGACGAGGCACAGGTCTGCAAAGTCCAAGTCAAACCTCGATATATAATTATGCGAATGACGTTATTCAGTAATATATTTGCCATACAGGCATGGGAAACATAAATTGAAGCAGTTTTCCCGCATTTACAAGGAATGCTGAGACTTTCTAAGAGAAAATGTATCTCGTTGATATTTTGAAAAATTTATCTTTCTACCTATAGTTTAGATTACGAATTAAGTTTGAGCAGGAGTTGAACCGTCGTCTCATACACGTTCCCCTTACGAAGCTCGACCATGAGGTATAACGTCCGGTACCTACTCACAGGTACATGGCCACATAAAAGTCGCGTAAAACTTCTCTCACGATTTTGTCGGAATTGCCAGATTAGTGCACCTTACTACTTGCACATTATGTTGTTTTAATGACCTACTACATGTTTACAAAGTTGGAAGTAAATCTATGTGATTCCAACGTCGTGGCCTCTCCTCGTGAATCTTCAAGTCTCCGTTCACCCGAGGACGCAAACATCGGCCACGAAAGCTCGCATTATATGACCATATGATCACTATATTGTAATTCAGAAACTTTAATTCAACGAAGATGGTATCTGTAACTGTACTGATAACATAGAAAGATGTACTTTGTATACACTAAAATAATAAGCTTACCAGCGCATCATCAAAGTAATGTCCCTTCAAAACAATACTGAGTGGACAGTAATTACTCTTTTGAGATGATAATAAAGTTTTGTTTATGTCCTGTAATAGTTAGTTCTTGAAGCACGGCGCTTTTTCAAACTGATCCAGTCCGCTACACGGATAAAGGCAGTTTTAGAAACTTGCCCTGTGTTGGCTTAATTTCTGCAGTCGCCCATGGTCTGCGAGTATTTTCCGCTGTAGCGAATCTGCGCAGTTACCGCCGATATACGCCAACATGGCGGCGCGGCCTCGGATCTCGGCGCTGTGACTACCAATTATGGCCGGGGTGGGGGGAACTGACGGGGTGGATGGGGGGGGGGGGGGCGGTTAAGAGGGACCTGACCCGCCTGCAAGTTGAACCCATAGTGCGCTTTCTGCCTACACCTACAGGAAGGAAGGCCAACAGCACTGAAGGTTGCATATATCCTAGGCGTCCGATTCACGCAGCTCCACACGGCGACTGACCGAATGGAATAAATGTTGTTTTGTTGTTTTTGTTTTCGGTCCAAAGACAGCTCTCCACGATAGTCTATTCTGTACAACCATGTTCATCTCAGCATAACTACAGCAATCTATATCCATTTGAAATAATTTACTGCAATCATCCCTTAGTATCCCTCTACAATTTTTACCCCCCATTCCCCCCAAACTTCCCTTTGTTTCCATATTGATGATAGCTTGATGCCTTTGTTCAGTCAAGTTGAACCTAAGCACATTTTTTTCCCAATAGCATCTCTTCAGTAGTCAGCCGATATACCTAACTAACCTTCGGCATTCTTCTGTAATACCATATTTCAAGAGTTTCTGTTCACTTCTTGTCTGAAATGTTTGTCATCCGTATTTCACTTATGTAAAAGGCTAGACTCCAGACAAACACCTTCAGATAAGAATTCCAAACATTTAAGAAATTTGTATTCGAAGTTCACTTATTTCTCGTATTTACGAAAGTGCTGTTTGCGGTTGCCAGTCTACATTCTATGTCCGATTTACTTCTGCTATCGTCACTTGCTTTACTGCTCCAATAGCATGACTCGTCTACCATATTCAGACACGATCAGAACTTTTAAAAAATTATCTGCATAACTGAAATACAAATAACTGTAAGGAGCCACTTTTATTGCTGTTTCCGCTATGCGTTTAAGAGGATCCAATACCGATCATCAATCGAATTAATTTAAATCTTCGTAGGATAAACAATTTGTACTTCCGTTTTTTTTTTATTTATAGAAAGGTGCCCACAAAATCTTAGGTGCCAACTATATTGAGTTAGCCCACTTGATGACATAGGTATGATTTTCCAAAATGCATTGTAAAAAGACCCATAAAAGTGACTGGTAACAGTTACTTGTGCATTTAAATTGATATACACAACAATAAGATAAAATTACAAAAGTAAAACCACGATAATGAAATGTAGTGGTATGAAATCAGGTGATGCTGAAGGAATTAGATTTGGAAATAAGACAGTGAAAGTAGTCGTTGAGTATGCTATTTTGGCAGCAAAGTAACTGACAACAGTAAAAGTAAAGGCTATATAAAATGCAGACTTGTTACAGCATTAAAAGCTTTTCTAAAAAAGAATTTTTTTTAAACATAGAATGTAAATTAAACTATTAGAAAGTATTTTCTGAGGGTATTTGTAGTAAGTGCAGTAATCTACAGAAGATAAAAGTGGAGGATAAACAATTCAGATAAGAACACCTGGAGACCCCGGAAGGGCAGCTTCAGGCACCTTCGCACACGGTGGCACCTTTCCTTCGCTAAGTGTGAGCGTTGTGTGTTACTGAAGTGTAAGTGTAAAGCGTAGGTGACAGTAATGGGTGTGTAGGTAGTGTGTCATAAGGTATGAGTTAGAGGATGATGAGAGAAGGGGCAGGGTGAAACCCGTTGCTGACACATAGCTTACTCCTCTCGAATAGCACAAAGGGGGTCGCCGAGTTTAATGTCCATATCGGACGGACGGATCACCACCAAGAGTGTCGCATGTCCTCACTTCTGGAGACACTGAAATTTAATGGCGAAAAGACTGGTGATCAGGGACTGAACGCCACATCTTCCGTGAAGTCGGACACCTTTTGAAATTTCGCGCTACAAAAGAATGCTGAAGACTACATGGGTTTATCGGCTAGTAATGAGGAGGTACCGAATCGAATCGGGGAGAACACAAATTCGTGGCACAACGTGACTAAAATGAGCGGCACATTGTTAGAACACTGAAGTATCAAGGAATCGACTGAAGGCTATATCAAGATCAAAATATCATATCATTTATTGGCAACGGTTTTGTCTCTTTCTTCTCGAAATATTTGATGTCCATGTGTAGATTTGAACGAAAGTGGCATACACCATGATTCCAAATTACGATGTTGTGTAACGCTTGGAGACAATTTTGGACGTAATAGATTTAATAAATTTCTTATATTTCACGTCTATGGTCGCTAACTTGTTGGTCCCCGGCCTACCGGTTTCGGTCAGCAATGACCACCTTCAGATCTGCAACAAAATATGGGAAAAAAACCAAAAATACGACTAGAGGATTGCCTACAGCTTAAAAAAATAAAATAGACCATGATGAAAAGAGTTACTGACATAAATGTGAAAATTGTGCGCTTAAAATATGATGAGGCATACCTATTTAAAAAAAAAAAAAAAAAAAAAAGGGGGTGTTCTAATATACCGTAGCCATAGTGACAACGTCAAATGGTAAACACAAAATCAGCGCCAGCATCGTCACACATATATAAATTATATTATGTAAATATTATTCACGTTGACAGCAGCGCTACTGTTTCAATCAAACTGCCGTACAGAACACAAAATCGCGAGATCGCCAGATGTCGCTACTGTAATCGTAATACTTTTCGTCCTGGCTTATTTTATTGTTTTACGCTGTATTTCTGGTTTTCTCCTACATTTTGCTGCAGATCTGAAGATGGTCATTGCTGACCGAAACAGGAAGTCTTGAGGACCTACTAGTTTGTGACCATAAACGTGAAATAAACAAAAAACAAAACAAAAATCTACATTTTCGGGTCACTGTTCCATTCGCGACCATGTCGCAGCCAATGGTAAACGATTTAAAATCGAGAAAGGACCTTTCGGAAATTAAGTGAGGTAAGTTCAGCGTCCAATTGGATGAGCGTATACAAAACGCTTTTGGCTGCAGTCGCTGGTCGCTTGCTGTGTACGCCACGACTGCAGCGTGGAAGGTCGGCAGCCCGCACGACACACCCTTTGTCTTTCCGGACACCTGAACCGAACTTGCGCAGGAGACTGCACACATCGCCGGGGCGTCCAGTGTACACGTTTCGTTCACTGACCTGACTTAAGGGTTGCACGACGGCTAAAGCTGCTGTGATCAGGTTACAAGAGGCGAACAGGTTTATAGGGCTTCAGCTGCGGTTTATTGTGCTGCGAGTAGACCTGCACAACTTGTTTTGTCATCAGCTCATGCAGTTAGCAACGTATAGTTATACATTTTCCCATGCACACGTTACGCCACATTCGTCTTGCGCATCCATAACGTCTGGGAAAAGTTCTTCTATTTACTTGTCAGGAAGTAGATTCATTCCTTAATGTAAACGGTGGAGACGATAACAAGAACAACGATGAATAACAAACGTTAACTTTCTATTCGTTTGTGTGTATCGCATCATTCATGTGTACGTATGACCTTCAAACCAACCACTGTACAACCTATGTGTAGTTTGCACAGTCTTAGACGCGAAATAATTTGTATGAGTATGCTCCATACTCAGCCTTACCGGTCAGGATTTCTTAAGTTTGGATCTAACAGTCAACGTAATTTTTCTTAGTGCAACGTTTACAAACGTTTTTCTTTCATTATGCTTACTGGCATCTTCAAATTAATCATATTAACGAAATAGCCGACTATGCTGGAGGCGTAATAAACCAACCACTAGACACCAAAAAAGGTAGAATATCGAGAATAGTTCACGTAGTCGGAAGTTTTTGTACAGTGGAAGGAGGGTGTGACACGAGCAACATACTAGACATAATGACTGCGTTTGAAGGTCACATTTGTGCGTTTTTCTCGAATAGCTCGAAAAACGTGGCCCCAAGCGAAAGTATATCTCGTACAAAACCACATTAAATTTCCTAAAAAAGGTCATGTTCATTTATTTCCAGGACTAATAGTTTACGCGTAGCAAGCGACGGAATACGAAAATCTCGCGCGTTGTTTTTGAAGGTAAGATACACTGAAGTGACAAAAGACATTGAATAGCGACATGCTAACATACAGGTGGCGGTAGTAGCGCGCACACAAGGTAGGAAAGGGCAATGCATTGGCGCAGCTGTAATTTTTACTCACGTTGTTTAGTGTGAAAAGGTTTCGGACGTCACTATAGACGCACGACGGGAATCAACAGACTTTGAACCCGGAATGGTAGTTGGAGCTAGGCGCATGGGACATTGCGTTTCGAAAATCGTTATGGAATTCACAATTCCGAGATGTACAGGGATTACCTCTCACCACAGACAACGCAGTGGCCGACGAAAGCAGTGACGTTTTCGTACAGATGTCTGTGCTAACAGACAAGCAACAGAGCGTGTAATAACCGCTGACGTCAATGTGCGACGTACGACGACCGTATCCGCTAAGGCAGTGTGGTGAAATCTGGCGTTAATGGGCGATGGCAACAAACGACTGACGCGAGTGCGTTTGCTAACAGCAGGATATCGCCTACAGCGCCTTTCCTGGATCGTGATCATATTGGATAGACCCTAGACGACTGGAAAACGGTGGCGTGGTCAGATGAGTCCAGATTTCAGTTGGTAAGAGCTGACGGAAGGGTTCGAGTATGGCGCAGACCCCACGAAGCCATGGACGTAAGTTGTCAACAAGGCACTGTGCAAGATGGTGGTGGTTCCATAATGGTGTGGCTGTGTTTACATGAATTGGACTGGGTTCTCTGGTCTTACCGAAACAATCATTGACTGTACATGGTTATGTTCGGATACTTGGAGGCCATTTTTCATGTCCCCAAAAAACGATGGAATTTTTATGGATGACAATGCGCCATGTCACCTAGCAACAATTGCTCGCGATTCGTTTGAGAACGTTCTGGACAATTCGAGCGAATGATTTGGCAACGCAGATCGCCCGACATAAATCCCACCGAACGTTTAGAGGGCATAATCGACAGGTCAGTTCTTGCGCAAAATCCCGCACGGCCAACACTTCCGCACTTATGGACGGCTATAGAGACAACAAGACTCAATATTTCTGCAGGGGACTTCCAACGACTTGTTAAATCAACGTCACATCGAGTTGCTACACTTTGCTGCCCAAAAGGAGGGCCGACACGATATTAGGAGGTATCCCATGACTTTTTCACCTCTGTGTACAACGTTGCGGCGTGCATAAAATGACATCTGTAGGGCAACTGAATCGCCCTGTATTTTCAGACTGTTCCTATTTCCAGTGACTGTTTCCAATCATTTGTCGGTAATAGTATTAACGAATAATATTTATGCGCAATAAGTTACTTTTATTTTCGTTAAAGATAAAGTGGCAGTTTTTGCAACAAGCATTTATCCTCAGCAGGTCATCCTTTTTGGCTTTGCAGTTTTCCTATATACACTAGCATCGTCCGCGAGAACACTCATAAAGCTTTATTTATACGTAAAGTGAACAGTTACAGCCATTCACTGAGGTGATAAAAACCTTCTAATATCGCATCGAACCTCCTTTCTCTCCCGGCGCAGTGCAGCAACTCGACGCGGCACGGAGTCAACAAGTCGTTGGAAATCCCCTGCTGAAATACTGAGCCATGCTGCTCTACAGCCGTCCATAATTGCGAAAGTACTGCCGGTGCAGGATGTTGAGCATTAACTGATCTCCCAACTGTGCCCTATAAATATTCGATAGGATTCATGCCAAGCGATATAGGTGGCCAAATCGTTCGCTTGAACGCTCCAGAATGTTCTTCAAACCACTCAGAGAACAATTGAGGCTCAGTAACATGGCACATTGTCACGGGAACATGATTGGATCCATGGTTTCGTGGGGTCTGCGCCGCGCTCCAGACCTAACATCAGCTCTTAACAAATGGAATCGGCACTCGTCTGACCAGGCCACAGTTTTCCATTCGTCTCCATTCCAAATGATACCTTCGCCAACCCAGAAGAGGCGCTGCAGGCGACGTCGTGCTGTTAGCACCTCAGTGCAAATGCCAACTCCGCCAATGTACAGCATTTTTATACCTTATGTACGCGATACGACTGCCATCTGTATATGTGCACACCGCTAACCCATGACTTTTGTATAACACTCCCGACATTTTTCCTCGTTTGGATCGATTATATCGCTTCGTGGAACTGAACCTTGAAATGCCTTTACATTACAACCGAGCGAAATTGTGGTTGCTTATTATGGTTCTCAGGCCGTTTTTATACCTCCCTTTTCTTAATAGATGAATGCTGTATAATTGTGTCCCATCTATTTTATATTAATTTCGCTATTTCTTTTCTTGAAGACATATTCGATTGTACCATAGCTACTTTTTTCTCCTTTATTGTAATTTCATGCTCCTGCCTCATGTGGCCAGGGGAGGGCAGACAGCGGCACAGACCGCCGCTCTTCAGCCAAGTGGTTTTACAAAGATATAAAAAGGGGGAACTCATCCATAAAACGGCGTGAAAAGGGGGATATAAAAACACAGAAATGGAGATAATGGAAGTTAAAATGTACACTAAAACGCTTTTTTTTTCTTCTTCACCGTAACTAAAAGTTTCAAAGAACATATTAGTGAGCGTCAGAGAATGTAAATGGGAACGTCTTTCCGTGTTCTCTAACGCAAAGCCTAGTTCGTCGTTAATGTCACCGATATGATAAGACGTAATTAGAACCCTGAAACTGCGGAAATCACGTAACGTATGACGCACGGTCCCTAAAACGGCGGTTCCATATACGCAAATTATCCCGGAAGAGGCGGCAGGTCAAGTCGGCCGCTACGCCATCGTGGGGCCACCATCGCCGTAACGACGGTGGCATGGCGTCATCGCGGTGACGTCACGTGGCCTCCTGCACTTGCCACGGCTCTTCCGACAACACCGCTACGGTCCACATACATAAAACTGTATGGCCGTGAGCACAAGGTTACTTCTCACGAATAATTGTGATGTCATAGAGACGAAGGCTACGGCTATCATAGTGGGGCAGCAAGGAAGCACAAAAATACTAATCAGTTATACACTGTCCTCCGGTAATGTCTGGACCATTATCAGGCCCCTTCAAACTGGAGACTGTTCGGAAAGTAATTTTAGCACAAGGAAGCTCAAGGACTCGAAACCTGTCCGAATGTTACATTTCCCTGAACACGCGTACCTAAACAGCAGTATATTAAATAGCTCTAGGGCACAATAATTGACAAATTTCTACCTTAGAGGGTATTTCGTTTACCTTTGAACGTCGATTTGTAGCTCAGGTGCGGCCAAACCGTAGTTTACAGTTTCAGTACTCAATTTACGATTAGTCGGATCTCATTTAAACAATTTATAGTTAAATGTCTGGATCTTTCTGATTTTTTCCCTTTAAAATGTTGTAGATACGTAAAGATTGGTTCCTTTGCCGTGTGTGATGGATTAAAATTACAGGACGAGTCAAAAAGGACTTTACAACTTCGGAATGTTATAGAAATGTATTGAGATAACTTACAGAATCGGTAGATGCGTCATTTTGTTGCAGAAATGGTAGATGTGTCATTTTGTAGCAAATAATTTTAAGTCTGATTCATGTAGTGCATCAACCCCCCTTCCGCCACTAGGAGTGCCGGCATATTGCACAGTTAAAATGGCTACTTTCACTAATGCGGAGCGTGCTCGCTGTGTGTTTTGTTATTGTGTATCTGGATATGCTTGGAAACTTTTTTAATTCCACAGATCGATGAAGACGACCGAGATGAGATGATTTACTACAACAAGACATTGCACCATTTCATTTCCTCGCCGAAGCTCGAGGATTCATCGATAATAGCTTCTCAGGTCGGTGGATTAGCCGTAAGAGACCAATCGAATAGCCACTTCGCTCCCCAGACTTGACATCCCTGGATTTCTATCTCTGGGGTTTCATTAAAGACCGTGTGCATGTTCATCCCCTACCAGACAATTTAGGCGTTCTGAAAAATTGAATCGATGCTGCCGTTGCACACGTTACTTCCGATCTGCTGCAAACAGTGTGGGAAGAAACTGATTACCGGTGGGTCATTTGCCGCATGAGAAATGATAGTCAAAACGGACCAAAATGACTTTTGACACTTTTACGTGAAATCTGCGGTTGTTTGCTGCAAAATGACGCGTCTACCGATTATGTAAGTTATCTCAATAAATTTCTGTAGCTGGCCGCGGTGGCTGTGCGGTTCTAGGCGCTTCAGTCCGGAACCGCGAGACTGCTATGGTCGCAGGTTCGAATCCTGCCTCGGGCATGGATGAGTGTGATGTCCTTAGGTTAGTGAGGTTTAAGTAGTTCTAAGTTCTAGGGGACTGATGACTTTAGATGTTAAGTCCCATAGTGCTCAGAGCCATTTTTTTTTAATTTTTGTATTATTCCAAACGTGTGAAGTCCTTTTCTACGGCCGGCCGCTGTGGCCGAGCGGTTCTAGGCGCTTTAGCCCCGAACCGTGCGACCGCTACGGTCGCAGGTTCGAATTCTGCCTCGGGAATGGATATGTGTGATGTCCTCAGGTTAGTTATGTTTAAGTAGTTCTCAGTTCTAGGGGATTGATGACCTCAGATGTTAAGTCCCATAGTGCTCAGAGCCATTTGAACCATTTTACTTTCTCACCACCCCGTATAGTTTTTTTTTCTACATTAATTTGACTGTACATTTGGCTACAATGTTGAATATAATTAAAGGACGAAATCATGGAATCACCCGCCTCTGTAGTCGAAGGTGCTAACGCACTCCTGTCCGTTGGCGCTCGACTCGGAGGTAAGCCGGTTCGAATCCTGGTGACGGTAAATATTCACTTTCAGTACTTACTAGCAAGGAGAGGAGAAGTGGTGGCGTTATGTTCCTGATCGTGAGTCTTTGCGTCAGTGTTCTGGATTAAATTCGAAAACCTCACCAATAGAGTCTAATGAAGTGAAGGTGATGGGTCCATTGGAAGATGATGTTAGGCTGGGCGGCCCACCTGATGGTGTTCGAGAACAGCAGGCTCTAAGCCCGCTCCGGGTTACATCCTCTCCCTCCTCTTCATCCATAACAACACAAATCCAAGCACTCATCAGTTACGCACACGACTCAGATACACACATGACACTTCAACAGGTCGAAGGAAGGCAACGGCAAATCGCCTCCACTAGGACCCTACCCAAAACGGCAATGCAGGATTCCTGCATCTGCTCCCCTCCTATGCTCATTCCTGAGTATGGGACTATTTTGATCAAATGGCTCTGAGCACTATGGGACTTAACATCTATGGTCATCAGTCCCCTAGAACTTAGAACTACTTAAACCTAACTAACCTAAGGACAGCACACAACACCCAGCCATCACGAGGCAGAGAAAATCCCTAACCCCGCCGGGAATCGAACCCGGGAACCCGGGCGTGGGAAGCGAGAACGCTACCGCATGACCACGAGATGCGGGCCGGACTATTTTGTTCATGGAATCACAAAGAGTTGTTGTAATGATTATTTATTTCCGTACAACTAGTTTCAGTCAAGTGGCTTCTTCTTCTTCGCCTCTGACATTACCCGTCACATTTTCTCTTGCCTTCCCTCTTTCCGCATCTCACGAAAATGCGACCCCATGGAAACTGCTCCCCGGCTGCCGTACCGTGATTACGCCAGTCTGTTCCGCAGTGAGCACATCATCTAGAGATGAGAATTTATACGTAGCAAGAGGCAGCTCATTAATGTTAACCCTTTGGCAATCCTGGGGACGGAAATCGGGCCCTGTCGACTAAGCCGTGTCGAGGGCAGAACTGCCAAAACTGGAGAGCAATATCACAGCTGCGCGCAGCACGTTAAGATGCGACCAAACTTGTGCTATGATTGGTTGTTGCCATGGGAGCTGTTCCGGAAACAACTAGCTGCCAGTCAGTACATTATTCTGGTCTTGGTACGGTCGTTTCTAAGATCTTGCCTGGACAAAATGAGACTGTAAAAGTGACACTATGACAACAATGTGCGTTTACAGTAGTAGGCAGAGGGAATCACTTCCCGTAGGCAGAAGATGGAAACACGAGACTTAAACCGTCTTTCTTTCTTTCTTTACCGAGCGAGGTGACGCGGTGGTTAGCACACTGGACTCGCATTCGGGAGGACAACGGTTCAATCCCGCGTTCGGCCATCCTGATTTAGATTTTCCGTGATTTCCCTAAATCGCTCCAGGCAAATGCCGGGATGGTTCCTTTGAAAGGGCACGGCCGACTTCCTTTCCCGTCCTTCCCTAATCCGATGAGACCGATGACCTCGCTGTATGGTATCCTCCCCCCCAAAAAACAACAAACCTTCTTTCTTTATTTCCTGTTTTTCTGGTAAGTTTTTGCGCCTTTTATGTGTCAGCTCCCCCCCCCCCCCACCCCCCACCCCGCGAGGGCAATCTAGCTACCCCCTCCGTACAGCCTGGCTCTGGCAGTAAGGTCTGTATTTGTTAAATGTCTTTGTCAAATATATTTTGTGATAGACGTGTTATAAAATCTTCCATGGTATACGCGGGTATTTTTATCACATCTTTTATAAAAGTCAAAGCATGGATCTGGCTTTCATTAAAAATTTGTCAGAGAACTCTGCAGTGTAACACAGGTCGAGGACTCATTGCTCTAGCTACGAGGGTTGGAACGTTAATAGCAGGAACACTGCCGTAGAGACGCAACGCAACAGATTAAATAGTGTCGATTACATCGTACCTTATACATCTCACCTCAGCACAAATGGCCTCTCCCGTTCCAAATCACACGCATTCGCAGTTATAAGAACAGAGATTCGTGCAACGCACACTCATATACCGCTGTCATGATGTTTTCGAAACAAGAAGAGCGTAGCTGGTTAAAAGCTGAATGTAGTAAAGGACGTATAGCGCTACAGTGTCACCGGCGTCTTCACGAGGCTTGCGGGGAACCTGCAAGACGAGCAAATATTCTCAACGAGGGATGCCAAAACATGGCAGACATACGTCGGCCAGGTCGTTTCCGCGTCGTGAAAAAGTGTCTGCTCTTACTGTGTACTGGACAGTGATCGACGTCAAACGATTCGTGAGCTGGCTACACGGACTGGGTTAATTAATACGATTGTTCTTCACATTATGAAGTGGTAGGCACTGACGCCGGAAGGGCAGAGCTGTATGTCGATGGCTACAGTAGACGTTGCTCGTACCTAGTTCGAACTCTATGAACGCGCTGTAGAGGTTTCCTTACGCCTTATCATTACGCTGCGCGAAACATGGACCAAAACGTACGAGCCACACCTAGACTGCCATTCAAACGAATGGCATTATTGCGTCACTAGAGCTATAGAAACTTCGTTAGGTCGCTAGCAGAGTGGAAGTTATTGTGATCCTCGTGTACGGGTGTGATGCTGTTAAGCCAATGCATCCCGTACACCAAAGGCAGGCAATCAATGAGCTGAATCACTCTTGCCTTTTTTGAAAACAAACAGCTACTAGTTTTGAGAAAGAAGAAGCTACACATATACAGCTGAGTTGTTCGATCGAAGGGGCTAGGAAGTGTTGTACGATCCACCAACGTCCCCAGACTTAAGGCCTTGTGGCTACCACCTGGCACTTCGTAGGATTCGCTTCAGAACTATTACAGATCATCGCAGGGCAACAGAGCGCTCTAGTCGAAATATCAACAGAACTGGCACTGCTAAAGGTATTCGACTTCCACATCTCTGGCAACAAATTATACCCAGCGCTAGTGATTATTTTGAGGGACAGTAGTACTTAGGAATGTGTAACTACTTTCTATCAGTGTTAAGTACGTAGTTGTTGCTATTAATGTTCCAACCCTAGTACAAAGATGGAAACCATGCGTTATGAATGGTTGTTACTTTTTCCTCTCCCTATACGATGTGTGATCAAAACGTTACAGGAATTTTTGTTTTCCTTCAAGAATCTTCATTTATTCACCAACATCAACTTTGTCTCCTCCAAAGCAGTCACCTTCAGTTATACTACATTTGTGTCAGCGCTTTTACCAACCTTGGAAGCACTTCTGGAACTCACTTTTCGTTATGGTGTTTAGCTCCTTTGCAGTTCTGTTCTTACCTCATCAATGGTGGTAAAACGACGCCCTTGCATGGCTCTCTTCAGCCTCGGGAGTAGAGAGAAGTCGCAGGGGGCCGTATCCGGCGGATATGGTGGCTGAGGCAACATAACAATTTTTGCATTTTGTCAAAACATCACGAACAAGCGTTGAGGTGTGAACGGGAGCATAACCGTGATGAAATTTTGAGTGGTTTTGCCGCAAGTCTGTTGGTTTTCTTCGGATTGCTTCACGCAAACGGCGCATAAAATCCAGGCAATATTCCTAACTGACCGCAAGACCATAAGACAGGAACTCATGGCGAACTCTCCCATTGTGCTCGTAGAAAACAGTGAGAAGAACTTTCACGTATGATCGGACTTGTCAAATTTTTTTCAGTCTTCGCTCTTCAAGCAGTTTCCATTGGGGCAATTGGGATTTCGTTTTGACGTAGTATCCGTATACTCATGTTTCGTCATCTGTTATAACCTTCTTTAGAAGTTCTGGATCGCTGTCGACTTCATTCAGCAGTACCTGAGACGCGACGTAGTTTTTGGTACAAATTCAGCTATTTCGGAACCGATTTACTGCTACACGTTTGATGCCCTAAGCACCCGAAAAAATTGCTTGACATGAGCCTAAGGATATGGTGACATCATCAGCAATCCCTTTGAGGGTGATTCGGTGATTGTCAAGAATTATTTGCTTTACTTCTTCCACATTGTCGTCAGTAATTGATGTGCTAGGGATCCATGCGGACGTCATCTTCAACGTCTTCTCGATTCTTTTTGAAACGTTTACGCCACTAGTAAACTCTTGTTTTGCGCATAGCAGATTGGCCAAAGGACATAGTGAACATGTAAAAAGCAAAATTTAATGCAAATTCTTCGATCCATCTGTTTCGAAAGTAAACATTCGCCGAGCAATGTAAAACACGTACAAGTTTTTTGTCAGTTAACAATAAACTAAAAATTCAAAACAGCTCAAAATGCAAACGTACATCAAGAACATGTGCACCAAAAAGAGAAAAAAAATTGAAAATCGGATGTATAAAGTCGCGAAATTAAAAAATTTCCCTTATTTTTTTTGGGTCACGCCTCGTATAGAGGTTGTGAGAGCAGACGTCGTGCCAGTGTTGGGCGGAACGATGAAAACAAGATTCTCTTTCGGCTGGCAACGCTCCCCTTAACGTCCCCCGCAGCTTGGCACACGTCGAAGGAATCCGGCTACAAAGTTGGCAGGACGAGTGCCGACCCGGAACTTTTGGCAGCCGCTCAGAGGTGGCACTGCGGTCGCCCGAGGGCAAGGTTTCGCCTGAACCGCCGCTGCTCTCAGGATACCAAAACAGTCTCCTGACTAAACGGTGGAGGCCCGATACAGGGGAGGCTCGATACAGGGGAGTTTGCTGCGCGATTGACACAGAGACGATACGATGTGCGGCTCGCGACACGTCGCAGAAGCAACCCGCATCGGCGGAACGCATAGAAACACAGTAGAAGCGACTAGACTAGTTGTCACTGGAACGAAATATACCCATCTCTGTCGTATCGCCTAACACAACACGGAGTGTTGGTTGCTCCGCCCAACTTGTGTCGTACGATACACGGGGAAGGAAATTATAGGTCATCCGATGTGCCAAAAACTAACTGTTTTATGTAGATGAAGAAAAGCTACATCCATCTCTGCAGTTAGTTTCTCAGCAAAACTTTTACTTTTCGCGTAAAAAAAATTGAAAATCACTGTTTTGGGAGTCTCATGTGTTCTCTGCTATGCAGTCTTTCTCATTCGGAGCCGGCCGCTGTGGCCGAGCGATTCTAGGCGCTTTAGTCCGGAGCCGCGCTGCTGCTACGGTCGCAGGTTCGAATCCTGCCTCGGGCATGGAGTGTGATGTCCTTTGGCTAGTTAGGTTTAAGTAGTTCTAAGTCTAGGGGACTGATGACCTCTGACGTTAAGTCCCATAGTGCTTAGAGCCATTTGAACCATTTTTTTATCATTCGGTGCAGGGGAATTATTCGGCAAAAAAAAAAAAAAAAAATTAGTTTTTCGCATCTTATAGTCCGACATCACAGCTTGATGGTGAAATGGTTTTCATTTCGTCGTGATTCTTCGAAGTAAAGTTAAACACGGCGCTTGTGTTGAAAAGTTTGCAGTGAAAATGTATGTATGTTTATTCAGTGAAAAATGTAGTCGTAGGGCAGTTCATGTGTTGTGTATTTTATGACGTACATTGCTGCATACGAAATATAGCTAACAAGTCGGAATTGTTTTTAACGGTGGATGGAGAGCGATACCTCTTTCCATTCTCGAGAAAATACGTGAAATTCATTGGTGGTTGCGACGAGGTTGGCAGCTAGGCGCTACAAGCGAGGCTGCTGCCGCCTGCTATAGCTACGCGGATTGCGAAGCTGCCCCTTGTTGTTTTCCGTATGTTGCCGGTACAAGCCGAAGCTCGAAATGAAAAAAAATAAATAAATAAAAGAAATGAAAAGACACCGGGACTCACCAGCTGATAACGCTGACTGAATGTTTCTACAGTCTATGCTGTCTGACAGCAGGAAATTTTGTGACAGGCGTAAAAGAGATCTGAAAGCCAAATTCCTGTTCCTTCTAAGTGAGCAGCTGGAGTAAGACGAGGAGGACACCTCTGGATTCTCCTTCTTCCAGTCTTCAACGGCATTGCCTACACCAACGGTTCACTATTCACTGCTACACAGTCGACGGTGACTGATCTCTCTTCAGATTCTGCAACGTTTTTTCTTAATGTTCCTCCAAGCTGAATCATATACTGCTTAGCGAAATCAAACGGTCGTAGAAATACTATCCTAGTTTTATTAATTTGTAACCATTGTCTATATATGTACCTCAGTGAATAAACTACAATACTTTGTGGTCTTACTAAAAACAATTTTTAACATCGCTCAAACGCTTGCGTCAACTTTTATTTTGTAATGAGTAGCTTCTCAGGAGGAGAAATAGCAAGTCGAAAACTTGTGTCCTGCTTTGTCAGAGTAGTGAAAAATGTCTGGGTTTATTCAGTGGAATTCATGGCATTTGTGTTCGTTTTGAGAGAGCTCACGAGAAACAACAACTCAACTATGTATCAATGGCATTGTATGTGTGCACCCAGTACTTTCTTTCCTTTTTCAGTTTCTTGAGTTTTAAATAATGATAAGCCACAATAACGTCCTTTTCAGAAGAGCTCACGATTGCAACTGAAACAGAAACCTGATTCGTGCTGTCTCGTTGCTTGCCAGATGGCGAGTCGCGTCGGGTATCGTATCGCAAATCGTATTATTCCAACGGGAACACGTGTGTCGCACCGCTAAACGTCGGGTATAGTGAACTTTATCGCAACTTGTCTTAGCACATATCGTATAGTCTCAGTGTTAACAGTGCCTTGGCACAACATTTAGGTGCCCAGTTCACTTGCTGGCCATCCTTACAGCCTGCTAATACTGGATTGCTTTTGTTACAGATCGGCAACAGATGACACGCTCATGCATTAAAATTTTGTGACTGCTCCTCGCAGTGCTAGTGCATACTCCAGGCACTTACAGACCGCAGATGGATACTGTGTAATGATTAGAAGAGTTTTTCAGGAATGTTGTGAAGACAACAATAACGATTTCAGAGTATCTACTCTGAACTACGGCTGTTGATACAAAGATATCGATATATATCGGCGATATTTCTCCTCCTATATATCGATGTCAAAACGGAAATCGAGTGCTGATATTTTTATTTTACATTATATTTTTTCACAATTTTCGGTAAATAGTTGAAGTAGTTCTTTTGAAACTATATTAGGACATAATTTTACTTACATTGTGAGACAGGCTGTTAGCTTAATGTACAGAATATCTAATGATACATCAATACTTAAATATACAGCTCTAACCCCTGCATTATATTTACAACGTCCAGTCGATATTTTTATAGGCAGGTACGTTGATAGTTGTTCCATCCATATATCGATACTTTTTTCGATATATCGCGAACTGATGATATTTTTTTAACCACTGATATATCGGATTCCTGATAATTTTAAAAATATCAACAGTCCTACTACAGACCGCAGATGAGTATTGTGCAATAATTAGAAGAGTGTTGTGAAGGCAATAACGATTTCAGAATATCTTCTCTGGACAGATTCTTAATTTCCAACTGTCACAAGAAAGCATATTTTGTTGACGGAATGAAAGACACTGCATTCTTTATGAGTGGAATCACAGGTAATGGCAATTTAAGATTCCAGTGATACATATTGGAAATAGAGTTGTACAGAACGTCAAAATCATATTTTCTTCCATAAGTTTTATGACTGAACGCACACGCAAGGCGCTTCGCTGTACACTCGAAGGGCTGCACTAGAGACCTTCTCGTCTCGATCGGCTACTCGTAGCAAATTAACTGCAACGACTCTGATGTGTTATTACCATACTGAGAGCAACGAGTGCTCGTATTCGTTTACACGCCAGCGTCAAAATTGCGTCTGTAGTGAGAACTGGCTGCGCCGTGCAGTGGGGTTCTTCCAAAACCTCGGAATGGAGTAACAAAGAAACAAAGACAGTCGAGTTCGTTAACGACAACAGCAAAATTCATAGTGAATGTTTTTGACAACGAGTGTCGTACAAACATTTCAAAACGGACATGTCCGAAAGAACAAATACCATCTTCATATATGTTAAAGCCAAATTTCACCGCACTGTCCTGACAGATACGGTTGTCATACATCTCAGATTGATTTCTGTCGTTGTTTCACCAAGTGTTACTTGTCTGTCGGCACTGACAACTCTAAGCAAACGCCGCTGCTCTCGCTCGTTAAGTGAAGGCCATCGACCAGTGCGTTGTCCGTGGTGAGGTAATATTGAAATTTGGTATTCTCGGTACACTCTTGACACTGTGGATCTCAGAATATTGAATTCCCTAAAGACTTTCGAAATGGAACGTCCCATGCGTCTAACTCCAACTACCGTTCCGCGTTCAAAGTCTGTTAATTGCCGTCGTACGGCCATAATCACGTAGGTAACCTTTTTACATGAATCACCCGAGTACAAATGTCAGCTCCGCCAATGCACTGCCCTTTTATACCCTGTGTACGCGATAGCATCGCCATCTGTATATCGCTATCGCATGACTTGTCACCTCACTGCAAAGAGACTGAAATATTCCGTAGTCCGATCAGGATTCGGTCCCGCCTTTCAGTTTACAGTCACGCGGCCAACCCACTAGACCATCAAGCCCGATCATGAAGTGATGAAGAGCGTTGTAGAGGAGAGACTAACATGCAGAGTTGCATCCACAGAAAACAACGAAAATACGCTGTATAGAGTAGTGATAACTGAATAATATCTGAGATGGCTGGATGACTGTCAAATAGATGAAAAAAATCTACCCTGGAAATGTGTCACATTCGACCAGCCAGTGTCACAGCTTCTAGTACAGTCCATTCATCGATTTCAAACAAGCCTTTGTCAGCATAAATCGGCAAGAACTATACAGAGTACTGAAAGAAGTTGGTATATGTGCTAAATTAATAAGACTAATCAGAATGACAATGACAGAGACAAGAGCAAAAGTAAAGGTCCTTAGCAGAACAAGTGAAAGCTTTGACTTTAATAAAGGTGTGAAGCAAGGGGATATTCTCTCCACTGTCCTATTCAACATAGTGCAGTAAATAAAATCAACAAAAGAGGCACCATATTTATGAAAACTAGCCAGATATGTGCATATGCTGATGACATTGCTATAGTAGGAAGAAATACCAATACACTCCTAGAAACATACCGGGCAATGGAAACAGAAGCCTTAAAAATTGGCCTCATAGTAAATGAAAACAAAACAAAATATATGGTAATGTCACAATCTGAGGCCAGAAGGACCCCTAAAAACCTAAACATCAATGGGAAATGATTCAATGGAGTGTCCTCTTTTAACTACTTGGGAGCCCTAATAACAAATGAAAACAGTATTGGAAAGGCTGTAAGGGAAAGAATACAAGCAGGAAACAGAGCTTAATTTGCAAATATGCAGCTTTTCAAAAATAGCCTTGTTACAAAAGAAAATGGTTCAAATGGCTCTGAGCACTATGAGACTTAACATCTGAGGTCATCAGTCCCCTAGAACTTAGAACTACTTAAACCTAACTAACCTAAGGACACCACACACATCAATGCCCGAGGCAGGATACGAACCTGCGACCGTAGCGGTCGCGCGGTTCCAGACTGAAGCGCCTAGAACCGCTCAGACACAGCGGCCGGCCCTTGTTACAAGAAAAACTTAACTGCTAATACATAATTCCCTAGTCCGCCCAGTTATCACATACGGCTCAGAGGTATGGACGTTGACAGGACACGATAAAAATGCTCTAAGAAGCATTGAGCGGAAAATACTACGCAAAATCTATGGGCCAATAAGGGACGAAGAAGGCTGGAGAATACGCTACAATGCCGAATTACAAGAGTTAATACAAGGCAGGGACATAGTAAAATTTGTGAAATCACAGCGAATACGATGGCTAGGACACTTGGAGAGAATGGCAGAGAATAGAAATCCAAAGAAAATGATGAAAGGTATGATCCATTCAGTTCGGCGAAAAGGGAGACCTAGAAGAAGATGGATCGATGAGGTAATAATGGATATCAGCAATATGGGAGTCCGGGGGTGGAAAAGAGCAGCAAATAACCGAGAAGTGTGGAGGAAGATTGTTGAAGAAGCCAAGGCTGACCAAGGGCTGTAGAGCTACTGAATAAGTTTGTACAGTCTAGCCCGCAGCAGATACAACAGATTTCCTGTGAGTGCTGTCATCACGCAGGTGACGGTATTATTTGTCCAGCAGCTATCCGTAATATGGCCGCCGGCATTTGTTGGACCGAACATGGCATGCCTCGTGTTGCTCTTGATTTTAGAACGGAGGCGTCAAACAGCTACGTACAGCTAATTATTCGCTAAGTGGCCCGCCAGTCGCAAGGCATTCGTGGTTGCCCTCTCAAGATAGCAGCCGCCCGCCTTGGCAGCAGCTCCACGTCTTTATCAGAGCACCATGTCGATGTGCAGTAAAAATCTCGTTAAGTCGCAGTTGTAAAACTGAAATGAGGGTGACTGCCCAGGGTTGTGAGGCAATGTTTAGAACAATAGCAAAGGCTTCCTACAATCCCAAAAGGCGTCTGTCGCTACAGCATATTCTGGACTAAAAGAGATAGTCATCACTGAAACATATTTAAGCACATTTATTCTCTGATCATTTTATTTAGAGTAAACGCTTCAACTTTCTGCCTCCAACATTGCTAAAAAGTTGACATCGTTTACGAAATGACTGGAGCACCTAGTGCTGAACGGGGTGACTTCAACAGAAACAAGCGTAACTTCAGGTGTTCCCCAGGGCAGCGTAATAGGTCCTTTGCTTTTTACAATTTACATACACGATCTGGTTGATGGTATTGACAGCGGCCTTAGACTGTTTGCCGATGATGCTGTAGTCTACAGGAAAGTAGTATCACACGAAAGCTGTGAATAAATCAATGAGGATTTCCAGAAAATAAATGCGCAGTGTAATGACTGGCACTTATCTCTCAATATTAGTAAGTGTAACCTACTGCGCATAACATGGCGAAAATCCCCATTAATGTACGAGTACAAAATAAGTGTCCAGTCTTTGGAAGCGGTAGTGTCCGTCAAGTATATGGGTGTGACTATTCGAAATGATCTCAAATGGAATGATCAGGTTACATAAGTAAAGGGTAAGGCCAACTCTAGATTGCGGTTCATTGGTAGAATCCTAAAGCGATGCAGTCCTTCAACAAAGGAAATAGCTTACAATAAGAACGTCCAAAGAAGAGCGGCAAGATTCGTGACTGGTACATTTAGCCATCGCGAGAGCGTTACAAATCTCATAGAAAGTTTGAAGTGGGACACACTTGCAGATAGACGGCGCGCTAGGCGGAAGGGGCTGCTCACTAAATTCCGAAATCCGATCTTCGCCGAGAATGTAGAGCATATATTATTACCACAAACTTTCAAATCGCGCAATGATCATCATTCAAAGATAAGGGAAATTAGAGATCGTACTGAGGCGTTCAGACAGTCATTTTCCCCTCGCGCGACCCGCGAGTGGAACAGAGGGGGGGGGGGGGGGGGGAACATGACTGGCGCGAATTGTGTCCTCCGCCACACACCGCTTGGTGGCTAGCGGAGTATATATGTAAATGTAGATGTAGAATGTATGCGGTGGGCTGCTCTTGACGGGCGTTGAACTCGGCTCGCTCCTTACTGATAGGCCACCATCTTATACACTGAGATGACAAAAGTCATGGGATAGCAATGTACACATATACAGATGGCAGTATTATCGCGAACACATATATAGAAGAGCAATGTATTAGCGGAGCCATCATTTGTACTCAGGTGATTCATCTGAAAAGGTTTCCGACGTGATTAAGGCCGCACGAGGGGAATGAACAGACTCTGAACGCGTAGTGGTAGTTGGAGCTAGATGCATGGGACATTCTATTTCGTAAATCGTTAGGGAATTAAAACTTCTGAGATTCACAGTCAAGAGTGTACCGAGAATGCGAAATATCAGGTGTTACCTACAATCACTGAAAACGAGCGAGAGCAGCGGCGTTTGGGATGGTTGTCAGTGCGTAATAACCGCAGAAATCAATGTGGAACGTACGACGAACGTATCCTTTAGGACAGTGCGACGAAATTTGCTGTTAATCGGCTGTGGCAGCGGACGACCCACGCGAGTGCCTTTGTTAACAGCACATCACCTGCAGTGCCTTTCCTAGGGTCGTGATCACGTCGGTTGGACCTCAGACGCGTGAAAAACCGTGGCGTTATGAGTTGCCATTTCAGTTGGTAAGAGCTGATGGTAGGGGCGAGTACGGCGCAGACGAAGTCATGGACCCAAGTTGTGAACAAGGCGTTGTGCAAGCTGATGGTGGCTCAATAATGGCGAGGGCTGTGTCTGCATGGAATGGACTAGATCCCATGGTCCAACTAAACCCTCACTGACTGGAAATGGTTATATTCGCCTACATGCAGATCATTTGCAGTCATTCTAGGATTTCATGTTCGCAAACAACGATGGAATTTTTATGTATGACAATACGCCATGTCACCGGACCAATTGGTTTGGCTAACATTCAGGACAATATGAGCGAATGATATGGCCACCCATCGAACATTTATGGGACATAATCGAAGGGCCAGTTCGTGCACGAACTCCCGCATCGCCAACGCTTCCGCAATTATGGACGGGTATAGACGCAGCATGGCTCAGTATTTCTGTAGGGGATTTCTACGTCTTTTCGAGTCCCTGCCACGTCGAGTTGCTGCACTACCCATGGCAAAAGGAGGTCCGACACGATATTAGTAAGATATCCCATGAATTTCGAGTGCAGCAGTAGCTCCGCAACGGTACATTTCCGACGTGTCGTTATCTCGCGTGATTTAAGAGACCCTACGACCTTATTAGCACTTTTTTCTGCACCTTGTATGCTTTTACTTATCTTGGATTATGGAATACGCCCCCAAACGTTGTAAAACCCTTTGTGATATAGCCTGCACTCGTATACTTTACAGTAAAATATCCGAAAAAGCCCGCACCCCGTCCCATCTTATGTCGGCAACGGGCTCCATCGACCGGCTCGAGCCCCTTGGAAGACCCTCGACCTTCCCGGTCACTAAGGCGACGCCAGGCTGTCGGCCACGCCCCCTCGCGCCGCAGCTGCGGATGGATCAATAGACGGCTGCGCCACTGACACACTTCTTCGACGCCACCGCAACACGTGGTCCGCAGCTCCCAGCCGTAGCACGTGCTCCTGTGTAGCCCACACAAGCACAAACTGTGACTGCCATGGAGCAGGTCTTTCTTTCTTTCGCTATCGGCATAGTCCCGCAGCGATCGCAGGATCGGCGTGGTTACAACGGATTTGGCAATGTTAGTTTTAGGGATGACCGGATACCCTTCCTACCGCCACCCCGTACGCTCCTGGACGGAATCAGTGTACCCCAACTGTCTGCGTCTAGTGTAAAGCGTGGAATAGTGCGGACGTGTTCCAAATGTCTGCGACGCGTGTAACTGAGGCAGAACGTGGGGACCAGCCCGGTATTCACCTAGCGGGATCTGGAAAACCGCCTAAAAACCACACCCAGGCTGGCCGGCACACCGGCCCTCGTCGTTAATCCGCCGGGCGGATTCGATCCGGGGCCGGTGCGCCTACCCGAGTCCAGGAAGCATCGCGTTAGTGCTCTCGGCTACCCTGGCGGGTCTGCCGTGGAGCAGGTCTAAGGAAATGTAACTCATCCACGAAAGAAGTGGGTTACAAGGCGATTTTTGAGTATTCTTCATCAATATGGGATCCTTACAAGGTAAGACTGATAGAAGAGATAGAGAAGATCCGACGAAGAGCGATGCGTTTCGTCAAGGGATCGTTTAATCGGCACGAGACGGTTACAGACAAACCCCAATGGCAGACGATACAAGAAAGCCGTTGTGCATTACGAAGAGGTTTACTACTGAAATTTCGAGAGAGTACTTTCAGAGACGATTCGGACAACATATTTCCTCCTACACAGATCTCGTGAAATAACCACGACGAAAAAAGTTCGAGAAATTCTTCCCCCGCGCCATTCGCGAGTGGAACAAGGGAAGGGGGACAGTTAGTGGTACCAGAAGTACTCACCGCCTCACACCGACAGGGCGCTTATGGAGTATTGATGTAGATGTTGTAGATGTAGATATAGAGACATGAAGTTGATGGGTAAAAGGCTATAAAAGCCCTCACTTAAATTTCAAACCTCTGCGCAGTGTTTCATGTAATGAGGGCGTGTGACACATGTTGATGAGGATCCGCCAGTTGAACGGGGATGTTGAGCCCACTGCCCTCTTAATGCGGTTTCGTGTGTGCTGGCTCCAAGTTTCACCTTCTCACTTGCCTTCATCCATAACAAAAAACTAACATCATCCTGTACAAGCTCACATGACAATCATGCACACATCGCAGATGCACACTTCACTTTTCATGACATGACGGTGGAATGAAGTGAAATCACCTTTCACTATCACAGAGCGGTGGAAGGCAGTGTAAAATCATCTTCCGTTATAAAGCCCTTTCACGCGAGCCACTCTTTTATCTCAATCGACTAATAGTTGCAAGTTACTTTAGCGCCCCTGTTGTTTTACTCCTGTTCTGGGACTTATGAATGGTCTTTTTCGTTTTCACGTCGGTGCCAAAACTGCGTGCATTAGGAGAACAGTCTGGTACGCGATTCTGCACATGAATGGTGAAATTGAGGTTTTGGAGCCTATCCTTTTCACGAAAGGAGTGAAATATAATAACAGAATGCAAAAAATGGTTCACATGGCTCTAAGCACTATGGGACTTAATGTCTGAGGTCATCAGTCCCCTAGAACTTAGAACTACTTAAACCTAACTAACCTAAGGACATCACACACATCTATGCCCGAGGCAGGATTCGAATCTGCGACCGCAGCGGTCGCGCGGTTCCAGACTGTAGCGCCTAGAACCGCTCGGCCACTCCGGCCGGCAACAGAATGCAGAGACGACCAATGATAAAATGAGTTTATTAACGACCAACAAAATTGACAGTGAATATTTTTGACAAAATTAGTACGGTATGTTCTCCACACTGCTGAGAAATGAAAGGATAGGAAGAGCGTGGTCCAAACATTTCAAAACATCTAAATTTATCCGCTCGAGAAAATATATACTTACAAATACGTCAATCATTATTTAGAAGGTAGTATATAATGCCTCTTTCATTTATCCTTCGACTCTTATTTCCAGTCTAAGAGCCAAACAACATCGAGAACTACTTTTCATGTTAAACAGACAATATAATAAAATAATTATTATTATATAAAATATAAATATATTATTATCATTGCTTGACCTCTCAAAATTACGACACTTTGTTAATTTGCTCTTGTGATGTAACACCTCTTTTAAAATCAAATCTCCAATCGTTATTTAATTAACTTCTGGTGCATTGTAATTACAGTACTGGCCATTAAAATTGCTACACCACGAAGATGACGTGCTACAGATGCGAAATTTAACCGACAGGAAGAAGATGCTGTGATAAGCAAATGATTAGCTTTTCAGAGCATTCACACAAGGTTGGCGCCGGTGGCGACACCTACAACGTGCTGACATGAGGAAAGTTTCCAAGCGATTTCTCATACACAGACAGCAGTTGACCGGCGTTGCCTGGTGAAACTTTGTTGTGATGCCACGTGTAAGGAGGAGAAATGCGTACCATCATGTTTCCGACTTTGATAAAGGTCGGATTGTAGCCTATCGCGATTGCGGTTTAACGTATCGCGACATTGCTGCTCGCATTGGTCGAGATCCAATGACTGTTAGCAGAATATGGAATCGATGGGTTCAGGAGGGTAATACGGAACGCCGTGCTGGATCCCAACGGCCTCGTATCACTAGCAGTCGAGATGACAGGCATCTTATCCGCATGGCTGTAACGGATCGTGCAGCCACGTCTCGATCCCTCAGTCAACAGATGGGGACGTTCGCAAGACAACAACCATCTGCACGAACAGTTCGACGACGTTTGCAGCAGCATGGACTATCAGCTCGGAGACCATGGCTGCGGTTACCCTTTACGCTGCATTACAGACAGGAGGGCCTGCGATGCTGTACTCAACGACGAACCTGGGTGCACGAATGGCTAAACGTCATTTTTCGGATGAATCCAGGTTCTGTTTACAGCATCATTATGGTCGCATCCGTGTTTGCCGACATCGCGATGTACGCACATTGGAAGCGTGTATTCGTCATCGCCATACTGGCGTATCACCCAGCGTGATGGTATGGGGTGCCATTGGTTACACGTCTCGGTCACCTCTTGTTCGCATTGACGACACTTTGAACAGTGGACGTTACATTTCAGACGTGTTACGACCCGTAGCTCTACCCTTCATTCGATCCCTGCGAAACCCTACATTTCAGCAGGATAATGCACGACCGCATGTTGCAGGTCCTGTACAGGCCTTTCTGGATACAGAAAATGTTCGACTGCTGCCCTGGCCAGCACATTCTCCAGATCTCTCACCAACCGAAAACGTCTGGTCAATGGTGGCCGAGCAACTGGCTCGTCACAATACGCCAGTCACTACTCTTGATGAACTGTGGTATCGAGTTGAAGCAGCATGGGCAGCTGTACCTGTACACGCCATCCAAGCTCTGTTTGACTCAATGTCCAGGCGTATCAAGGCCGTTATTATGGCCAGAGGTGGTTGTTCTGGGTACTGATTTCTCAGGATCTATGCACCCAAATTGCGTGAAAATGTAATCACATGTCAGTTCTATTATAATATATTTGTCCAATGAATACCCGTTTATCATCTGCATTTCTTCTTGGTGTAGCAATTTTAATGGCCAGTAGTGTATTGTGTTATCCATGGAAATAACATAGTTTTACTTTCTTTTTGGGGGTAAGAGATACAAATGAGTGACCCTTTAAATGAGAGAAGAAAAGGGCGAGGGGGTGCCTTAAATACGTGGGCCAACCCTTAGATACAAACGCGATCTGTGACCGCACTGCTCACCATAGGTGCTTGTAATAGACATACAAAAGACTGTGCGTTTTTCATACGTCTTACAGGTACCGGTTGATACTGGGTAGATCCGTACCACACAAAGTTCTAATACGAAAACCACCAAATGCGGCACTTACGTTTCAGAAACCTGTATTCCAATTGGCGCCCATGACGTATAAAGCGATGTTGCGTCGCAATAGTTTACGGTGCGCAGCAGCACGTTAAGAAAAACCGTTTTGCTCCGATCTGCTGTTCGCGCTGTGAAACGGTCCGTAACCAATAAGCTATTCCACATCATGACGTCACAGAAATGGTCACGCCGCACGTGGACGTTGGCTGTCACAGCCCGCGTGAGGCCGGGTTAATAATCCCCTATTCTTGGCAGTGACCGCCATGGCCACTTGGCTCAGTCTCAGCGCCGCGGAAAGCCGAGATTTCTGCAGCTGCTCGTCATCGATATAACTGAATCACCTATATTCCGGAACGCATGGGACTTTCGTATGTTCTCGCAGTGAAAAAAAAAGAGGGTGGGCTGACAGGGGGGGGGGGGGGGGGTTACGCATTCTTTAATATAAAGAGAACATGCAGGTCCACATGTATATTATGTGATCAAAAGTATCCAGGCAACTACTCGTAGACTTTAATATGGGGTGTGTGCTTTTATGGCGGTTTGAACTCTCCTGAGGACATTTTCAATGAGGATGTCTGTGCAGGAATGGTAGCCCATTCTTCCTCAAGAGCTGAAACCAGAGAACATCGAGATGTTTGACGCTGGGCTCTGAAAGGAAGTCGACATTCTAACTCTTCCCAAAGTTACTCTATTGGGTTCAAGTCGGGCATCTTAGCTCGCCAGACCATTTCAGGAACGTTTTTGTCCAAAACCCATTGCCTCCCACATGCTGCTTTATGACAGGGTGCACTGTCACGTTGATACAATCAATCTTCATCCCGGGACTTTTTCACTTTTTCTCTACTGTAACCGGTCCACAATCCTGTAATATGTGTTCATAGCCTGCCGCATTTAGACCTTTCTTAACACGAAAGAAACCCCGTCAGTAGCACAATCTCCTCTCTACTCACTGTTGGCACTACAAATAATGACAGATAACATTCTCTAGAATTCACCAAACCCAAAGTCTTCCATCGGATTGCCACAGGGTTCAGCGTGCTTCATCACTCCAAATCACTTGCTTCCAGTCATTCACCGTTTAGTGGCGTCCCTCTTTGTACAATCGCAAGCATCGCTTAGCACTGACTACACAAACACACTGAAGCGCCAGAGAAACTGGTATAGACAGGCATGCGATTTCAAATACAAAGATATGTAAACAGGCAGAATACGGCGCTGTGGTCGGCAACGCCTATATACGACAAAAAGTGTCTGGCGCAGTTGTTGGATCGGTTACTGCTGCTACAACGGCAGGTTATCAAGATTAAAGGGAGTTTGAACGCGGTATTACGAGTATAGTCGGCGCACAAACGATGGGACACAGCATCCCGAGGTAGCTACGAAGTGCAGGTCTTCCCGTACGACCATTTCACGAGTGTACCGTGAACATCAGGAATCCTGTAAACTATCAAATCTCCGATAGCGCAGCGGGCGGAAAATGATCCTGCGAGAACAGGACCAACGACGGCTGAAGAGAATCCTTCAACGTAACAGAAGTGCAACCCTTGCGCAAATTGCTGCTGCTTTCAATGTTTGGTCATCAACAAGTGTCAGCGTGCGAAGCATTCAACGAAACATCATCGATATGGCTTTCGGAGCCAAAGTCCCACCCGTGTACCCTTGATGACTGCACGACACAAAGCTTTACGCCTCGCCTGGGCCCGTCAGCACCGACATCGGTCTATTGATGACTGGAAACATGTTGCCTCGGACGAGTCTCGTTGTAAATAGTATCGAGCGGATGGACGTGTACGGTTATGGAGACAACCTCATGAATCCATGGACCCTGCATGTACGAAGGGGACTGTTCAGGCTGGTGGAGGCTCTGTAATGGTGTGTGGTGTGTGCAGTTGGAGTGATATAGAACCCCTGATATGTCTAGATACGACTCTAGCAGGTGACACGTACGTAAGCATCTTGTCTGATCACTTGCGTCCATTCATGTCCACTGTGCATTCCGACGGACTTGGGCAATTCCAGCAGGGCAGCGCGACACCCCACATGTCCAGAATTGCTACAGAGTGGCTCCAGGAACACTTTTCTGAGTTTAAACACTTGCGATGGCCATCAAACTCCCCAGACATGAAAATTATTGAGCATATCTGGGATTCCTTGCAACGTGCTGTTCAGAAGAGATCTCCATCACATTGTACTCTTACAGATTTGTGGACGGCCCTGACGGATTCATGGTGTCATTTCCCTCCAGCACTACTTCAGAAATTAGTCGAGTCCATGCCACGTCGTGTTGCGGCACTTCTGCACGCTCGCGAGGGCCCTACACGATATTAGGCAGGCATACCAGTTTCTCTGGCTCTTCAGTATATGTGGGTATGAGGAGCTGCTTGGCCATCGTATCCCATTCTTTTTAACTTCCTACACATAATCATTGCTCTACCTCTTCCGCTGATTTCATGCGGTGTTTTATAACCACTCCCCACAATGCTTAACGGACCCTCTCCGTCAATACATGATGTCTGTCAGATCTTAGTTTTGCTGTGATTGTTGCTCTGCGTTTCCACTATACAGTTAGATTACGAACAGTCCACTTGAGCACCTTTAGAACGGTTTTTATATCCTGATACGATTTGTTAGTAAGGTTACATCCAATGACTGGTCATCGTTCGAATATCTATTGACAACAACACAATACTCCCCGCCTCCTTTTATACAGGCGGGGGGCAGTTCTTGTGACATCTACTGGCCAATTCTGCATTAGATATCGGTGTTCGGATACAAACACAGTACTCCCTGCCTCCTTTTACACAGCTGGGGCGGTTCTTGTGATATCTACTGGCCAATTCCGCATTAGATCGGGTAGTGTATTCGTACGAGTCGGAAACTACGCAGGATCAAACGTTTAGGTGTTCCACAATGACTCTAAATCAAAAGTGGTTCATTGGAGAAACATTAAAAAAAAGAAGATCGCTTATTTATTTGGTTGCAGTGGACTTGTCGAGACCACTGCTTCTGCTTCAGAAGATCGAAGAATGTTACACAAGCCATCGACGAATGAGGAAATACAGAAATCGAATCATCTTCATCATGACAATGTCAGTTGTCACACAGCGCATTAATTGATTACTTTGCGATGGAAAATTCAAAAATGCCGAATCACTTCTTTTTCTTTCCTTGCCAAATAAAAATGCGTTTAGAGCTATTTTTATCGGCTCAAGAAGGTGATGGATCTTTCCAGTACCATGCTTTTAAGGTGCTAAATCTGAGCGGAAAAAATATGTCCGGGTGTACATTGCTCGTCGTTCAACCCTAATGTAAACAAACGCCCGCTCAGCGATTTGCTGTAGGGCGAAGTGCTACAACGACAGATGTTTTGGCGCCACTGGAAATCTGTCCTATTTACGCCGCGGATCCAAGGGGGCGTCAAGTAGGTCCTGATCTCCCCTCCCCCCTGCGTTTATCTCCTTTACCAGAATCACAATAATTAAAATCATTTTCATCTGTGGTGCGTTAAAAGTATGGGTGGTCGCAAGCACAAGTAATAGTGGGAAGGGGAGGGAGGGAGGGAGGGAGAGGGAGAGAGAGAGGAGAAGAAGAAGAAGAGAGAGACACAAACTGGGACCACACCAACCAGAAACTTGGATCACGCTTGGGCGTGAATGACACAATGAGACACGCTAGTATGCTACAGTACTGGATGTCTACTGTTTTTGTCAGTCATCGCGGTAAATGTTTAACTCGTATAGCCGGCTTGTGTGGCCATGCGGTTCTAGGCGCTACAGTCTCAAACCGTGTGACCGCTACGGTGGCAGGTTCGAATCCTGCCTCGGGCATGGATGTGTGTGATGTCCTTAGGTTAGTTAGGTTTAAGTAGTTCTAAGTTCTAGAGGACTGATGACCACAGATGTTAAGTCCCATAGTGCTCAGAGCCATTAGAACCACTTTTTTAAACTCTTATACATTTTTGTGACAGAGTGACGCCCCCATGGCATTTGCTTCAGTGCGGATGCACTAATATCGTCCGAACTCCTACGGGAATCAATAATTTGTGAGTAGGAGGTCAACGAACGAGGGACGCTGCATTGCAGCATGCGATAAGTTGGAAAATTAGATCGGTGAAAGACCGTGTCCGGATGGCCGAAGCGTTTAAGGCAACAGCTGATGATAAGCGATAAATAGGGCTCTAGTCTCGATCCGGCACAAATTTTCAACTTTCGCCATTGCAATCCACAACGCCCTGTGCTGCTGGAAGTCATTACGTTCCCACACACCCTTTCCCTTTCCTGCCCATTCCTCTATTTGACGTACAATTTTTAACTCGTGTATCTCTTGTTTCAAATGTCACTGAACAGAAGTTATTTCGTGTTGTTTGAGTGGAAATATATGTGCACAGAAGCAGCTGGAAATAGATTGTGCTTGATGTCTTCGAGATGATTTTGGAGAAAAAACACTCGCTATCTACACAAGTATGACAGATTTCAGTGCTAATACCTGAGTTTGCCGGAGTTTCTGTTCCATCTGCGTAAGGTGTCCGGGAAAAAAGAAATAAAGACATCTGTCTCCTCTTGAGATCTCGACTACACGCTTTTACGTTACACGTACTTGACGCAGGGAATATCCTACGTTTCCGATAGGTTGCTCTTCTATTCGTTCCTTCTCGTATCTTTCGCTTTCTTCTTGACCCCTTGAGTAGTATATAACTGACTTTTACCGAGTTTGTCTTCACTGTCTTTACAAACTGCACTAAATAGAATTTGAAGTTATACTGCCCGCCTGGTGTTCGTAGTTTTTGAGAATCGCATATGTAAGGAATCTGACGTTTTGTTGTTGGGTTGTTAGGTTAGCTGGAACAATAGCATTTAATCCTCGCATGCTGCGGATCCCAGGGCGGCGCAGATGCTGGTTAAATGCGCCAGAAGGCAATGTGCAAGCTACGAGGCTGCAGAACAAACCTACTATGACGATAACCTACTGTATGCGACAGGGAGTCATTTATGTTCCGTGGTAAGGCTCCAATGACGTTAACAACAGCCTTGGAGGAAAACACAGCGCAAAGTTTACTTCCTTATTAAACTTACGATGAACAGAGTATGCAAGCAGTCGATCCAGGCAAAAATAGACGCCCACTTGGAAGGAGCTTGAGGCGCAAAGGCTGGCGCATTGAGTATGGGGCTTTTCGCCGGAACCTGCGGCAGTTGCGGTGACGTCAGACGCTGAGAGCGGGTGCGGCCGGCTTACCAGAAATAGGCCGAGCTCCTCCGCCGTTCTCCGCTGTGTAGGAAGTGCCGACTAACACTTCCCTAGCCACAACAGTGTCCCAACCTACCGTGATTCACGCATCGCTGTTCCGCTCGGATGCTGTGGCCAGCAAATCTCGGGCTGGGTATGGTACAACCATCACACCAGCACACGCTCGGCACTCATGCCTGAAAGTGCGCATCAGATGTCACTTCCCCGTTCTCCCGATGCTGTCACGAATTTTCTTCCCGAGATTACATACCTAACGCCCATATGTTGCCTCGGCAAATAAGGCATCACTCTTGATCAGCATCATCAGCACCAGCTGCCATTTATATTTTATTACATAAGCTGGGAAGGTTGTGGCCATCGAGCCCTCTCTTATATAACAGCAGGTATTCAACATATTTACGTAAATTCAGTACTATGAACATGTAAGTTACATCTAATCCGACATTTAAAAATTACTACGACATAAGTAGGGCACAATAAAACGGTTCATATTCGTTCGTGTCACTACTACCACATAGACACAAGAGAATGGGTGGAAGAGAGAGAGATAGATACAGCGAGGAACGTGATAAATAACAAGTAAAGAAGAAGATGGAAAAGAAAGTGGAGTGATGGAATGAGAAATGAACAGAGAAAGAAGAGTAACTTCGAGAAGATAGGAGCATTTACGCTACCGATCGACGGAGGGAAATGACCATAAATGTTAATTTCTGGGGACTAGTTATAAGATTGACAGATGAAAATGCTTCACTTCAAACGCAGCAGGGTATTGAATTGTGCGCTAAGTGCACGGCAGCTTGTTCCGTAGGCGGCACAGCAGGAGTTCGCCAATGTTTTGTGGACGGGCACAGCTAAGATACTAGGTGAGATCTTACGTTTCAATTATGTTGAGATGACAAGTACTTGATCTCTGATGCGAGTTACCAACAAGAGTACCTCGCCATCGCACCCCCCTCAGATTTAGTTATAAGTTGGTACAGTGGATCGAGAAAACAGGAAGAAGTTGTGTGGAACTATGAAAAAAATAAGCAAAATATACAAACTGAGTAGTCCATGCGCCAGATACGCAACATCAAGGAGAATGTGAGCTCAGAAGCGCCGTGGTCCCGTGGTTAGCGTGAGTAGTTGAGAAACGACAGGACCTTGGTTCAAGTCTTCCCTCGACTGAAAATTTTACTTTCTTTATTTTCGCAAAGTTATGATCTGTCCGTTCGTTCATTGACGTCTCTGTTCACTGTAATAAGTTTAGTGTCTGTGTTTTGCGACCGCACCGCAAAACCGTGCGATTAGTAGACGAAAGGACGTGCCTCTCCAATGGGAACCGAAAACATTTGATCGCAAGGTCATAGGTCAACCGATTCCTCCACAGGAAAACACGTCTGATATATTCTATACGACACTGGTGACGGCATGTGCGTCACATGACAGGAATATGTTGTCGACCCACCTAACTTGTACACTTAGCGAATGGGTAAAGAGATTCTTCTACCTTGCCCGATTTAGGTTTTCTTGTGGATGTAATAATCACTCCCAAAAAAGTGATGAAAACATAAGAGTTCGTCACATAAACTGAAAATAAAAAATTAAACTTTTCACTCGAGAGAAGACTTGAACCTAGGACCTCTCGTTCTGTAGCTGCTCTCGCTAACCACGGGACCACAGCGCTCCTGAACTCGCATTGTCCTTGATGTTGCCTATCTTCGCATGGACTACTCAGTTTGTATATTTTACTTATTTTTTTCATAGTTCCACACAACTTCTTCCTGTTTTCTCGACTGATCTGTATTCAATTTTTCAAGGCCTATCCACTGTGCCAACTTATAACTAAATCTGAGGGAGGTGCGATGGGGAGGTTTCCTTGTAAGTTCTATATCCACTGAGGAGCCCATGAAGAAGACGTAACGCATGGTGACCACGCAACCATCCTAACTGGCGTATGAATCACATGGACGTTGCAGATGTAACGCACACAAATATTGACGGTTAATTATAACCATTTGATATCCACTGCTGCTCTAGATTTTTCCACGCATTTCGTTCTTCATTTGGATATCTTCTAATATCATCGGACAACTTTCCATTATTTATTTCGTCTAACAAGATGTGGGCCTTCAGGCCCTCTCTTTTACATCTAACCAGAAATCCCTAGTGAGGAGCACACGGGCTATAAATAATAATAATAGAGATAGTAACTGGTTAATTGCACTACAGTAATGTCAGTGTTTCTGACACTGAGTTTGCAATTTTCTCATAACGTTTTTATCGAATGCCAATAATGACTTTAACCAAAAGAAATGTATTATGGCACCAAGAAGGAATCATATCCGGAGAAGTTAACCAGTGATAATGGAGAACGAGAAATAATAGGGTAAGATTAGCAGATGAAATGGAAGACACAACAAAAAGTAGAAATAGACATGAGTGTGGAAAACTTTGTTAGTGCCGACATTGTGACCGAGATGACGGCTAGCTGTTGAATGGAAAGAATACAGATACACCCACGATAACAGGAAAGGCTTTAATCTTTTCTTGAATGCAGATTGCTTTTGGACAAGACGCAAATTATAGTCCCAGAGTTGTACGACTAAAATGGAGGAGATGGAGAAATCTTTAGCGTTATTCGTAAGTACATCCAAGGTGCTGGACGTAGAAGATCTTGCACTGCAGATGGAAATGAAATGAGCGTTTGGCGTCATTGGCCGGAAGGCCCCTTACGGGCAGGTCCGGCTGCCTTGGTGCAGGTCTTACTACATTCGACGCCACATTGGGCGACCTACGCGCCGCATGGGGATGAAATGATGATGAAGACAACACAACACCCAGTCCCTGAGCGGAGAAAATCCTCGACCCAGCCGGGAATCGAACCCAGGCCCCTTAGGGCGGCAGTCCATCACGCTGACCACTTTTTTAATCTCATTTTGTTCTATATTGTTCGTGGCGGATGTCAGATGACACTCGTTCAGGTTGCTCGTTGATCTGTTTACTCAGTTTTTTTTATTACAGAGGGTAGCTAAATCCTCTGACCGAACACGCTGAGCTACCGTGCCGGCACCACCCAACTATCGGGGCGGACATGGGATGATGATATGAGAAGTGGGTTTATGAGGGCACCGAGACAAAGAAATAGACGATGAAAACAAAGCGTGTGAAAGTGACGCGATATATTCGGTCTCATTCATCCTAATTGAGCTTAGGAAGGACGTCGTTGAGTCTTCTCGTATCTCGCGGAATCGCCGGCCACATCTGTTTCCATTACAGTAAAGATTTACGTCTTCCGTCGCCCGTTTGTTTTCCAGCCTCCCCTCTCAACGTGCATCTTTTCCTTTAGGGAGCAATCTTCAGTTTTCGAATGTTTATCGCATCAAAAATTCCATGTTTCACTCCCATAAGCCAAAACTTGTCATACGCAGTGTATTTATACTTACCGCTGTGACACGTCGGTAGCATGGTTTTACAAACTCTTATTAGTTTATGGAAGGCACGCACGCCGTTTTTACTCTTTTTTTATTCTCGTTCGGTTATTATTTTAGTCTTATTATAACTGATTCGCACTAAAGCTTTATTTATTAAGTAATTCCACTCGTTGTCGAAGTTCGTTTGCACTAGTGAGTAGTTCTAGTGCCATGGAATGTCCTTGCCTGGCTCCTCCTGCAATTTTGAATTTCTTGACGTATCGTCATGTGACATGCACTACAGTTATATAGTTTGAAATGATCGCCTTGTTTCTCAAGGGCTGTTAGCAGAGATTTTGTTCAAACTGAGGCAAAGCTTTCACAAAATCTATGAACCACGGACAAAGTGGCATGGTACTTCATTTTTATTGTTGTGTTCCATAATTTAGGTCACGACTTTGATACTAACTATCGCTTCCATCACATTTTGCTTCCATAGTATCGAAGCAGAAGCTCGTTTTATAGTTGAGTGCAATCAATATCGCCCAATTGCATGCCATGGCATTTAGTCTCAATCTTTTTCATGTAGTCCAAATTTTACAGTTTTCTCTTACTAGTACAGTACCCTAACATATCTCAACTGTTCAAATAATGCATGACTTTTTGGTGCCGAGAACAAGTACTGTGACAAGAGGAACTGACTGTAGTCTGTTCTCGATCTGGTTGAAATCTATTAAACTTCCCGATGGAAAACTTTTAGTCTTTGTTCCATTAACACGTAGAAATATGAAAGCATCAGTTTTCTCAATACTCATTTTTAAAAACATAGTTTATAGTTACAATATGTACTATAAATAATATTAAAAAAATAAGCAAAGTAGTCCAGTAAAGTACCGATAGTAAATAAAGCTGTCATCAAACCACAAGGTTAGTTCGGACATTTCGTGCTTTGCTAGGCATCGTCCTTTTAGAGGTTGTATGTCGTCCCTTCCCTTCCTTCGAACTTTGAAATGTCTAGTTATAGGGACATGTACAGTTTAATGTGGACTCCGAACCGCGGTGCAACTCGGCATTTGTCACATTAATAAACTTTTCCAGAGATGAAAGAAGCGATAAGTGAGAGATAAAAATCCTAGAATTGAACGAGGATTCGACCTAAATGTAATTCGTAATATAGTGAAAACGTCGTGAAAAATGAAAATTAGGTGTCAGAAACGGACACGAAACCGAATTTCCGACTAATTGCGAATTTCAACCATGTAGACAATTTGAGCGCTGCTTTATAATCGACCCAACATTCAGTGTCCCTTACGTTTTCCTCCATTTTTCCGAACAGGCAACAAAAGGAGCGGAAACAGGTAGTAAAACTGAAATTTTGAGTTAAATCTTGAAAATGTGCCACACTGTTAGGCGACAAATCGCCAAAAGCACAAGGTCTATGTTTGGGTCCCAGTCTGATACATTCATTACAATGCAGATTCGGCAGTTCTGAAAGGATTTCACCGACACAATTTCATGTGACTGCATTTTCCTAAATGTATTCAGCCAATAAATCACACCATTGTTAAAATACATTACTGGTTTCGTTTTCAGCATCAGATCGTATTACTGCAATAACCGTATACTAACAAATTATTGCCTTTTCAAAGACAAATGAGCACAAATAGTTTGCTAATACGTATACTGCCACGGCAGTAATATGATCTGAATATAGTATGACGACCGAGACCGCTAATGCACCGCAATTATGGTGTAATTTCGTTGGTTGAGTATACACAAAAAAGAAAAAAAAATGTCATAGCTGTCTTCGCAATAATGTCATAATGTTGTGCCTGACAAATCGTTACACACCGATTCTATACGTTTCATCTCTGAGAATTTAATTCAGTTACGCAATTCATCATGTATCTGTCAAACATCGTGGGTAAACCGATCGGATGTAACCCTAACAACATGTTTCTAGTTCAATTGGATTCTTCATCTTCAGGCAAACGTTATTAGATTTCAAAGACTGGAGCACTTCTCTTAGGTTTGTCAGATTAAATTTTCGTGTATGGACTCTGCAACTGACAACTTCGGAAGGCAGTTTCGCCTTGATCGAACGAGCCCCCGAAGTGCTAATACTATAATCGAAAATTAAGTCATTTCTTGTTTTTTCCTCTTTTAAAATGAGTTCCAGTTTGTTATTCGATTTGTACGCATTGTTTAAATCATCGTGGATAACGTTATGGTCAACCAGCGATCGTGCTTCCCTGCAGACAACAGAATACAACAGTTCACATCTCATAAATCAGCATCAATGTGGCAATGACAAACGCTCGGGAATTGTAGATTTCGCTTCAAACCTGTATTCTTTCTCTGTGATCTTTTCTACAGTTACCATCATATTCTAATGAAGTGGCACATATACTGAGAACGCTTTCTGCTGCTCTTGTTATCAGCTATTAGTCTCCTCGGAATGGTACCCAAATAAAAAGATAGATCAGTAAACTGACAATGATACGATCCGTATAGCATCCTAAATTTGCGTTAGGTGCGCTGCTGAAAATTGCAAGACGTTAAACAAAACAATTTTTGAGCTTTTGTACGCCGTCACAAATTCGAAAGACTGCAGTCTTGTTTGCATCTAATCGGTAACTAACATTTTACGAAACTTAACAGTGACACACACCACACTCAGCAAATAGAGGTAGTAGGGCTATCTAGGAATAAATATTTTGTTTCCCTAGTAACAACGTACTTTTGTTTCTCCATAAGATTCTTTCTCCCTCTCCACTCTGCCCGCACTTTTTGAACTAGATGTTCCTTTTGTGGATGGCGTTTGGGTATTCCTATTTCATATTGCCATCACATTTTGTTTTTTATTCGCTGTTGCCCTGACAACAGCGAAAAACTACTCTCGATTTTGTTGCCGCTTTTCTGGTAGTACGCAGACACATTGTTGATATTGAACTAAATGTACTATCGATCTCGGTGCAAATAATTTTCTAAAAGTTCATCAGTTAATTCACAATAACTGTAACTGCTATTTTTGTCGTGGTTTTCATATTTCATCTAACGTGACAAACAACGGATATTTTAAAACGTTTGTTGCAGCAGTAGTAACATTGATTCGATCGAGAAGTGAAACTGGTGGCAGGTGTAGTATATACATGCATACAGATGAAACTGTTAACTGCGCAGTTTTCGGTACTCACCACCGAATCCGCCAAACATTTTGCTGTATGGGGTTAGATGCACGTGCTGTACACTTCTGCAGAATGTCGCACTGGAACTGCGGCAGTGCGCGGCCCGCCAACGAGTTCGCAGACAGAACTCGCGTTGCGCATGCGTGCTGCACAAACCTGACGTCATCACATTCCGCAAGGCACAGTGGCGCCTTTCTGTGGCCGTGACGGGCGTGCGGAAATGTGAACAGTGATGCTCTGTTGAAGGCTTCCGTTGTAAGGGGAGCCAGCGCAAAGTGTGAGGGAAGAGCAGGAGACTGCCCTTTAGTTTATCCCTTTATGTAATGGAACCCAGTGTATGTAATGGAAGGCTCTGCGATTTACTACAGCCTTAATGAACTAGCAAGAGGAACAGTCGAGGTCTGTTAAGACGCACAATGGAACAAAATTACAGCACAAATAGAGCATTTCGTTCCCTCTAAAGATTTGGATATGACATAAACCCTGTGCAGATTCGAAAACAACTGATGAAGTAAACAGAAAACTCTCGCAACAGGCCGTAATTAATATGGACACCGCATCCAAAATACAATATACCAATACACTACCTGATCGAAAGTATCTGGACATCTGTCAGATGACATTAATATGGGGAGAGTTCACCCTTCGTCTTTATGGCGACTTGAACTCTACTGGAGACACTTTCAGTGAGGCGTCTGAATGTATGTGGAGGAATGGTAGCCCATTCTTCCCCAAGTGCCGAAACTGAAGAACGCAGTGATGTTGGACTCTGGGGCATGGAGCAAATTTGAAATTCTAACTGTCCCCAAAGCTGTTCGGTTGGGTTCAAGTAGGGAATCTGAGCAGGCCAGTACATTTCAGGAACGCTTTTGTCCAAAAACTATACCCTCATAGACAATGTTTTATGCAGGCCAGGATCTAGGGGGGGAGGGGAGGGGGGGAGACCGGGGTATCTGCCCCGGACGGCGAATTCAGGGGGCGGAAAATTCATATTTTTTAAGAAAAAAACCTTGTTTCACAAATTGCCTAGCTTCCAGCGCACGTTGGTCTATCGATTATTCATATGATCTTGAGATGCATCCCAGTTGCTTTTTGAATACATTCTAAAGTTGCGCATAGTGTACGTGATGTCTCTGCCAGGGGAATCCCCGTCGCATCTAGATATAAAAAAACTTTCCCGTAGACTAGCAGGAAATGTGGCTAAGTGCTGAGCAGAGTAAGCCCGAGAGGGTGAATGTTAATCGCTGTTTGTTTATGTGGTTGATCGGGTGTACGAATGATCATCGTTGTTATAATTATTAGTGAAATACATAGATTCAGACTACCAGAGTGGAAATAAACGGCTAATAGCAATAAAAGATAAGAAAGATTACATATTATCTTCTTGGTGTATCCAAGAAAACGAAATTTTGACAGAAAATTTTCGCCAGATCGCTACAGTACTAAGAACCAATATTGAACCAGTTATTCTGGCAGGGTTAGTGAAGTGAGAATAAGTTTCGACAATGACAGGAATAGTTACAGAATTAGTGATGACAAGATTGTTTGTTAGAATGAGGAAGGGGAAGAAACGGTGACATCATACTAATTATATGGAAGAATATAACGATTTCAAATTTGTTCAAAAATTTCGTACTTATAGTTTTCGATCTCATGGTTGAGAAACTGGAGCATATGAATGAAATGTGAAACTATTTCCTTACGTAAAACTTGTTGTTTGTAGTAGGCCTAGTAGGCATTTGATATTGGACTTCATGAATTATATTCTGTCATGTTATTCATGAAAATGAGGTACATAAAAATGACCATTTGTGCCAAAACAGCATCACTTATTTGGCGTACGTTACAACTGCTGCAAAATTAGAAAGGCCTGTAGGAAATGGGTAACAAGCATGATGTTCATAATGTGTAATGACTGTGAACATTATCGATTCACACACACGATATTTATTTATACAGACAGATACAACTTAAACACTTGGTGTCTCAGAGCACACTGCCCAAGGTCCAGAGTCACTGTTTTGCAGCGATATTCTTGGGGATGGAAGTCCATAGAGCTGGTGTCCACACAGGGCTGCCCCCCCCCCCCCCCCCCCCAGAGGCACGGAGTGCTGAAGTTGTGTTGCAGGGTGATGTAGGTCGTCTCTGGAGACGCTGTCTAGCTCATACTCATCTAGGTGTCTTGCTCGGCGCAGCGGTCTGCCTGTTCATGACGTCGGTACTGGCTGAGAAGGTGGTTCTGGGAGTGCCACCATTAGGTCATCCGCTGGTGGCTGTACATGAACCTGTGATGGGGGTGTAGGCTGACCCTTTGTCTGGTTTTCTGTGCTGTGGTCTGGGGCTGGCACATGTAGGATGCCGTCGCTGGATAGCGTAGGTAACAGTGGGGTTAGGGATGGCTCTGAGGACAACCAACTTTGCTCATGTTTCATTCGTGCCCGTCAGGACTATCAACAGATGGGGTTTCACTAGGCATGGCCTACATCTAAACAGGACTGGGAAGGGAAGATTGGTACAACTGATTCATGAAAATATAGGGGGTGGATCTTGGGCCAAACATCGTCGAATACCTGTTGTCCTAGGTAGGAAAAGTAGGTCTTTTTTAGGATAAATCCAGACAACACGTTGCCCTGCCTAAAGAGTATTTCCAGCACTTTAATAAACACTGAAACATTCACTCACAAGACAGATTTTAACCCCTCAAACATCACATATACCAGATGCAGAAGACAGCAAGATACCTTTCTCTCCTGTCCTACAAAGAAAATTGTTACAAACATAGAAAATTGTACAAACGTCTTTCCATGAACTTTGAAGCATGGTAACTACAACAACCACTTCTCCAAAAATAAACCTTGAATAGTCAAACAAATACAAACAAACATCAAACATGGTCAAATACCTTTTGTCATAGGTAGGAAAAGTAGGTATTTTTTAGGATAAATCCAGACAACAGGTTCCCCTGCCTAAAGAGTATTTCCAGCACTTAAAAAAAATACTGAAACAATCACTTACAAGACAGATTTTAACATCTCAAACATCAGATATACCAGATGTCACAAAGAAAAACAAACCATTGTAAAGAGTAACATGGGGCATTTCACAGACTTAACAATCCTCCATCAAAACATGCAACCAATAAAAAATAAAATACAACTATTAGAAGTTGAGCTCCAATCTTGGAACTGCACAGTAGTTTGTATTACTGAGCACTGGTGTAGAGACACAGAAATCCAACATGTAGTATTATCATTGTATGAAAAGGCAAACTCTTACTGCAGAACTACTTCAAGGGGTGGAGGATCATGCATTTATATCAGAAAAGGAACACAGTTCAAATCAAGACATAACCTCAGTACCGTAAGTGAAGAGAAACACTTTGAAATATCAGCTATTGAATTAACAGGGCTTGATATCACCAAGAAATTAATCATTTTGTGCGTGTATAGCTCCCCCAGTGGTAGTGTGGACAATTTTTTTAATAAGTTAACAAAAGTTCTAGATAAAGTGTCAAGTACAAAGGTCAATATAATTCTGTGTGGGAACATTAACATCAACACTAACATCATAAATGAATCCAGCAGCACCTTCATAAACATCCTTCAAAGTTTTGGCTTGTCCCTATTGGTCAATAGTGCAACAAGGGTTACCACAATGACTTCACCAGTAATTGACCATGTGTCCACAAATATGAACAGGGAAAAAAGTGATGTAGCTGTAAAAGATCTCGGACTATCAGACCATCTCTGTCAAATAACAACAGTAAAGTCAAGCATCGAATCATTCCCTAAACTACGAGACTACAAATGAAATCTATCAGAAATCAAAATAAAAGATTTTTCAAAAGAACTAGAAAAACAAAGCTGGGATGGAGTGTATAAGGAAACCAATGTGAATATAAAATTCTCTAAATTCTCCACATTGTTTAAATTGAACTTTGAAAAGCCATTTCCAAAAGTATGCATGTCTATATCAACATCTCACAAAAACAGATGGATAACAGCAAGTATGAAGAAGTCCTTCCAAACACTTAAACACCTCAGTTCCATGAAAAAGATTCGCAATGATCCACAATTCTTAAATTTCTATTACAGATACAAAAAGATTTGTAGGAAGGTGCTGATTGCTGCAAAAAAGTCATTTAATGAGAAAGTAATATATGATGCAGAGAATAAAAGCAAAGGAAATGGGGAGAGGCAAACAAACGCAGAATAATATACTGCTAAGGGAGGGGGATAAAGTAATAAATGATCCACAGCACTTAGCAAACTATGTAAACGAGCATTTTTCAAGTATTGCAGAGAAGTTAGAGCAAAAATTCCCCCAAACAAATATAACACCTGTAAATAATGTTGCATTAAATACAATGGTGTTACTACCAACCACAGAGAATGAAGTCAGTAAAACAATTTAAAAACTTAAAAATAAAAAGTCAGTAGGCTTAGATGAAGTACCAATTTGTGTACTGAAACAATGCATAGGGATTATACAAGTCCCCTTAACAAATACAATAAATGAATCCTTCACATCAAGGACATTTCCAAAGCAGTTACAACAGGCAAGAGTTGTACCTTTGCTTAAGAAAGGTAATCCAGAAGACAGAAAATTACCGGTCCATTTCCCTGTTGTCAGCATTCTCAAAAATAATAGAAGCAATTATGAAAGACAGATAATGAATTACCTTCATAAATACAGTCATTTAAGCGAATCACAGTTTGGTTTCCGAAGTGTCAAAAATATGGAGTCAGCCATAGTAGAATTCACAAAAGTTGTACTTGATGATCTTGATAAAGATGAGTATGTCACAGGCATATTTTTGGATCTTTCTAAGGCGTCTGATACAGTTGACCACAAGATTCTATCAGATAAATGAGAAGCATTAGGAATAAGAGGGGTAGCTAACAACTGGTTTCGATCATACCTAACAGATAGGGTACAAAGAGTAGAGGTAACACATACTTCAAGTAGATCTAAACATTTAGTAAAACACTTTTCAGAACCAAAATACATTAATATAGGGGTTCCGCAAGGTAGCATATTAGGACCAATACTGTTCCTGATATATATCAATGACTTTCTCAGTAGCGTTCCTCATGGTGAAAAAATCCTCTTCACTGGTGACAGCAATTTTATAGTCACTGAGAAAACAAAAGAACTCCTTGCCGAGGATGCAAATGAAACTCTCAAGGAAGTTTATGATTGGTCAATAAGTAATAAAGCGAATTTGAACATAAAGAAAACTAATGCCAGTTCGAAGAGGAAAAATGACAATGTTAAATTAAATGTAGATGGCACATCTATAGACTGTGTAACAAATGCAAAATTTCTAGAAATGAATGTTGATTCTCAGTTGAAGTGGTGTGAACACACAAAGGTACTTGCAAACAGAATGTCATCAGCATGTTATGCCCTTAGAATCCTATCATCAGTGTGTAACATGCAGTGTATTTTAGTTACATATTATTCACATTTACACTCAATTCTTAGCTATGGAATTCTTTTTTGGGGAACAAATGCACAAAATATGAACACAATTTTCAAACTCCAGAAAAGAGCCATAAGAATAATAACCAAAAATACTAGTCGAGCACATTGTAAAGATCTGTTCAAAACACTGGGAATTTGAACTGCTCCATGTGAATACATTTACCAATCAGTTGAACACATCAAAAATAGCAATGGTAATTACTGTACAAACAGCTCTGTCCATGACCATGCAACAAGAGATAGAGTCAACTTACATTTAAGAAGAAAAAATAAACATAAAACTAAAAACAGCATTTTCTACCAAGGAAGAAAACTGTACAATAAATTGCCGAAAGAGATTAAAGAAATTGCCAAAATACACTTAATTAAAAAGGCAGCTAAAAAGTACCTGTTATGAAATAAATTTTATACATTTAAGGTGAGGAGGACTACCGGGCTGGTTACACGAATAATCGTACCCATTTAGGAATAGTCCATTTATTGACCTTAACACATACAAGGATCACAAAGAACTGAACTGAACATGGCGGAACAGCCAAAGATAATGCTTAGAGTCCAAAGATGAATGCATATCGATGTCGGTGTTGATTTCATCGATGCCATATAGCCCCCCCTCCCCCCTGCAGTACGAAGTACTCTTGAGAGGCCGGAGGGGGGGGGGGGTGACTACGGCGTTGGCAGGGGTGGTCTGCAGGAGCCCGACCATGGTCAGCTCTACAGCGTCGTAGGGAAGCTGTGTGGGTAGATGTCATGAAAGAAGGTTCGGCCACCGAACCTGGAAGTTGTTGAAGCGAGCCGGGCGTCGTACTGGGCGTGCTGGTCGTGCGGTGACATGTAGGCCGGTGGTATGCGGGTGGAACGGAGCAACGACGATGATATCTCCGGTGGGCGTGGCGAACACACACGAAGCATGTCCAGGTCGACGTTGGGCGGGAGGGGAACACATTTCACCAGGTGGCAGGGAATGGCGGAGGTTGTGTCATGAGCAACACACGGCGAACAGAGTATAATCGTGCAGTATTATTGAGATGTCATGGATTATATCCGGTGGGACAGGCACAAACACCTTGAGCGAGGGCACGTTCAAGATGACGGAGTGCTTGAGACCGGAGTAGAGGGCAAGGTCGGAGGAGAGCTCGACGATTGGAGCTGGAAGTCACTCGACTGAGTGTGTAAGTCCAACGTGGAGGAAGTGGTCGGAATGTCGTGAACCACTACAGTGAGTGGCATGGTCGTGGCCTGAAGGGGGGTAGAAGAAGACTCGACATGAGCAGGCTTAAGTCTGTTGAGAGAGACTGTAACAGCTGAATCTTTCATCTGGATGTCATAGGTGTTGGCTGAACGCCGGAGAACTCAGTACGGGCTGGTATATGGAGGTTGGAGGGCAGCACGGGCAGTGTCATCTCGGAGCATGACATACTTGCAATTGTCCAGTGATTTCAGGACGTGAACCTTAGGGCAGGAATGGCTGGCGGGCAGAGGGATATGGAGGTTGATGAAGTGGCGTCTGACGTGGTCCACGAAGGAAGGTAAGTCACACTGAGGGAGAGAAGCTGAAGGGCTCACAAGTTCGCCTGGGAGAACAATGTTCTGGCAGTATACGAACTCGACTATTGTGCCTTTGAGGTCTTCCTTATAGATCACACGAATGCCGAGTAGCACAAGGGGAAAGGCCCCCGTCCATAGAGAGTCGTGGTATTGAAGAGCCACCTTGAAAGTGCGGTGCCAGCGCTCGACTAGCCCGTTACTTTACAGGTGATATGCTGTGGTAGGGATGCGCTGGATGCCGCAAATGTTACAAATCCCGTTGAACAGAGACGACTCAAGTTGCCTTGCCTGCCCTGGTCAGTCATGATGATAGCTGGACATCCGAAACGCGATAGACGAGAGAACATAACGAAAACCATTAGAGGGGGAGAGAGGGCCGACAATGTCAATATGGATATGCTGAAAACGCCCTGGAGGGATCGAATAGGCGCTGAGGTGGGGGAGGGGGTGAAGTGTGCTTGTGTACTTTGCAGCGTTGGCACGCAATGCAGAAGCATGCCCATTGCTAGAAGTCCTTGTTGACATTTCTCCACACAAAGCGCTCTGCTACAAGGCGGGTGGACGCACAAACACCGGGATGGGCTAAATTATGCAATGCGTTGAAGACAGCTCGACGGAGCATGGTTGGGATGAGGGGGCATAAGGTGCCCGTACTGTCATCGCACCAGATCCAACCAGAAAGGGAAGGTGGTGTGGACAAAGTGTAGTGAAGAAGTAGAGTCTGAAATCAGGTTTTGTGTTTCCTCATCGGCGGGTTGGAGATTAGGCAGTTCAGAGAGGTCTAACAGCGAATGGATGGCATCGACTCGTGAAAGGAAATCAGCGACTATATTGTCAGCACCCTTTATGTGTCTGACATCGGTGGTGAGCTGAGATATGAAGTCCATGTATCTGAAGCGGCGAGGAGGCGGGTCAGCTGGCGGGTTTGTAATGGCCGCAGCCAGGGGTTTGTGGTCTGTTAAAACATAGAAAGGGCATCCCTCAACATCAGTCTTAAAATGCTTAATCGCTTCGTAGACCGTGAGCAACTCCCTGTCAAACAAGGAATATTTCCATTGTGCATTGGTGAGCTTGCGCGAGAAGAACTGCAGAGGCGAAGTTTGGCCGTCAATTGTCTGGCTAAGGACAGCGCCAATGGCAGTATCGCTCAAGTCTGTGGTGATGAAAAGCTTCGCATTGGGATGAGGATGCGCGATGGTGCAGGCCTCGGCAAGATGATTTTTGAGGGCAGTGAAAGAGTCAGTCATAGCAGGGGTCCATGGAACGGGCCAAGATCCAGAAGTGTTGGTGCCTGCCAAGGCGGCCGTCAGTGGAGCCTGAATCTCCGCAGCCCGAGGTAGATGTTGGCAATAATAATTAACCGTCCCAGAGCACAGCTTATGTGAGGAGATAGTTTATCTGACCAGATGACGAGGAGAGCTGTGTCAGAGAATAGATCAACACTGACCAGGGCACGTAGCCATCTCCAGAGCTGGGAATGTTTGTCATTGCCAAGTTGCTCGACGTGGAGCACTTGCCGTATCGCTGCCTCAGTTGAGTGTGCAAGTCGACGCAGAACTGTCTTTTTGGCTAGAGTGTATCTGGTAGATGAGTTCGGGCGTCGACCAGGTCAGCAATCAAGTCCTCCTGGTCGTGCAGGTGGGTGATGAGGCACAGAAACCTGGTTGACTCGTCGAGTTTGTAATGGTCGAACACTTCATCCACAATTTTGAACCAAGTTGTTGCTCTGTCGGGATTAAACGGCGGCAGCGTTGGTAAATATTGTAGAATGTTCGAAAGAACAGGTTGAGTTGAGTTCGTTGGGGCACTGCCTGAATCGAACTGTTGTTGCTGTAGTATTCCAGGAGAGTGTGCCTTCAGGGGATGTGGCAACGATGACTGTTCGGGTGGCAGCGTGAAGGTGACATGTTGTGGTTGAGCGCGATCCGTCGCGACGTGGAAGGCCGATGCGGGTGAGACACCGTAATGTGTCGATTGTGACTGCGGAAGCTCAACATGTTGCGGGTGTGTTCGGATTGATGCGTCGTGGAAGACCGACGCAGATGAGGCACCGAGATGTGCCAAGTACAGTAGCGGAAGCTTGACTGGAGCCGGCGCAGGGGTGACAGGTGAGAAAAAGTTCAAAGTTTGAGAACATGTGTTAGTCCACAGAAAGCTCGATGTATGATCAGAGCCGGGGCCACCTGTGTTGCAGGGAGGCTGCGGAGGTGTGGTCTGTCCAGAAGCACAGTGTGGGAAATGATGTCGAACATGGGACAGAATGTGTAAATGTTTACTGTTCATAGTCACTCCACTCAAAACGGTTTGTGGATGAGGTGAATGTCATGGCACAAAACACTGAGGTGTAGCGGTGGGACGGAGGTGGAGGTCAGGCACAGATAACAAGTTATTGGTCGTGTTGCAGGCCGAGGTATTGAAGTAGGAAGGCATGTGCTGATGCTGAACCGAGGCAGGCGCAGGTGTGGTCAGATGCTGAGGAGGTAGACCTGTGAATCAAGCAGTTCTGGCCACGTAGCAGGTATCCGCGTGGTACTGCATGGATTGCAAGCATGGGAAATCATTGTCCTGGCGGTAGTAGGTTGTCCGACGAAGCATTAGCAGAAATCGGCATTGGTCCTGCACTGCACGGAGATCCGTAAGAGGTAACTGCACAGTCGATGAGGGAGGGCACATGTGGCAGGAACAAAGGCGTTTGATAGCCAGAGTCATCGGCACTCCTAACCTCACTTATTGTTGCAGGCTCAAAAACATCCGGCGAAATCGGTGGAATCATTAAGTGAGAGGCATCGTGTTGCAGTCCTGGTGGGTGTTCATTGCCCACAACACGATGCATGTCGATCACAAAATCCGGCGTTAGGCGCTGGGCTGAAGTCAGTGTTCGAATGCTGTGTTGATGTAATACACGTGAAAATAACCGACACGGAGGATTACCGGGTTGGTTGCACCAATAATCACACCCATTTAGCAATATTTCGTTTGTTAACCTTAACACATACAAGGATCATAAAGAACTGAACTGAACATTGTGGAACAGCCAAAGATAATGCTTAGAGACCAAAGATGAATTCATATCAATGTTGGTGTCGATTTCATCGGCGCCACAAAGGATTACTTAGCTATAACAGAGTACAGGTTTGATAAAAAATATTATACAAATAAATAATAATAATTATGATTATAAAATATCCAACATTCCACATAACACCTTCACTTTATGTTTTTTTCCTTCTTTTTTTCCTTTCTAGAAATACTTACCCCGAAGCTATGCATAGCACAATACTAACACCTCTTCCTCTTTCTGAGCTCAACATCTCACTCATTATGGAGGGATGCTGACTCAGTTTTTCAGGCTAGCAAATGGGAAGTTGTGGTACAGAAAATGGCCCAGAGATCACCAGTGTGTGTGTGTGTGTGTGTGTGTGTGTGTGTGTGTGTGTGTGTGTGAGAGAGAGAGAGAGAGAGAGAGAGAGAGAGAGAGAGAGAGAGAGAGAGAGTGAGAGTGTGTAGTGAGTGAAGTGTTATGAAACAGTGTGTATATAGTGTGTGCAGTGACTGATAGTGAGATATGAGTGAACAATGTGGCATTACATTATTTAATAAGTTATTTGTAAAAAAAGTATTGTATACCAGGAATAAATCTAATGATTGTCTCTAACTAGAAGTCTGTAAATATATGTGTATACGAATTAGGTTATTTTAAATTGATCTAAATTTGTAAATACTGACATGTCCTATATCCTTGTAAAATGTGATCTACAGATGAATAAAGCTACTACTACTACTACTATAATATTACTACTTCTACAGTGTAGCTGTATCGATTGACTGTGGTATCGGTGGGGAGTGGCACAATGATTGCGATGCCATGCTGTTGCTGAACTGTTTTCATATGCAGCAAATACCACAATCGTTATGTCATGTAGAGAAAGTAGTGCTTGAAATCGACTGTGACAGAAAAGGGGGTTGTGTCATGGCATGAGGTCAAAGGGGCAGTATTGTTCCCCGGCGTCTTCACCAAAGTCCATGCTGGCTTCAGTCTACTTGAAACGTCCCCTTTGAACAATTTTACGTGACTGTGCTTAACCTGACACACAATATTTTTAGCGCAACGCAATCTGACTTTCAAAACTCCCTACTAAAGAATGGCCCTGACAAACATTAAACTATACCTTTCACAAATCACTTACCTCACAAAAATCTTCGCTGCTCAAGCTACTGCAATACAGCGAGCGCCACTACTGCCAGCTAAATAAAAGATTCAAACTACTGAAGGCACTAACTACTGATAGGGGTAGTTAGCAAATGAAAGATATTAATAGAGAGCAAACAATGTATTTACCTTAATATCATCACAAATCATAATATATATATATCAGTTCATGACAAACTGCAAACCTCCGCCATCTCTCTCCCCACATCCACCACTGCTGGCGGCTCACCTCCAACTGCCCAACGGTACGCGCTGTTCACAGCCAGCTGCCTAACACTACAATGGCGAGTATTACAACAATGCAAAGCAGCCACAGACTGCACACAGCACAGCCAGTGATTTTCATATTGAGCGCTACGTAACGTTGCCAATAAGAAAACATAAACAGCCTACTTACATAGAGAAAACATAAACAGCCTACTTACATAGAGAAAACATAAACAGCCTACTTACATAGCCCCCATGCTCCCCACAAAAATTTTTACAAATTGGATGGGGCAGTGGCCAATACAGATTTGAAAAAAATTTTCATAATTACAATAACAAAGAAATCAAATGCACACACTTATTGATATTATGTTGGTCAAAAGCTAAAATTGTCTCACAGTCCATAAAGACAGTCCTAATCGTACATCATAACAGTAATTACAGGTTTTTTTTCACAAAGTCTCATTAGTAAAAGAAATTGCACACAGAAGTAGTGGATTTCCATGCAGTCTTGAAGAAGTAGTGTTGTCCTTCCAACGGAAAGACAGTGCTGACTCTTGACATGCTGACAGATAACGGGCCACAACAGAGCAAACCCACAGCAGAGTCAGTCGTAGTTTGGAAGAATATTGGTAGGTAGGTCATCACAGAGCAGACCCACTGTAGTCCTGGTAGAGAGTATGGTATTGGTGGGCCACCAGAGGTGCAGACCCACTGTAGTCCTTGTAGAGATAATGGTATTGATGGATCATCAAAGATGTAGACCCACTGTAGTCCTTGTAGAGATAGCCAGCAGCCATCTGTTGTGACTGTGCAGGTGCACAATCACCATTGAAGAGTCTTGCGGATAATATAGCAAGTCCCTAAACCATCACTTGTGCACTCACAAAGTTTTTGGAATTGTCCTTAGAACCAGCAATGCTGTTATCCAGTCCCTTGCAGAATTATTAACAAACGTGCAAACACTAACAGTCCCTACTTCTCACATATTGTCCATGTACTATGACCAACAGAAACATGTGCAGTGAAATGTACCTTACAAGTTAATAATGTCATGAACTGGTGACAATTACAATTTTATAACATAAGAATACAATAACAAAGGTACAAAATACATCATTAAAACATAATAATACAGATAACATTTGTAGTACAGGCTTTACAAAAGAATAGAAATAAACATATACATCAGTGTTACAAAAATAGTGACATAAGTACATACATAAAATAATGAGAATAGTTTTCGAAACATTAATTTCACACATGAACATTGAAACAGAACAGAATTGTAAACAACTTTACAAAGAAAATAACATATTATTAATGCAACTTATATTTGAGGATAACAGTATTCCTCCTCATAGTGAATATAGCTTAGTATTAGAAGAGAAAATTCTATGAAATTACACAGAGACAGGAAGAAAACAAATACACAAGGGTACACACACACATAGTGGGATAACACCAATAGGAAAGGACAGGGTTCGTTTTCAGTGTAACATTTGGTACTGCAGTCCAACCCAAAACTTCATATATCTTTCCTCTTATTTCATCCTTTGTTTCCACCAAAAAAAATCCTATCCAAGCATGCTTTCTGTATTCTGTTCATATTTCTTTCAAAATAATTATTTCGGATGTACAATACTCATTTGGGCCCAAATCCTTTTTATATAACTTCGCAATGCATTCTTTACCTATTCTCCATAGTCAGTTTCTCATATAGTCTACCCCCTCTTAAGCAAACTTAAATCTACTGAGCTCAGATGCTAAACTAAGGAACGAGGCAATGCAGCAGCACAAAACAATTAATATAAACAGCAATGAAAAAAATGGAAAATTGCAAAGCAAGCTACAGTATAAATTAGCAAAAGTCAAATTCAATAACACTATGCCTGGCAAACAGCAGCAACTTATACCTAAACATGACATAGCGCAAGCAGAAAAAATATTACAGTAAAAACAACAATGCAGATAAGGGAAATGTGTATTCACATCTTAATATCTATGTAATTAAAGTGGTGCACCACAACAACTGATTGTAAAAAGAAATATTACCATGTCCTTGAAAAGAAAATTATGTGTTACTGTTACTAGATCCTTCTTATTGTTCTTTCCTTTCCAAGTGCTCCTTTTTTAAAGAATGTGGATCATAAAATAATTATTTAATAGATCTGTTGACAGAAAGTGTTCACATTAGCAAATGCATTTTATTTTATAAAAGCAATGCTGCAACACAGCTGGAAAACAGATGTCAAATGAAATAAGCAACTATGAAAAGCAAAGCATAAAAATATCATTCAGTAGTCATGTGACATTTCATAAGTTAGTAGCTCTCAACTCTCGTAGAAAGACGCTTGTCGTAATCAGGTGTGCAGATGTAAAAATATTTCTTGTCATTTTATTAGGCATTTCAGTAAATATCGTAAATTAAGAGCTAGTGTAATCATATGTTTTCAAGTTCGACCGTGTCGTTTTTGCGATGCTTTCTCTAAAGGAATGACAATGGCCAGGATAATGGCCTTCCCTTTCTCTTTTTTCTTTCTTTCTTCCTGTGCTCTGAAAGGCACGCGCTAATGACTTTTTCTCCAGGCGTCTGACACAGCTGGGTGCCCGCGACGCATTACGTGCAGGTGGTCACTTAACTTTCGTACGGAAATATTTACGACAGCAATTTTCGCTAAAGTGACAGTCTCACATAAAAATACTTCACAGGTCAAGAATTAGCGTTGCAAATCTGTAGAAACAAAATCCTATGAATATAACAGTGTCCAAAAAATGTTCAGTGGCATTGTGATACATTCACACATGATTCACACATGTCATAACTCTTAAAGTACGATTCTTGGTTTCCAACATCCTTTTTCACAAGTCAAGAGTCCCTACCCACTATTCATTACTCCTTACCTCATTATACATATACATATTCGTCGACACTTCTTCAATATTTCATCGTGAGAAATACGTAGCATAATAAACATTCCTCAACAACATAATACACATCATCGTCGTAATAATATCATAAAACTTCAGTCAAATCTCAAAATTGTCGTAGCTTCCTCCAATAATAAAAAAAAATTCTCTGCTCATGTCAAAAGTGTCATCTGCCTCAAACGTACTTTAAAATCATGCTCCCTTACCAAATACATCATTCAAAGCTCTCATAGTATCACAATGGTTCCGAAAAAATATGAGCATTTCACAAAGTACAGACAAAATACAGTTTCATAAGTGTGAAGTTATCCAGCTGTGTAATTACGTAAACATCTGTCACTGACGTAGTAAAAAAAAATGTTTATCTCTCAGTTAAATGATCAGATAGCTGTGTAATTTGTGTGTTAGAGAAATATGGTACCGATGTGTAAAGTTGTATAAGCAAATACCATATTAGCTAGGGTTCCTTGTGGTTGCCACACACATGGTACACAAAGTAAGTGTGTACCCCCCTGAGGATAAATGTAATTATACCCTCAGGTGTTACAAATTACAGCAATGGAATGAAATGTATCACGGAAAAATTTCTTTGTAATTAAAAATCTTTAAAAATAAATGTTTTAAGTACAAAATTAATCACTGAAATGCGTGTCCTGTAGCGCTAAATGTGCATATTGTTGTAAGATAATCTCTGTGAAAGTGTCGTAGTTATTTTCCTCCAAAAGCTAAGTTCTGCAGAAGCCAATGTACTTACCTCATGATAAACAAAAGTGAAATGCTTTGCATAGAGATATCTTAGTTATTACGCTTATTGTTGTGATGATGAAAGTACTGTGCTGTAACGTATTGTTGTGCTATGGAAAAGGCTGTCTCCTTGTAGCTATACCACAAAAGTTACTAATAAAACATGTTTTGATTTCCAGAAGAATTCAGAAAACTGTGCAGATATAAAACAGATACACCGCAAAAGCAGCATTGTAAATTGTCACTCATTAGTAGCGTCGTGATAAAAATCGTGTAGCTGTCACATAAACTAACCTCTGTGTCATCTGGTATCTCTCAGAAAGCACTTTAAATTCAGAATGTATTTTCAAATAAACCAAAATGTTGCATTAAAATCTCATTAGCAGTACTGGTAAATGTTCTAAGTATGTGAGCCTTATAGTCGTTACGTAATCGTGCAACAAACAAGCAAGAATGTACACACACAATAACACTGTGACGTCTGTTTACTATAACAATGCATTCGTCATTTCTGTTTAAATAAGTTCTCTTGGTTCTTGATTGGATATTTAACTTCAAACATTGTTGCATGGTAACAGTTTCTAAAGCATACTAGTAACGTGAAGTGAAACGTTTTATGGCAAAGACAAAGTTAAAAGGCAGATTATCTGTCAATAAATGGTTTTACATGAGAAATGTGGTGTAAACCTTTACTCTTCCTAGTACGCAGAGTTTCAACTTCAACGCAATTATCATGTGGTATACGTCGGATTCTGTAAGGTCCATTGTAAACTAGAAAGAATTTGTGACTCAAGTGTTTCTTCTTATGTGACAATGAATGAGCTTTAATGAGAACTTTCTGACCAATATACAACTTCTTTGCATTTGCTTTACCGTGTAGTTTTCTCCTTTTGTCTGCTGCAGATTTTATATTTTTAAGAGCCAAATCAATTATGTCTTTGTGTCGAAGTTTACGTGTATTCGGGAAAGGTACAAGCTCTCTGATTCTGTTCGATGGTTCTTCATTCTTCAGTACAAGAGTAGGTGGTAAAGCAGTGGAGTCGTGAGGCATTTCATTCAGCACGTTTTGAAATAAGTGTAAATATCTGTCCCAATGCTGATGCTTTCTGTGACAATAAAGTCTGCAAAGCTTATTGATTTCTTTCATAATCCGTTCAGACGGGTTGCAATGTGGTGAGTACAATGAAATAAAAACAGGTTTGATTTTATGGTTGCGAAGCATGCGTGACCAAACAGCAGATCTGAATTGCGGTCCGTTATCTGAAATGACTTTACTAACGTGTCCAACTTCACGTAAGAAATTTTTAACAAAGGCGTTGGATACAGACCGTCCAGTGGCTTTACGTAACGGTGTGAAAGAAACAAATTTTGAAGTAAGTTCAACAGTGACTAGAACGTACGAAAATCCATTAGATGTTCTGACAAGCGGTCCCAAGAGATCAACGGCAGCAAATTCTTTTAATTTAGAAGGAATGATAGGAAACAACGGAGCACGATGTGAGACAGTGGATGGTTTCGCCTTTTGACAAAGTTTACAAATAGACAAGACTCTTCGAATTCGCTTTTCCATATTGTTAAAATAACAAGTCGTTCGAAGAATATGATAACATTTTCGTGGGCCAAAATGTGCGTAGCTGAAATGAATGTACCAAATGAGCTTATTAACAAAATCGTCAGGAATGCAAAGTACCCATAGCTTGTCATCAACAGTGCAGCGTTTGAACAGTATGTTGTTTCTAACCAGATAATAATGCCGAATCTGTGTGTGTGTCTTTACATGCCATTTGCTCTTGATGTCTTTCCAAATCGGATCTTTATCTTGTTCATGAGCAATGTCCTTTAAAGATGTGGTGATGAAGTTTTCAAAGGCGACTTTCTGAATGTAAAGAATACTGAAATTTTTCTCGAGGTTGCCTTCTGTGGTACTTTTCTCAAGCCCAGCCGGTGCGCGTGACAGTGCGTCCGCAACAATGTTCTCCTTGCCGGGAATGTAGACTATTGTGAAGCGGAATTCTTGCAGAAACAATGCCCAACGTTTTAACCTGTCATGATTTAATTTTGAAGACATAAGAAATTGTAATGCACGATGATCACTGTATACTTTTACGTGCTTACCAGAAAGAAAGAAACGGAATTTGTTAAATGCCCAAACGATAGCTAAAGCTTCTAATTCAGTAACGGAATAATTTTTTTCAGATTTTGTTAGCACTCGGCTAGCAAAAGCAATGGTTTTCTGAACGGTAGTGTCATTTTCTATGGCTTCTTGAAATAAATGGGCACCAAGACCGACTTTAGAAGAATCCGTACTAAGGCAGAAATCTTGTGACAGATCAGGATGAGCTAGTATTGGCGCGTGAAGTAACGCTTCTTTCAAAGAATTGAATTCCAACTGTGCTTGTTCGTCCCAGTTCCAAATAGTATTTTTTCCAGTGAGAGAACAAAGTTTTGGTGTAACTAGAATTTGCATATTCAGAAAACGACGGTAAAAATTTACGAGACCTAGAAAACTGCGGACTTGTCTTTTTGTGGATGGAACTGGAATGGCTCTGATTGCTTCTAACTTTTCAGGATCCGGCTGAATGCCTTCAGAAGAAATAATATGTCCCAAAAACCTCACCTTTGACCTACCGAATTCAGACTTTTCCAAGTTAACTGTAATTCCAGATTCTGCAAAAATACGTAACAGACTGTTGAGGATGCGATTATGTTGTTCCCATGAAGCTTCCGCTATTAGAATATCGTCGACATATAAGGTGATGTGACGTTTTAAGAACTCAGGTAATATGGAATTTAGCCCGCGAATAAATGCTGCTGAAGAAATGTTCAAACCAAAGGGAAGTTTCCGAAACTGATAACAAACGCCGAAACAAAGGAAAGCTGTGTATTTTCTGCATTCTGGATGAAGTTCGATCTGATAAAAGCTGGATCTGAGATCAATGGAAGACAACACCTTTACACCATTAAAATTTTGAAGAAGTTCTTCCATCGTCTGCGGCCTGTCTGTTTCAGGAATAATGATAGTATTGATTTGTCTCGAATCTAAGACAAGTCTGATCGATCCATTTTTCTTTTCAACAACATGTAATGGATTGTTGTATGAGCTTACTGCAGGCTCAATAATGCCCTCGTCAAGCATAGATTGTATTTCTGTTCTAACACGGTCCCTATAATGTGCTGGAATTACATATGGTCTAACACAAAATTTAGTATGCTCACGAACACGAAATTGGTATTGAAATCCCTTGATTGTTCCTGTTTTATGAGTAAAAACTGTGGAATGTGCTTGTAAAATCTCAAAAAGGTCCTGCCTATCAGTGTCATTACAATTCTCAATTGTTTGAATTTTATTCTGAATTAACTTATTAATGTCAAATGCGCCGTCGATATCATCCCTGTCAGTACTTGCAGAGTGATTATTAGTGTCTAGTTCCGTAGAAAAGTCCGAACTGTTGTCTAACAGAAGGTAAAGCCGATTAATTTCCTCGTCATGGTTTGAGAGCCAGTCTTCAAATTTCAAAGCTATTGACTTACCTTCTTTCTCTAAACTTATTTCAGCATCGTGAAAGCTTAAGATTGCTTTGTATTCATTCAAAAAGTCTACTCCCAATATAATTTCCGTCGACAATAATGGAACAATAAGAAAGTTCGTAGAGAAGCTATGGCTTTGACAAAAGAATTCTAAGTTGGTTTGTTGGCGTACATCTACACTTTTTCCAAAGATTGCACCTTGTAATTTAATCTTACGTAACGGAAGTGTGGGGCAATCGTTCGATTTGTTGCATTTGCTAAAGGCTGTTTCACTAATTACTGAAATGGGACTGCCAGAGTCAAGTACTGCCGTAAATTTTACATCATTTACTGTAATGTGAATCACAGGATATGCAATATTGTTATGTTTTATGTCGAGTTCCTGGAGTAAGATGTCCCTAATGTCTTCCATTTTTACGTAATTACTAGCTACGGCAGCTGCGTCGTTAGTGTCATAAGAACGTTTTGTGGCTGCCATCGGTGTGAGTCATTGCCTATTGTCTCTTTGTTGGCGCGCGTCGTTATTGGGATTTGGAGACCTAACTTCTACAAATTCACCGTGACGAGAGGGCCCTGCTCTGTTTGAATCCTGCCAGTTCTGATGCAGTTCAGGTCTATCGTTACGATCATATCGTCTGTCGTCATGTCGGTAGATGCCATAGTTTCTTTCTTGTCGGTCACGTGGTGGAGAATTTCTCCCTGAATCGAAACTGCACGCTGGACCGTTGCGTCTAAAGTTATTCTGTCTCCCCTGATAATATTTATTTTGGTTCCCATATTGTCTGTTTCTCTGATTGTCTCTGTGATAGTCATTACCACGGAGAGGTGATCTTTCCCTGTAGTTATTACTACTCTGCCAACGGTTGTCATACGGGTGGTGTCTATTTTGGTCACGATTTGTGTTGTGAGAATAGCCTTGTCGTGTCCAGTTATTACTTCTTTCATCACGGATTTGCGACGGATGTGACCTGTAATTGTTGTGTTCTTGGTTTCGCGTTCCGCAATTGTCAGTGTCAATTTCTAATTCTTGTAACAGTCCCTGAAAAGCTTCAATGTCGTCTTTGCAACGTCCTGCTAAAATAATATGTCGTAAATGTTCAGGCAGTTTGATTAAGCAAATGCGGATGAGTTCTGAGGGGCTGTACGGGTTTGACAGGTATTGATTCTTGTGCAACATGTCTTCAAAATATTTCACAAGACTGGAAAATTCAGATTGTTCGAAGTGTTTCATCATTATGATGTTATGTTTTACACGGTCTTGTGTAGCTTGAGACCAATATGCTGAGAGGAAGGCATGGTAAAACTCTCCTTCACTGTGGCAATCGTGAATTACCGATCGCATTCTTACAGCTGGTTCATTCTCCAAGTAGCCACACATAAATTCTAATCTGTGTTCTAACGACCAGTTGGGAGGAAAACAATGAGAGAATTGATGGAGCCATGCTTGTGGATGAATGTCGTTGCCAGAATTCTTAAATGTTTTGAATTTACGTGTAGTAATGAACAGCTTATAGTCAAAATCATCATGTCGGCGAGTCGCATATCGGTCATTGTTAGGTCGTGTCGGCCGTTCCATCTCAAAATTCGGTGCACATTGCCAATTTCTTTCATAACTTCCGAAATGCCCTGTGTTATTATTTTGCGGCTTTTCCGTGTTTCTAAGTCCCTCTTCCCGTGTTGGAGCGCGAGTGTCTTCTGAAATACGTAATTCTTGTATTACCTGTGTCAGCTGATCTTGTACTTCCCGGATTTCTCTTTGGTGTTGCGTATCAATTTGATTCAGATTTTGTTTCAGTTTCCTAATTTGTGCGTTCTGTTCTGTGTCATTAAAGACTACCGGTTTTGCGTCATTCAGATTATCATCTACCTTCGCAGATAAATTATTTAGCTGATCCGAAAGTTCAACTACTTTCTCTGATAATGAACACATTTCCTCAGTGTGTTTTTCTGAACCAAGTTTCAGAGTGTCCATTTGTGTTGAAATCGAATCTACTGTGTCCTTTAAGTTATCCTGAGTTTTTGCAAGTTGCGTAACCGAATCGGTAGATGCAACTGAGTCAATTTTAGCTTGCAAGGTGTTGTGATTTTCATGAACAATAGTTTGCAGTTCTTTTATGGCTGCTTCGTGATTCTGTAATGCATTTTCATGACGCGAAAAAATAGGTTGAAAATGCTCACAAATTTGAGTTTTTACGTCATTACAGACTTTTTGACATTTCGATTCAATGTTATGTAACTCAGCAGTTAAATCCTCACGTGTTTGTTCGAGAGTTTGTTCCAATGAGTCTAACTTTTTGATATTTTGTTCCACTGTGTCTAACTGTTGCTGTGTTTGTCTCTGGTGTTGTTCCATTGTGTCTAACTGTTGCTGTGTTTGTCTCTGGTGTTGTTCCATTGTGTCTAACTTTTCAAGCTTTTGCTGTGTTTGTCTCTGATTTTGTTCCATTTGTTGCATTAATTGCAATAATAATGTATTAGTGTCTGGAATCTGTTTCTCTACGCTTTTCGGCAGTGCATTTGCACCGGCAACATTCACATTTTGACAAGCAGAAAATGCGTCTTGACTTATTTGAGAAAACGGTGATAACCCAAAACCTGAATCTACAGTATTTGCGAAATTGTGTCCTGTCATTTCGGATTCCTGAGGCGAGCTGTTGCCGACCGATCGATCGATAATGCTTCCCTGTTCACTACCTGTTTCACTGTCTACACCATTGTTTGCAGCCCGCTCCATTTCCCTATTCACAATTACCAAATTACTACTTTGAACATCAGTTAATTCATTACTCTGCGGCGCTAACACACTGCCTTCGTCTTCACTGTCATTTCTCAGTTTACTTTGGAGCCTAGTATTACGTTTTTCACACGTCATTATTGTCACAGTATTTCACACGACAACACAGAAAAACACAATTTGAAGATCAAAAATAAGAGAACACATTAACATAGCACTGAAAATAATATCTAGTTAATTGCAAGCGCAGCTGCGAAATACTTGCTGCAAATCTACATGCATGCCACAACTGTTTTACTATACAACAATGAAAGACTGCAACTACAAAGGAAATTCTCTCTACAATTACGCGCTAGCAATAAACAAAATCTACACTAAATACACAAACTACAAGAAAAAATCAGAAGATTCCAGTGAGGTATCCTAGGCTAAGGGTCGACATATGAAACGTCCCCTTTGAACAATTTTACGTGACTGTGCTTAACCTGACACACAATATTTTTAGCGCAACGCAATCTGACTTTCAAAACTCCCTACTAAAGAATGGCCCTGACAAACATTAAACTATACCTTTCACAAATCACTTACCTCACAAAAATCTTCGCTGCTCAAGCTACTGCAATACAGCGAGCGCCACTACTGCCAGCTAAATAAAAGATTCAAACTACTGAAGGCACTAACTACTGATAGGGGTAGTTAGCAAATGAAAGATATTAATAGAGAGCAAACAATGTATTTACCTTAATATCATCACAAATCATAATATATATATATCAGTTCATGACAAACTGCAAACCTCCGCCATCTCTCTCCCCACATCCACCACTGCTGGCGGCTCACCTCCAACTGCCCAACGCTACGCGCTGTTCACAGCCAGCTGCCTAACACTACAATGGCGAGTATTACAACAATGCAAAGCAGCCACAGACTGCACACAGCACAGCCAGTGATTTTCATATTGAGCGCTACGTAACGTTGCCAATAAGAAAACATAAACAGCCTACTTACATAGAGAAAACATAAACAGCCTACTTACATATGTAAGTAGGCTGTTTATGTTTTCTCTATGTAAGTAGGCTGTTTATGTTTTCTCTATGTAAGTAGGCTGTTTATGTTTTCTTATTGGCAACGTTACGTAGCGCTCAATATGAAAATCACTGGCTGTGCTGTGTGCAGTCTGTGGCTGCTTTGCATTGTTGTAATACTCGCCATTGTAGTGTTAGGCAGCTGGCTGTGAACAGCGCGTAGCGTTGGGCAGTTGGAGGTGAGCCGCCAGCAGTGGTGGATGTGGGGAGAGAGATGGCGGAGGTTTGCAGTTTGTCATGAACTGATATATATATATTATGATTTGTGATGATATTAAGGTAAATACATTGTTTGCTCTCTATTAATATCTTTCATTTGCTAACTACCCCTATCAGTAGTTAGTGCCTTCAGTAGTTTGAATCTTTTATTTAGCTGGCAGTAGTGGCGCTCGCTGTATTGCAGTAGCTTGAGCAGCGAAGATTTTTGTGAGGTAAGTGATTTGTGAAAGGTATAGTTTAATGTTTGTCAGGGCCATTCTTTAGTAGGGAGTTTTGAAAGTCAGATTGCGTTGCGCTAAAAATATTGTGTGTCAGGTTAAGCACAGTCACGTAAAATTGTTCAAAGGGGACGTTTCATACTGATAGACACAGTGGTGGGTTTGCCTGCTAGGGTGATTCCAAATATGTTGGGTCCCCATCTTAGTACTTCATATGTTCCACTGTATGCTGGGTGCAGTGCTGGCTTGATGATGTCTGCAAGTCTGTAGGATTCTGTGCACAAATAGAGTGGGTATTGTGTGGTGCAACGGCAGTGGGATTTTGACGCTGTGTATCCTTTCTCTGACCCATTGTATGAGGTCTGGGAGGTCATCATTGCCTTCATCCATTGTCTGTGTGACAAATTCCACCAGAAGGCTAATCGCTTCATTGTAGAGGATCTCCATTAGAAAGGCTTCGAGGTCCTCTTTGTGGGCCATTCTGATACCCAGCAGCACCCAGGGCAGGGCCTCTGACCATTCGTTATCATGGAACACCAGTGCTGTTGTCAGCATGTGGTGCCACAATTGCACTAAACCATTTGACTGTGGATGGTAAGCTGTGGTATGGAATCAGTGGCAGCCACAGAGGTGGCACAGTTCCATAAACAGGATTGATTTGAATTGTCTGCCTTGATCAGTTGTTAGCGACTCAGGGCAGCCAAATCTTGCAATCCATAGGTTGATGAAAGATCTTGCTCATCTCCACTGGTATGTCCCTGAGCGGAGTGGCCTCCATCCACTGAGTCGGTCGGTCGATGACCTATAAGATATAAGGAAATCCATTAGATTCAGGTAGTGGCCTCTCTAAAACTATAAGTGGATGGCCAAAACGGCCCTTCAGGACAGGGAACCTCCCTAATGGCAACTGGTTGTGTCATCCCGTCATTGCCCTCTGGCAAGGAATGCACACTTGTATCCAAGTGGCACATCCCTCTTCATATTTGGGCATGCATAATACTCCAACAGTAGTTTTGTCTTGGGCCACTCTCTGGGGTGAGCTAAGTTATGGAACAAGTCAAATATTGTTTGGTGATAGTTGGCAGGGACGAAAGGTCATTGCCTCCCTGTTGATGCGTCACACCAAATTAGCTTGTTGGTTCTGGGGCCTGGCATTCTTGTAGTTATAATCCCATGTCACCACCTGACAAGAAACATTCCAGGTCTGTATCTGTTGCCTGTGGGTCCATGAGGTTATCAAAATCCAGTTGAGGGGTCACAGCCACTAAGTGGGACAGGTAGTTCGCAACCATATTGTCTGCTCCGCACACATGGCGACCATCTGTTGTGAACTGTGAGATGTGGGCCAAGTGCCTAAACTTGTGTGGTGTGGTGCTTGCAGACGGATTCTTTACTGCATCAGCTAATGGTCGATGGTTGGTGTAGATAGTAAGTGGTCTCCCTTCAATATTGTTATGAAAGTAATGCACCACTTCGTACATGGCCAGTAGTTCGCGGTCAAAGGTCGACCACTTCCTTCGAGAGTCTGCCAGTTTCCTTGAGAAAAAGTGGAGAGGTTGTATACCTGGCACTTACTGCTATAATACAGTGCCTATCGCTCGGTCACTCATGTCTGATGTATTAATAAGATGAGCATCCTGTGAAGGTAGTGAGAGTGTGACGGTGTGGGATAGTTGAGCTTTAATGTCGTCGAATGCAGTTTGCATCTTGGCTGTCCATGTTAGCTTCCTCTTCCCCAATGTATTTTTCCCCTGTAGAGCTTCTGTGATGGGAAGTAGAGTTTCAGCTGCATGGATTAGGTGTCATTGATAGAAATTGACGATGCTGAGAAATTTATGTAGTTATTGGTAATTTGTGGGAGGGGATCAATTAGTAATCTGCTCAATTTTATCCTGTGTAGGGTGTATGCCTGTTGCATCAACTAGATGGCCGACGAACAGGACGCAAGGCTGTCCGTGTTTCCACTGTGCAGACTGTTCCGTTAGTCTTGTTGCAGCCGTCGCGGTTGCTGTGGTGGCTTCAGTGTAATGAGACATAGCACACAGTGCAGGTGGTGTAGCAAGTAATTCTGTGTTAATGGCATCACACCCCTCAGTCGTAATGTGTGTCATGGTTGGTGGGGTGAAGTCACAGTTGGTCAGAGGCCATCGCGCTGTGGGGGGTCTGTTCAGTGAGCGTCCGTGCGGAGAGCCCATAGGATTGGCATCGTGTCGTGTAATCATTGTCAGCTGGATAAATTTGTGGTAAATTGTCTGCCCAAGTGGTATGGGGTTCACTGTAGGCATGGCGGAGATGTCTGGCTCGAATCTGATTTAAGTGCGGGTGATGTAGCAGTCACGTTGCAATTCTGATAGCCATCTTGTGGTCATAGTGCTGTTGATTCATCTGTTTTGGCATCCTGGTAGCTGTTGAGTGATGCATCACACCTGAGTTGTACAGTAGTATGCAGTGCAGCTGCCGTGACGTCACCCACGTGACTTTTAGAATGAAAGCAGTTTGCAAAAATATGCCATTCTGTTCAAAATCACTGTTAACTGGCACTATCTGACCTGGAGACCACCAAATACATTGACCGGTTTGTTGTCAATGATTATTCAGTGTTTGTTACGTCATTGTGGTTGGTGTCCATAATTAGCCTGTCAATGCCTGACATCTCAATAATGGTTGAGTCACTTAGTTGATAGGGAGACTTGCAAGCAGCATTATCACTAGCTGAATGTATATCCTGGAATATTGCACTTGAGAATGGTGGGGGTGGCAGGATAGCACCATTGCTCATTACAACCGTTTGTTGTTGTCCCTTCATTATGTAGTCTGATAAGGTTAGTGTCCACATAAGCACTCATAGCACTCTTTTCAGTGTTCATTAAAGGTGATGTGGTCAATGGAAGTCCAATATCGTAGTCCTTATGTGTGCACTAATGTGACAATGGGTGCATTGTTGTGCGGGTATTAAACACAAAAGTCTTGTAATTTCCATCTTGTAGTGGTGAAAAGTCATTAGATAAACACTTGACTGTAGCTAGCTGACTGTCAGTGTGTGCAGGATCCACATTGGCAAGGCGTTGGATTCTCACATCGGGTGGAGGTTGAGCAACGTGTCACACGAACATGTCGCAGTGCAGTTGTCAAGAAAACTCACGGTCACGAATATAGGAATTGGGTAATGAACACAATGTTCATGATGTGTAATGACTGTCAACATTACCAATTCACATACACAATATTTATTTATACATATTGTATGGACGATACAACTTAAACACTTGGTGTCTCAAAACACACTGCCCAAGATCCAGAGATACTGTTTTTGCAGCGATATTCTTGGGGACGGAGGTCCATAGAGCTCGTGTCCCCACAGGGCTATTTCATTTTATTTAGCAGACCGTGAAAAAATAGATGTAATCAAATCAAGAAACCACACAAGTCTTGGATACTATTCATATTAACACCATTTTAAATATTAGACAGCAACATTTTAATTTTTCATGTAGCAAAATGTTCGACTACCTGATAAGTTAATAGACTCTTTTGCAGAAAGGAAAGCATGCCATTTAAAGTGGTAGCAAGATTAGAGAGAAAAAATGCTGAGCCCTAAGGTCTGAAGAAGTATGCACTGTCTTGCTTGTCTCTTGTCTTCACTGGTTTTATGTCATACAAAAAAGAAAGTTACTAGCTAATAGGCACTAAAGAGCACAAATTTTCTGAAGAGTTCTTATTCTTCACAAATAATCTCACTCAAAATTAATTGTGTTATTTTAAATGGGGGTGGGAGGTAGTATATTAAACCGGCTGACTGGGAGAAGGAGAGGCATCACAAGACATCTTGATTTCCACTGTCCGGAATATAGGTTTGATGGCTTCCATTACAAAATATACATGTTTGAATTCCACTATCAAGTTTTTGCCTCAGTTCGGAAATGTCATAGATTGGGGCTGGCTTTATGACAGGATGCATTGTCACGCTGACACAAACCCGTATAATTGTTTCTGAACTGATTCTCTAACATACACAGTGCATAATGCTGTAAAATGTGTTCATATCCTTCCACAATTTGCAGTTTCTTACACACATTAAGAGGACCACACATCACTTGCTTCCAGTCATTCAGCATCCACATGGTGTCCTTTACACAACTTCAAGCCTAATTTAGCATTCTCTACAGAAAGGTGCAGCATATGAGGAGCTGCTCGGCCATTGTAATCTATTCTTCATGACTCACTATAAGCAGGCATTGTGCTAGCTGGTCTGCTAGTAGCACTTTGGAACTCACGAATCATTCCTTCTGCTGATTTAATGTGACTTTTTACAACCATCATCCAAAGTGCCTGACGGTCTCTGTCCGTCACTCTTCCTGGTCTCGATTCAGCTGTGGTTGTTGCTTTGCAGATCCAGTTCACAGTCAGATTACTAATAATTGACTTATGCAACTTTACACTCGCTGAAACTTCCCTGATGGATTTGTTACTCAGGTGACTTCAGATGACTAGTCCACATTCGAAGACACTGAGCACTCCTGACTGCTTTTCTACTGACAACACATTACTATCCACCTTCTTTTATACTTGCAGGTCTGCTTCTCATGGCATTTCATCGTCAATTCCACATTACATATGGGAGGAGTGTCCAGAAAATTTTGATCAGATAGTATAATAATCACTTAAGAAAACAGATGTAAAGCATACATTATACAGGGTGAGGCAGCTTAGACAGGCTATCCCGAATATATCTACATGTTCTGCAAACCCATGTGAAGACTAGTAGAGAATACATCCCATTGTATCAGTTATTATGGCTTCTTTCCATTCCATTCACATTTGGAGTGTGGGAAGAATGTATAGCTAGGGGGTTGTACACTCCTGGAAATTGAAATAAGAACACCGTGAATTCATTGTCCCAGGAAGGGGAAACTTTATTGACACATTCCTGGGGTCAGATACATCACATGATCACACTGACAGAACCACAGGCACATAGACACAGGCAACAGAGCATGCACAATGTCGGCACTAGTACAGTGTATATCCACCTTTCGCAGCAATGCAGGCTGCTGTCCTCCCATGGAGACGATCGTAGAGATGCTGGATGTAGTCCTGTGGAACGGCTTGCCATGCCATTTCCACCTGGCGCCTCAGTTGGACCAGCGTTCGTGCTGGACGTGCAGACCGCGTGAGACGACGCTTCATCCAGTCCCAAACATGCTCAATGGGGGACAGATCCGGAGATCTTGCTGGCCAGGGTAGTTGACTTACACCTTCTAGAGCACGTTGGGTGGCACGGGATACATGCGGACGTGCATTGTCCTGTTGGAACAGCAAGTTCCCTTGCCGGTCTAGGAATGGTAGAACGATGGGTTCGATGACGGTTTGGATGTACCGTGCACTATTCAGTGTCCCCTCGACGATCACCAGTGGTGTACGGCCAGTGTAGGAGATCGCTCCCCACACCATGATGCCGGGTGTTGGCCCTGTGTGCCTCGGTCGTATGCAGTCCTGATTGTGGCGCTCACCTGCACGGCGCCAAACACGCATACGACCATCATTGGCACCAAGGCAGAAGCGACTCTCATCGCTGAAGACGACACGTCTCCATTCATCCCTCCATCCACGCCTGTCGCGACACCACTGGAGGCGGGCTGCACGATGTTGGGGCGTGAGCGGAAGACGGCCTAACGGTGTGCGGGACCGTAGCCCAGCTTCATGGAGACGGTTGCGAATAGTCCTCGCCGATACCCCAGGAGCAACAGTGTCCCTAATTTGCTGGGAAGTGGCGGTGCGGTCCCCTACGGCACTGCGTAGGATCCTACGGTCTTGGCGTGCATCCGTGCGTCGCTGCGGTCCGGTCCCAGATCGACGGGCACGTGCACCTTCCGCCGACCACTGGCGACAACATCGATGTACTGTGGAGACCTCACGCCCCACGTGTTGAGCAATTCGGCGGTACGTCCACCCGGCCTCCCGCATGCCCACTATACGCCCTCGCTCAAAGTCCGTCAACTGCACATACGGTTCACGTCCACGCTGTCGCGGCATGCTACCAGTGTTAAAGACTGCGATGGAGCTCCGTATGCCACGGCAAACTGGCTGACACTGACGGCGGCGGTGCACAAATGCTGCGCAGCTAGCGCCATTCGACGGCCAACACCGCGGTTCCTGGTGTGTCCGCTGTGCCGTGCGTGTGATCATTGCTTGTACAGCCCTCTCGCAGTGTCCGGAGCAAATATGGTGGGTCTGACACACTGGTGTCAATGTGTTCTTTTTTCCATTTCCAGGAGTGTAGTTGGCACATGCTGCAATAAATCCAGATGAAACATGTGGTATTGCCCATCCATAATTACTTTATAGCATATGACACTGTTCAGCATGAACATTCTGAGGACTCGGTATGACGGTCATAATAATATAGATATGAAACAAACCTGACTGGCGTGTTTGCTAATATTTGGAATTCCGGTCTGAGCTGCTGGAGATGGCAGTCATGTCATGTGAAGTGTGCTTGCTTGTGCGAATGAATGTGTGTTTGTATGTGTATCCTTTTCTGAAGACTGCTTTGGCTAAAAGCTTAATGTGCAACAGTCTTTTCATTACGCCTATCTGCAGCTCGACATGCCATCTTTATTGTGTGTAACAGTCTATCCTTTTCCATATTTTGTTGATTTGGTAATGTGGGGCAGATGTTTATGGTACCTTTTCACCTGATGGTGGGACACTGATTTACAGTGCTGTTAAGTTGTTACTATTAGACAATGTTCCACAGATGTTATGTCGTTGAAGTCTTCTTGAAATGCTCTTTTCAGTACCATACGAAAAGCAGATAGTATCATAAAAAAGTCAGTCTCATAACTCTACCTTACCTTGCATAATGATAAGCTTTTATAAAATATGTTGAAGGATGTTCTTCCAATGTACTGCATCGTATTGATACAGGTATTCTATAATTGTTGTCACTGAATAGGAGTGAGCCACCAAGACCAAAGGGATGGTATGGAGACATGGAATGCAATGGGAAAATATCACATTAAGTATTCATTTGGATATCCCATGTGTAGCAACTATGGCATAAGCTAAAACTGTGTGTATCCTTACTGATCATGGGTTTTGGATCCCAAGGAGTGCGAGATTTCTCAGGTTATTGTTTTGTGAAATCCTCTCGAGGAGGAGCAGAAAGACCAGAAAAAGAAGGAAGAGATAAATGTAACATTGCCACATGGAATGTGTCAAGACTGTTAAATCTTGGCTAATTGGATGAAGTCAAAAATAATATGACAAAGTGTCAGTTGTATATTGTAGAACTATGTGAGACAATATGGGATGGAAATAGTTAATTTAAATCAGAAGATTTCAGAATAATTCATAATGGAAGAATGGAGTAGCTAGTATATGAACAAAGTAATGGTTGCATAATGTAACGAACAGTTATCAAGTGAAAGGTAAGATATTAATGATACAGTTAAAAGCTAGCACAATTGACTTACTAATAATTTAAGCATATTTACTAGTGACGAATAATAACAACGAAAAAATAGAAAACATTTACAACTTCACTCAAGAGTTAAGGGAAATGGTAAACACCAATGACAATGTTATTCTCATGGGAGACAAATGTGTCAGTAGACATACAGGAGAACAATAAGTGTACTGGTAAGTTCAGATTAGGACAGGTGAATTCAAGAGGTGAGAAATTAATAGAATTCCACAAACCACATAAGGTGGTTACAGCAAATACATTATAAAGCGCCAAAGATAAGATACTACACTTGCAAGACACCTGGTGATAGTGGGAGGTATATGGTTGTTAATATAATAGTAAATTAGATGTATGAGAACCAAGTAAAACCTAATCACAGTTACCCTGGTGCTAATATGTACAAGATGAATCACCTAAAATTTGCACTGCAAATTTTGTGGAAATGGAAAATGCTGTTGATGTGCGGTTTTCACAGAACTGGTTGGTAGTTAGAGGCTTATATTGTAAACCAGTAACCAGATTGTAATAATACTTAAAAAGTGTATTTTTTGTGCAAACATACACTTTTTTAAATGGAACAATGCCTGTTGACATTAACAGACTAAAAGTAGGCTAAATTAGAGTGTCATTAGTGTCTGTTGCAGGAATCTAGTGTGAGCCATTTACAAGATATGGTACTGTGTAAAGTTTCCACACCAACACTTGTTTGTGCAATTCAACCTGCATAATTGCTAGGTACAATGTTGTTATGTTTTCTTACAGTGTGCTTGTGTATTACTTGAGTACATTGCGACTTGCGAGACAGTTAGAGTGCGGCAGTCCAAGCACAGTAGGTTGAGAGCTGATGATGTGAGTTACCTATGCAGAAAAAGTCGACATGCTCTTGGTATATGGAGAGTGTAGGAAGAAGGCTATTCATTCTTGTATGGTGTATGTGGCAAGATATTCCAATAGATGTCAACCATCTTGACAGTTATTTATCAACTGCTTCAAACAGTTATGTGAAAGTGGTAGTGTAGCACCTAGACAATGTAAAGGAAGGAAACAAGTGATAACAGAAGAGGGGGACTTATTATTCTTGCTGCTGTTGCAGTTGATCCAAATGTTAGTTCCAGTGCAATCAAACGAGGAAGTGTCTTGAGACTGGCAAGTCCTACACATTCTCCATCGACACAGGTTCTTTCCCTATCACATCTCTCTCTATCAAGAACTGTATGAAAACAATTATGAGTATTGTACTAACCTCTTTACATGGGCATTAAGATCAGAAACTCCAGGTGTATCATGTATCTTGTTTAGTGGTGAAGCCACATTTACCAATTATGGCCAGGTAAACTGTTGAAACATGCACTATTGGTCAGTTGACAATCCCCGTTGGCTTTGTCAGGTTGAACACCAGTGTACATGGAGTCTAAACTAGTGGTGTGGGATAGTGAACCATCAGCTCATAGGCCCATTTTTTTAGACGAAACAATGAATGTGCACAAGTATCCCAGCCTTCTAACAGACTATCTTCCATAGATGCTAGAAGAAATTCCCCTGCAGACTAGGAGGAACCTCTGGTACCAACATGATGGGTGTCCAGCCCATAGTGCACTAAGTACTACAGCATGTCTTCACATATTGTTTCCAAATCATTGGAGTGGAAGCAGAGGACCTGTACCTTGGCTGGGCCTGCCTCGTATTTGATGTCTGTAGACTTTTTTCTGTGGGGGAAGCTGAAAGACACTGTCTACAAGGACGTATAGACTACGCCAGATGATATACAATCACATATTACTGCAGCATGCTCATACATCTACACTGAAATGCTTGCACATGTGCAGCAGTTTTTCCATATCAGACTGGAAGGGTGTATTTTTGCTGCTGCTGGTGCTCATTTTTAACACAATTTGTTATGGTCATTGTCTTGTTACCGGTCAGAATTCACATAACCAACATGTGCAGTTGTGTTGTTCACAATGTGTGCTACCACAGGTATAATACATGTGTTGGTGTGGGAGCTTTTCAAAATACAATATCTTATAAATGACTTGCACTAGAATCCTGCAACAAACACCACTGACATTCTAACTTGCCCTACTTCTAGTTTGTTAATGTCAATAGGCATTGTTTCACTAGAAAAGTTTATGTTTGCACAAAAAATACACTTTCCAAGTATTATTACAGTCTGTTGATTGGCAAACAATAAGAGCCCATGGCTACCAACCCATCCTGTGAAAACCACACACCAATAGCACTTTCCATTTCCGCAACATTTGCAATGCAAGTTTCAGGTGATTCTCCCTCTATAGTAACCACACACTTGTTGTGGCAAAGAGAAATGTCAGATTTAAGAAGCACCAGCTGAAATATACAAAGAAACAGGCAATATGTAAACTGAAGGATGCATAGGGTTTGCAAGAATTAAAGCATACAACAATGGAATCAGACAGGGAAGCAAGCAGTTGAGATGCCACCAATGCAGCCACAGATGTACTAGTATTAGGAATAAGAGAACTGGAGTGTAGGAAACCTTGGATGACCATAGAACTATTGTGACTCGTTGACAAAATGAGCAGAGATCTTTGATTAATGTAAATCAATGGAAAACAAGATAATAACGAAGTGCCACTTAGAACAAGAAAAGTGGATGGGAAACATTAGCAAAGAAACAGAAAATGAATTTAAATATGGGAAACAGGACAAAGCTTACTCCATGATTAAACTATTGCAGTACAGACAGGCAAACAAGAGTACTTTAGTGACAGACAAAAATAGGAAGCTGCTGTTCGGCACAGAAGATGTAGGTGACAAATGGAAAGAGTATCCTGAATGGTGTTGAAACTGAGAATTTAGATGACTATATTGAAGAAGAAAACTAATTGTTGAAAACAATAAAGGACCATCGATAACAAAATAAGAATTTTTTCTGCTGTGTACCTCCTGCAAGACAGCAGATTAAAATCAAATAAAGCACTGGGTATAGATGATGTCTCTGGAGAGTTTCTACAAAACAGTGATGACAACATCCAGAGTAAACTGACTACTGTGGTATCTAAATGTTATGAAGAGGGTATCATACAACCTGACTTCACAAAAACTAGAACTATTGCATTACCCAAGAGGGCAAATGCAAAGGACTGAAGAAATTATAGAACATTAGCCTTTCTATCGCAAGCGTCAAAAATGTTACTGTCAATTGTCAAAGAGAGAACTAAAAAGTAAATTCTTTGGAACTCAGCCTATGATCAATTTCATTTCAGATCAGGGACAGCAATGAGAAAAGCAATATGGGCACTACATTAAATTTTGGAAAGAAGATTAGAAGCAAATAGAAAAACATATAGTATAGCATTTATTGACCTAGAGCAGACATTTGGTATGGTTGATTGGAAACTTCTATTTAAAGCAATGTGCCAAAGTAGGACTTGACTGGAAGGATAGGTGACTAATTTTGAGTCTACACAAAAAGCCAAACTATGGAACTAAATATTGCTGGTCGCAAGAAAGGACTGTGGAGGTAATAGCCACAATAAAAATAACATAACTGGAATCAAATTTGGTGATAATAATAATAATAATAATTTTATTGTCTTTAAGCCATTACAGCAATAGACAAAGTTATACACATAATACAATACAGTACAGTACATGCTATAGAATAACAGAATTGTTAAGAACTTTACAGTTTAATATCACAGGTCATGAAATCCTTTATATTGTAGAATGGGTTTACAACTAACCAGTCATAAAGTGTTTGTTTGTATTATTGCTCTGGTAAATTTTGTAGAGCTTGTGGAAGTTTGTTAAATTATTTGTGGCACATAAGTTCATAACTGTTAACTGATTTTGAGAGTCTGTGGTAGGGCGTATAGATAGAGCTGTTTGTCCTAGTGCTGTAACAATGTATATTTGCCCTGCGTTTTACTTTAGGTAAGTTCTTTTTTGTGCAGATTAAAACATAATAAATATGTAGGTTTATTACTGTCATGATTTTTTGTTGAGTAAACAAAGGTTTACAATGAGCCTTGTATGGCGAGCCTGTAATTATCCTAATAGCTTTCTTTTGCAGCAATAGTATATCATGCACACAAGTGGAGTTTCCCCATAAAATAATGCCATAGGATATGATGCTTTGGAAAAATGAGTAGTAACATAACATAATTCTTAGGTACACAGTACATTAATCGCCTTAACAAATAGATTACCCTAGACAAGTTACCACTAATATACTTAATATGTGGATTCCAAGAAAGTTTATCATCCAAATATACCCCCAAAAATTTAACACAACTAGGATCATCTGATGGAAACTTGGCTTTTAAACTAAATACCATCTGCTGGGTTTTGCTTTCATTAAGCAAGAACCCATTTGCTTTAAACCAGAGTGAAGCTTGCTCAATTGTCTCTGTAACACATGTTTTAAGGCTATTAAGATCATTACTGCTGTTCAGAAACGTTGTATCATCAGCATAGAGTACTGTTTTGGATTTAATAAATGATGGCAGGTCATTTATCATTATTAGGAAAAGGAAAGGGCCCAGCACAGATCCCTGCGGAACACCTACCTTAACTTGTTCTATACTGGACATTTCTTTCCCAACACAGACGGCTTGCTTACGGTTTTGTAAATATGATCTTAATAGCTTAAGGCTGTTACCTTTAACACCATAAAAGTCCATTTTTTCGAGTATTAGTGTATGTTCAACACAGTCAAAGGCTTTGCTTAGGTCACAAAAAGTCACTTGAGCAAAGCATTTATCTTCAAATACTTGATGGATGTATTTAACAGCATTGTCTATGGCATCAATGGTTGACAGGTTTTTCCTAAAGCCATACTGTGATCCACTTATTAATCCTATGTTATCAAAGTAAACAGATAATTGTTGGTAAATTATGCATTCAAGAACTTTTGAAAAAACTGGGACTATGGATATTGGCCTGTAACTTGAGACAGAATTTTTATCTCCTTTTTTATGTACTGGAACTACCCTAGACAGTTTAAGCTCATCAGGGAAAAAACCCTCCAGTATACGCTTGTTTATACAATATGTTAGGGGGTACACTATACAGTCTATTACTTTCTTCAGCATGTTACAAGACAGGTCATATATGTCTACACTGTCTGATGATTTTAACTGCTTCACTATTCTTAACACAAAACCAGGTGAGACCTCAGAAAAATTGAAGGTACTTGTGTTTGTTGATGACCTAGCAATATTTTTTGACAGTAACTGTGATGAGCTGATTTCAGGTTTAATTATAGCACTTCCTACTTCCTCAACTGATTTAATAAAAAAAGTCATTAAATTCCTGGGGAGAGATACTAATTTTCTCACTTCTTTTATCTTTGGCGACATTATTTATTAGTCCATGCTGCTTTGCACTTATTGGTGGATTTCTCAATACTTCTGAGATTGTGTGCTTGTTTGGCTTCCACAATTGCTTTTTTGTACTCATTCCTAGATCTAACATAGGCTAATTTAGCATGGTTGTTTTTCAGATTTTTATAAATATTGTACAACAACATAACTTGATTTTTCATAGTAGACAGCTGTTTTGTATACCATGTATTTTGTCTATTTGGAACTTTTGCTTTTAGGACTCTGTCAGTTACTTTGCATTTCTTTATTGGTATGCAGTCATTAAAGTGTCCCAAAAATGCTTTGAGAAACCTATCAAATAGTACCTTTGCTGGCAGATAATTGCTTAGAGTATAATGTGTTTCATCATCACACAGGCCAAACCAATCTCTGTTAGAAAGGGACGTACGAAACCTGTCAATTTTCTCATCTGTGACTGGTCTAGTGACCACAACTTCTGGGACAAGCTTATTTACATTACTCTTATCAAGAGGGAACCTGCTTGTATAATTTAAAGATACTGAATCATGATCAGAATATGGAAATACTGTCACAAAACATGATTCTTCTGTTGTTTTAAAATTTACAAATATATTGTCAAGACATGCATGTTCTCTTGTAGGCTTGTTATTGACTGAATGTAAGTTGCACTGTCTTAATAGGTTTTGGAGTTCAGTGACAGTACGTTTTTGTGTTGTGACATCGAATTCAGCATTCACATCTCCACCTATCACAATATCATAATGTATCCATCTAGTATCTGTAAGTACATGTAACAGCAGGTCCAGTTTTTCTAAAAATACATTGGTTATACCGTTAAATGACCTGTACAGGGAAATTACAACTAACTTAAAACTGTCTATTACTATACCAGCAGCTTCAAAGTTCTGTTCATCACACAGAAAATCGAGATCTAATCTATTGACTGTACCGCTAAGTGACTTGTTAACATATATTGCCACACCACCTCTTAAATGCAATTTTCTGCAGTAGCTACTGGCTAGATTATAATTATCAAATTTAATAAATGCACGTTCACTCTCACTAGCCCAGTGTTCACTTAAACAAAAGATATCAAACTTATTTTCTAATCCAAAGTCATTGACAATAAATTCTTTATCCCTTACTCCTTCAATGTTAAGATAACAGATTATAAAATCAAACCTGTCTTTCTTTACAGATGCACTATTTTGCTGAGAGGCTATCTGGCACTATTTATCTTATGGGCTTCTTCCCCTTGCTGCCTTCTACTAAAAAATCATTTAGGCGTAATGGAGGTACAGTTTTCCGTTTGCCCGCTACACTTGATACTGCTTCTACTCTTGGAGGTCTCTTCGCTTCTTCTTGTTCATGGCATGATCTAAGTGGCTGGGTTCCCACTGTAGGTAGTTCAAATGTTGCTGCAGAATGGACAGCTGGATCACCTGTTGGAACACTTGTTGCTGAATATGCTGCAACTTTTGCTGTTTCTGTTATCTTAGTTCCTGAATGAGGTGTTCTACCTGTTGTAACTGTAGTTACAGCTTCTTCTCTCCCAGTACATTCTTTTGTGATCAGTGATACCTGATGTTGTGTTACTGCTGCAACTGGACTACATGGTAGGGAAGATACTTTGCAGGTGTCCTTTACCAGTGGTAGTGGAATAGGATCACTTTTCTTACATCTAGGGGAAACACTATCCACTACCATTTTGATCTTTTGACTGAGCAGCGATTTGCCCCATTTATTTAAATGCATACCATGTGTTGTGAAGTGCTGTCTTTCAAGATCGTCAATACTGAGGAAAAAAGCATTTGAAGTGGTCTTACAGATCTTTTTATACACCCTGTTTGCTTTTTGGATTTCTCTGTTCACACAAGAAGATTCAGTAAGGTCATGTCTGTGTGGTATGCCTACAACAATAACTTTTTGATCCTCTGTTGCACATAGCGCATCTCTTAGTACTCTGTTTGCTACTATTAGTTCATCTTATATACATCGTTTGCGCCGCCCAATATTACAATGCATTCACTTTGTGTCACGTGATTATTGTTTTTATAGTCTTTCAAATTTCAAACCCCCCCATGAACCATGGACCTTGCCGTTGGTGGGGAGGCTTGCGTGCCTCAGCGATACAGATAGCCGTACCGTAGGTGCAACCACAACAGAGGGGTATCTGTTGAGAGGCCAGACAAATGTGTGGTTCCTGAAGAGGGGCAGCAGCCTTTTCAGTAGTTGCAAGGGCAACAGTCTGGATGATTGACTGATCTGGCCTTGTAACACTAACAAAAACGGCCTTGCTGTGCTGGTACTGCGAACGGCTGAAAGCAAGGGGAAACTGCGGCCGTAATTTTTCCCGAGGGCATGCAGCTTTACTGTATGGTTAAATGATGATGGCGTCCTCTTGGGTAAAATATTCCAGAGGTAAAATAGTCCCCCATTCGGATCTCCGGGCGGTGACTGCTCAAGAGGATGTCGTTATCAGGAGAAAGAAAGCTGGCATTCTACGGATCGGAGCGTGGAATGTCAGATCCCTTAATCAGGCAGGTAGGTTAGAAAATTTAAAAAGGGAAATGGATAGGTTAAAGTTAGATATAGTGGGAATTAGTGAAGTTCGGTGGCAGGAGGAACGAGACTTCTGGTCAGGTGACTACAGGGTTATAAATACAAAATCAAATAGGGGTAATGCAGGAGTAGGTTTAATAATGAATAGGAAAATAAGCTACTACAAACAGCATAGTGAACGCATTATTGTGGCAAAGATAGATACGAAGCCCACACCTACTACAGTAGTACAAGTTTATATGCCAACTAGCTCTGCAGATGACGAACAAATTGAAGAAATGTATGATGAAATAAAAGAAATTATTCAGATAGTGAAGGGTGACGAAAATTTAATAGTCATGGGTGACTGGAATTCAGTAGTAGGAAAAGGAAGAGAAGGAAATGTAGTAGGTGAATATGGGTTGGGGCTACGAAATGAAAGAGGAAGCCGCCTGGTAGAATTTTGCACAGAGCATAAGTTAATCATAGCTAACACTTGGTTCAAGAATCATAAAAGAAGGTTGTATTCATGGAAGAATCCTGAAGATACTAAAAGGTATCAGATAGATTATATAATGGTAAGACAGAGATTTAGGAACCAGGTTTTAAATTGTAAGACATTTCCAGGAGCAGATGTGGACTCTGACCACAATCTATTGGTTATGATCTGTAGATTAAAACTGAAGAAACTGCAAAAAGGTGGGAATTTAAGGAGATGGGACCTGGATAAACTGACTAAACCAGAGGTTGTACAGAGTTTCAGGGAGAGCATAAGGGAACAATTGACAGGAATGGGGGAAAGAAATACAGTAGAAGAAGAATGGGTAGCTCTGAGGGATGAAGTAGTGAAGGTAGCAGAGGATCAAGTAGGTAAAAAGACGAGGGCTAGTAGAAATCCTTGGGTAACAGAAGAAATATTGAATTTAATTGATGAAAAGAGAAAATATAAAAATGAAGTAAGTGAAGCAGGCAAAAAGGAATACAAACGTCTCAAAAATGAGATCAACAGGAAGTGCAAGATTGCTAAGCAGGGATGGCTAGAGGACAAATGTAAGGATGTAGAAGCGAGTATCACTAGGGGTAAGATAGCTACTGCCTACAGGAAAATTAAAGAGACCTTTGGAGACAAGAGAACCACTTGCATGAACATCAAGAGCTCAGATGGAAACCCAGTTCTAAGCAAAGAAGGGAAAGCAGAAAGGTGGAAGGAGTATGTAGAGGGTCTATACAAGGGCGATGTACTTGAGGACAATATTATGGAAATGGAAGAGGATGAAGATGAAATGGGAGATACGATACTGCATGAAGAGTTTGACAGAGCATGGAAAGACCTAGGTCGAAACAAGGCCCCCGGAGTAGACAACATTAGAACTACTGACGGCCTTGGGAGAGCCAGTCCTGACAAAACTCTACCATCTGGTGAGCACGATGTATGAAACAGGCGAAATACCCTCAGACTTCAAGAAGAATATAATAATTCCAATCCCAAAGAAAGCAGGTGTTGACAGATGTGAAAATTACCAAACTATCAGTTTAATAAGTCACAGCTGCAAAATACTAACACAAATTCTTTACAGATGAATGGAAAAACTAGTAGAATCCGACCTCGGGGAAGATCAGTTTGGATTCCGTAGGAATGTTGGAACACGTGAGGCAATACTGACCCTACGACTTATCTTAGAAGCTAGATTAAGGAAGGGCAAACCAACGTTTCTAGCATTTGTAGACATAGAGAAAGCTTTTGACAATGTAGACTGGAATAGTCTCTTTCAAATTCTGAAGGTGGTAGGGGTAAAATACAGAGAGTGAAAGGCTATTTACAATTTGTACAGAAACCAGATGGCAGTTATAAGAGTCGAGGGACATGAAAGGGAAGCAGTGGTTGGGAAGGGAGTGAGACAGGGTTGTAGTCTCTCCCCGATATTATTCAATCTGTATATTGAGCAAGCAGTGAAGGAAACAAAAGAAAAATTCAGAGTAGGTATTAAAATCCATGGAGAAGAAATAAAAACTTTGAGGTTTGCTGATGACATTGTAATTCTGTCAGAGACAGCAAAGGACTTGGAAGAGCAGTTGAACGGAATGGATAGTGTCTTGAAAGGCGGATATAAGATGAACATCAACAAAAGCAAAACGAGGATAATGGAATGCAGTCGAATTAAGTCGGGTGATGCTGAGGGAATTAGATTAGGAAATGAGACACTTAAAGTAGTAAAGGAGTTTTGCTATTTGGGGAGCAAAATAACTGATGATGGTCGGAGTAGAGAGGATATAAAATGTAGACTGGCAATGGCAAGGTAAGCATTTCTGAAGAAGAGAAATTTGTTAACATCTAGTATAGATTTAAGTGTCAGGAAGTTGTTTCCGAAAGTATTTGTCACTTTGTTTGCAACATTGAGACAGTTACGTTTTACTGGCTTATTACGCTTTGTAAATTTCCTGTGCGCCGATTCCGATTCGTAGTCTTGGTGCGAGTTGCTTGTGTCAACATTTTTAAGTTCACAATCCATAATAAGATGTTGAAATCGATTTCTTAAAGGAACTTTTAACTCACTGGAAACAAATATAGGTTTTGCACATTTCTTTGGTTCACTGTACTCCTGAAGTTGACCGAGTTCTTTAAGTGATGGGTCAGATAGACTTTTAATAATGTTTTCCAACAACAGAGCATGTTCTCTTGTGGGTTTCAGTTCTTTCTGCAGTGATTCGAGTACTATGATTTCACGATTTGCGCGGCACATTTCACTCGCTGCCAGATGTCCGTTACACTTTGTTCCACACATACACGAAATGTTTTCTTGATTTATTTTCGCAAAGCACTGCAAATGAGACCAAATATGCAACACTGAACAAATTCTAATGCCACTTGATACGATTTTGTCGCATAACTTGCACCTTATTGACGCTAAATACTCGCAATTTATGGACCGATTTACTACCACAAATATATGCGTCACCATCTTAGTGACCAAATGGTATTCATATTCACTGCATAAGATTTCCCAATGACATTGCAGCAGTGACTGACTTAGAGAAGGAACTGAATAAAATGCTTATGGGCTTTAATCAGGAGATAACAAAACCAAAAATAAATAGCAAGAAAACAAAAGTCATTGTTATAGCCAAGGAATGAGGTGGAGGTAAGACTGACATAAGAATAGGCAGTGAACAAATTGATGAAGTAATAGAATTTCACTACCTCAGTAGCAACAAGGAAGAAAACAGTAGGTGTCTCAAGAAAGTCAAGAGAAGAATAACATTGGCCAAGAGTGCCTTTCACAATGAGAAGAACCTTCTGCTGAGAAAAATATCAATTCTAGACTAAAGAAAAGATTTATAAAGACCTTTGTATGGCATCTCCTGACAGTTAGATGTGAAACTTGGCTATTAATAAAGCAGGAGAAAGCTCATCTTGAAACTGTGAAAATGTGGTTCTGTAGGAGAATTACAATCAACAGCTGGACTGACAGAAAAACAAGTGAGATAGCTCTACAAGAAATAGGAAAGAAGAAAGAATTGATGAGAGTTAGAGATCAGTGGAAGGTAAAATTCACCGAACACAAAATCGGACATGATATTCTTTTATAAAACACTTTCAAAGGCAAGACCATAAGGAAGAAAATGAGGGGATGACTGAGAAAATCCTATTTAAACAACATGATCAGAGAGACAGTGTGGTGTTCATAGATGGATAGAATAAAACTGCTGAAGAGACAAAGTTGTGGCTGCAGGGATAACATTTAAACCTTTTGAAAGAAGAAAAGTCACTCACTGTATGAAGGGACATTGTTAAAGCAGTAGGGCAACTCAGAAGTAGGCAAAGTACCCACTGACACAAATGACTCACACTAATCCGCACCAAAGAATGAAACATGGATTTATTTTTATTTCAGAGAGAAATTCCATAGATTAATTGGTATGTGTAGATTCAATGATACATAACAATTCAAAACATGTATTTTGCTAGATGAATGTCATCTATGTACATTAATTTACATATATATCATTTATATTGCATTAATTTACATGTATATCATTTATAATTACATAAAATGCTATAAAAGGGACCTAATAATGAATAATAAAACGTTGTTACGATATCATATAAAGATTCACCTTGTAATATGTATTGTACAACATAAATAACTTGTCTGATATAGAGCACATACAATTATCACAGGAACAGCAAACAAAAATATGTGTGAATTAGTCTTTATCTCTGGTGGAAAATACATCAAGAAAATGAAAAGCCATTTTCAAGCAGAAGCTCAGAAAACTGAACAATTTAATACCTTATAGGGAATTCACTTGGAAGCTTTTGAAGGTTCGCAAAATTTACTAACCATTGATGTCTTCTTGTCTACCCTTTCCAAAACATCAGCTGTGAATGAAAATATGGCTTTGATTGTAGAAATATATTTTTGAAATCCAAATTAGTTTTTATTAATAACGTTAGATTTGACAAGATGTTTTACAGTCCTGAAATATACCAATTTTTCAACAAGTGTAGACAATGCTGCCAAAATGGAGATAGAACAATAATTTGTAACATCCACAGCAGCTCTCTCTCTCTCTTTCTCTCTCTCTCTCTCTGTCTGTCTAATATGCTTTTAGCATAGTACTCTAATAAATAATGACTATACCTACTGATATTGTACTTTCTAAAGAATGGATTACTTTCCTTACTGTATTTACTGTTATGAGTGCTGTACAACTATGTTCTAATGGATCAAGTAATATTTCGTTCAGTAACTCAGCAGGCTTTTCTAAAGAGGCACTGCACCTGATTTTCATTCATCATATCTATTGATCAGCATCATTTTAAGAAAATTTCCTGACAAGCAATGTGTCATTTGTGTGTCTGCTCCCCTGCTTCCTTCCCACAGATATTTCCTAGGCTCTTGTTAAGACCTTTAAAAGTAACTCTAAATGTGCCAAATGTGGAAATTGTTTGTTTTCTCTCTTAAATGAATGTTACATAGAACATTCCTCTGTAACAGTACTACAGGAAGAAACAATTTGTTTCCATTTAAGATCATTCCTGAAGCAAAAAGAACTAGACTGATTGTTTTGTTCTGACACCAATAAAAATGTGCTACCTATCAAACTGAGTGGAAAGAATGAAAATGTAAGCTTTCTGTTGTTTTTAAGTTTAATAATGGAAGTTTTTAATTGTATAATTTACAAATTACTTCACTTTTTACTGAAAAAAGGGAGACAGAAAAAACAAAAACAAAAAAAAAAAAAAAAAAAAAAAAAAATACTGAAATGTTAGACATGACAAACTCTAACTGCATAACTTGTGTGTTACACACTCAGACTTCAGCATTAGGCATGAGGTTTTAATTTATTGCTTCTTTATTACCAACTCGATCTGCAACATAGTTAGCAAACTGTATCCAAATATATCACTGAATGTACCTGCAAAATTGTATGAAAAACTAGCTTTTGCTTAAAATGCCATGCAGGAAAACTTTAACATCAGGCATGTCATGTTAATTTATTACTTCTTTACTACCAACTCTATCCACAGTACAGTTTGCAGACAGTATCTACATATATCTCTGAATGTGTCTGCAAAACTGTATGATTTTACAACACATAGTTCAGGAGATATGATGTCATAAACATTGAGATGCATGAAAAACTAGCTTTTGTTTAAATGAAGTGCAAATTATCCTGACTATATTCATCCAATGTTTCATAATGAGAACACTTAGTGACTTCCAACAAACTTTCATTAAAATTACAATCCTTTTCTAAACTTTTTCTTGCGTAAATTCTTTATGTCAAATATTTAACACGTAACTCATTTGTAAAATAATCAGATGTTTGAAGCTGTTTTGCACGTGAGAGCACAATTCTTAATAGAATAATGAGGACAATATTCAATACTGAAGTCAGTAGCAGCTCATAACCACATGTCTCTTTGTGGATCCAAGTTTACAGAAACTTTTTGTTTCTGTTATGTACTTCTACCTGTGTCAGTTTTTGCTACTAACTATGATACACACTGTACAAAAATTTTGCACTTCGATACCTCTCAGCTTGGCAATCCAAGTGGCTGCTTGTGCTTCTTGGGTCCTAAACCAGCCCTGCTATTGATCTAGTCTAAAAGGAGAAACTTCAAGAATGTAGAACAAGTCAAGTTATACCTCACTAAAAGAGAAGCAGCTTGCAGAAAATTAATCTTTACATGGTATTAACCAGAATGATTGGTTTGTACTTCATTCATCAAGTGGGGGGGGGGGGGGGGGGGGAGACATAAAACTCTAAACAGTATTTTCTGTCATTGATTAAAAATGTGTAATCATTTGAAGGGGTCGGAGAGATATAGTCATAAGCCACATCGAACTAGTTTTGAGATACAGCGAGTTTAAAGTTCCACGGAGGTCTGAAAATGTTTAATACAAAATAGAAACCTTATTTCTACTGCAAACACTTGTTTAATACTTGCGAAGCATGTTGTTAAATAGTCAACCCTCTGCATGCTATAAAATATTAATTTTAGAATGATTCTAATTAAGATTTAGTCAATGGTGACTTATGACTATATCTCCCAAAAAATTGTTTAAAACATAAAGTATGAATTTGTAAGGATTTATTTTAACTACTCTTACACAGCAAGCAGAATAATAATTTTTTTACACATTAATATATACATATCAGGTATCTGAGATGTATAAATTACTTTTTCATTGATACAGTTACATCAAGGAAGTTCCTCTACCTCATCATTGTACATGTCATTTCCAGTACATGACCGAAAGAAATCTTGATTTACTGCAGGTATGTATGGCATAAGAGACAGTACAACATCAATATTTTTCTGGTTAATTGGTATTGGCTTTCTGTACTTTACTGGCAGCTGATATGGATTTGGTTCAACTAGCCTTCCTTTCTTTTTGACACGAATATCCACTGACATGAAAGCTCCTATGTCTAAATAAGAGTGCTTTACACTTAGCTTGAAGGGATCTTCAGACTCTAACTTAAATTGAGTAGCTTCACTGAAATGGTGGGGATCTCCAGACGTGGATTCTGTATGTTTTGAGATCAGTGTCTTCAGGCTTTCCAAACTTCTGAAGTCTTCTCTTTCCATTTTAGTTACAATGAAACGTTTTGGACTCGCAGATTTTATTACTTCTGCCCATTCATCTGGAGTGTACACTATTGGACGTCTGTTCCTTGCATACCATTCAATGCGACCATAATCACGATCGCAAGGTAGCATGGTGTGACCTACCACAGGGAAGTAATGCTGGACAGAATCAAATCTTTTAGTAGCAACAAGGGACCTTTCCAAAGCAATAATAGTCCAATTCTTTGCCTGACCCTTGTAGTTGTCTGTGATTATGTGGAGATGTTCTATCTCAGGATTAGTTATCTCCAAGTACTTCAATAAGCAGATCCCAACCTCATCTGAACCCTGTCCTCCATCTTTCTCACTTCACAGAAACATATAACCCTTATTCGATCCACAGTCGTGGATACCATAGTTTTATGTCCATATTTTCCTCTTGTAAAATGCTGGACCAACTGTTAGTTTAGGTGTGGGGAACGTTTGCTGCATGTCCATTGCTATCACATGATGCTCTTTCGAATTTTCTTTAGCCAGAGCAGTTAAAGACACAATCATATTTTGTCCTCTGTCAGCCTTTATGAGATGCAGTTCATATTGTTGTTTCTTTTCTGTGACTTCTTCTGCACATAATTCTGGGTTATTTATTGCAATTAGAAATCCATCACATTTTGTACAAGTGTCACTTTTTGGTAGTTTGAAGTCTATGTTAAATTCAGATACGAAAATTTCTCTGAATTTACTTTCAGATACTGCAGGAACCTGTTTTTCCTTGCAGTATTCTGAGTATTTATCTCAAAATAAGGAAGCAATTGTGAGATCACAATCCAAATACACTTTATTGGGATTCTGTTGCCTACTGTAATGATTGTTATATTTCGGTATGGTGTTGAGAAATTCTCTAACACTTTGTACAGCTTCACCTTGAAATTTATGTGGGTAGTTTCCACTTTTTCCTGAAATAAAAAAAGATGAGCTTATATCCTCTTCCTAATAGAAATATTTGTGTATTACTCAGTTTGAGTACATCTCTAACGTATAGCACAGAGTAACATACAAACCTCTTCTATCTTCTTTTGGCACTGCAAATCCCTGCTTCATTTGATGTTGCAAATTCCTCACTCTTCATGCATGTATCTGGAAGCCATGAACCCTTAGGAAAGCTTCCTTGCAGATCATAACTTCTATTCCGCATACCCTCACATTATAAGAAAATGTAACATACCTGGATGATATTTTCTTGGAAGTCTTTTTTGGATAGCTTTGAAAGAAATTATGAAAAATATAACAAAATGAAATAAATATACAAAATATTAAACCATTTGTATTTAAATAGTGAACAAACCTCCGCTTTTTCGGTTCCATTTTCATACGGCTCATCAGGTAAGCATTCTGGGCATTAAAGTTTCCTATGTCCCAAAACGAATGAAAAATGTTTTCTTCCTCTCCAAGCAATTTTGTGAAGCATTTATTTAAACAAGTACAGGGACTTCCTATAGTAGCAGCCTGAAGAGTCTTGTGGGTTTTTAAAGACTTATACTGCTGACCAGCATTTTGTCGACGTTTTGCTTTATTTTTCTTCCACTGATCAATATTTCGCTTTCTTTTCCATGAAGGCTTTGGTTTTTTGGGTGATTCTTCATTTATTTTACTTATTTCAAACTATAATATGAAGAGCAAAATAGTATAAGAATTTGCGTGAGATATAGTCATAAGCCACACAAAACATTAAATTTCGCTAAAATCACATTAATGAGAAAATATTTTTTACTCATCTTTTGCCTTTGCAACTACATAATTGCACCATTAAGCAGTAATATAAATGTGCCCATCAAGTTTCATCATTAACACACAGGATGGCTGTCAAATGCGCTGGCAATGTTGAGAGAAATGAAGTCACAAGCCACAGCAAATTAATCAACAGAAATAAATCATTTCATACACTTACCGAAACATCATCTGAGCTGGAACTGCTGGTTGATGGATGCCATGATTCTTCACTGTCAGGATCCAAAGGGTAAAGCTCTTCACTTCCACTACTGTCTGTGTCAAATATGCGTTGAAGACCCGAAGACGCTTCAGACGTTCCTGACCCACCTGTCATTTTGCCGTGGCTTGTGACTATGTATCTTCTGAAACTACCACCAGATGGCACAGCATAAAACTGCACTCCGTCATAGCCTGCCATCTGTTGCAGTAACATGGAACTTTTTCAACACATTGTGAAAAAGACATTGTTAAGAAGGCCGCAACATGAAAAACTCAATTTCGTGAAAGTTGTGGCTTATGACTATATCTCTCCAAGCCCTTCATTTACTTAAGAAAATGAAAGAGATAACAAAAAACATAACCTCAACAACTTCTCCCCCATTTGCTTCACCTGGTCCTAGTCAACCCAACAAGCCACCTTCCTAGATGTTGACCTCCACCTCAGAGATGGCTACATCAGTACCTCCATCCATATCAGACCTACTAACCACCAGCAATACCTCCACTTCGACAGCTGCCACCCATTCCACACCAAGAAGTTCCTTCCATACAGCCTAGCCGCCCATGGTCGTCGCATATGCAGTGACAAGCAGTCCCTCTCTAAATATACTGAGAGTCTCACTGAAGCCTTCGCTGACCATAATTATCCTCCTATGCTTGTACAAAAACAAATATCCCATGCCTTATCTTTCCAGTCTCCCACCACCTCCCAAAGTCCTACAGTCTGGCCACAGAGGAGCATTCCCCTCGTAACTCAGTACCATCTGGGACTGGGGCAACTGAGTTACATTCTCCGGCAGGGTTTCAATTACCTCTCGTCGTGCCCTGAAATGAGAAATGTCCTACCTACTATCCTTTCTATGCCTCCTACTGTGGTATTCTGCCATCCACCGAACCAACACAATATATTTGTCCATCCTCACACAACCCCTGCTTCCAATCCCTTACCTCATGGCTCATACCCCTGTAATAGACCTAGATGCAAGACCTGTCCCGTACATCCTCCTACCACCACCTAATCCAGTCCAACCACTAACATCACCTATCCCATCAAAGGCAGGGCTAACTGTGAAACCAGTCATGTGATTTACAAGATAAGCTGCAACCACTGTGCTGCATTCTATGTAGGCATGTCAACCAACAAGCTGTCTCCTCGCATGAATGGCCACCGACAAACTGTGGCCAAAAAACACGTGGACCACCCCGTGGCTTAACATGCTGCCGAACATGATATCCCTTATCTCAATGACTGTTTCACAGCCTGTGCTACATGGATCTTTCCCACCGACACCAGCTTTTCTGAATTGCACAGGTGGGAACACTGCAACACATCCTACGTTCCTGTAACCCTCCTGGCCTCAACCTTCGTTAGTCACTGTCCTCATCCATCCAGCCCCCTCCCTGTTCCCATTCCAGTACTACACAGCTGTCATTTCACCACCACACCCAGTCTTTTAATTTCTTCTTTTTGTTTCTCTTCCTTTTATTTCTCTCCTTTCCGCTACTTAACCCCTCCCCCCTCTGCACCTTCTCTCCTGCCCTCCGTCTAAACTGCAACATTTCACTGTCCGCCACTCCCACCATACTATCCCTCCCCCTCCCTGTCCCAGCCTCCTCCTTACCCCCACCCAGTTGCCATTCACATCATGCACTGGTGCTGCTGCTCGCTGCGTGTTTCCAGCTCTCTGAGATTGCAGACGTGTGTGCTAGTTGCGTTTGCCTGTGTGTGTGTGTGTGTGTGTGTGTGTGTGTGTGTGTGTGTGTGTGCGTACTGCTGATAAAGTCTTTAATGGCCAAAAGCTATAATTGTGTAAATATTTTTGTTGTGCCTATTGTGACTCAGCATCTCAGCTATATGGTGAGTAGCAAATTTCCTTTTCTGGTATTGTTACATTCCATCGTGGATTTTTCATTGTTTGCTTTATTCAAAAGTATCTCAGATTTAGGAAGGATGGAACATCATGCACTGTCCAGCCTTCCTGATTCAGGTTTTCCATGATTTTTACAAATCACTTCCGGAAGACACAGAGATGGTTTCTTCAACAAGACCATGGCTGACCATCTGTCCTGTCTGTTCTCTCCTAATTAAACATATGTGTACATTCATATATTTTAATATATGTAGTCAGATTATGGGTGAGTTACATAAATAAACTGTCATTACAACACACCTTTCATTCTGCAATCCTCTTGGCCTCAATCTATGCTGCTCCTGTCCCACACTAACCTCCACTCCTAATTTCATTCATCTTACATGTCCCACTCCACAGTCTTCCTCTCCCTCTGTTCTATCTCCTCCCAATCCACTCCTCCATGTCACTATGTGCCAGAATGAGGTCACAGGTGCCAAATTCTTATCCCCATGTGTTTGCTGCTTCTCCCTTCTAGCTGTCAGCCTTCTCGCCAACTATCCCTCGTGCTCACCTTCTTCCCCCCCTCTACCACACCACTGGCATAATGTAGCAAATGTAGCCAAGAAGGTATATGTGTATGTCTGTATGTATGTACGTGTGTATGTACACTGATGTGACAAAAGTCATGAGATAGTGATATTTGCACGTAGAGATGGTGGTAGTGTCATGACACAAGGTATAAAAGGGTAATGCATTTGGTGGAACTGTCTTTTGTAATACAGTAATTCATGTAAAAGGTTTCTGATGTGAGTATGGTCACACGATGGAAATTAAGAGTTTGAATGCGGAATGGTAGTCGGAGCTAGACACATTTCAGAAATTGTTACAGAACTCAATATTCCGTGATCCACAGTGTCAAGAATGTGCTGAGAATACCGAATATGAGGCATTGTGTCTCACAAGGACAACACAGAGGCTGACAGCCTTCGCAAAACAACCGAGAGCCATGGTGTTTGCATATTTTTTTTTAGTTGTCAGTACTAACAGATCAGCAACATTGCAGAATGACACACAGAAATCAATGTTGGATGTGTGGCGAATGCATCTGTTAGGACAGTGCAGGGAAATTTGGTGTTAATGGGCTATGGCAGCAGATGACCAACACAAGTGCCTTTGCTAACTGCGTTACATTGCCTGCAGTGCCTCCCCTGGGCTCGTGACAATATCATTTAGACCATAGACAACTGGAAAACTGACTTGGTCAGATGAGTTCCAATTTCATTTGGTAAGAGCTGATGGTATGATCTGAGTGTGGTGTAAATCCCACGAAGCCACGGACCCAAGTTATCAACAAGGCACTGTGCAAGCTGCGGTGGCTCCATAATGGTATGGGCTGTGTTTACGTGGAATGGACTAGGTCCTCGGGTCCAACTGAACTGATCATTGACCGGAAATGATTACAATCAGCAACTAGGAGATCATTTGCAGCCATTCATGGAGTTCACGTTCTCAAATAATGATGGAATTTTTATGGCTGACAATGTGCCACGTCACTGATCAACAGTTGTTCTTGACTGGTTTGAAGAGCGGTCAGGACAATTCAGATGAGTGATTTGGCCTCCCAGATTGCCAGACATGGCTGCAATTGGACAATTATAGAGCTTACCTGAGAGATCAGTTCATGTCCAAAATCTTGCACTGGCAACACTTTTGCAGTTATGGGTGGCTATAGAGGCAGCATGGCTCAATATTTCTGCAGAGTACTTCCAGCAACTTGTTATGTCTAGTTGCTGCACTACACTGGACAAAAGGTGATCAGACATGATATTAAGAGGTATCACACGACTTTTGTCACTGCAGTGTATGTATGTGCGAAGGACATTCAGTAATTAGAGAGACAAATAGATGTAGAAAAGGAACTGTATTTTTTCAAAATGGGACTTTTACTACTTCTCAATATAATCCCCACCAATATTAATACTCTTCTCTCAGTGATGGAGTAGTTTCTTTATCCCTGATGCAAAGAAGACTGTGTTGTTGTTTTAGTCATGTTACTACAAATTCTTTGACCTCCTCATTGTTTGTGAACTTTTTTTCCCTGTATTGCCTCCGTGGGTGGACTAAAAAAAATGAAAATCTGAGGGTACTAAATCTGGATTGTAGGGAGGATAAGGTAGTATCTCCCAGCTCATTTTTTCAGCAGTTACTTGAGTCATCTGAGCAGTGTGAGGGGGATAGCATCACCGTGTAGCAATATCACGCCTCTTCTTTGAGATTCTCAACATTCTTCTCTTACTGCTGTATTTACTTTGTTCATCCAGAGATCATTCCCACACCACCTGCTGTCACCTCCTATTGCCCTTCTAAGCTCTGTAAGATCCTAGCCAAACCTTAGAATACTCCCAAAGTATTAACCCTACCACGAGGTTCCTACCCATGCTTTCATCTATAAGACCTTCCCCATGCACGCATTACAACCTCCTACCCCAGCCCTACCACCGCATAATCCTACAATATTGTCACACTGTAACCGCACTGAAGTCCAAATCCTAAATTGTAACAATATTCAAGTCCAAATCCAAAAAGTAGGGCATCCAATGAAGTACTGGTACAAAACTCAGCAATGAAAGCATGTTTATTATGGACACCAACATACAGCCACAACAGAACTGTACTCTTGGATGGAGAGTGCTACTGTTTATAGAGACATCAAATTCTGTAATATACAAACATTACAAACACGGAAAATTTTGAGAAACTTCCAGAAACACTAGATAATGATTAATTGGCGGTGGTTGGGTTGAACTGGTGACCTGCAACATCCTAGCCAGTGATGCTGACCAGTATGCCACACTGTGTGTGCACCACAACTTGCAGCCCTCTTCTGCAGAAACAGAGATTGCTGTTTCAGAAGTTCTCACATCAGTCACTGCAGCACCCTGAGTCTAGATCTTGTCAGTGATCTCCTGTATCACAAGGCTGCTGGTGGATCCTGATGTTCTGCTCAGGTTGTTTCATTTTTTTCACTACGATGAGCATTGGATGTAGCCTCTCCCACCTTTAGTTTCACTATCATTGAGTGGGTCTTCATTTCCTTGATGAGAAGCCCTCTTGTTGATCTGTGCCTCAGGACTGTAGTAGGGCTGCACACAGAGAACATGGACAATGACTATGTGGTACTGCCTTCTTGATGAGGGGTCATATAATTGATTTTGAATGTGATGTATAACAAGCGACGAAGGATACAATAGGCCCAAAAGTAGCACTTTAGTACCTTTTCTGATAGTCCCACTTTCCCTATGAGTATAAAAATCCACTCCAAGTCTCCCTGACAGTATCTCACTGGCCAGTGCTTGGTGTTATAACATTCTAGGTCTCTCTACTCATTATCTAGGGTCCAGCTGTTTTGCTTTTACAGTCATGGTGATGAAGTGTTTCACATAGTCTTCTTAGTGTCATCTGGTTTGAAGTAGGAACAGTGTTTTCAATGTCATTTTGGCCTCATGACTGTGGAGCAGAAAGAACAGTGTGAAACTTGTAGTATCTTGTTTCACATGAATATGACAGCAGGCAGTATTGTATCTCTGGTTGACATCATGTACTTCGAGAGCACATATGCCAAGTTCTCATTAAAATGTTCGATAAGACCATTCATCTGAGGGTGCTAGGCACTTGTCATCCTGTGCTGCTGTTACATGAAATTACCAGTAAAGCTTATGGAGGAACTGGGGAGTTGTTCAATCTGTAATATAACCAGAAAAGTATTACCAATGTAGAAAAGATGTGGGGGCATTGCACCATCTGATAGCATGCTAAACAATTTTGTTGCCCTGTAGTAATTTTCTGAAAATGTTTTATGGTCAATAAAAAACTACTGTCTAGAAGAACATTTCCGTAATGAGAATTTGGAACTGCTATAGGATTATGGCCACAGGAGAATGGCCACTACAAGAAACATGTTATAGGATTATACTTTAGGTTTGAAACAAATACTAACAAAGAGATAGAGGGGCTGGCCAGTACTTACCTCAGCTCAGTACAGCTGATAGATACACATAAAACAGAACTGAAAATTTACATTCCTAGCTTTCGGAACTTTGTTCCTTCATCAGGGAGGAGAGAGGGGAAAAAAGGGAAGAAGGGAAAGTGGATTCAGTTACTCACAACCCAGGTTATGAAGCAACAGGGAAAGGTAAACAGGGAGGGTAGCAAGGATGGAGGCATGGTTGTCAGAGGGAAGCCAAAGATATTCTACTGTAAGTACTGTGCCAGCTTCAAACCAAAGAGGATGCATACAGAAGTAAAGAGGTATATAGTATAAAGATAAACACAACTATGTAGGATGAAAAGATGTGTGAATGGCTAAAGAGGAAAGGGAAAGAGGAGAAGACTGAAGAGTGAATGGGAGTGAGGTTGTTTAACGTAGGTTCAGTCCAGGGGGATGGCGGGATGAAAGGATGTGTTGGAGTGCAAGTTCCCATCTCCGCAGTTCAGAGGGACTGGTGTTGGGTGGGAGAAGCCAAATGGCACATACGGTGTAGCAGGTTCCTAGGTCCCTAGAATTATGCTGGAGGGCATGCTCCGCTACTGGGTATTGGGCATCTCCTAGGCGGACAGTTTGTCTGTGTCCGTTCATGCGCTCAGCCAGTTTGGTTGTTGTCATGCCGATGTAAAAGGCTGTGCAGTGCAGGCATGTCAGTTGATAAATGACATGTGTAGTTTCACACGTAGCCCTGCCTTGAATTGTGTATGTTTTACCAGTAGCGGGGCTGGAGTAGGTGGTTGTGGGGGGATGCATGGGGCAGGTTTTGCAGCGGGGTCGGTTACAGGGGTAGGAACCGCTGGGTAGAGAAGGTGGTCTGGGAATATTGTAGGGTTTAACAAGGAACACATCCTTTCATCCCGCCATCCCCCTGGACTGAACCTACGTTAAACAACCTCACTCCCATTCACTCTTCAGTCTTCTCCTCTTTCCCTTTCCTCTTTAGCCATTCACACATCTTTTCATCCTACATAGTTGTGTTTATCTTTATACTATATACCTCTTTACTTCTGTATGCATCCTCTTTGGTTTGAAGCTGGCACAGTACTTACAGTAGAATATCTTTGGCTTCCCTCTGACAACCATGCCTCCATCCTTGCTACCCTCCCTGTTTACCTTTCCCTGTTGCTTCATAACCTGGGTTGTGAGTAACTGAATCCACTTTCCCTTCTTCCCTTTTTTCCCCTGATGAAGGAACAAAGTTCCGAAAGCTAGGAATGTAAATTTTCAGTTCTGTTTTATGTGTATCTATTGGCTGTACTGAGCTGAGGTAAGTACTGGCCAGCCCCTCTATCTCTTTGTTAGTACTTGTTTCACATCTTATATGAGATTTTCCATTAATCATTTAGATCACCTATATGGTCCACATCCTTCATTGTTTTGTCCCTTTTGTTAGCTATCACTTACGTCTGTCATCTTAACACTTTCTCTTCTTCAGTGTTTTATATATACATAAATAAATATTTTCGTCACCAACTCTGCTAGTTTCATCTTCCTCCTATTATCTTGTTCCGTTTATAGTCCTCTTCTCTTTTTTATTTATTGATTTATTTATTCAATATTCCATAGTTTTAACGTTCGTTATTCGCTGTTTCCCAGCCAACAATCACTGCCAACAATCTCTTCCACACCTACCAGTATCATCCATTTCCGTCGATTTCTTGTTGCTGGCGATATTTTTGTGCCATTGGCTATCTTTCTCTGCCACAAGAAAAATTTTTTGGGACATTTCTGCCCCACCCGCGATCTTTTTTGCGGCACGCGCGATCTTTTTTGCGGCACGCGCGATCGCTTTTGCGGCACGTGCGATCTTTTTTCGCCACTCGCTATCTCTGTTTTTGAGCTACGTGTGTTCTTTTTCCCCTGATCTGGACATACTTGCTTGGTCTGCTCAACTTTTTCCGTATTTTTCTTATTTAGTGGTCTTCCTTTGGTATTGAACATTACCAACACAATTTCTTTCCTTCTCATCCTTCCCTCCGTGTTTTACGCCATCTTATGATTACTATTTCAACTTTAGTTATTTAATTTCCCTACCAACCAGTTACCCACTATGTACCCTAATCCTATACCACATTATTTACATTCATTCAGGAAACATGCATTCACCGTAGCCAAACTGCAATCCCACATACTTTTCCTCCAGTCCTGCTTAACCTTTGGAATTACCCCTAAAGGGCTTACCTTAAAAGTTCCCATCTCCGGGTGCAATTCCTCCTTCCACCAGTCTCTCCTGGACTTCCAGAACCTTCAATCCTTAGCCCTTACCCAACTTGTCCTGAATCTCTACACTACTTCATGTAACCACCACTCCCAACAGCTCCTATCTCTCTTCAAAGTCCTCCACCTCTCAAACCCTTGCTTGCAGAACACACTGAGGAACATCATCCTAGAAGCCAGCTGCAAACTTGAGTTCCATGCCACACACCACCTGAAAAAACTATCCACAGTGCTAGTGCAACACCTAAGAAGTGGGGTCCCTCTCCCTATCCCTCACAAACACCAACCACAACAGAACCTTCAACAAACCCCCCTCATAGCCAACAAACCTAGTCTAGCCACCCTACTCAATCTCCCCATCCCAGCACATACCCCATACAGACCAAATCTCAACTATAACCACAGTCAAATGCCACATATCACCAGTCCCAATTCAGTCCTAAACCTCTCATCCAGATCCCTCTCTCCTCCAGAGACATCTGTTCTATCAAAAGGCTTAACCTTTAGCCCCACACCTAAGTTCAACCACACTGCCCTGGTTAAAGATCTCCTCTCATTCACCCGGAACCTCAACTGGAAATATCACTTCACTACCCAAACACGGCCCCCAAGTACTAGACCCAGTGTTGAACCCTATCTAGAACAGTTCCAACTGCCTTCTCAAAGGGATCCTCCTCCCCTCCCCCAAAACCATCCCTTGCAGACATTTCAGGAATTCCTCACATCCAGTGTTGCCTCCCAGTCCTTCTTGAAGAACATCCCGACAACCCCCAACATCACCCCAGCTGAATCCCGTGCCATTAAGGAGCTGAAAATAGACCGCTCTATTGTCATCCTCCCGGCGGATAAAGGTTCCACAACTGTCGTACTTGACCGTGTGGAGTATGTGGCAGAAGGACTGCGTCAACTCTCTGACACCTCAACCTACAAAGCTGTTACCCAGGATCCCATTCCCTCCATCCAGACTGAGCTGCAAAAAATCCTAAAAATCCAAGGTCCCTCACAAGGCCTCACAACGGCTTCCATAGACTTACTCACTCCACCTGAGCCACGTACCCCTACCTTCTACCTATTACCCAAAATCCACAAAGAGAACCATCCTGGCCGTCCCATTGTAGCAGGCTTCAAATCCCCAACCGAACGTATCTCAGCTCTGGTAGACCAGCACCTACAACCTATCACCCGCAGACTCCCATCCTACATCAAAGACACAAACCACTTCCTAGAACGCCTCAAATCCATTCCCACTCCTCTCCCACCTGAAACCTTTCTTGTCACCATAGATGCTACATCCCTTTACACAAACATCCCACATACCCATGGTCTCTCTGCCCTTGAGCACTACCTCTCCCAACGCCCACCCGAAGATCTTCCAAAAACCTCGTTCCTTATCACACTTACCAACTTCATCCTCACCCATAATTACTTCACTTTTGAAGGTCAGACCTACAAACAAATCAGGGGAACGGCCATGGGAACCAGGATGGCTCCCTCCTATGCCAACCTCTTCATGGGCCGCATGGAGGAGGCTTTCCTGAAGACCCAACAGCTGCTTCCCCTGGCCTGGTATAGGTTTATAGATGACCTCTTTGTGGTCTGGACTCATGGTGAAGAAACACTCCTTAATTTCCTCCATAACCTCAACTCCTTTTCGAATCTGAATTTCACCTGGTCCTTCTCCAAAACCCAAGCCACCTTCCTGGATGTTGACCTTCATCTTGTTGAAGCTCACATCCACACCTCTGTCCATATCAAACCCACAAACAAACAACAGTACCTTCACTTTGATAGCTGCCATCCTTTCCACATCAAACGCTCCCTTCCCTACAGCCTAGGTATTCGTGGCAAACGTATCTGCTCCAGTGACGAATCCCTCAACAACTACACCAATAACCTGACCAGTGCTTTCCTCTCCCGCAACTATCCTGCAGACCTTGTCCACAAACAGATTTCCCGAGCAATACATTCCTCCGCGTCCAACAACAAAGTTCCTACCCCCAGACCACGCAGAAACATCCCCCTTGTCACACAATATTATCCTGGCCTCGAAAACATCAACAAATTACTCCGCCAGGGATATGACTTTCTCAAGTCAACCCCTGAAATGAGATCATCCCTTGACAAAATTCTCCCCACACCACCCAGAGTTGCCTTTCGTCGCCCCCCTAACCTCCGTAACATCCTTGTTAAACCCTACAATATTCCCAGACTACCTTCTCTACCCAGCGGTTCCTACCCCTGTAACCGACCCCGCTGCAAAACCTGCCCCATGCATCCCCCCACAACCACCTACTCCAGCCCCGCTACTGGTAAAACATACACAATTCAAGGCAGGGCTACGTGTGAAACTACACATGTCATTTATCAACTGACATGCCTGCACTGCACAGCCTTTTACATCGGCATGACAACAACCAAACTGGCTGAGCGCATGAACGGACACAGACGAACTGTCCGCCTAAGAGATGCCCAATACCCAGTAGCGGAGCATGCCCTCCAGCATAATTCTAGGGACCTAGGAACCTGCTACACCGTATGTGCCATTTGGCTTCTCCCACCCAACACCAGTCCCTCTGAACTGCGGAGATGGGAACTTGCACTCCAACACATCCTTTCATCCCGCCATCCCCCTGGACTGAACCTACGTTAAACAACCTCACTCCCATTCACTCTTCAGTCTTCTCCTCTTTCCCTTTCCTCTTTAGCCATTCACACATCTTTTCATCCTACATAGTTGTGTTTATCTTTATACTATATACCTCTTTACTTCTGTATGCATCCTCTTTGGTTTGAAGCTGGCACAGTACTTACAGTAGAATATCTTTGGCTTCCCTCTGACAACCATGCCTCCATCCTTGCTACCCTCCCTGTTTACCTTTCCCTGTTGCTTCATAACCTGGGTTGTGAGTAACTGAATCCACTTTCCCTTCTTCCCTTTTTTCCCCTCTCTCCTCCCTGATGAAGGAACAAAGTTCCGAAAGCTAGGAATGTAAATTTTCAGTTCTGTTTTATGAGTATCTATCGGCTGTACTGAGCTGAGGTAAGTACTGGCCAGCCCCTCTATCTCTTTGTTAGTATTTGTTTCACATCTTATATGAGATTTTCCATTAATCATTTATACTTTAGGTTTTTGTGACATAGTTATAAGTCATGTAAATAACAGATGAAATTTGATTTGTTAACTTTGTCTGAGAAGGTAATTCAACAAAGTATAGGTTTAGCCATTTTGTCATGCTCTTGTAGATACACTTTACCATACATCAGATACATGCATAGATTTGAAGTTTTTGCTTATTATGAAGTACCCTTGAATCTTAGGACTTATTCCAGTTAGCACCAAAGCGTGATATTTAGCTGTCTACAATCAACAGGTTTCAGCTTATTTTATATATACTGATGGATTAATGAACACTGATACGGTTATTGACAAACGTAATGGAATGCTTCATACACACTATCCTTGTGCAGTTCATACACGAAAAGATCTCAGAAATAAATTAGACACATATTCAATTAATGTCTTTATAACTTACAATCTCATTTTGTAAGTAACAGTTAACAGTTTGATGCTTATAATCGTACACCTACACAAGTTGCACATGGATGGAACACAGAAATTTATATGCTCATATGAAATCATGAAACACATTACATGAATATTTTGATTGTGATCACAGTTATTACTCATGTTATAAATATTATGTACTTTGAAACTGCTATACCAATGATACACTATGGAAATACAATACTACCTTATTGGTTTGCAATTTATACGAGATGTATTTACACTGAGTGAAGGAGGAATGTGAAGTCATACACATTAGAAAGTCAAAACCAGTACCAATATGAATTTTCTTTATACACTTGCTAGTACATCACCTAGAAACACAACTGACTATATTATCATACAGTCATACAAATACTTATGTTACTACTGATTGTTAAGCTCATTATATGTCAATCTTGAAATGAAGTATATCATTCTGCAGATGAGTAATCATCACATCCGTATGTATCCAGGACATTGTGAATGTTTTCCCCTTATTAGTTCTTGCCCACCCTCACTAATTCCAGTGACAAACAATTTAAAGAAATGTGAAGTACTTTAGGTGTGGATGCAACAGTTTTGTTATACTTGTGAAGATATACAGAGGAAAAGGGAGAAATTCTGACACGGCAAATGAACTACACCACTGTGAAAGAACAACTCACATAAGTTTACACATGATGAAACATTTTTAAATTTTACTCTGACTTATATCTATACGCCTTTGATCATATATACAATCCTGGAAATTGAAATAAGAACACCGTGAATTCATTGTCCCAGGAAGGGGAAACTTTATTGACACATTCCTGGGGTCAGATACATCACATGATCACACTGACAGAACCACAGGCACATAGACACAGGCAACAGAGCATGCACAATGTCGGCACTAGTACAGTGTATATCTACCTTTCGCAGCAATGCAGGCTGCTATTCTCCCATGGAGATGATCGTAGAGATGCTAGATGTAGTCCTGTGGAACGGCTTGCCATGCCATTTCCACCTGGCACCTCAGTTGGACCAGCGTTCGTGCTGGACGTGCAGACCACGTGAGACGACGCTTCATCCAGTCCCAAAAATGCTCAATGGGGGACAGATCCGGAGATCTTGCTGGCCAGGGTAGTTGACTTACACCTTCTAGAGCACGTTGGGTGGCACGGGATACATGCAGACGTGCATTGTCCTGTTGGAACAGCACGTTCCCTTGCCGGTCTAGGAATGGTAGAACGATGGGTTCGATGACGGTTTGGATGTACCGTGCACTATTCAGTGTCCCCTCGACGATCACCAGTGGTGTACGGCCAGTGTAGGAGATCGCTCCCCACACCATGATGCCGGGTGTTGGCCCTGTGTGCCTCGGTCGTATGCAGTCCTGATTGTGGCGCTCACCTGCACGGCGCCAAACACGCATACGACCATCATTGGCACCAAGGCAGAAGCGACTCTCATCGCTGAAGACGATACGTCTCCATTCGTCCCTCCATTCACGCCTGTCGCGACACCACTGGAGGCGGGCTGCACGATGTTGGGGCGTGAGCGGAAGACGGCCTAACGGTGTGCGGGACCGTAGCCCAGCTTCATGGAGACGGTTGCGAATGGTCCTCGCCGATACCCCAGGAGCAACAGTGTCCCTAATTTGCTGGGAAGTGGCGGTGCGGTCCCCTACGGCACTGCGTAGGATCCTACGGTCATGGCATGCATCCGTGCGTCGCTGCGGTTCGGTCCCAGGTCGACGGCACGTGCACCTTCCGCCGACCACTGGCGACAACATCGATGTACTGTGGAGACCTCACGCCCCACGTGTTGAGCAATTCGGCGGTACGTCCACCCGGCCTCCCGCATGCCCACTATACGCCCTCGCTCAAAGTCCGTCAACTGCACATACGGTTCACATCCACGCTGTCGCGGCATGCTACCAGTGTTAAAGACTGCGATGGAGCTCCGTATGCCACGGCAAACTGGCTGACACTGACGGCAGCGGTACACAAATGCTGTGCAGCTAGCGCCATTCGACGGCCAACACCGCAGTTCCTGGTGTGTCCGCTGTGCCGTGCGTGTGATCATTGCTTGTACAGCCCTCTCGCAGTGTCCGGAGCAAGTATGGTGGGTCTGACACACCGGTGTCAATGTGTTCTTTTTTCCATTTCCAGGAGTGTATAAAGAAGCTGTGTATCATAGTAGTGTCTTATCCTTAATATTTAGATCTAGACCATGTTGTGTAATGTGCTTTCTCTCAAGGAACTCTAAAGATAAGCAATGTGAGTTGTGGAATGCTTTGCAAATCTTCTGGCCTTGATGATTTCACTATTGACAATAGAAGTGGTTATAGCATTGTGTCTATGAGGAACCCATATGACCATTACAGGTGTTCTCCTAGTAGAGTTCAGCATTTATTTCTTTGAATAATTCATTTTTGTACACATCATTAGTGCCCCAAATAATTATTGTACATTTTAACAAACTGGAGAGATTTTCAGCATTTATGTTTCTTTTGATCTCATCCAAAAGTGCCACAGGTTTTACAATAAATTTACATGAAAATCAACACGTAAGATTCCAGTAAGGCCACATCCATGGCTATTAGAAAATATTATTTTAAATCTGGAAATCGAAATTTGTGTTTATCTGCACATGTTTGTTTGTAAAGTTTGCTGTACCTGGAGGTAGTTCTGTATTTGTACTGAACACTGCATTTTTAACCATGACTGTATGGAGGCCAGCTGTGTTTAGTATGTACTTCATATTTCCCTACACTCATTTCTGTCTCAATTCCATGACCGTTAACTGCTGAATGACACGTTTTCTCACAGTTTGCGATGCACTAGAAGGCTTTGCGCCATAGTCTCACTGTTTTCTGATGGAAGGCACATGTTTTCACTTTGTCTGCGATGCACTTGCTTCATTGGCCTAACATGTTCACAACTGTTGTCATTAGTAATACTGTCTAGATTGCTACAAAGGCTATGCATCATTTTTTTAAGCATTTTAGAATACTGTTCACACATTTCCACATCAGACTGTAGAGAAGTCAATACACTTTCCGTTTGTCCACTGGCGAACATTTCAGCTACGGACTGATGATCAGAACATGTCACACTCACAGTTTCAGTAATTTAAGTTAATATCACCAAAACACTCTGTATGGTACCATTTTTGTAATGTAGAACAAATCTGGATTCCTTTATGAACAATTTTATGACATAATATACACTTTACAGACACCAAGAAATTAGTTTTCCCTGAATGATTTATACACACTTCAATGCCGGACGCCATATTACAGTGCTTTCCTCACCACTGGATGAGCCCTGAGAGACCCTTCAACTGCTCTAACCTACATACCTGCCTGATCCATACACTTCTCCACAAAATCTTTCTCAACTCTGGCATCAGTACTGCCTTCAGTGTCTTGGTGTTACTGCTCTCCGATACTTTCATCATCGGAAGAGATACTTCAAGGACATCATTAATTCCAGATGGACACGTAATATAATCCACATATAAGTGAGTTATTTGGCCACCTGTAATTAGTATGAGGTGAAGTGAACTTGTTTGTGAGACTGGGTACTGGCAGACAGCCCCAGTGCTGAGGAGACTGTCACAGTCATCCCAGCAGAGGCAACCATTGCTGGTGAGCGTGAGTACAAAAACTTCACAGGAAATGACCAGCTTTTGGTTGCCTAGAAGAAGAGATGATGTGCCAGCAATGGCAGAATATGATACAAGTGGAAAGATGGCTTCTTACAGCACTTACAAATGTTAACGATAAATTACAGTCAAATAACAAAACAAATCTGAATATATCTGCAATCTCAGAAAAATGCGGCATACCCAATGAGACAATAATACTTTCAATATCTTTTAAACTATAGAAGTTAAGTGACTATAGAAGTTAAGTGACTAAACATTTTCATGCTGAACCTCTGAATTAACAACTTTTAAAAATTCATGTGGTTTCAGCAAACAATATCCCAGATGATAGCATTGCACTATGGCTATCATCCCTGAAAGCTACTTGTCTGCATCTGTTTTAGTTCTTGATTTATTATGTTTGTTTTGTTTTTTCATTATGTAAATGTTTGTTACATCATAATCTCCATAATAACACAGGAAATGAATGTGGCATCAGTATCTCATATCTTGTCATACACAGTATTTACACAGTCTGGCTTCAGCTGCCAGAGACTGTGGTTGTGTGCGTGTGTGTGTGTGTGAGCTGTGTTTGTGTGTGTGTATTTATTTGATGAATATGTTACTATTTTGCCAGGTATTTATTTAACTATTGATTACAGTTGCTAATACACAATCACAGTAATTTAAGAAGTGACCAGTCATGTGTGTTAGCTGACACAGCTATTGAAAAGAGACTAAAAGATGTTTCTATCAAGTAGATGTAAATAATTGTTTAAACAATATTTAATGACAATTTGTTGTCATTTTACATGAGCACACTTGACAAGAATACTACCTTATTTATTTATGAACAAACCTTTATTAGTAGTTATTGTGAATTGTCTGGCTGTTGTACCGGTATTTAGGTACTGGCGTCATAAGGAGGTGTGAGTAATGTTGATTATTTTGAGGTATGTGGCTGGTGGATATATTCACCAGCAGCAATTGAGGCATCCAAGTCGCATCTCCACAATCCCTCAATACAATTACCACTGTAAAAATCTAAATTGATTAATATATTAACTCTCCTTTGAAAGGAGTGATATTTACCTGTTATTTCTTGAAGAAAAGGGTGCACTGTTCATCTCCATGGTAAAGAATGCAGTATAATACAATCTTAAAATAAAATAAGATCTATCACATTGTGACCAAATGTTTACAACATTTCCATATTTAAATATGGCTGTAACATATTAGTTTAGTGTGTGAAGTTGTCAAGCGGAGTCAGATAATGTCCTTACAACTTAAGAATGATGTATTTTTTGTGGAGACGGGCTGAAGGCCAATGGAGAAGCAGGCAGTGGTGGAATACTACTGGAGTGAAGTGAACAGACTTTTTTTCTGGGGTGCACTCAAGGATGTGATTCTAGATGTTTTGTGTTGAGTTCTTGAAGAAGGCCGACCTGCCTATGGTATCGTGTGGTATTTGACCGTGTAGGTGATTGATTCTGAGTGGTGAACAGCTGCTACAATACTCAAACTTTTTCTGACTGCATTACAGAATTGAACTGAAAATAGACAGAGTATGTATTTCTACTCATTAGCTCATGTGTGTTAATTTGTGAATCATCATGTTGAACTCTGAACTATTTTGAGCTGGTGAATATTTCATGTCTCATGATTATGAAATGGACTTAGTTTTAGTGCACCTTGGATAACTATTTAGCTTCGGGATTTTGCTACCATTCTCATCACACTCTCAACACACCTTTACTGCATTTGATAAGGTTATTTTTCTGCCTGTATTTTAACTGGAAATTGTACGGCCACTTTCCATTTACTTGAGGTGCACTTTATTGAATAAATGTTATTCAACGTAATTCTCTGCCGTCCACATCAATTATAGACATTAGATTGGAATCCTTTTTATTAAATGAATCATTTATCTTTTATTTCTATGTATTTTATCAATTTGCAATTTTAGCCAATGCATGGGAGCACAGCTACAGGTTATTATTTGTAACAAATTAGCTGTGGGGCATGAAAGCAGATGTATGTGGCTTGACCCTATGACTACATTGAAGTATTCTTGTTAAACAGATTCATGCATAGCCCCAGTACCTAAAGTATGAGCATCATCATGTAAAGTCTCAACTGGCCTACTAATATGGGATGTTGATAAGAGAGGTATTACTCAGCAGAAAACTCAGCAGAAAACTCAGCAGTATCGCAAACCATCCCTGGATCAATGGACTGATGACTTCGTTGTTTAGTCCCTTAACCCTCAATCAATCAATCGATCAAAATCATTTATAAAAGTGCAGATAAGCAAACCTCTATTTACAGACATATTCCCCTATGTCCTATGTTCTTAAAAATGTTTAAGAAAGTGTTTTATAATAGAATATTAAACAACTTTTCTGATAAGATCCTTTTAACAAAAGCTCAGTTTGGCTTACATATGGAATTCTCTACAGAGAAAACAATAAGGGATCAAACAAATATAATTTTTGTAAAACTAAACATGAAAAATTATCTTGCTGGCATTTTTTGTGACCTAACTTGGGTTTTGAACTGTGTAGATCATAAATTCATACTAGGAAAATTAAGTTTATATTACCCTCACATGGGTAGAGTCACATATAAACAACAACAAACAAAGGATCACATTAACAAATGCTACTAAATAAATATAACTAAATTTTGAGGTACATACTAAAAATTGTGTCCCACAAGGTTTGGTGCTTCATCCCCTCATGCTTGTGACCTACATAAAGGATTTACCAAATATGTTGCAGATCTCTTCAAAAACTCAGAAATGTGCAGGTGATAAAAAAAAGACAAAACAATAAAGGCCTCACACACATTGATGCCGGTACTAGACAAATGAGGAGAATAGCAGAACAGTCTTGCAACTGATTCACAGCATATAGGATAAATCTTAATCTTAAAGTTATATACTGTAATTTAAAACAAATGAAAATGACAAACAGATACCAGAAGTACAGACCAGTGGTCACACACTAAACAAAAATCAGTGTTTGAAATTCAAGGTTGACTCTTGCAGATAAGAAAAGAGCAACCAACAACTTTCATTAATGCTATTTATTCACGTTAATAATGCCATTAATTGTTTTGAACTGACAGGTTCATCATCAGACAGCTGTTCATGTTAATATTTTTGTAATTTAGATCAAGATAAACTCATGCTGCAGTGTTCTTCTTCGCCACACCAGTGTAGAAGTGTGCACAGAATCAGCTAAGTGAAAAAGCCATGCAATACACACTTTTATTTATATGTAAGACTTCGGAATTTTCCTTTGTGAGAAACCAAGTGCACATGACAGTCTGCCGATCTAAAGTTCTAGGTCCACATATTTTACTGTTCATGGGTGCTTCTACATAATCTTTCATTGACTGTATCTATACCCATTTGTATTGTGATATACTGTGAAATTTTGAATATTCTTAAGTGCCACAATAACCTCATACTCTATTATCAATTGCTCGTTTGAAATTTTTGATAACAGTAAGCCTATCCTTGTTCAAAACAGCTGTTCTCTAATTTCATTGTACAATTACATGAGAAATAAGTTATTTTGAAAATTACAAAACTATATTTTCACATGTTGCCAGTAGGAGTGTTTGGGACACACAATTTATTTCTTATCAAATCAGCGTTTGTGGTTCACAGTTCAGCCAAAGAGTATATCAACCCTGAATTTCATTTTTTATCAACGCAAATAAATGAACGTTTTTGAGAATTTGTCCTTTGCATAATCTATGAACAATTTGTGATTTAGTTACTGTAGCAGATTTTCTAACTGACATATTTGGTTACATCCAGTTTTGCTTTAAAGAGGTGTAGCCCTATATATTATATGCATTTCTTGTAAATTAACTCTATTTTTGAGTTAGCTAACAACTGTAATGAATGGCAAAGCATTTTAGGAAACTAATAATTTTTCCACAGGTTATTGTGTTGCCTTAATAAAAAATCATGTTTTGTATATTTGCTTCAGTTCTTATAAGGAATTAGCAATTTTTTAGCTCAACAGGTTAAAAGATAATCAGCGGGCTTAATTTAAAGTTATTTGCTCACTGCCTTGCAATACATTGTACCAGCCAAAATGCAGCCCCACTGCGAATATTGTTCTCGGACATGGGATGAGTTGGTTGGCATTTATAAGCAGCTGGAAATCGTTCCGACTACTGTCAAACAATTGGCAGCTGTTGCGAATCATTGTGTCGGAAGAGCTCCTGAGAGTCGTGTACCTGTACCAGAGGTACCTCAAATACTATCCTCTCCTGAGGATCCCTTCTCCTCTGCAGAAAATACTCGATCTGTCATTACTTGTCCACTTGACTGCAATTGGTGTGTCAATGGTAGATCTAGGTGTCCTGTGCAGGATGGATAGGAACTGGAATTTTGTACCGAGTCCCCTATCCAACAAGTTTGAGGTACTGTCTTTCACTGAAACTGAACTAGTGGAACTCACTTCAGCTGTTTTGGGGAAAACTGTTTTGTCCAGTGTCAGGAGGTGGCAAAAGCAAAAGGATAGGGGCCTATTAATCATCGGCAGTTCAAACTTATGGCTAATGATGGTACCCCTTAGGGAAATGGCAGCAAGGGACACGAAAGGACACCAGGTAACAGGTTCCAACTGCAGTGTGTGGCACATGTTGTATCAAATGATGCCTATTGTCTGGGCTCTGATATCTTTCTTGGATCATTCCAGCAACTGGCAGAAAAGATTGAGAGGACCAGTCTTGCCTGTGGAATTTAAAAAAAAAAAAAGCTCACAATTTGCAACATTGTCTCCAGAACTGATTGTGGCCCTTTGGTTCTGAGTTGAGTGGAAGGACTGAGCCAGAGACTTCAAAGGTTCTGTGACAAACTAGGCTGTGACTTCCTGGACTTGCGCCACAGGGTTGAGAGTTGTAGGGTCCTCCTAAGTGGGTCAGGTTTGCACTACATCAGAGGCTGCTACTCAGGTAGCTAACTGTGTGTGGGGTGCACACAAGGGCTTTATTAGATTAGGTGATGTCACATTCAATCCAGGTAATGATAGCTGTAGGAAACTCAGAAGTATCAGTGAAATATCAAAAGAACTGTCTCCCACAGGCGAGGGAACGAAAATCCTAATGGTAAACTGCAGAAGCATTCACAACAAAGTGCAAGAGTTTGAAGCTCACATAAAAAGCAGTTAAGCTCACATAATACTAGGTACAGAAAGATGCTTGAAACCTGAAACTGACAGTGGTGAGATTTTTGGGGGAAATTTAAGTGTATATCAAAAGGATAGGCAAATGGGAAATGAAGGTGGTGTGTTTGTCCCAGTAGACAAGAAACTCAAATCCACTGAGATAGAAATTGAAGCTGCATATCAGATTATTCAGGTAAAACTCAGTATCAGGGGTGAGCATAAAATGATAATTGGATCCTTCGATCACCTACCACACTCATCTCCAGATGTAAACAAAAACTTCATATAAAATCAAAGTTTACTTGTACATAAGTTCCCCAATAATACTTTAATCATCAGTGGAGACTTAAATCATCCAACAATTAATTGGGAAAATTGCACTTTTGTTAGTGGTGGGTATGATAAGACACCCTGTGAAACTTAACTAAATGCCTTCTCTGAAGAATACCTACAACAGATTGTTAGAAACCTCACTCATGATGGAAATAAATTGGAAGTAATGGCAATAAACAGACGTGACCTCTCTGAGGATGTCCACATCGAAACTGGTGTCAGTGACCATGGTGTGGTTGTGGTAACAATGATTAAAAAAGTAAAAAGGACAACTATAACAAGAAAAAAGATATATATGTTCAGTAAACTAGATAAAAAAAATCAGTAGTGGCATATTTCAAGAAGGAACTTGAAACTTTCGGCACAGGGCAGGAGCACGCAGAGGAACTCTGGCTCAAGCTTAAAAGAATAGTTGATCATGCACTTTTGATAGATATGTACCCAGTAGAACAGTTCATAATGGGAGGGAACCTCCATGGTATACAGTCATAGTAAAGAAACTTCTAAAGAAACAGATATTACCACATAATAGGTGTAAAATGAAGCATAGGACTACAGATACACATTTGCTGAATGAAACATGTTTGGCTGTCAAGAGAGCTATGCCTGAGGCCTTCAATGACTACTGTAGCAAAATGTTGTCAAGTGACCTTTCACAGAGCCCAAAGAAATCATAGTTGTATGTAAAGGCTGCTAGTGGCTCCAAAGTTAGTGTCCAGTCCCTAGTGAATGAGACAGGAACTGAAATTGAGGATAGCAAAGCAAAAGCTGAAATGCTTAACTCCATTTCCAAATGTTCCTATACAAAGGAAAACCCAAGTGAATTGCCCCAGTTTAATTCTCATACCACAGAAAAGATGAATGAAATAAATATTAGTAGCACTGGTTTTGAGAATCAGCTTAAATTATTAAAACTGAACAAAGCTCCAGACCCCGATGGAATCCCTATCAGATTCTATACCAAATTTGCAGTTGAGTTAACCCGTCTTCTAACTATAATGTATAGTAGATTCCTCAAGCCAAAAATCATGCCCAGTTACTGGAAAAATGCACAGGTCACTCCCATCTACAATAATGTTACAGAAGTGATCCATAAAACTACCATCCAATACCCTTGTTATCAATTTGCTGTAGAATCCTAGAACATATTTTGAGCTCAAACATATTGAAGTAGGTTGAACAGAATGACCTTCTCAGTGCCAACCAGCATAGATTTCAATAATATTTCTCACATGAAACCCAACTCGTACTTCTCTCATATGACATACTGAAAGCTTTGGATCAAGGCAATAAGGCAAATGCAGTATTTCTTGATTTACGAAAAGTATTTGATTCAGTACCATTTTTATGCTTATTGTCAAAAGTGCAATTACATGGGGATCAAGTGAAATTTGTGATTAGACTGAGGGCTTTTTGGTAGTGAGGACACAGCATGTTATCTTGGGTGGAGAGTCTTTGTCAGATGACTGTTACTTTGGGTGTGACCCAGAGAAGTGTGTTGGGACCCTTGCTGTTCATCCTGTGTATTAATGACATTGCAAACAGTATTAATAGTAAACTCAGGCTTTTTGCAGATGCTGCAGTTATCTGTAATTATCTACTACCAGAAAAAAGCTGCATAAACATTCAGTCAGATCTTGGTAAGACTTCTAACTGGTGCAGAAATTGTCAATTTGTTCTAAATGTTCAGAAATGTAAAATTTTACAATTCCCAAAATGAAACAACATAGTAAGTATCCTCTGACTATAATATCAATGAGTCGCTGTTGGAATCAGCCAACTCATAAGAATACTGGGGTATTTTGTAGGGATATGAAATAGAATGATCACATAGGTTCAGTCATGGGTAAGGCAGATGGTAGACTTCAGTGTATTGATAGAATACCGGGGAGGTGCAATCAGCCTACAAAGGAGATTGCTCACAAATCACTCATGTGATTGGTTCTAGAATATTGCTCAGGTGTGTGGAACTCATAGCAGATACGACTAATAGGGGATGTTGAATGTATACGGGGGACTTGAAGGGAAGTACGAATGGTCACAGGTTTATTTGATCTACGACAGAGCGTCACAGAGATACTGAAGGAACTCAACTGGAAGACTCTTGAACACAGACGTAAAGTATCCCAAGAAAGTTTATCAACAAAGTTTTAACAACAGGCTTTAAATGATTACTCTAGGAATATTTTACAATCCTTTATGTATCGATCACATAGGGGTCATTAGGATACGATAAGAATAATTACTGCATGCACAGAGGCATTCAAATAATCATTCCACCTGGGCTCCATATGTGTAGAACCGGAAGAAACCCTAATAACTTGTACAGTGGGACATACCTTCTGTCATGCAGCTCAAGCTGGTTCGCAGAGTGTAAACACAGATGTAGAAGATACCCATTCATTGTTGGTAACTTTGGTTTTCACTTTTTATTGCCCATTGTGGTGGAAATTCCTTGGTAAGGTAATTAAGTTGCAATGCTGCTCCTGGGTGGACTTTATTCTACTTAATAGATGCACTCTTGTATTAATTTCTGTTGTCACTCACATGAATATATGAGTACTACTGAGAACTATTACTGCTAGGTTCGTGAAATAATAAACAATTTTAATTTGTTGTTACAAAAGTTAATTGTCATCTATAAACACTGTTGGCCCTAACTGAGGATTATAACATTGGCGATGAGGAGTTCATGGTTTTTGTTCACCAAGTGCTACCATAGATCTCAAGCTTTGGCAACAACAGTTAAACGAGCACCAGGAATTGATAAAGCACTTGACCGGATTGGGAGAAAGAGATGGAACAGAGGTAGAGGAGGACTGTGGAGAGGAGGGTGTGGGTCTAGGATGACTTATGTTAGCATCCTGGGGCAGGGTGGACTTGTGCATGTGGGGCACGGACTGGCCGAGGTTAAGGTCACAATTATGGGGTCAAAGAAAGTGTTGAAATGACATATCCCATCTACGTAATTTAGAGAAGTTGATTTGAGGTGAGGGTGAGGATTCAGATGGCACAGGTTTCTGATGCAACCACTGAAGTTGAGTATATTGTGTTCAGCAGTGTTTTCCATCACTGTGTCACCAGTTTTGCTTTTTGCCATAGTTTGGTGGTGGCCATTCATTTGGATGGACAGCTGGTTGGTGGTCTTGTCTACATAAAAGTTGGTGGAGAAGTTATAGCAGAGTTGCTATACGATATGACTGCTTCATGATTAGTGAGCTTGATATGGACAGAGTATTTTATGGAGACATCAGAGAGGTGGAGATCAACATCCAAGAGGCTGGAGGAGGACCAGGGGTAGCAGATTGGAAAGGAAGTGTTGAGGCAGTGGAGAAGTGAGGGTAGTGTCTTGGTCTACATTTTGGATCTCCATGTATAAAATCTCGCTCTAACATCTAACATTTTCATATTCTAAATTTAATTAAAATGATGCAATAACCCTGTATACACATATAACTGTATTTAGTCACAGATTCTCCAGCTGACAAATTGTCAATGAGAAATGATGTCAGTTTTCTCGTCTTTATGTAAAAGCAGCATACATATTGGAATCAGAAACAGTATGTCTCACAGGTTAAAAAGTTTTAATATGGTTCTAGAAAGATATGGGTGAAATAAAATTAATTACAGGAGCTAAAAGTAATAAGTCACCATACAGATGAGCCACTAAGTGGTTGATAACACACAAATAAAACTGAAAATTCTGCAAGACTTCAACACAGTCCATACACAAGTATCTATGCCCATGCCTATCCCATCCCACTGTTCACACTTCATTGCAGCCATCAACCACCTTACCCCCCACCCCTCCTTTCTTCTCTTAACAGCTCTGCCCAACAGAACACCCCACTCACTCAAGCTGCAACACTTGGTTATGAAGGACATCTTAGCAACATTTTCAGTCTTGTTACTGTGCCTACAGAACACTCACTGCCTAAATTATATACCGAGTTGTTACATTTATTCCTTCCATTATTGGTGAAAACATTCTCCATAAGCTGCCATGCATTTATTTTTTTCTCAAATAAATTTCATTATCTGTCGGATAGTAGTTGTTATGGTCTTCAGTCCTGAGACTGGTTTAATGCAGCTCTCCATGCTACTCTATCCTGTACAAGATTCTTCATCTCCCAGTACCTACTGCAACTTACATCCTTCTGAATCTGTTTAGTGTATTCATCTCTTGGTCTCCCTCTACAATTTTTACCCTCCACTCTGCCCTCCAATACTAAATTGGTGATCCCTTGATGTCTCAGAATATGTCCTACCAACCGATCCCTTCTTCTAGTCAAGTTGTGCCACAAACTTCTCTTCTCCCCAATCCTATTCAATACCTCCTCATTAGTTATGTGATCTACCCATCTAATTTTCAGCATTCTTCTGTAGCACCACATTTCGAAAGCTTCTATTCTCTTCCTGTCCAAACTATTTATCGTCCATGTTTCACTTCCATACATGGCTACACTCCATACAAATACTTTCAGAAACAACTTCCTGATACTTAAATCTATACTCGATGTTAACAAATTTCTGTTCTTCAGAAACGCTTTCCTTGCCATTGCCAGTCTACATTTTATATCCTCTCTACTTTGACCACCATCAGTTATTTTGCTCCCCAAATAGCAAAACTCCTTTACTACTCAAAGTGTCTCATTTCCTAATCTAATTCCCTCAGCTTCATCCGATTTAATTCGACTACATTCCATTATCCTTGTTTTGCTTTTGTTGATGTTCATCTTATATCCTCCTTTCAAGACACTTTCCATTCCGTTCAACTGCTCTTCCAGGTCCTTTGCTGTCTCTGACAGAATTACAATGTCATCGGTGAACCTCAAAGTTTTTATTTCTTGTCCATGGATTTTAATACCTACTCCAAATTTTTCTTTTGTTTCCTTCACTGCTTGCTCAATAGACAGATTGAATAACATCGGGGAGATGCTACAACCCTGTCTCACTCCCTTCCCAACCACTGCTTCCTTTTCATGCCCCTCGACTCTTATAACTGCCATCTGGTTTCTGTAAAAATTGTAAATAGCCTTTCGCTCCCTGTATTTTACCCCTGCCACCTTCAGAATTTGGACGAGAGTATTCCCGTCAACATTGTCAAAAGCTTTCTCTAAGTCTACAAATGCTAGAAACGTAGGTTTGCCTTTGCTTAATCTAGATTCTAAGATAAGTCGTAGGGTCAGTATTGCCTCACGTGTTCCAATATTTCTACGGAATCCAAACTGATCTTCCCCGAGGTCAGCTTCTACTAGTTTTTCCATTCGCCTGTAAAGAATTCACGTTAGTATTTTGCAGCTGTGACTTATTAAACTGATAGTTCGGTAATTTTCATATCTGTCAACACCTGCTTTCTTTGGGATAGGAATTATTATATTCTTCTTGAAGTCTGAGGGTATTTCGCCTGTCTCATACATCTTGCTCACCAGATGCTGGAGGTTTGCAAAAACAGACATAATGTCTTATGGAATAACAGCAATCAGTGATTTTATAATGTTACTTGAAATCCGTCTTGATTGCAAATTTTTTTATTTCTATGACCGGTTTCGGTTCATTCAAAACCATCTTCAGATCTGTAAAAATAATGGTACTAATTTACTATTTCACGGAAGCAAATCTTTATCATCCTATCTAATTAACATCAAATGTTCCAGAACGTACCTGATATTTCAGTTACAGGAGTAACCCATCCAAATCCAGCAACTTTCACATGCTACGTCACATAAAACTGGTTGGCAGAGTGCACGTCATTTATATTAATTATAACACTATTACTGACAGGTGGCGTCTGGTACATTTGTTACATTCCATTTGCACATACTGTATTCAGTAGATCTTTTTTTTATATTAAAAATACTTAATTAAAATATGTAGATGTCAAGGTTAAAATCTGTACTTGTCAAAATTAAAAAACAGTAAAATTATCATTTTTATACGATCTAAAAAGCATAGGGCGATTTATATATCTATAGTGATGGTGTGAACTTGTTTTCCTCTACGGTCTGCTTCCGTGGTTCCCGCCATTTTGGTGTTGTGCCGCGGTCCGCTCAGTCGTCTGATGTCCATCGCCGCGGGCAAGAGGGCCGTGAAATAGTAAATTAGTATCATTATTTTCACAGATCTGAAGATGGTTCTGAATGAACCAAAACTGGTCATATGAATAAAAAAATTTGCAATCAAGACGGATTTCAAGTAACACGGTAGAGGTTTGTCAGGACTGGCTCTCCCAAGGCTGTCAGTAGTTCTAATGGAATGTTGTCTACTCCTGGGGCCTTGTTTCGACTCAGGTCTTTCAGTGCTCTGTCAAACTCTTCACGTAGTACCGTATCTCCCATTTCGTCGTCACCTACATTCTCTTCCATTTCTATAATATTGTCCTCAAGAACATCACCCTTGTTTAGACCCTCTATATACTCCTTCCATATTTCTGCTTTCCCTTCTTTGCTTAGAACTGGGTTTCCATCTGAGCTCTTGATATTCATGCAAGTGGTTCTCTTTTCTCCAAAGGTCTCTTTAATTTTCCTGTAGGCAGTATCTATCTTAGCCCTAGTGAGATAAGCCTCTACATCCTTACATTTGTCCTCTAGGCATCCCTGCTTATCCATTTTGCACTTCCTGTTGATCTCATTTTTGAGACGTTTGTATTCCTTTTTGCCTGCTTCATTTACTGCATTTTTATGTTTTCTCATTTCATCAATTAAATTCAATATATCTTCTGTTACCCAAGGATTTCTACTAGGCCTCGTCTTTTTGCCTACTTGATCCTCTGCTGCCTTCACTACTTCATCCCTCAAAGCTACCCATTCTTCTTCTACTGTATTTATTTCCCCCATTCCTGTCAATTGCTCCCTTATGCTCTCCCTGAATCTCTGTACCACCTCTGGTTCTTTTAGTTTATCCAGGTCCCATCTCCTTAAATTTCCACCTTTTTGCAGTTTCTTCAGTTTTAATCTACAGTTCATAATCAATAGATTGTGGTCAGAGTCCACATCTGCCCCTGGAAATGTCTTACAATTTAAAACCTGGTTCCTAAATCTGTCTTACCGTTATATAATTTATCTGAAACCTGTCAGTATCTCCAGGCTTCTTCCTTGTATACAACCTTCTTTTATGATTCTTGAACCAAGTGTTAGATATGATTAAGTTATGCTCTGTGCAAAATTCTACCAGGCGGCTTCCTCATTCATTTCTCTCCCCCAATCCATATTCACCTACTACATTTCCTTCTCTACCTTTTCCTACTACCTAATTCCAGTCACCCATGACTATTAATTTTTCATCTCCCTTCACTATCTGAATAATTTCTTTTATTTCATCATACATTTCTTCAATTTCTTCATCATCTGCAGAGCTAGTTGGCATATAAACTTGTACTACTGTAGTAGGCGTGGGTTTCGTGTCTATCTTGGCCACAAAATGCGTTAACCGTACTGTTTGTAGTAAGGCATTCCTATTTCTTTATTCATTATTAAACCTACTCCTGCATTACACCTATTTGATTTTGTATTTATAACCCTGTATTCGCCTGGCCAAAAGTCAAACAGGCAATATAAAAAAATCAGACAGTGTTGAAGCTTGCCATATGCCTGGAGGCCCTCTATGATGAAAATTACAAAACAAAACACGTGAATGAATGAATTGATAGAGGTTTTTCTTGCTGATAATAAAAAGCGGTTTCATGATTTGCCTAATCACAAAACAGAATCAAAATAATATTCATGTAGACTTTACCACCTTGTCTAGAGTTAAGATCTCTGGTGCAGAGATATTCACGAAGTAATATAAAGGAAGAAATTGAGAATCCCTATCAATTTAAAACAAAAAGAAACACATATCTAGAAGTTACACTGGTCAACAATGAAAATGTTAAATAAAAAATTCATGCTGATTCTTAGTATTTGCATCTGCCAACTCAAAAAATGAAGTCACAATTATTTCATTACCCGCCAACTTTTATATTACTGTATATTTAAAAAAAAAACTGTTTTCATGTACGTATTTCAAAGAATATAATTTTATTTAATTGGGTCAAGAATTAACATTTGCTTTAGGTGACTGTTGTCTGCGACTTCAAGAATTACAACAATATTTAACAATGAACTTTTCCTTAGAATAATGGCTTCTCCCCTAGGCCAAGGTTTTCTCCAACAACAGGTACAGAAGAACATCTGTTACAGATAGAAAGTGTTCTGCTGAGTTGACAGAGGAGTAGAAGCTTTATTTACTGAAATAAGCTAATCCTGTCTGTTCTCCAACTGTGAACTGACAAGTGTAGAGTCAGCAAACTGTGTGTTTTGTTAAGCACTGTGTTTTAATCTGCGTACATACTGAAACTGAAATGTGTTCTCAGAACCTATTTCTGGATACTATGTATGGATACTGTTTGGAACCACATTTCAAAACACGGAAACAGCTATCTATAGCAGTGTCAATACAGATCAAAGGAAATGATGTTTCAGGTCAGACACCACTGATGCGCAATGCTAGGATATATTTATGTTTCATGCTGTGTTGTCTGTTGTAAAGAGTTGTTAAATATTGCGTTTTTTCTAGCTGTATTAAGGAGGGGCAGGAGAATGGACGAAGAAGCAGACAACTAACTTGTTCAGGGCTGCTTGTGGAATATACAGAGCAAGCAGTACAAGAACAGCAATAAAAAACAAGACTCTCTGCAGAGGATTTCTGCTACTTCTGGCACTGACAAAAAAAAAAAAAAAAAAAAAAAAAAAAAAAAAAAAAAAAAAAAAAAAAAAAGGTAACACATGGTGTTTTGTTCACTATAATCGCTTTTCTACAATTTATGTCTTGCTGGAGATTCAAAATTGGTGTATGACATCTGAGTGAAATTATGGAAACCAGAGCCATCTTCCATATTCAGCACTGTAGCAAGTTATTCCTGCCAGTTCTTGAATAGTATGTTTTCGTTCACCACTGATGACTATGCCTTTCATTTTGTTTGTATGAAACTTCACATATTAGTAATGCAGCATCAAATATTACAGTTTCCTCATCTCTCGACATAGTGTAACTGACAATAAGAAAACGATATGACAAAAAGGCTTGCAGATGATGCAAATACACTAAAAAAAAATGTTTGTGACCAGTGTGAACACAGAGGCAAGATGTAAAATCTGGAAAAGGTTGTGAGACACCACAGGAAGCATGTTTCCACTGGAAGTTTGTAAGCAGCTGTATAAAAAATAAATACAAATTTTGTTATGTTTGTAGAAAATTCACTTTAAAAGCACAGAGATAAAATTTGATCCTCAAATTAGAACAGCTTAAGAGTGTTGTTTTAACAATGAAATAGACCAGCTCCATAAATCTGTCATGTTAAATGCCCGTCATTTGTCTTTTGCAGTTCCTATCTAAAGATCATGTAAAAGACTACTACTGCTTTACAAATATATCTGGAATTACTTCAAGATCCAAACAGACTGTTAAATATCTGTCTTTAGAATCAGCCATTCAACCACTGCCTCATGGGCCAGACCTTCCTATATCAAATTGGCCAGATTGCATAAAAGTGACTGGAGATTTTGAAAGTGTTGGTGAATTACAATAGTGATACAGATTTTGTGAAATTAGTTACTACAAATGAACCTCAGGATCTAAATGACTTGGTTCATAATCTCTGGTTACCTAAAAGTAAAGCAGAGTTACTTGCTTCAAGGCTGAAAGGCTGGCACGTTTTACAGGATGGAACCAAATCCACTAATGCCAAAATGAATTTGAACATTTATTTTCTTAGTTGGAGAACCTAGTTTTCTCTAATAATGTTGATTATTTGATAGAGTCGTTAAATGTTGGACATAAACCTGACTCCTCAAACATCAGCTTGAAAGGGGTCTTGTTATAGAATAGAAATAAGTTTCGATCAATTCCTATAGCTCGCACAGTTGGTATGAAGGAAAGTTATGTGAACATGCATTTCTTGCTATTCTGTATCCAATATGATGACTACCCTTGCCAGATTTTACAGTGATAGCTATTCTATTTGAATTACAATTAGCTATCAAAAGATTTTGCTGCTTCTTGTGCATGTGGAATTGCAGGGATATAAATAATCATTATATTAATAAAAGCTGGCCAAAGAGGAAGTCATTCAATCAAGGACACACAAATGTCGTTATCAACCAATTGCGAGTGCTGACAAAATCTTATTGCCACCAATACATATCAAACTATGGTTCATTAACAATTTTGTGAACTCAATAGATCATGACAGAAGTGCATTTCTCTTCCTAAAAAAACAAGTTTCCGAGGATCAGTAAAGTAAAACGATAAGAGCAAATACTTGTTGGCAAATATTGGTTGAATGGATCACTTGGATTTTCATAAACCTTCTAGGAAACTACAGGTGATTTCTTCCCTAAGAACCTCGGTGCTGCCATCAATGAACATGGCAAACATTTCCACCAGGACATTGTTGAAATGGAAGAATGGTAGCAAAAATGGACTCCAAAGATTTTTATCGGTGTTAAGTATAATCAAAAACCTACTTCACATAGATTTCAGGTAAATAAAATGTATTCTAGCTAACATTTTACATTTACTCAAATGTATAATTACCAAAAATGTTAAAACTGTGATGACACACAAACTGTGGGTGAAGGGAAAAATCTGTAAAAAGATTTGAAATCAGCACAAAAAACGTCAGTAAGTATACTTCTTTTAACATTAAAAAACTTAAAATTTGTTGAACAGTGCTATATGAATATCTAGATTCAAGAATTGAAAAGTTTTTTTAAGAAAATAATAAATTTAATTCACTGGCCTTTAGCTGACACCACACAGCCAATTCATACGTGCATAAAATATACAGGCACTGATAGAAAATTAGTGTTAGAGTATTTGTTTCTTTGCATGCACACACACTGTAGACAGTACATACATACATACAGATAGCCCAATATCATATAATCACTGTAAAATAAAATGTAGAATTCTGTAAATTGCCTCTGTTGTTATGGATATACGTCACTATTTTCTACGAAAATATCATGTATGCAAGTAAATATTACATTACCAACAGACAATACAGAGCAGCTGTTTAAAATAAGTGAGGAAGTAGCAGCTCTCCCTATAATTTACTAGGTTAAATTGATATGAGGTAAGTGGAAATAGTATTATGCAGTATACTGATAGTTTACCTAGTTTTAATGCAGTGTGCATTAAGTTTCTGAGTGTTGCTTTTCTTTCATTAATACAGTCCTTACTCATTCCACACTGCGGAAAGTGGTTGTTTTGGAGGGGATTTACAGAACATGATGATGAATAAACAAACAGAAGGAAATAACTGTCAGAAATGAAATTTGTAGGTAGCATTAATAAATATCAATCATTATACAGCTATATTTTACTTACACTTGCAAAGGAAAGTTACCACTTTCTGTTACAAAAATATGTGCTATGCTTACTTGATTAGTATTAAAGTTGGTGAAACTGATAAGAGACTATGAACAATAGGTCCCTACATGCTGCGAGGAAAGAAGTGCTTTTACAATTAAAATTTTTCTTTGTTATTTTACAAACAAACATTTATAATCCTTAATTCTGGGTAATTTGTACAAGAAGTGGATAATACACAATTTTTTTTTTAATTTTTCTCTAGGCCGCTACTTGTAAAAATTCATCAGACCACGCATATACAGACTTTTACAGTACTGTACATCAAGTACCAAGTTCACTGTAAATCACTCTCTCTTCTTGCAATGTATAACAGTTTTTCTTTAACTAACAGTACATGTTTGTAAATATTAATCAAGCACTAACAAATAAAGAACTCACAGTTACTCTGTCTGTATATATACTCCTATTTTACTCACTCTCATGCATACTTCCACACTGAAGAGGTATATTCCCATATTTTAGAGAGAAAATTCTTTAGTGTGTGGAATGAGCAACAGAGAAACCACACTTTCCTGAGCTGTATAAAACTTGTTGAATGATGGAAATCAGATACTGATAATAAATTTTTCAATGTACCAAGCAGACAGACTAGAACATACAGTCAGCTACAAGGATAACTGTCATTCAGAACAAAGGTTCGTTCATATATCAAAAGATAGAGATGATTTCATGCCATCTTTTGAGACAATAGCCTAAGCCACTGTGCACAAAAAGGGGAGGGGGGGGGGACGCCAACTGGAAATACATTGGGAGAAGATTTTCTGATCATTGATTTCTGTCTTGTCCTGTTTTGTTTTCCCTCCCTAGAGCTAACATATTGAATGAATTTACTAATTACATCTGTTCCCACTCTTTTTCTCTTCCATAGAATAAAGATAAAAGTCTCTGTGTTTGACTACAGTACTATCAGTGAGACATAGTTTATTGGCTGGGGTACAAGGTTTATGGAAAGATTAAGTAATCAATTTTTTTTAAAGATTTCTGAGTGGCATATGTAAAATGATCTGCTGGATCAAAAACATTATTTCTTGCAAGAAAAACTCAATCAACTTTGGTGTTGGCTGAGAAACTATGAAAGCTACAAATTATAAAGCTAATTACTAAGGCACTTAGTACACTAACTTCCAACTGTTAAGAACAGGATAAAGGCATGGAGAAGGAATGATTTAAAACGTGTTGTAAGAAAAAAGAGAATGCTTTTAGAAACAATATCACATTATTCAGCTTGGCACATTTATTACAATATATAGAATTCAAAATTCATAACTAAAAATCACAACTATTTATAAACAGTTTAGTTCTTTATACACAAAAAGCAACAATAAATAGATTCTCCAACAATGACCATGTCACCAACTGACTGCTGGCACTGACAGATCAAACACAAACAATGTCAAACAACACACAGACATAGAAAGCTCTGTCTGTTGTTAGGACTAGGAAACTATTTGGTGTTTGATTTGAAACATAACATAAATAAATAAATAGATAGAAAAATAAATTAGTACAACATGAGTACAAACAAAGTCTAACTTCTGATACAGGAGACAAAACCACAACTCGGTTCATGTATCTTCCTTCAACAGTTTTCTTGGCATAAACATGCACCTTTTTGATTATCTAATGAATGTTTTCTTTTTTAATTGCAAGTTTGTCTATCATTAATACCAAATGTAAATACAATGGTTTTTTGGCAATATAAATACACACTTACTGTAAAACAAGCTAATTTACAGTTTTATACATACTTTCAGAAAACAGTCTTAAAAATGCTGAAGAGACATCCAAAAATATTGTCTGTACACAGTACTGTAAATAAATAATTACTGAGACAAGGGAGAAATTACAAATTCTACAAATAATTTTTTGGAGTATAAACTATTGTAACAGATTGATCTATAGTACTATCTGGGTCTAAGTTTGGTTGGAAGGTTGCATGGCCAACAGTTTTCATTACATAATATCATACTTTCAATTGCCCTCACATGATGCAACTGAAGCTGTCACACAGCCACATGATGAAAATGATCTGAAATGGGTGGTAAGATTGAAAAAAAAATCCATCAACAACATTTTACTGTCCAACAATATTTTCATAGTTCACATAGTCTACTTCTCAATTTTAAATGGTCTTGACTCTTACTGCATGAAACCTAATTATTTTATTTTATTATTATTTTTTGAGAAAAATATTTCACAAAAGTTTCAATTTAGATGCATAAATTAGATCTTAAATTTCATACTGATGTAGTCAGTCAATGAAGTATTTCCATTAGAGAAATCATACACAGTTCACACATATTTGTCAACTGAACAGAGCCAGCACAACACAGAACTTAAGTACACAAATCTTTATAATAATCAAAGGCAGAACTTGACATAATACTTAAGACCATAGTTTTTATAAGCCCTACTGTATGAAATGACACTTTTCCAGAGTATATTACAGACACGTTTACACAGATACAAACGAACAAGTGGTAAGAGTACTTTACATTAAATGAGAATTGAAAAAGCAATATTATGTCAGCATTCCTCTAGTTACAGTCCTTTAACATGAAAATAACTTTGACAGTTGAGCAAACAGAATCACTCTGTCGCATAGTTTGTGCTCTTCTTAGATGTGTACACAATAATCGGCATGGAGCAGCATTGAAATACTGCATGTTACCATGATTTCCCATTCCCTGTTGTCAATCACAAAACTATTTTAAACATTCTGTAGTTTCACAGAACCACAATTGATGTTTCTTATCAATAACCATACTCAGCAGCTTTAATTAATACATGTTATTTCTAGATACCGTACGTAAAAACACACTTTCTGGAATAATTCATTCCCAAAAGATAAGCATATAGTTTATAAATTTAAACAGCCACATAAAATATCCAAACTAGTATTGCAAATGCAAGTATAATATAGGCAAACATGTAACATTTATAATGATCTATGTCCAATCAAGTTTGTTTAAAGCACAAAAGATAAAATTTTGGTGGAGTGTTCCATGAATTCAAGATATTACATCAGAAAGAATATCACAGACAGCAGAATTATGAAAAACCATAAAATATTATAGTAATGCGGGAATTCAGATGTGCACATTTAGACAGTGCCACAATATCACAGTATAAATACCACCAGTATCAAAATATTAAACTAAAAATTAATAATAAATGCTAAATAAGGTTCAAGTGTGATTTTGTCCCTCTTCCTAATCCTTTGTTTTAGTGACAGACTAATCTGTAGCATAGCCTGAAGCCTAGGATAGGACGGAAGGTGACAAGCTCTGAGATGCCAAACAACAAAGCTGAAGAAGAAAAAAAATGTTTGTGGTAACAAACCGAACTGTAGCATAGTCTGAGGTCTATATTCATTCCATATTATAACACTTTTTGTTACAAATAAGCTGTAGGGTAAATTCATAATAGTTGTGCATGTCTGTGGTGAGTATATTGTTGCATATTATTTACAGTTCATTAAGTAACATATGAAATTGCAAGGAGAGGGGGAAGTACTAGATTAAGTCTTTCCCTAATAAGAGAATTACCTACTTTGAAACCGCAGCAATGGGAGCATGGAAACCTGGAAACCTGTGGAGCAGCACTAGAAAATAACCAAATAAATAAAACTGATAGGCCTATTGAACATATGATTCTGGAAACTTTTAAGATTTTTCTTCTCATGAAGGAGTAGACAGAAAAGAAATTTAGAAAAAACTTAAAGTACAACAAACAGTTATTGCAGGGGAGAAAACTGAATTTGCAAAGACAGAGTTAGAAGTAAATAAGGGCTACAAAAGCCACGATTCCAGTTCTTGGGTGCTAATAATTGGCAATCAGCATATATGAGAGTTACACTTTACGAAATTCGATAATACAGACATAAAATGGAAAAAGAGAGAGGCAATAATGGAGACAAATGAGCAAATCACAATAATACTGGGAGAAACGTACTGGCAGAAAAAGTGAAAATGCAAATCAATGATGGAAGCAGGCGGTATACGAACAGAAGTAAGATGAGCAAATAGATAATAAATTTAAACAAATTAAGACTACCTCATTGGTACAAACAACATTTTTATGAACTAGTGCTGGTATTACCTAGCAAGCTTCCATGCCTCTACTCTTTATGCTAGTGACAATACTGGATTTGGGTGTTGCGTATATTTGGTTTGTTCTATTCAAAATGGTCACATAGACTGATAGATTTCTTTCTTTGGGTATGGTGATCCTGCTCCTATCTCCCACTGTATGAGTAAGTATCTGTGACTCTCACATTTATAAATATCCCCACACAATATTGTCACCTTCCTATCCACAAAAGCATATATATTAGGAAGAAAATGCACGTTATCTTAATAAACAACACAAAATCTAAACTTTACAGTACTTTAAAATATTATATCTCACTAGATTTGAGTATATGCCTGACAACAGAGTGAAGTCGCACTTCATAGTACTGCTGTTATTCATGGAGAAAGATAAAGAAGGAATATAGTGTCCTTGTATGTTGGTACTTACATGGTGTATTGTGTATACGGCTCTGTATGGAACAGAGTGTAGTCAAAAGAATGGATGGCAACAGGGCCAAGTGCATACGGGCGTTCCATTCACTGTTTTATGGCCTTTGTTTCTAGCTGTGTTGCCTATCTTTGCCACTATGGTAGGATGATGTGATTCATGTTCAGCTTCACAATATGAAGTATAGGCCTATGCTGAATAATGTTTGATTACATGCTGAAGAAGATTGTATATGTACGCCTATGTCAAACTAAATTTCGTTTAGATTTCATCTGCAACTGGGCTAATATGTACTGCACGTAGTTCACCTCATCCTAGCAGGTGGTATAATTAATCAAACTTTTGAGCCAAAATCGCAAATTGTATTTGGCACAAGATACAAAAATTAATCGATACCACAATATTTCTTTAAAAAAAAATAATTTTCTTGTTGGCTACCATACATAGTTCTTTCACAGGTTTCACACAGCTAATTGCTCCAATATATTTAAACTGGACCACAGCATTTAAAACCATGTTACAAAAAACGAGACAGAGAGAATACTTTGACTTTCATACAAGAAGACGAAAAACAGTGATGTACTTTCATATCAAATGACTATGAATTTCTGTCAACCAAACTTTATAAATGTACACAGTGAAATCATACGGTACCTATATAACTTCACATAAAAATTATTTTTAAGATACTGACTCATTTCTGGGCATCTGCATCATTTCGAAATGTACCTCTGATGGTACCCACCGGAATCGTTGACAAAAATCCATTACAGACAAATGAAGCGCAACATTATTAATGCGCTAATACCACCGCAGTCCAGTCTTTAATAGATTAGAATCATTGCACAACCCCCCTTCCCGCCGCTTGTAACAGATTGCCGGTTAACGATTTTGATCGCAGTTTTGGTTCCGAATTTGTTGACAATTTGGGCTCGCACATGACCGACATTCATGGAAAACAGTACGTTTCCCATCACTTAAGTACATGAAAACTGCCGTACCACAATATACGCAAGAATCAAATTTTGAGTGTGGCTGATTTCTGAAATGTTGACGTACAGAATCAACCGACCGACCAAATGTTGCGTTACATTGCGGACAAAAGTTAGAAAAATCCTGCGGAGCTCGAGTAACAAAGCGTGGATGCCCTGCGTCGACTGTCACTCTAGGTTCGCACTGCTCTGTATCACGTTTCATATCTGATTCATTGCTTGTCATTATCACATAGCGCTTCCTTTCCAACTGCGCTTCCTGATTACATATCTTTCTTCTGTCACAGCGGGAACAGGGTGACCAACATTGCGAAGTTACTAGTGCTCATTCTTGAAGTCCTTCTCCACATGGAAAGGAAACTTGCACATGCATCTTCAACCACGGCATGGGCACCGGCCTCTCGACTGTACTCCGTGCCATGTAAGAAGAAATTTCCGCGCGGAGGAAGCGTGGAAGAAATGAAGGTTGCGTTAAGCTCGGCGGAAGAGAAGAGGATAACGATGTCCGGTTTGCTAGACCATGCTGCTGTAGATAACAATCAGGTCCATTCGCCTATGTAGTAGTAGTAGTAGTAGTAGTAGGAGTAGTTTATTCATCCAGAGACAATTTACACTGCATGGATTTCGTCAAAAATACATAGTATATATATACACACTCATATAGGGTGAACAATACTATACAAAATACAGATGTGCATAGTAGACTACATAACATCAGACCACATTGAAATAGCATGTACAACTTTGATTATTTACATTGATGTATGAGAAATACTTTTTACATGGAATACACAGTTGATATTTAGATATAACACATACAATTCTAGCACTTTTGTACATATTATTTATTTAGATCATAGCAACAGTCAGATAAAAATTACTATTGGCACAGAGTACATAAATATAATTGTTTAGTATGTAGCTATTCCAGGTATTCTTTTACACTATAATAGCTGTTGGTCATTAAAAATTTGAATACTGCTTCTTTAAATGAAGACAATTTTTTTATTTCTTTTATCTTTACCGGTAGTTTGTTATACAATCTGCTTCCTTGTATGTTTGTTTGTTTGTTTCTGCGCCAAAGCCTTGTTAACTCTTTTTATATGAATGCCATTGCACTTTCTTGTGTTGTAAGTACGTAAGATCCGAGTTGGATTGGAAATTGTGAATATTTCGTTTTACATTAATTACGCTTTTCTGTATATAGAGGCACGGTAGGGGTGGAATATTCAGCTGTTTAAATAATTGCTTCGAAGGAGTTAGCCTTGAACTGTTTGTAATTATTCTAACAGCTCGTTTTTGTAGAGTGAAGATGGTTTTGAGATTTTTCTTACTATGACCTCACAAGATGAGGCCATAGGTAATAGCAGAATGTATATAAGCAAAGTAAACAGCTCTGCTACATTCCCTACTACATACAAAGCTAATAACGCGTAAAGCAAAGCAAGGAGAGCTTAACTTACGCGAGAGATACAGGATATGGGATTTCCAGTCTAAATTTTCATCTATATGTACAAAGTATTATGCGATCAGGTCTATGAGAACAGTATTAAATTTTAAAACCAAAAGACAGAAAAACAGTGAAATTTTAGTGTATGAAAACTCTTTTGGAGTGCTTCCTGCCGTGGGTTCAGAGAACACGTCGGAAAAAGCTGAGAAGTTGGAAAATGAATCGCACAAAGTAAACAAACCGTTGCTCGTTGAATCTAAGTCAAGCAGTGAAAATACTGCACCAGGAAAGATGCTCAAAAATTTGAAAACATGCGCGCACACCTATAATGACTTAGATATGAATTCAGTAACGGAAACTGCGAATTAGCAAACTGAAGTATATCTGGTACACATGCAACAAAAAAACAACACTGGTCAGAGCAGAAAAAGAACCTTGAATCCCCATACTGTGTGTTAGGAGCTAGTCATGGTTGTGAAATCTCTGCATTGTTTATGGGAACAGGTAAATTCAAGGCATCTGGTTTCGTAAAGTCGGGGCTCCACTGAGTGAAATAACGAACCTAAGTAAATTACCTGATGTAGCTAGTTTGAATAAAAAAGATTTTATCGTGTTAAAAGGATCAAACAGCGATGGATACAAGTCGTACAAAGTTACTACAAAAATGAGGAAATAGTAAAGAAGTTAATTCATACATGAAAAAGATGGTGGCTGTTGAAGATCTACAAGTTGTGAACTCCGTATATAATGAAAGAAAACGTGTGTGTAACTGTTCTTTTGCGAGAAATACAATGCGGTGTATGATAATATGTGCGCGGCATGTCATATTGTAATAAAAAACATCGGAAGAAAAGTACGAGTAGATCCACATGTAAGTACAAGTTACAGTGATCAGCTCCTAAAACACAGATCTTTGCATCAAAATAAAACGAAATATTTTGTGAAATAGCAACAGAAGAAAAAATTATTATCATGCTTTGAGACGAAATAATCAAGCTTCAAAAGGATTTGAAGCATCTACAGTCATATAACAGTGCAAATACATCGCAAATTACGCTAAACATAAATTACGGCGAGTTTATTAGGTCTAAAAAGGTCACCCGCGGAAAATTCAGCGAATATGTGTTCCAAATACCATGAAAAAACCGTTTTAGTGTCCTAGAAATAGGCACAAGTGCAGAGGAAATGTGTGAAAACGAAATTGCAAATACAAGTAGTCCTAAATGTACATGTATGACAGGAAAGATAGGACAGAAACCATTTGTAAACATACACACTGATAGTCACGGGTGTGGACTATGGTATAAATGCTCGTAGTTATGTGAAACCAGGAAATCACAAAAAACATAACAGGTGGGACTCCACCAAATGCAAGCGAATGTATAGTGTGGGGTGCAACGATATTTATAGTTCTGTCCAAAATCTGAAGGTAGTACTGGACTCTAATAAGAGCAAAAATATGATCATCATTGGAATACCACATAGATACTACCAGATAAAAGACTCCTGTAAATAGAGAAATTATTAAGGCCAACAAACCGTTTGAGGAGATCTGCAAAATGTATCAAAACCCTCAGTTCCAATCTATTGACTACCTGCAGAGAGACTGTTTCACAAAGCATGGAATGCACATAAATGGAAAGGGTTAGAGACTTCTCAACTCTAAAACTCTGGAAATGTTGACTACAGCTAGCAAAACAATAAATGGTGTGTCTAAAATAATAGCACCAACACTAGGATGCCAACCACAAAAATAGCACAGCAGCCATCACCAACTAAAGCAGCTACTGCTACTTCAGCAGAACCAACACCACCACCAGCTAAATCGGCATCAACAAAATCAAAACTGCTATCAGATGCAGCAGCAGCAACAACCGCAAAAGCAATGTCATCATCATCATACCAGTCAACAGCAGAACTACAACCACCATTGGCAACAGCAGCAGGGCCACAGTCACCAGTGACAGTACCATCGCCAGAATAATTATCATCAGAAGCACAGGCAACACGAAAAGAATTAACACCAATAATGGATAATGCAATGTCAACACTGGCAGAAGTAATAGGAGCACTCATCTTCTTAACAAGACAAGAACTTCACCAACATGCCATCTGAAGGAGCAGTCAACGTTGGGAAACTCATCAAATAGTCGTATACTGAGGAAGAAAGCAGCGATTCCATCCCATCTCAATGATTTTTTGCTGAAGGGCTACAGGAAAACCAGAGTAAGATAAGTACAAGTGTAATGTTCTTACATATTAAAGTGCAGTCTTTTAAGAACACACTTAATGAACTTCAATATTCGCTGGAAAGCATAACTGCATTGTGATATCAGTAATTGAACACTGGCTTAGCAATGAGGAAATAAAATTAAGTGTACCATTTCGATATGAATTGCCAACCAGCTACTGTAGAACAAGTACTAAATATGGTGGTGTATCTGTATATGATAAAAATGTGAACCAAATCTATGAAGTTATAGATGTAAATAGACTGTGCATAGAAACAAAATTTAAAGCTGCAGCCCTAATGTTGCCAAAACAGGAAATTATAATAGCTTCAGTATACTGCACCCCCCACCACCCAAAACACAATAAAGACATGTTTGTGGAGCTTCTGGAGAAACTGATACTAAATACAAAGATAACAGAACACTAATATTTGCTGATACCCATATAGACATCAGGTCTAAGAATAGAAAGGTTGATCACTTGTTAAATACATTAAGATCCCTTAACTTCAGTTGTGTAAATGACAAACCCACAAGACAGGAAGTATGTCTAGATAACATAATTTGTAATTTTCAACTAAACAAAACAGAATTCGACAAATCAAGCTAGGCATTTCAGATCATGAGGGACTATGGTTCAGACAAACTTTTAACAGTAAAGCAACTGAAACTTCCACAGACTTTAGAGAAGCTATATGCTAAACAAGTTTTTAAGTAAATTGAATTTAATAAAATGAGATAAAACAATAACCACTGCAGGTGCAAATGAATCTACCAACAAATTTCTATAACTGTTAACTGAAAATTTTGAAGCATGGTGTCCTAAATGCTGCAAGAAAATATCACAGCAAAATCGTTACACGAAACTACAAAATCTAAAAAGTGGCACACCCCACAACTAAGTAGAATAAGAATCATAATGCTACTCTATCATGATAGGTCCAAGAACAATAATGCTGACAAGCGAATGTACATGAAAGTGAGAAAGATTTACAGGTCTAAAATCAAGGCAGCTGAGTGCAAAGCAAACGATATATAATACTGAACTCCCCGAATAAATGCAAAGCTGCATGAGAAATTATTAAAACAGAAACTAGCTGTGATGATAAAGTATATCAGACACCAATTCCACCTGATATTCTAAATGCACATTTTGTCAGCCCTCAGTCAGGTGGCAGCAATAATGGAGAATGTGAGTAAGGCAGAGGCACTGCTGCCAGAAATGAACAATAAGTAGACAGACAGCTATCACTGGACTTTTGTAACTGAGAAGATGGTCAATGAATCAATAGCTAAGCTCAGTAATTCAAGAACAGAGGATTACTATGGCTCTCAAATTATGTTATTAAATATATCAGAACTCAAAGAGTAACTCCACTGACTAAAATAATCAACAATATTTTAAATGAAGGAAATTACCCAGAGTGCTTAAAAATATCTGTAGTTAAACCAGCCCATAAGAAAGGAGATATAGCATCTCCAGATGACTATCGACCAATATCACTTAGAACTATAATATCAAAAATAATGGAATACTGCATGAATAAACAGATGAGTCAATATTTTGAACATAATGATAAACTCACCTCCTCACGATATGGCTTCAGATCCAGCCTCTCTATAGTCAAAGCAGTTGAGAGTATGGTAGCAAAAATATACAATTGTTTTGAAGATAAAGATATTATCTGTGCAACACTGCTGGACGTCAGGAAAGCTTTTGATATGGTCTCCCACAATATTCTCATAAAAAGCTCTACCACTATGGAGTGAGAGAGAATGCCCTAAACCTAATGCAGTCGTGCTTCGACAATAGAAAACCGTTAGTTAAGGTAAATAATCAAATGTCAGAATGTCGCTCAGTTGTAAAGGATATGTTCTTGGACCTTTTCTTTTCATTATTTATATAAATGATTTACCTGCAGTTGTATCATGTGATGCTGATCTATATGCTGATGACACAACACTCATCACATGTGATACCAGTCTTGAAAATGTGCAACACAGCATGGAAGTGGCAATGGAGAGGTGCAAATGTACTGCAGACGAATGATACTAAAACTGAAGCTATTGTTTTCAATCTGAATGTCCCAATCGTGATAACAAAACAGTAAAATTATTAGGATTTCATATAGACCGAAAGCTCAGCTGGGATACCCAGACAGAGAAGTCATGTGGCAAATTAGAATGTGTCATGTATCTGCTTTACAGGCTGAGGAACAGTGTCAGTAAAGAACTTCTGTTATATGCATATTTTGCATCCTTCCATTCGCACCTTAGTTGTGGGATACTATTATGTGGCAATTCCATAAGCCCAAATTTAATGTTTAAATGGCAAAAAAAGTCATAAGGTGCATAGCAGGAGTTAGCCCGTTTCAATCATTTCGAGATTATTTTAAGAAACTAAATATAATGACAGTGCCTGGCCTGTATATTTACAACTGCCTTGTCTTTGTTAAAGAGAACCTGAGTAAATTTGACTTAAGAAGAGCAGTTCATGACCATAACTTAAGAAGTGGACACACAATTAATATGCCAAATGCTAGACTTTCAAAGACACATAACAGTTACAAATATCTTGGTCCTGTCTACTTCAACAAATGACCTGAAAATGACTACACAGTGCTAGTATATAAATTTAAAACTAGTCTGTCGAGATGGATTAAAAGTAAAGTAATTTACTCTGCTCAAGACTTCCTTGAGTATGTGACAAATGTCCCACTTTCCTTATGAGAATGAACTATAAATTACCGCAAACTATACACATGCCACGCTGTGCAACTAGTTTATTACTGTTTCATGTAGTTCATTTATCTTGTGATTAATCTGTTAGGGAACTTCTTGTTGTTATTGACATTTGCACAAATATGTATTATATCCATCTTGGATAATTATATTGTAGTTAATAACATTTGTCATGTAGAAGTTTATATTATTATTATCATTATTATTATTGTGTTAAGACTGACGACACCAATTGCATGTAAATATGTTCAACAGTGGAATAAAACATTCATATTTTGTATTTGTAAGCTTACTCATTGTGACTATCCCACATCGTCATGATTTAACATAGTGATCATGTGTGAACCATGAAATAAGTGCTGCAGACAAATATATTACTGAATGTCGATGTTTTATACATAAGCAGCTTGGAGCGAACGTTCCATACAGTCTACATCTGCATCTGGAGTCTGCAACCACCGTGAGGAGCATGGCAGATGATACGTCCCATTGTACTGGTTACTTAGGGATTCTTCCTGTTCCATTCTCACATGGAGTGAGGGAAGATGTCTGAACGACTCTGTGCATACAGTAATTATTCTAATTGATCTTCACGATACCGATATGAGCGATATGTAGGGGACTGTAGTATATTCCTGGAATATTAATTTAAAGCCTTTTCTTGAAACTTTGTTAACCGTCTTTCTCAGAATAGTTTACATCTATCTTCAAGTGTCTTCCAGTTCAGTTCCTTCAATATTTCTGTGTCACTCTTCCTTGGACCAAACAAACCTGAGACCATTCAGGCTGCCCTTCGCTGTATATGTTCAATATCCCTGTTAGTCCTATCTAGTACGGGTCCCACACACTTGAGCAATATTCTAGAACTGGTCGCAAGAGTGGTTTATAAGCAATCTCCTTTGTAGATAGATGGCACTTCCCCAGAAACCTACCAATAAACAACAGTCTAGTACCTAGTTTACCCAAGACTGAACCTATGTGATCATTCCATTTCATATCGCTACAAAGTGTTACACCCAGGTATTTGTATGAGTTGACCGATTCCAGCAGAGACCAATTGAAGTTACAGTCAAAGGCTACCACATTGTTTCGTTTTGTGAATTGAAAAATTTTACATTCGTAAAGGAAGTTGCCAATCTCTGCACCAGATTGAAATCTTATCAAAACCTTAGTGAATACTTATGCAGCTTCTTTCAGTTAGTACTTCATTATAGAAAACTGCAGCATCTGCAGAAAGCCTGATTTTATTATTAATATTGTCTGTAAGGTCATTAACATACAACATGGACAGGGCAGATCCCAAGACACTTCCCTGGGGCACACCCAAAGTTACTTCTACTTCTGATGATGACTCTCTATTGAAGATAACATGCAGTGTTCTCCCTACCAAAAAGTCCTCAATCCAGCCACAAATTTCACTTGTTACTCCATATGATCGTACTATTGACAATAAGGGTAGATGTCATATAGAGTCAAATGCTTTTTGGAAATCAAGAAATACATCATTTACGTGATTGCAATGATCCAACACTTTCAGTATGTCATGTGAGAAAAGTGTGAGTTAGATTTCAGATGATCGACGTTTTCGAAATCCATGCTGGTTGACATTGAGGTCATTCTTTTCAAGATGTCTCATTGTGTTTGAGTTCAGAATATGTTCTAAGATTCTACAACAAATCGTTGTCAAAGATATTGGACAGCAGTTTTGTGGATCATTTCTACTACCGATCTTGTAGACGGTAGCGACCTGTGCCTTTTTCCAACAACTGGGCACAGATTTTTGTTCGAGGGACCTATGACAAATTATTCCTAAAGACGGTGTAACTCATCCACAAATTCAGTTTAGAATCTGATAGGGATTTCATCAGGATCTGGAGCTTTGTTCAATTTTAACGATTTTAGCTGTTTCTCAACACCACTGGCAGTAATACTTATTTCATTCGCTTTTCAGTGGTAATTCTTCCATGTTTTCCTTTGTAAACAGACATTTGAAAATGGTGTTAAACATTTCAGATTTTGTTTGCTATCCTTAATTTTAGTTCCTGTCTCATTCATTAGGGACTGGCCACTAACATTGGTGCCACTAAAAGCCTTTACATACAACCAGAATTTCTTTGAGCTCTGTGAAAGGTCACTTGACAGACTTCATTTATATGTGTCAGGAATGCAATTGCCAGCCAAAATATATGCATTCGCATTTCGAGGAAAAGTGCAGGAAAAAGGACAAATGGCAAACAAATGGCGATTGCAAAGTATTTTAGATGAGTTGGAAACAATAATGTCAATGACCAAACACAAATTACCAAACAATTTAAACTGAAGGGGCCAGAAGGAAATAATCAAGTCGTCAGTTAAAAGCAAATTACGAAATGATTTGAACTGAAGAGGACAGAGGTGAATGAAACAACTTCTCCAGAAAACATCTCACCTATTGATTGTGACCAGCAAGCAGAAGCCACACACAAGAAAGACAAAGACATTTTTTTTATTGTAAGTGCTATATTATAAATGTCGTTAGATAAGCAACTAGAAACCATCTCAACTAAAGTTTCTAAATGCCCAGATTTTGCTTAGTACACCATGACGTCCAGTCACTCATGAATAAAACTGCATTGCTTGACTATAAACTAAATGTAAACATAATATGGATTACTCAACATTGGCTACAAAATGATGAAGTAAAGTTTGCCTCAGTCTAACAACATACATTAGCAACTTATTTTAGCTGAGAGCTCACCAAACATGATGGCTCTGCTATCTTTGTGAAAGACCAAATAAATTTCTATGATATCAACAAAAATTATATCGACCCAATGGAAAAAGACTGATATTTCCATTACGAAGCTACCAGAGCTTAATTTCATAATTATTAACATATTAGAGCACCATTGGGAAATCTGCCAGTCTTCATGAGCAAACTAGAGGTCCTCCTGATCAGAATCAGTGCATTAAATATGAAGATAGTGCTTTGTGGCGATTTCCATATAGATTTTTGAAAAGACAGCATTACCAGGCTTTGATAAATATGACCAACACATTCAATTGTTGTTGTTGTTGTGTTCTTTAGTCCTGAGACTGGTTTGATGCAGCTCTCCATGCTACTCTATCCTGTGCAAGCTTCTTCATCTCCCAGTACCTACTGCAACCTACATCCTTTTGACTCTGTTTAGTGTATTCATCTCTTGGTCTCCCTCTACGATTTTTACCCTCCACGCTGCCCTCCAATACTAAATTGGTGATCCCTTGATGCCTCAGAATATGTCCTACCAACCGATCCCTTCTTCTAGTCAAGTTGTGCCACAAATTTCTCTTCTCCCCAATTCTATTCAATACCTCCTCATTAGTAATGTGATCTACCCATCTAATCTTCAGCATTCTTCTGCAGCACCACATTTTGAAAGCTTCTATTTTCTTTTTTCTAAACTATTTATTGTCCACGTTTCACTTCCATACATGGCTACACTCTGTACAAATACACTCCTGGAAATTGAAATAAGAACACCGTGAATTCATTGTCCCAGGAAGGGGAAACTTTATTGACACATTCCTCGGGTCAGATACATCACATGATCACACTGACACAGGCAACAGAGCATGCACAATGTCGGCACTAGTAGAGTGTATATCCACCTTTCGCAGCAATGCAGGCTGCTATTCTCCCATGGAGACGATCGTAGAGATGCTGGATGTAGTCCTGTGGAACGGCTTGCCATGCCATTTCCACCTGGCATCTCAGTTGGACCAGCGTTCGTGCTGGTCGTGCAGACCGCGTGAGACGACGCTTCTTCCAGTCCCAAACAAGCTCAATGGGGGACAGATCCAGAGATCTTGCTGGCCAGGGTAGTTGACTTACACCTTCTAGAGCACGTTGGGTGGCACGGGATACATGCGGACGTGCATTGTCCTGTTGGAACAGCAAGTTCCCTTGCCGGTCTAGGAATGGTAGAACGATGGGTTCGATGACGGTTTGGGTGTACCGTGCACTATTCAGTGTCCCCTCGACGATCACCAGTGGTGTACGGCCAGTGTAGGAGATCGCTCCCCACACCATGATGCCGGGTGTTGGCCCTGTGTGCCTTGGTCGTATGCAGTCCTGATTGTGGCGCTCACCTGCACGGCGCCAAACACGCATACGACCATCATTGGCACCAAGGCAGAAGCGACTCTCATCGCTGAAGACGACACGTCTCCATTCGTCCCTCCATTCACGCCTGTCGCGACACCACTGGAGGCGGGGCTGCACGATGTTGGGGCGTGAGCGGAAGATGGCCTAACGGTGTGCGGGACCGTAGCCCAGCTTCATGGAGACGGTTGCGTATGGTTCTCGCCGATACCCCAGGAGCAACAGTGTCCCTAATTTGCTGGGAAGTGGCAGTGCGGTCCCCTACGGCACTGCGTAGGATCCTACGGTCTTGGCATGCATCCGTGCGTCGCTGCGGTCCGGTCCCAGGTCGACGGGCACGTGCACCTTCCGCCGACCACTGGCGACAACATCGATGTACTGTGGAGACCTCACGCCCCACGTGTTGAGCAATTCGGCGGTACGTCCACCCGGCCTCCCGCATGCCCACTATACGCCCTCGCTCAAAGTCCGTCAACTGCACATACGGTTCATGTCCACGCTGTCGCGGCATGCTACCAGTGTTAAAGACTGCGATGGAGCTCCGTATGCCACGGCAAACTGGCTGACACTGATGGCGGCGGTGCACAAATGCTGCGCAGCTAGCGCCATTCGACGGCCAACACCGCGGTTCCTGGTGTGTCCGCTGTGCCGTGCGTGTGATCATTGCTTGTACAGCCCTCTCGCAGTGTCCGGAGCAAGTATGGTGGGTGTGACACACCGGTGTCAATGTGATCTTTTTTCCATTTCCAGGAGTGTACTTCCAGAAAAGACTTCGGGACACTTAAACCTACACACGATGTTAACAAATTTATCTTGTTCAGAAACGCCTTCCTTGTCGTTGCCAGTCTACATTTTATATCCTCTCTACTTCGACCATCATCAGTTATTTTGCTCCTGAAATAGCAAAACTCTTTTACTACTTTAAGTGTCTCATTTCCTAATCTAATACCCTCAACACCACCCGATTTAATTCGACTACATTCCATTATCCTCATTTTGCTTTTGTTGATGTTAATCTTATATACTCCCTAAAGATACTGTCCATTCCGTTCATCTGCTCTTCCAGGTCCTCTGCTGTTTCTGACAGAATCACACTGTCATCGGCGAACCTCAAAGTTTTTATTTCTTCTCCATGAATTTTAATTCCTACTCCGAATTTTTCTTTTGTTTCCTTTACTGCTTGCTCAATATGCAGATTGAATAACATCGGGAATAGGCTAGAACCCTGTCTCACTCCCTTCCAAATCACTGCTTCCCTTTCATGCCCATCGACTCTTATAACTGCCATCTGGTTTCTGTACAAATTGTAAATAGCCTTTCGCTCCCTGTATTTTACCCCTGCAAGCTTCAGAATTTGAAAGAGAGTATTCCAGTCAACAATGTCAAAAGCTTTCTCTAAGTCTACAAATAGTAGAAACGTAGGTTTGCCTTTCCTTAATCTATTTTCTAAGATAAGTCGTAGGGTCAGTATTGCCTCACATGTTAAACTTTTATACGAAATCCAAACTAATCTCCCCTGAGGTCGGCTTCTACCAGTTTTTCCATTCAATATGATCCCCAAAATACACTACCCAACAAGATTAGCAGAATGTATGAATCCTGTCATTGACCAAATATTTATCTCAGACACAAGTTACAAATTTACAAGTAGAGTACTGAGCATAGGTTACAGTGATCATGAGGCATGGCTGCTGTATATCGAAATAACTGATAATAGCAGTTGCAAAATAATTAGTTGAAAAGAAATGAACTTTTTCTGAAGATAACATTACAAAATTTAATTTCTTACTGGCTGAGAAAAAATTGAGGTAGCATCTGTATTCAGAAAAACGTTGATAGTATGTGTTTTCAGAATATTTTTCATTATAATTTTAATATAGCATTTCCAAAGGAAGTAAAAACCATAAAACCTAACAACAATAACCAATGGGCAACTAAAGGAATGAAAACTTCCAGCATGAGAAACAGATTTCTGCTCTATTGTAGTAGGAAGTATAAAGCTACCCATGGATTTGAAGATTATTCTATATCCTACAAAAAAAAAAAAAAAGGAGAAGGAAAAATTTTGTGGAGTGTCAGTTTGATAAGAAATGCATCTAACAAATTGAGATCCATGTGGAGATTTATAAAGAAAGAAACACGAAGCTCAGTACCAAAAGAAGACAATGTATCATTAACAATAGAGGCTCAAAAGCCACAGACTCAAAATGAATCGTGACAATTCAATGAATACTTGATTTAACTAGTTGAAAATCGCAATAAGGTGAACTGTAAGGCACCAGTCCCTAGTTCCTCAGCTGCCTCTATAGATATTTATGAAACTAATCGCTATAAAATTAGAATTAAAATTAAATCACTGAGCAATAAACTGTCAAGTGTATTTGACTTCATATTAAAAGCATGTGCTTATAACATAGCAGAACCGTTGGGAAACATTTTCAATGTTTCTCTAGGAACTGGTGTCCTTCCACATATTCTCAAAACTGCAAAAAGTCCACTGCCGCTAAAAACTGTTCTCCTGATGAAATATGAAACTACTGAGCTGTGTCGCGCTTAAGTTCCTTCTCAAAAACTCCCAAAAATATCTTTTATGACAGGCTTTTAAGATTAATGAATATATATTCTCCGCTTACTGTACAACAGCATGGTTTTAGAAAGTCAGAATCCACACATAGTGATTTTTAAATTCTTAGACTCTGCTTTAAAATCCCTGCTCAACGTAAAGGGGCTGTAGGTATTTTTATAGACCTTTCAAAAGCCTTCGACGTCCGGGAGAATAACATTCTGCTCGAAAAATTAGAGGACTAAGAAGTATAGCACATAGCTGGTTGTGTATGAACCCAAAAAATAGCAGGCAGAAGCTATCCCTTCAATATGAATTCAACACTAGTAATAAAACAAGAAATAACTCCTTGCTTCCTAGCGAATTACGAGTAAAATACGGTGTACACAGGGCTCAATCCTAGGTCCACTACTATTCTTGTATTGTGTGGGTGACATTGTTGAGAATATGAGTCCCCTAAAAACTATCGTATTTGCCAATAACACTATCTTATTGGTTTCTGGATCCAGCCCAGAAACCTTGTAGTCAACAGCAGAAAGATCAACGAAAAGACTTTTTAAGTGGTTCACCAAAAACAAACTCATTGTAAGTAATGAAAAAACTGTGTGTGTCAACTTCTATTTATTTCCTCTATTTAATTAAATGTCTATTCAAGCACAATTAAAAAATGATCCTCTGGAAAAGTTTTTGGGTCTGTGGGTTCAGCAAGATTTAAAGTGGGTCACACATATAAATAACTCGTCTAGCAAATTCTCATCCATCTACTTTGGTCTAAGACTAGTAAAATCAACAACGAGCAAAACAACAGTACTACAGGCATACTATGTGAAGTGCTCACTGCTTCGATATGGGATAATTTGTAGGGGACACACAGCTCACAGCATAAAGGTTTTTGGAATGCAATAAAGTCTCTGAGAATAATTTAATTCCTTAAAAAATGTAAATCCCATTTTACTGAGCTTTGTGTTCTGAATGTTCCAAGTTTACTCATCTAAGAAATTGTCTTATTCACTGGGGGCTACCTCTTGAAAACATTGAATCTACTTCCGAAAAAAATATATGCATCTGATGTTCCGAATGCGAACATATTTTCTTGACACTGACCTAAGTAGGGAGAAATGATCATCATAATAAAATCAGGGAAATCAGACCTCTCCGTGCGCTGTTCGAGAAATGGATAATAGCGGATTATTGTTGTGGTCATTCAATGAACCCACTGCCTTGCGCCTAAGAGTGACTTGCGGAGTATCTATGTAGATATAGATGTGAATGTGGGCATTTGAAATGGATTGTGGAATGTTTTGATGTGGCGTGACAGTCAATGTCTATTGGCCTTGACGTAGAAAGAAAAACTCATTTCATAACATGATTCCTAATTGTATGCATGCCTGTTTTGTGAGTTCCACCAGTTTGTCTAATGATGCCTGTTATACGTGGGAATTCTGCACATGAGAGGTTAGTTCTCTAACAACAATAGTAATCCATGAGGATAAAACAATTGGCTCAAGACGCTGACGTATGCCAAGATGTAAAATCATTTGATTTTTCAGATGATTTTATTAATTCTGTATTTACTGTACATATACTGTCGTATGTTTTCTGCTTGTGTTTGGATTGTTGAACATGGCATTGGAATTCACTTTTGCCATGGCTCTATGTTTATGACACAACATCAGTACATGTACTATCAGATCATGACATGCAGCTCCTTGTTTTAGATGTAAATTCTAAGCAGATTATCAAGACTGCTAAATCTGAGTACAGGAGAGTAGTCAATCAACCAAAAATTGAGTGTTTTAGAAAACTGCTCAAAGATATGAACTGGAAAGAAGTTTATAGTGCTCATGACATGAATGAAAAATATAACACATTCATGAAGAATGTCAGTACCATGTTTTCCTCTAAAAGTTACTCAAATCAAACAGAAGTCTATAATAAAACCATGGATTACACAAGGAATAAAGATTTCCTTTAAGACAAAAAGGAAAATGTATCTGTCGACCAAGAATAGCTCCAGTGCTGATGATTTAGCTAAATACCAGGAATACTGTAAAACATTAAAAAAAGTAATTCAGATGTCTAAACAAATGCACTACGAGAAGAAGATAGCAATGTCAGGGAACAAAATAAAAACAATATGGGATATAGTGAAAGAGCAGACTGGTAGAACCAGAAAGGAACAGGAGCAAATAGCACTAAGGGAAGATGACACACTAGTAACTGGTGGGCATAGTGTGGCAAACCTATTTAACAACAACTTTATATTCGTTACTGATAGAGTGGGACTTTCAGGATCAGTAAATAATGCCCTTGAATATCTGAAACTAGCCTTCACAAATAGCTTCGAGTACATGAATATATCACTCACTTCACCAAAAGAAATAACGTCCATAATAAAATATTTAAAAACAAAGCATTCTAGTGGGTACGATGAAGTATCAACAAAGTTAATTAAGGCATGTTCTTGTGAGTTTAGTACAATTCTAAGTTACTTGTGTAACCAGTCAATTATAACTGGGACATTTCCTGACTGGCTAAAATGTGCAGATGTTAAGCCTCTATTCAAGAAAGGGGATAAAGAGATACCATCAAACTACAGACCGATTTCACTTTTGCCAGGAAGCTCAAAAATTTTAGAAAAAGTAATGTACAGGCAGCTGCTCAACCATCTGACCACAGATAACATATTATCAAGAACACAGTTTGGATTTCTGAAGGGTTCTGATATCGAGAAGGCTATTTATACCTACAGTGAAAATGTACTTAATTCATTAAATGACAAATTACAATTAGCAGGTATTTTCTGTGATTTGTCAAAGGCATTTGATTGTGTGAACCACAACATCCTTTTAAGTAAATTAGAATTCTATGGTGTCATGGGCAGTGCTGCAAAATGGTTCAAATCATACCTCACTAACAGGAAACAAAGTGTGTCAGTGCAAGGGACTAGTGAATTAAGTCATCAGTCATCATCAGAATGGGAAGAAATTACATGTGGTGTCCCACAGGGATCCATCTTAGGGCCATTGCTTTTTCTTGTGTACATTAATGATCTCTCATCTCTGCCAGAAGCAGAGTTCATTTTGTTTGCAGATGACACAAGTATTGCAATAAATAGTATGTTGAGTGTAGTTCTAGAAAGATCTGCTAATGATATTTTCATGGATATTAACAAATGGTTTAAAGCCAACTCACTGACATTAAACTTCGAAAAGACTCACTATATGCAATTCAGAACCTGTAAGAGGTTTCCACCCAGCATATGCATAAAATACGAAGAAGAGCAGATAGAAGAGGTTGACAGTCTTAAATTCCTGGGATTACAACTTGATAATAAATTCAGTTGGGAAGAGCACACCACAGAACTGCAGAAACCCTTAACAAATCTGTATTTGCAATTCGAGTGTTAGCAGGCATAGGCGACATAAAAATGAAAAAGCTTGCATACTTTGCCTACTTCATTCCATTATGTCATATGGTATAATATTTTGGGGTAACTCTTTAAGTCAAACAAAAGTTTTCAGAGTCCAAAAGCGTGTAATACGTATTATTTGTGGAGTAAATTCACGGACGTCCTGTAGAAACCTCTTCAAAGAACTGGGTATACTAACTACAGCCTCTCAGTATATTTACTCATTAGTGAAATTTGTCCAAAATAATATATCTCTTTTTCCAACAAACAGCTCAGTCCATACATACAATACCAGGAACAAAAATTATCTGCACAAGGACTTAAAAGCACTTACTTTAGTTCAAAAAGGGGTCCACTACTAAGGAACATTCATCTTCAATAATTTGCCAGTAAACATAAAAAATTTAGTTACAAATAAAGATTAGTTTAAAAGGAGCCTGAAAGACTTACTAGTGGCCAACTCCTTCTACTCCATTGACGAATTTTAATAGAAACAAATGATGTATTGTATGTATTCATACTATTAGTATTGTTATTTCAGCTTAAAAAAATTGTCATGTTCCACATCCACGAGGATCTCCTCAGCACGGATCTATGTAACGAAAACTAATCTAATCTAATCTAATCTAATCTAATCTAAAAGTTCTGCTGATAATGGGACTGTACAGCCACAGTCTGTTAGACTGTGGTACAGCTTTACTATCAGAGAACATTTTAACGTTGGCAACCCTGAGATGTTTACAAGTTTCACGTTTGAGCGTCGTCTAGAAACGCTGTATTTACAATTCTGGCGCCGCTTTCGTTTCCAATATCTTTGGTGTAGTATGATCTGTGTGTGGAATGTTTTGGTGCTTGTGACACTAAAGGAAATTGAGAACATTGCAGTTTATATAAATTTAGGATAATTAACTCTGTTATTGACAATGGTGACGTAAGAAGGAATTTGCTTTTGTGATGTTAGTTCAAATGTTGTGTGAAAAGTGTGTGGAATTTTACATTTCAACAGCCTTAGCTGTTAATTTATATAGTTTACAGACTTGGGATGTGTGTGCATCGTACGTTCCATTTATCACGAAGTAAAACGAATGTTTGAAGAATGGAGACATTGTTGCCATCGGAAGTTGCAAGGCTTGTTTTAGGTGAATATTGTTTTAGCTATGTGTGCTACGGATAATTGTTTATTATTTGTTGCTTGTGTTATGGAGGTGGGGAATTATTTTGCAGGTTATCTGCAAGACAATTGTGAGGATGCCGCAAGAATTTTTTTAGAGCAGTCATCTCACCTTGCTGAATGTTTGGAACTTGCAAAGCAAGGAAGAAAATACACTACCAAAGTAATGGGGAACAGCCTCATTGACTTGCTGCAGGAATACTGTGCAGTTCATTGCTTAGGTAAGTTTTGGCAGTAGTGTTCGTTATGGCGTTTCACGAATTGTAACCAGACTTCAACCCTTGCACCTTTTCTTCCACGATTGATGTGGCAGTTCTTATCTTATCCATGTATTTTCAGTGGATCCTTCGGCGGGGATAATGCCAGAGCTTTCCTTCGATTGTTCGTATATTTTGTTAGTGTTCGTGTGAATTATCGTGTTTATAAAAGTTGGTGCCTAGGGTAGGGAAGTGATGATAGATTTTGATTACGCAGTAGTATCCGTTTGTCATTGAAACCGATTATTTATTGCGAAATATTGTAGTCTCTTACTTTATTAACATTTCTGTGCAATAGATTCGCCAAGTAATCGATTCAAACACATACGAAGGGGCATTAGTTTGCAAATTTGAGTTTTTGGATGTAGTTACAAATATAGGCGGCATTTAAGTATTTTGTATGGACCTTTTTTTCCTTATATAGCGGTAAACGGTTGACTATGATATCAAAATATTAACCGTATTTTATAGAGCAGTAGACGTATGGAATTTTGATCAGTAAAATGAGGAGGAAGTCGGTTTGGGCAGAAAGAATGATGTACCTTTGTGAAATAGCAGTTTTCGTTATTATAATGGCTTTAATAGATGGGAACACTAAGCTGTGGATCAGCAGATTCCAGCTGTGTTATTAAAGGTGTGTTGTCGTGAAGCGGTATCTGTTAAATATGACAAGTTGACAATGAAATATTTCTAAGGGCTAGAATTTTGTGCAGTAATACATATTTCAAACTTGTTTAAACCTCATTTAATTGTATTTTAAATCACGAATATACAACATATGTTGTGAAGTAATTTCAGATTTACTGAGATTGCTCGAAATTTAACTTTCTCAGCAGATTTATGGCAGGTTACATTCAGAGGAACTTTTAAACCAAGCTAGGTGTGAAAATTTTTTTTATACATTATGTAGTTACCAAGTGAATAGTGGTTTAACTAAATACTAAAGGAGTCTTTCAATAAAGGTATCGGTTTTAATTAATCAAAAATGAACAGATAAACATACTACATGGAGGTTGTGCATTATTCATGTAAATAAAAACAGAGCTGTCTCTTAATTGACTGTTCGAATAAACTTCAGGTTGAAAGAACAGGGATAATTTTAGTGACACTTGTTGCATGACCACATTTTATTACAGAGGTATGTCCATTCGGGATTTATCTGTCTCTGCAATGGGCAGGTTGTTACATCAACCTAAAACACAAATAGAAATGACGTAATCTCTATCTTGATGCTCATTAGTAAAAAGTTGACTACTTCAGGCTGGTCCCAACCTAACCTGTGCAACAGATCTGTCTGTTACCAGAACGAAATACAGGGGGCAGTCTCCAGTATGTAACTTTAGGTGAGGAACATGTGTTTGCACCTTGTATGTTGATATTGTGTGTTAAAGACGTAGTAAATAAGATGAATGTTAGACATCTGTAGATAAAGCAGTTATTTGTAATGGGATCCTACCTGAAAAAAAAAAAAAAAAAAAAAAAAAAAAAAAAAAAAAAAAATATGCATGCTCATTCCTGTAGATCTTGTGATTTAACAACTTATGGAGTATCAATTTGAATGATCACAAAGGCTGAGTCCTAGGGAAACTAGGCGGCAGACTTAGATTCATTGTGCTGGATCCGTACCAAGTAAAACAAACGGAGGTTATTGAACACATACAGAGTAGGGATGCATTCAATAGCCCCAGGTTTATTTGATTCACAACCATGCTCTCATCCTGAAATGGGCAGATATTGGAAGAAAGAAGCCAACTATTCTGCAAAAGCCTTCTTGTAAAGTTTCATCATCCAGTAGTAGGTGAAGAATCTAGGAATATTTCTCAGTCCTCTATGTATTACTCCCGAGGGGCCACAGATACAATATTATGTACATAGAAATATTTAAGCAGTCATTCTGTTTATGTTCCATGCATGAATGGAAGAAGGAAAAAGTGTAACATGTGGTACAAAGGGAAGTGCCCATTTCCAAGCACATCACAGTACGAGAGTATGAATTGATATATTGTTTATGTGACTGTCAGTTAGAGAAACAGGAGCAAACTGCCTGTATGAATAAGAAGAGCTCACATGGTAAGCCACTGCTAGGGAAAGAAGGATAAGCTGAAGAAATGTGGAACAAATATATAGAAGGGCTGTACAAGGGAAATGTACATGAAGGGCATATTATAAAAAGGGCAGAGGAAATAGATAAGATGAGAGTTATGATATTACAAACAGAATTTGATAGAGCACTGAAAGAATTCAATTGAAACAATGGACCTGGAGTAAACAGAATTTCCTAAGAAGTATTACGATCTTTGAGAGAACAAATCATGAAAAAGTTTTCCATCTGAAATGCTGGGTATAAGCGACTGGGAAACTACATTGAGACTTTAAGAAGAATGTAATAATCCCAGTACCAGTGAAATTAGACATTGACAGGTGTGAATATTACTGAACTATCAGTTCAATAAGTCACAGTTGCAAAATACTAACACTAATTATTTTCAGAAGAATTGAGAAACTGCTAGAAACCCACTGCGGGGAAAATGAGATGCAGTACTGGAGAAGTGGAGGAAGATGCGAGGCAGTATTGATTGACCTTATGATATATGATAGAAGATACGTTAAAGGAAGGTAAATTTATGTTTATAACATTTGTAGATTTAGAGAAAGCTTTGACGATGTTGATAGGAGCACATTAATTGAAACTCTGAAGGGATAAATTACAGGGAGCAGAGAGTTATCTTCTACTTTTACAGAAACCAAACTTCAGTTGCAGGAGTTGAAGGACATAAAAGAGATGGATAATTGACAAGAGAGTGAGACATGATTGTAGCTTCTCTCTGATATTATTTGATCAGAGATAGCAAATAATGTGAAAGGTGAATTGAATGGAATGAAATGAGGTTATAAGACGAATATTGACACAACTAAAACAAGGATAATGTAGCCAAATTAAATAGAGTTTTGCTGAAGGAATAAAACTACAAAATGAGATATTGCAAATAGTGGCTGGATTTAGCAGTTTAAGCAGCAAAATGACAATGAACAATGTAGAGAGGATGTAAGATGCAAACTGGCCTATAGCAAGAAAAGCTACTCTGAAAAAGAAGCTTTGTTAACATCGAATATAAATGTAATTGTTAGGAATTCTTTTCTGGTGGTATTTTTATGGAGTGTAGTCTTGCATGGAGTTGAAATGTGGACGATAAGCAGTTCAGACAAGAGGAGGGTAGAAACTGTTAAGATGTGGTGCTACAGAAGGATGTTTAAGACTTCATGGGTAGACCAAGTAACTAGTAAGAAGGCACTGAATTGAATTGGGGAAACAATAAACTTATGGCACAACTTGATTAAGAGAAGAGGTTTATTGGTAGGAAACATCGTGAAGCATCAAGGAATCACCTGTTTGGTAATGGAGGGTAAAAATTGCACAGGATAGAAGACTAGTGTGGTGAGCTGCAGGTGGATGTATGTTGTTGTTGATATTCGAAGATGAATACACTTGCATGGGGTAAACTAGTGTGGATAGCTGCATCAAACGATAGTTCAGACTAGAGTTTGAGTTTAACATGAAATCTGTGCCAACTATCATTAAAAAGTCCACTCATTTTTGAAAATGTTTTTGAAAGATAAAGATTATTGTGCTAAAGATAGAGGGGAAAGAAATATCACCCCCCTTTTTTATTTATTTATTTATTTATTTTTTTTTTTTTTAGAAAGGAATTGGTTTGATTTTTGTTTATTTCTGTCATATTGTAATATATATTGCCAACCTAGGTGAATTTAGGTAGAGTTTGTGGTTTTATTTATTTTTGAACAAACCTTTGTGTCATTGACTTAAGATCATAGAACATGTCATAACATTACAGAACCTTATAGATCACAAAATCAGAATAATAAAACTTCTCACCCTTGAATTCTTGAATGAAAATTTCAATGCAAACAGCAGTAATAATAATAATAATAATAATAATAATAATAATTGTTCTTAGTATCACTGCTATGAAATAATGGTGTCTCATTACTCCTGGTAACATGCAGGATCCTGTCCATATTTGTCTTAGAATGACTAGAACAGCCAATCAAGTGTAAACTTGAGAATATCGTAGTTGATTCCAAATCTAATGTTTTGAGAGTAGAACAAATATTGAACCTGACAATGTTATAAAGATATTTTGTACTGAGAGGATGAGAAAAAGCAGATGTTAAAAAGGTGAACAAATATTGAACCTGACAATGTTATTAAGATATTATGTACTGAGAGGATGATGGATAAACAGATGTTAAAAACATCATAGACTGTGCTGTGTTACTTAACATACTAGAGGAAATGGGAGTTGATGAAAAACTACTACGGATTATAAGAACATTCTTGAACAACATCAGATCCCAAATAAAATTTCGGGGCTAGTTCTCTAAACCGTATGAAATCAGAACAGGAGCTCTACAGGAAGGTGGATTCTCAGGATTCTCACCACTCATGTCCAACTACTTGTTGGAAAGAATAATAAAGAATGGTTTGGGGCACTAAAACATCAGAAACTTTGTGAATTGGGATTAGTAAGAATAATTGTGGGGAAATCAACTGTTTGCTTTTTGCAGATGTTATGGCTGTAATGATGGGAGATTTTGTAATGGTATCATCTAAATTAATGACTGAAAGAAGTACTGGAACAAACTGTCATATAGATGACTTTTGAAAAAACGAAAGTAATGTTAAATATTAAGAATAATACTGCCCAGTTAAACACCAGATACGGAACTATAAAATGTGTGAATAACTTTAAATGCCTGGGTAAATAGATTGCAGCCTGTGGATGTGACAAAGCCTTAAAACAAAGAGCCAGGAAAATGGAAATAATGAAACAGTGTAAGTGCCATTCAATCATAACAGCTCTCTTGTGCAGCTATGTGTTTTATCCTGTCTGAGAGACACTTGTTAGCATAATTAAAATAAAAAGAGGTCATACTCATTATACTGAGTCCAAATTATAAAAATACTGTCTATATGAAAAATGGAAACAAGAAATATTTTTCAAAGTAGGAAAAAAATTATTCATTCAGTATGTAAAGGCCAACGTTAATTTTAGGGCAACATACAAGGAGTGAATGTGTCTAATTGGATGGAATTCATGTTCAACATCTTTGACTCAGAACCGAATACATTAATATTCTGGTACATGAGCATCAAAAAAGATCTAGAAGATGTGAATATATAATCAGAAGAGAGATAAATCAAAATCTTTTCAGAACAGCTGTGCTGATTGTTTGGGACTTTCTTGAGATGAGAAACAGGCAAGTGCACAATGGTCTCATGACTGGTGTGCTGTACAGGGTGAATTGATTTGGCTTAATTTAAAAAAATACCATAAATGAGAACTGTCATAGTAACAGCAAATTTGTCCTTAGAGGGTCAGCTGTCAAAATCAATAAAATAATAAACATTCATTGTAAGAATGTCCTACATTTTACATGCCTTAATTGTTGGGAGAAAGGGAAGCATTTTGCCATGGTCTCTCAGTGAAGGCTATTCATTCAGTCTGAATGATTTGGGGGTACCTGTTGTGTTGTCTCCATCATCATCATCATCATTCATCCCCATTATGGTCAGAGGAAGGCAATGGCAAACCACCTCCACTAGGACGTGCCGAGTACGGCGGTGCGGGTCTCCCGCATCATTCCCCTATGCTCTGTCAAGGAGTATGGGACTTCATCATAATGGCAAGATAGGGTATACAAAACTGAACATTTTTGGCAGGTGACTATCAACAGATGTCAAGTAATGTATTAAAGGCATGCATGACCGTCAGCTGCTCTTATTTTAAACCTAGATATCGACCAATTTCAGTCACAGACCATCTTCACAGATTAGGGTTAAAACAGTTTTAGCCACTTCATCACATCTGTCATTACTTCAATAATAGCCATGTCTCATGTGTAGAGCATCTTCTCTTCAATACTGCTCTGTTTGCACCTGTCATTAGTATGTTTGCTTCTAAAAGTCCTGTGTTGTAAACTGGAATTCATGACGTGTTCTACATATGAGACGTGACTATTATTTCGGTAATGATACATGATGTGGCTTGAACTGTTTTAACCCTAATACGTGAAGATGGTGTGTGACTGAAACTGGTCAATATTTGGGTTTAAAATAATAACAGTTGATGGTCAAACATGCATTTTATGCACAAAACTTAATCTGCATCTATATCTATACTGTGCAAGCCTCTTTATAGTATATGGCAGAGGGTACTTCTGGTACCACCATCATTTCCACCTTTATCGCGCCACTCGTGAATGGGGCTTGCACAGGATGATTATCAACAATGAGCTCTGATTTGTTCACTGTGGTCATTTTGTGAGCTGTAGTTGAGAGGAAGTAATATGCCAAGAGTTCTGTTACATGCAATGTGGGGTAGAACTTTGCATCGCGGGCTGACATGCTGCAGGTCGCCAGTTCTGTATTATTTTTAGAAGGTTCTTGAGATTTTGTATGTTTGTAATGTTTTCATATTGGGGAATGTTTGATGTTTGTTTAAATAATAGCACTCTGTGACTAGGAGGCAGCTATTTTCTGTCTGTTTGTTGGTGTCAACAATAAACATGCCTTCTGTAAGCTGATGTCAGTAATAAACGTGCTGTCAGTGCTGAATATTGTACTTCATTGTTGACTGTGCTTTTGAATTTCACTTGATTGTGCTTATGATTTGTCATTGTTTAGTGGAGAAGCTGCGTAGTTCAAACATCTATTCAGTATGTCTTGAATTAGGCAATGTAAAAGCCGTTGCCTACATGAACAGGAGCTGGAAAACAAGCAGTACATCATTCCTAATGTCCTTATGTTCAGGAGAGCATCCATCATTGTTTTACGGGGACACCAGTCAGGCCTCGACAAAATAGCTGAAAGAATAACTGTGTTACCAAGTACAGCATATGGGATGACATAATGTGTTTGGAGACTAACTACCTGTGCTCGGGGCATTTGTACTACTCCCCATGATAGGTTAATAGAGCACTCCCCAAAAAAACAGCTACTTGGGTAGCAGAGTACTTGTGGAGCGAACATGAGGGTTTTATTGGCTAGGCGGTAGTTTGAGGTACTCTGATGAACACTTGCCATTTGATACACAGCAAGGGAAGTCAGACAACATTCAGAGTAAAGATACTTTGACTGTCAGAATTTTATTTGTGAACTGTCGAAGTATTTGTAACAAAGTTACCGGATTTACAGGCATCCAGGAAAGTTCTCATGCTCAAGTTATTCTCGGGACCAAGAGCTGGCTGAAATCCGAAGTGGAAAGCTCTGAGATATTTAGTCAGTCATGGAATGTATATCGGAGGAGGGGAAGTGTTCATTGTAGTTGACAAAAATGTTACCTCTGTTGAGGTCAAAGTTGAGTGTGACAGTGAAGTTACCTGGTCGTGTATTACATGTCTATGTGAAACGAAGTTAAGTGTTGGATGTTTTTACTGCCCACCCAATTCTGTTGTAACAGTTCTAGAGTCATTTAAAGAATGTCTATGGTCAGTAGTGCGTACATACCCAGATCATGCATTGCTAGTTGGAGGCGACTTTAACCTACCGAATATAGACTGGGATGTCTATGGATTCATTGCAGGAGGTACAGGCAGATAGTCATGCAAAGTACTTTTGAACACATTTTCTGAAAACTGTCTTGAGCAGCTAGCTCGACAGCCCACATGCAGTGGAAATATCTTAGACATTGTAGCTACAAGTAGATCAGACCGTATTGACATCATCAGTATAGAAATGCGGTCATGATTTCATTATAGGAACTATGCTTACAAAAATTAATAAATCATTTAAGAAGGCTAGGAGAGTATTTCTGCTAGAAAGAGCAGATGAGCAGTTGTTAGTGTCTCACTTAGACAGTGAATTGTGTCAGTAAGATTGATGTAGAGGAATTATGGGGAAAGTTTAAGTAGATTGTAAATTGTGGTCTGGAGAATTATTTGCCTAGTAAGTTGACTAAGGATGGAAAAGACTCACCATGGTTTAATAATGAGATTTGGAAACTGCTGAGGAAGCAGTGGCTGTTGCACTCTCGGTTCAAAAGAGAATGCGCAAATGACAACAAACAAAGGTTAGTAGAGATTCGTGTGTCTGTGAAAAGATCTATGTGTGAAGCATACAACTGCTACCATTGTCACACTGTAGCAAAAGATCTGGCACAGAACCTGAGAAAAATTTTGGTCCTGTGCAAAATTGCTAAGTGGGTCTAAGGCTTCCATCCAATCACTGTTGACCAGTCTCATGTGGCAGTTGAAAATAGCGAAACGAAAGCTGATGTTTAAAATTTCACAATCAAAAAATCATTCACCTGGGAGAATTGTACAAACATACTGTCGTTTGACCATCAGACAGACTTCCATATGGCTGACATCCCTCGTGTAGAGAAACAGCTGAAGGAGATGAAAACAAATAAGTCAGCAGTTCAGGATGTAATCCCAATTTGGTTTTTCAAAGAATACACTATTGGCCCGTTACTTAACTCACATTTACTCCCAAGAAAGGACTCGCAAATTACAGACCAATATCCCTAACATTGGTTAGCTGCAGAATCCTTGAACATATTTTCAGTTCGAATATAATAAATTTCTTGACACTGGGACGTGTACGTCCATGAATCAGCATGGTTTTAGAAAGCATCACTCATGCAAAAATCAGCTTGCTCTTTTCTCACATGATATACTGTCAACTATGGATGAAGGAAACAGGCAGATTCCATATTTCATTGTTTCCGGAGAGGGGTTGACGTGGTGCCCCATTGAAGGCTGTTAAAGAACGTACAAGCATACGGAATAGGTTCACAAATGTGAGAGTGACTTGAAGACTTCTTAAGTAATAGAACTCGAAGTGTTGTCCTCGATGATGAGTGTTCATCAGAGACAAACATATCACCAGGAGTGCCCCAGGGAAGTGTGATAGGACAGCTATTATTCTCTATACAGATAAATGATTTGGCTGTCAGGGTGGGCAGCAATCTGCAGTTGTTTATTAATGATGCTGTGGTGTACAGTAAGGTATTTCTAGTTGGTATGGTGAATGGCAGCTTGCTCTAAATGCTGAAAAATTTAAGTTAAAGTGAATGAATAGGAAAAACAAACCTGTAATGTTCGGATACAGCATTAGTAGTGTCCTGTTTGACACAGTCACATCATTTAAATTTATGGATGTAAGTTGCAAAGTGATACGAAATGGAACGAGCATGTGAGGATTGTGGTAGGAAAGGTGACTGATCGACTTTGATTTATGGGGAAATTTATAGGAAAGTGTGATTCATCTGTAAAGGGGATCACATATAGGACACTAGTGTGACCTATTCTGAGTACTGCTTTAGTGTTTGGGGTCCGTACCAGGTCGGATTAAAGGAAGACATTGAAGCAATTCAGAGGCAGGCTGCTAGCTTTGTTATTGGTAGGTTAATACAATGCGCAAGCATTAAGGAGACGCTTAGTAAATTCAAATAGAAATCCCTGGAGGGAAGGCAGCATTCTTTTCAAGGAACATTATTGAGAAAATTTAAAGAATCGGCTTTTGAAGCTGACTGCAGAACGATTCTGTCACCTGCAACCTACATTGTGCTAAAGGACCACAAAGGTAAGATACAAGAAATTAGGGTTCTTATGGAGGCATATAGACAGTCATTTTTCCTTGTTCTATTTGTGAGTGGAACAGAAAAGGAAATGACAAGTAGTGGTACAGACTACTCTCTGTCATACACCATAAGGTGAATGCAGAGTATCGATGTAGATGTTGTATGTACTTTCCAAAACTCGGAGCACTCCCCATTTGCTTTATTACACAATTTAAAATTTGCGCAAAGTTTTAAAAAGAAAGAGGCCCTTTGTAAATAATTGCAAAATTATTAAATCATAGTTTTAGAGATTTTATACCTACTGAATTAATAGAAAAGGTGCAGTAACACCCATTTTTAATTGATTCTAATAATCACAGACATGGGAAACTGAATGTTAAAAAAAATGTATAAAGGTGTGAACCATCGATATACATGCGAAAGTATTGGTTACAAGAATGTCTTGTACTCTTAGTGCTGTGCAGCTTGTAGGAATAGTAAATATGTCATATTAATAATTATTTGCTTGACATAAGCTGCTTGTTGGTAGCAGTTTACTTTACCAGACTAGTTTTGGCATTGCCCATCATCTGTGGTAGCTTATACATAATGTTTTCTAGTGTATGCCAGTGACAGTATTTCATGATATTGTCATTGGTGTACGCTAAAATGATGGACAACGTCTGTAATTAGCTTGGTAATACAAACTGCTACCAACAAACAGGCTATGCCAAACAATTAATTATTAAAATGGCATATTAGGTTACATTGATCAAACTCTGCAAATGGTCCAGAAGGAACTGGGGAAACAAAACAAAAAACGTTGTTTCCAGTGATCGCATTCAAATTATGCCAGAATGTGACTGGGGAGTACAGTGCTTGAATTTTGCAGCTGAAAACCAGTTGGAGTAAAACAATCTTTTTTTCTATGAACACACAATTTTCAGTCTTCAAAATCTGCCAAGAATTTTGACTTTCCAACGTCTTGAGAGTGGCTCGGTCCTAGATATCTGAATTTGACCCTGCTTGACCAGTGGGACATCAGTAGCAATGATGGTGAGAACCTTCGAATTGCTGACAAATGGAATGCACAAGTTCTGTTGTTCTGAAGCAGGGCTCTGAATAATTAATGTGCTTTGTTGAATGTTTTTGAATTCTTTCTCAGCCCAACTAACAACGGCACTGGCTGAGAACATTTAAAAGACACATCAAATAAAAACATTCAGTTAACCAATGATTTGAAAACACAGGCAGAAATGCATTTAGTGATCGTTATTAAATAAAAACACCAAGAAAACAAAATTATGACTTCAATGAAAATTAAATGACAAGGCAAACAATGCAGCATCTGTCGATCTAGTACAGTTGGTAATTCTTCCCACATAAGTGTATGCCAGTTGACACTAACACAACCACTTAGTGGCATTGATAAACACACAGGTATTAGCAAATACTCAGTACTAAAGGTTAATATGAACTAGTGGCTGCTCAGTATCCTCCACCCAAGCTAACTGTTAACCTAGAGTGCTCATTTGATTTTATTAGCTTTAATGACGACACCATAACTAAGGCAGCAGCCATTTATCATACTGTGTCACTTAACAATATCAGGCAATAACCCAGTTACGCAAAGAGGCACTAGCTGTGAGTTAATCTAGTTTTTCAGTTTACACTAGAGACTTAGCTCCTTTACAAGTGGTCAAGCATTAGCCCAATCAACACTGACATTAGAACACACACAATGGAGGTGGCCTTCCTAGTAATCTGTGCCCCAACTCTGATTTATCACTGGTAGGATTAGAAAACTTTATACTGTAGGATTGCTGTTGACAGCCTAGGATGCCCACTGAGCAAAGCGAGCAACCTTCATAGTGAACACACATTGTTCCTTGCAACCAGTTGTTAAGCAGCACAAGCCTGATACTGATAACAGAAACCAACAACTGAAATTAGATACGCATACATCAAAACCAATTTGAGAAACACAGCCAATGAAATTAAGAAAATTTCATGAAACATGGCCAGCAATATCAATGAAAATTCATTAATACAGCCAAACTCAAAGCTTGTGCTGACACACCTTCGCAATTCTCAAAACATGTGTCATCAGACAATCCAAATGTATATACCCATCCAAGTGATGAGCAAGACAACAGTGTTGCTGCTAGTTGTAATTATCACAACCACATTCAACTATAGTTGCTTTAGATTCCACACTGTTCAAAAGCAAGGCCTCCCAGATGATGTGCAAAATTCATTTCTCCATCACTAAGTGAAACATGCAATCCCTGATGCAGAAATCCAGCACTGGGTTTCAATCAGATTGCACAGATTCTAAGAACTGAAAGGATAATTAACCGTGCAAAGTGCAAGATAGATAAACTATCGATTGCTGATCCTCAATACAGTTTGCTCACAAAATGTAACTCCTCCAAATCACAAATCTTAAGTCATTGCGGAAACCTCGCAAACTGAGCCGGAATCTACTTTCCAAGAAGTGATACTATAATCAACCAGGAACACAACCACCTGGTCAAGAGCAGAGAAACCTGCTGCAGGCCACCTGCAATTACAATACAATCCCTTGTGTTGGCATGGTAAACTAGAGCACAGAGTATTATCAGGCCCCTACAAGAAACATAGAAGTGAAATTAGTTAACTCAAATAATATACACGTCAGTACATGCATCTAACTAGCAATTGCTACAGAAATCTAAAACTGTTGGTTCACGAATGTCGTACTTGGTGGGGAAATATATCAACTCTCCTAAAATAGCTTCTTTTACAATTTCAACCTCTAGTGAAGACGGTAGCAATTAAAGCCTTGGAATGCCTACAATGACATAAATTCAAAATCCAATGACTGAGTGAAGGGACTGTTTAACACATCTACTGAGACATGATGCCACCACATATGCCACCACAGTCTCCCAAAGTTTAAAGTTCCAGCTTACCGTAAAAACAGCTGTCCAACTTTGCTACCAAATGCCTCACATCTCACAAGACCTCTGCATATTGCATCTCATCAAAACGAGGCGTCTACTCCAGCCCGCAGATCTCGTTCATTCCTGTCGTCCACACTGGTCTCTTGTGACTGCCACACAGAGAGCTACCGGCAGCACGAGAATCCTCTGTGGCATCTTGTGGTCTGCTTGTCAACCTCCTGCTCTGTCCAACTACCATCTTTCATCCAGTGTGCAGCATAAGATCCTTTTCTCGGCATTGAGCATGCTCCATCCAACAACCCACTAGCAATGTCGCTGGAGTCAATTGTGCCTGCTGCAAAATCTATTGGGACGGATTGATGTAATACCATAATTGATCAGGGACACATATGTCCACTGAACGCAATGCAAAACCACTTCGTCAGCTCTGCAGCTCAGTTTGCGAAAATGGCAGGAAGGCAGTACGATTGCGAGAGAGCGCTGTGCACCGCAAACATTGTGTTTTCAAAATCTTTGGAAGCCATGACCACTTGGCTCAGAATTCACATTCCCCGATGAAGCAGAAGTAAGTGCACTGACCAGGCTGTGAGATGGGGGCGTTAATGAGGCATACAAGGGAATGACTGATACGTACTCGGCACTGTAATGAGCGTACACGTGGAAGCCAGTGTACAAATATTAACCAAGACAGAATTCACTTGTGAATCGTCAAGAGTAAAGAAATCTAGTGTGAAACAAATCAAACATGATCATGAGGGCTGTAAAATCAAATGTTGCTTGACTGAAGTACATATTCTCTGGTTTTGCTTCAAGTCAACCACACCAGTGAAGCAGCTCTCACGGAAACCAACGTTCTGAGTCTGAGTGTAGTGCAGTGCCACGGTTGCATGATAGATCACCTTCACAGTCCCCCCTCCCAAGAGAAAATTCAAAATAATGATCAAGTGTCTCATCAAATTATAGAGGTGGCTTACCCCCAACCTAGAAAATTTGAAATAAAGATCAAGTGTCTCTACAAATAATAGGGGTGGCTTACTGGTAACCAACTATTACGCCACCCCACTGTTGTGGCGTACCTCTGTCCACACAGTTTCAAATGTAACTGGCACTTTGCTGTTGTAAACAAGAGGAGCGTGTCTTATTGAAGTTGCAACTGCCAGTTGTGACACCAAGTCATTATTGCCCAAGCCAAGAGGGGTGACAGGCCTCTGGACTACCTCACCCCAGAAAATTCAGAACTGTAGCTGACTAGCCGCCATCATAAAAGAAAGACTGGAAATCACCTTCATCAAAGGAAGAATAGAGACTGCCTACAGACAACAGTGGGCTAGGTGCCAAGTCGTAAACTCTGCATGACGTCAAGGCTGATTTTCTTACTGAATCCCTCTTACCAGATGAATTTGGTTGTCTGGCAGAACTTATATGGCTGTTAGTAAAAACTAAAAATTGCTCATTCATTGCCTCTACAGGGAATACATCTAATTACTAGAAGAAGGTCCGCCGCTCGTGGTCTCGTGGTAGCGTACTCTTTTCCCGAACACGGGATCCTGGGTTCAATTCCTAGCAGGGTCAGGGATTTTCACCTACTCCGAGATGACTGAGTGTTGTTGTGTCATCTTCATTATCATCATTCATCCCCATTATGGTCGGAGAAAGGCAACGGCAAACCACCTCCATCAGGACCTTGCCTAGTACGGTGGTACGGGTCTCCCGCATCAATTCCCTACGCTATGTAAAGAAGCATGGGACTTCATTTCCATTCCATTCACTGCCTCTGCAGGGTATACATCTAATTACTGGAAGCAGACTGGATATGAGGGGTGTTAACTACTCGTCCTTTGCAATTATTTTTGATATTCGTTGGAGCTTCTACATCCATTATTTCTATCACTGTGCCAAAAAAATAATACAATAGAAACCTGGTAATCTGTCCCCTTGGGACAGGGAGCATGATGTAATGCAAAAAAGGTTGAATTAGCAGAGGAACACTTTTGTTGACACGTAACATCACAATACAGTACAGTACAACTTTTATTTTCACCTGGAAATACTATTTGAAATTTTGTCCCATATGAAAACAGTAACAGAACGAAAAGAAACATCAGAACAACAACAAAAATCTTACACGAAAGTGTACTGTACAGTAGTACCTGTAATGTAAAATATAGTTGTATCGTATGATAGCTATAGTTGCTGTGAGTGAAAGTTCGACAAGTTTACATAGCGTATTACACAGTACTGCATTTACACACAACTGATTTGTACTTAACTGTTTAAAACATGAGAAATCACATGGTAAAACATTTTCTGTTCTGAAGCAGGAAAAAAAGTCTGTAGTTATCTTTTGAGTAGCATATGACAACCTTGATTTTGCCACAATGCTTTGCCATTTTGTGATTCCCAAAAGGTCTGTTTGGGTAGAATTTTAGAGCTTTGTTCAGTGTATTGAAGAGCTATATCAAAAGCATTTTGAGCATATGTGTGTGATACCCGAGCTGTATCATCATTGTCTTCATTGTTGTCATCATCTTCCTCATTCCCATTGGTTATTTGAGTTACATTGTCAATCATTTGGTCGTTAGTTAATTTTTCTTCTGTTGTGCAGTCAACATTCAGTGTAATTATCCACTAACTTATGTCACCGGGCTCAGTGTCTGATTGTGAAACCTGCAAGTCCCTCAAAATTGCTGGATTGTCTACATCTTGACTTTTATCAGTTGCTGCATGGGTTATTTCACCATAATTCTTTTCAAGTGTTTCTTTTGATGTTTATCTTCATTCGTTTTTGGCCATAGTTTGCGCCAAGATTTTTTTCAGGCGTTCCTGCTGGCGTTTCTTTCCAAGCTTTGGGAGTTGCATAGATTACATCTTTTACATTTAATGATTTCATCATTTGAAACCAGCTGCTGCCTTTTTGTGTCCTCTTTAAAATTGATCCAATGTATTTTTGACGATAACGCATCTTCAGCCACTTACAGACCCTCTTGTCCATAGGTTAGATTAGATATTTTACTTTGGCAGGAAGAAATAAAGCCTTTATAAAACCTTTTTGAGTTCATTTTGTGATGGATGACATGTTGAATTGTGAAGTATCAAATGACAATTATTGTAAGTTTTTCTTCATTTAGGTGTTTCGTATTGGCAGGAACAAACTGGTCATAAAACCAAACTTCAAAGAGTCTAGATCCCCTACAAGCTGATTTTTAGTTACAATGATATACATGTAGTAGTGATGGCATATTACTGTTTTTGAACAGCCTTGGTTTTTTTTGCCTTTCCGATCACAAATAATTACATCTTGTGACTTAAATTAGCATTACTACAGAGAGGAAGAATTATTCTATCTTTGGCAAGTTAAGTACCTGTTATAACTCATTCTGTGCAGCAAGAGTTCTTGTAGGGACCACTTTGTAGTCTAAAACCAGACTCACCAAAGTTATGCACTTACTCTTCAACTAAGTTTTCAAATTTCAGTACAAATTCATTTGCAGCTGCTTCTTCAGCAGACAGCTTCTCACTGGACATAACTACATTTTGAATTCCATGTCGTTTTTCCACCAATTTAGCCAGCCTTCATTTGCTGTAAACTTCTCATTTTCACTGATTCCATTTAATGTCTCACCCAAAATCAGTACCTTTTCTTTTGTGATTGGTCCAGACAATGTTGTTCCTTTACTTTACTCCTGCTCAAACTACATCCACAAAGCATTGTCTAGAATTCTTCAAAGTCTTGTGTATTTTCGTGCCTTCCCATTGTCAATCCATCATTGCATGACTTTCAAGAGTTTTTGTACATTATCTTGACTTAAAAAGAGTTTTCCTATTTTTTTCTCCAGTCTTTAACAGTTGTTATGCCAACCCCTAACTTGAGTGCAATATTTTAAAGAGACTCATTTGTATCTAGCCTTTCAGGCACTTTCAGTTTCTCTGCTAAAGACAGCATCACATACTTATGTTTAGTTGATGCCATAATTTAGTTTTGCATACTTAAATGCAGTATGTAAGAAGAACATTATCACTAATTTATAAAACAAATACCACTATTAATTGAGTTAGAAACAAATTGATTTAACTACTGCACCTATCAACAGTCAACTGCCTACTGATCTAGACACCAAATGATGAGTGACAAGTCAGACTTGACTTGACTATAGTGGTGGCTCACGTATGTAAGGCCCCCTCCACACACCACCATGGAGAAGTGCTTCTCTGCCGCACCTGAGCCTTCACATGGCGCAACACTGTGCACTGCCACTGACGATGGGTACAGTTGTTTTGTGGTGACCTGTTGCTTGGCTTGTCAGCAGCACCACGGAGTGGTGTCATGTGAAAGCCAGTAAAACAGTCACCAGAAATGAGATGATCGGACTGAGTGGGGAGTTGATTTAATAAGGTTTTACTGTACCTCATGAAACTAGTCAGCCAGACAACTGGCAGACGCGTTTCAACAATAATGGAATGTCTGTCACTGGTTGTTAAAAACTGTTTGTAGATATTGAAAAATAATGAAACATCAGTTGGTATTATACTGTGTAAAATGGATTGTGAATGTGCCACAAGTAATTTGAAAACTGGTGTCCTGAGTATTTGAAGCCATGTGGACTGATTTCTTGACACAGATGATGATGTTGACTGTTTAACTGTAACAAAACGAGAACCTAGCACTAGCTGCTTGCTCGTTTCATATGTAGCTATAAAGTGATTAAGCAATAGTTTTTTACAACCCACTTTAAATTTTTTTCTGTATTTCAGTATCTGAGCGCTCACAGAAACTGCCCGAGAATGCAGCAGAACAGTTGAAACAGAGTGCTAGTTTGGTGCAAAAACTGAAATTTTTGATAGATGCGTCAAAGTCGGGCCAGACGTTTCTGCTTAGTATTACAGTTCCTTCGCAGGTTGGTATATTACAGTGATCAATCTTTTTATTGTTTTAGTACTTTCTTCTCACTACTCTTTAACACAGCTATGCTGTCACCTGCAATCAAACACATTAGTACCAATTTGGTTGCTTGCTTCTTAGAACATAGAAGGAAGTTATCTACCAAAACAAGCTAAGTGAGATTTTCATTTCATAGTTGTATATTCCATTTAACTTACAGTGAAATAGATGGATATTTTGAAACAATTAATGTTTCCTTTTCAATTTGTATTTTAATAGAGAAATTTATCATAAATACAGTTTGAGGAAAATAAAGAATCCAGGTAAAATGTACTTGCTGAATTGTCTATAACTATACCAGGCATATTTCTGGAACTAGGTAAGAAATGGATGTTCTGCTTTCACTGAATGTCATTTCGCATTTAACTTATACAGTGATTCCAACACTGGTGGAAAATTTGGTTAATGGAGACTCTCGAGCAAACTGAAATTATAAGACAGTATTTCTGTTCATTACTTGCACTCATGAGGTGAAATTTCAGTACAGCCATTAATACACATAAGAATTATGTACTTCATCCTAGCTTTTGGAACTAGGACAATCTATCCTTTTCTTCTCCCACAGGAAGGAACTGTTAGTTCCAAAATTCAGGATAGTGTATATACTTGTATGTGTCTTTTATCAGAAGTACTGAAATTTCCCTCCTGAGAGTAATTAGCTGGTATACCGATTTGCAATTTTATAGTGATCTAATTGTCGTTATTACTGTTACTATCCCACCACTTAGAAATACAGTATAAAGAACACCTACAATAATTTTACAAGGTCACTGCTTAGTAATAATTTTAAGCTTTTGAATAAGCAAGATATAACTGCCGGGGTGCCGTGATACGACTTTATTTTAGTCAGTGACTAGTTCCGATATCATTATCATGATGATGAGATGATGATCATTATTATTATCTTCAATAGCCAGTGGCCAGCATAATTGCCCAGTACTGGGTAATCATGATGAGGTGCTGCCAACTTCCGTGATGGATAATTAAACTTTAGAAGTAGTTACTTTTGAATACATTACGGGAAAGGCAGTGATCAATGTCTTACAAATATTTACTATTAAAAACAGTCTTGATCACGATTTATTTATCAAGGTGACCGGTTTCGACCACTACTGTGGTCATTTTCAGTCCATTGAGTAGGAACCTCTTTCTGTCGGAGAATCACTACTCATAGTGATTCTCCAACAGAAAGAGGTTCCTACTCAATGGTCTGAAGATGACCACAGTAGTGGTCGAAACCGGTCACCTTCATAAATAAATAGTGATCAAGACGATTTATTTATCAAGGTGACCGGTTTCGACCACTACTGTGGTCATTTTCAGTCCATTGAGTAGGAACCTCTTTCTGTCGGAGAATCACTACTCATAGTGATTCTCCAACAGAAAGAGGTTCCTACTCAATGGTCTGAAGATGACCACAGTAGTGGTCGAAACCGGTCACCTTCATAAATAAATAGTGATCAAGACTGTTTTTAATAGTAAATATTTAGAAGTAGTTATTTTTATACTTTTATTATTGGCATCTTAGCTTCCATATAATGTGACATTGTTTCATATTGGCATGAAATTTTATAATCCTAAAGTTGCTGTGTGGCATTTATGCTGAATCCAACCTTGGTCGTCCCTTGGGTCACTTTCCATCAGCCTTTGTCATATTGCCAGTTATTTGAAATATGACCCAATCTAATGACACCAGTTGTCCATCAAAAAGCTTTTGTTTCTATGATTCATAGTTAATGCTATGGCTTCTTTATGGCAGGTAGTACCATTGGTTACGCTGTGAAATGTTCTTGTGATAGTGTAAAAGTTTGAGCTGTAGAGAGAGTGCTGAAGTGTCGTAGATGGCATGTACTAGAAGTACAATTTTATGTTGGGGCATAACCAATGGGCTCATATTTGAACAATGTATGAATATGCTTAAATAAATCAAAACCAGAAACACACATTAGATGGTGGTGATTTTTACAGTTTTTAGTACGTACATTTTATATTACAAAGAGTAGTATACTTGAAATTGTTGTAGTACTATATTGCCAATGTTGTAGTACTATATTGCCAATGTAGTGATTCAATCATCATTGTCATCAGTTGCATGACAGCCCTATGTGAGCTTTGGCCTTCTGTAGAAATTTATTCCTGTCGTTCCTGTTTAATGCTGAACTACTCAAATTCTGAATTCCAGTTTTCCTTGTGTCTCCTCTTTACACCTTCCACCATAGCTTTCGTCCTCCAGCTCTCCTGGTTCCTTCAGCACTGTGTTGATTGTCTTCCTTTTACCCTGTTATTAGCTCTGATATATGCCCTGCCCATTCTGGCTATTTAATCTTAATGTAACCAACGATGTCTGATATTCAATAGATTATATAATTCATAGTTGAAGCTTCTCCTTCAGACAACTTATTCTTTCAATGGTCCAAGAATTTGTCTCAAGATCTTTCTTTCAAATATGTCAATTTGCCTTCCATTGAATTTCATTAACATTCAGATTTCCTCACCATATGTTAGCACTGACCTCAAAAAAACTATACATTATGTCTGTAGTTTTCTTGAACAGCAGCTTACAAGGAGAGATCCCAAGGGTTGAGACTGACGTTTTGAAACCACCTATACTGTGATGTTGATTACTGTCCCAATTATCTTGCCTTGCAGCCATTCACTGTGGTGGACCCTCATTTGCAAGTAATCAATGAAAGAATTTCATAATTTTTTGTGATATTCTAGAGTGTTGAAATTGGTGGTCATAAATTTAGTGGTGGTATAGCATAATGGCTAGTATATGAGACTAACATGTAGGAGGTTGAAATTTCAGATCTTATAAAGTGATTCAGATTTTTATTATTTTTAAATAGTTGTCAAAATGACTCTAATTTTAAAAAATTCCTAATCATTTGTCATGTCATTTTGACCGACGTATTAACTTTTTCATTTACTATTATTTTTCTCTTCTATTCATTTTGTTTTCATATATAATCATTGTGCATGTGATTTTCATAATTTTTATTAATCTATCACAGTATTTAAACATTTGAAAATGCCAATCTACATGTTAAAAAACAAAAGTCGATGTAATCTATTTATATTGGCGGTGGAGTGATGTCATAAATGTATTTTTTGTTATGTACAAGATGTAGATGTACTTTTTTGTATGATAGTTGTCAGACAAACATTTGAAACAAAAATTCTTTTTGCACTATGGACAAAACACAGCTGAGAATTTAAAAAAAAAAAAAGGATTATAAATAAATGTGAAAAATGAGGAATAGAAATAGTGAATTGTAACAACATGGATGAAAATGTAAGATTATCAAATGTAAGAAATAAAATTGAAATTAATACAAAAATAATTAAAATAACATGCACAAAGATAAACACATTTAAACCAGTTAACTGGATAAAAATAATGATAAATTTCATTTTGATAACTATTTAAAAGTAGAAAGTTTGTAGCTCCTGATGAGATTCAAACCCACAACCTTCAACACGTCAGTTTCATATGCTAACCACTAATTTTGTAACTTTTGATCTTAACACTCTGGAAGATCATGCAAAAATGCAAAATTTGTTTTTGTCGGCCACTCACAAACAGTGGCCCACGAGGGAGAATGACTGCTGGACATCATACCTGGGATCCTAACCTATATAACTGTACAGATGGATTCAAAAACTTGATCCCACCCCTGGGAACTTCTCCTTGTTAGATTTCAGATGTTTTCTGAGGCTTTGGCATCAGTTGTTGGTGGAAAGTATTCATTTTGGGATTTCAGAGCTGACATTGGTCTTAAACTTTACTTCCAATCCAAGGTAAGTGAAACTGCACATGACAGTAAACTCTTGGGAACCAATTTTTATGACAGCCGGTTCATTATGATAATCTTTTGTTGTTTTAAGCATATACTTAGTTTTCCCTTTGTTTATCTGTCAGTTCATCTTTCCAGCAGCTCCTCCAAGACTTGTAAAAGCTTCTTTCATTGCTCCTGATATTCTTTCAGTTGTATCAGTATTACCTACATCTATCAGTACCACACTGATTTGTGCAGGATAGTCCCCATTGTTTTGACACCTGCAGCTCTTATAACCTTTACCAAGGCAGTATTCAAAAGAAGGCAGGATAATGAATCTCACTCCTTACTCCATTTTCATGGTCATGGCGCTTGATATATTCTTTATCATAATTTGGCTCCAGGTGTTTTCCAAAGCAGCTGTGCCTGACGTAATCAGTTTATTAGGAATCTCTAACTCTCCCATTCCGACATGCAGCAACAGCTCCTTCTGTCTCTACAGCCATTGGTTGATTGAAGTCCATAAGTATCACTCTCACTTTTTGTTAGTATCAATCCTCTTTAATTTTAAGAACATTTTTGTCTTTTCTATATATTTCCTCCCCTTCCTCCAGCATATCCTTGTTTTCATGGACATCCATTCTACATTATTCTTTTATGTTATTTGCTGCTAGTCAGTTCATTACATTCTTACAGCATATGTATCTAGTTCATTTACAGTGCTAGTGGAGAATGCGATTGATTTTATAAAGATGTGTGTGATTGAAATCTGTTACATTCTGAAATACTCTTGTGATTCTGTAAGCTTGAATGACCCGAACTGTCTCTATTTTTAAATTGATACATACTTTCTTCAGCAGAATAGTTACAACTATGATAGTTTGTTTTGCATAGGGTTCGGCTAGCCAAACAGGCAGCACGCCGGCTTCATCTGGACGATCAAAATCATGGTTGCAGTGTTCCTCAGAGCGTGCAAAACGTTCAGGTGTACGGAGCCAGAAATCAAAAGAGAAGGACGACAAATCTGGTATGTACATACATCAGCACTTCACTAATTGGGTGTAAATTATGCATCTTTAAAAACAAAAAATCATGGAAAGAGCAGTAGCTTGAGGGAAACGTGAAAAATTATCTCAGAACTGAAGTATGCTATTGCCAAAGTAACGCAGTAAGAAAACTATCATGTGAAAATCCATGGAACTGCAATTCCCGTACATTATTCTCAGCGCACAACTAAGTATTATGAATGGGATGGAAATGGTTGTGAGAATGAGAGAAAACATCTAGTATAACCATCTCTTTCAAATGGCATTGAGGCACCAATTAATGTATGATCACCTGTGGAGGACCTTCAATAGATTGTAGGCAGGCCAAAGTCAGAGAGAGATGGCCATGTGATTAAGTGTTCATGGTTCTACTGCTCATACACAGTAGCAAAAATTTCTAACCACATTTTCAGTAATCAGAGAGTTCATCCAAATGTAGCCAAAGGCTATATAACTTCCCAGTGACTGACATTGAGTATTATTCAATTAATAGATTTGTCAAGATTTTAAACATGGCTGCAGCAGCAACTGTTAAAATTCTTCACAATAAAGGATGACAGCCAAAAACAGTTGCAGGATAGAATTTTTTTATTAAAATTCTTGACCAAGGTTTCGGTACATATAAATATACCTTCATCAGAAGTAAAACGTCTAAAATTACATCATGCACTGGAGAATAATAAAACAATTATGCCAAAAGGCGTCGTCAGTAATTAAAATATCATCTCCATTTGTACAACATGTGTAATGAGCACAGGATCAAAGCGAACAGTTCGCTTTGATCCTGTGCTCATTACACATGTTGTACAAATGGAGATGATATGTTAATTACTGACGACGCCTTTTGGCATAATTGTTTTATTATTCTCCAGTGCATGATGTAATTTTAGACGTTTTACTTCTGATGAAGGTATATTTATATGTACCGAAACCTTGGTCAAGAATTTTAATAAAAAAATTCTATCCTGCAACTGTTTTTGGCTGTCATCCTTTATTGTAATAGATTTGTATGATAAAAATCCACTTCAGTTACCTGTAATTTCTTAATTTATTCCACAACCAGTTTTGAAGCATAGAGTTTCATCTTCAGGAGCCAACAAATAATTATGGAAACATAAATGTGGGCAATCAAGCCAGGCAGTCAAGAGGGGCTACAGCTGTGTCAAACAAATGCTTGGGAGTGTAGGACTAGCAGTCACAGTGCCCGCCATGACAGTATGACACAGAAGTCCGTGTCCATATCCATGTTATGCTGTCCAGGTGGGCACTGTGGTTGCTGGTCCTATGCTCTCATGCATTTGTCTGATATGGGCATGACCCCCACGATTGGCTAGCCCAACCGCCACACATTTATGTTCCCATAATTATTTGTTAGCACCTGAAGATGCAGCTTTATGCCTTGAAACCAGCCATTGAATAAATTAAGAAGTTACTGGCAATTGAATAGGATTTTTATTCTATAAATATGTTTCTCAGTTGCAGATGTTCACTTGATCAAATATTTTGTCACTCCAAAGTCTTAAGACTTTTAGCTTGACAACTATGGTCTATCAGTGCTGCAGGTATCAAGAGGATGATACTGTTGATTGCTTTGTGTAGAATGTTTCATGAATATTTTATGTATATAGGGTGAAATGTCACGTGTGCACATTGTAGGAAGGAGAATTTCGAGTGAGTGTGCCAACATGTGTAGTCGATAACTAACCAATTGAATACTGTTGTCTTTGCAATTGAGTCTGGCGAGAGATCGGAACATTTAATTTTCATCAAATATCAGTGAAAGATATGACATTGGGGAAGGCTTGGGTGTGAGATGAACTGGCAGACTGCTACATTTTTCCATGTGGGAGTTCAATTTCATAGGAATGTTTGAATTACATCCATGGTTCTTCTGTATGTCCTTTTAGTTATACAATGATTTTGTCCTACAACAGAACTCACTTTGTCTACAAATATCTTCAATAGTAAGCAAATTATCACAAGGAGTGGCCAACCTGATCTCTGAACCCGAATTCGATTTGGCGTTTTAGAGAAGCTTGTACTCTTCCTTCCCAGTGCCAGTGTCGTCCTGAAATGACACTTATCCTTTGAGGCTGATTTAGGTGTTAGTTTTTGTTAGCAGGTACTTTTGTAATGCACTCCTCATTTCAGAATTTTAGAACTGGTCTTCAGTATTTTAGAACTGGTCATTATTTTTTTGTCTATGTATGTGGATCATCGTTTGTAGCATTTTGAGGAGACTTTTACCAATTTTTGTTATTGTCGATGGGACATTACCATGACCTGCTATGTTCACTAATTTTGCTACCCTACATGAGTTATATGCATTAAAAACATAGCTATTGCACTTGGAATCTGGTCTGCAAAATGTATACAGGGTGATCCGTTGATCGTGACCGGGCCAAATATCTCATAAAATAAGTGTCAAACAAAAAAACTACAAAGAACGAAACTTGTCTAGCTTGAAGGGGGAAACAAGATGACGCTATGGTTGGCCCGCTAGATGGCGTTGCCATTGGTCAAACGGCTATCAACTGCCTTTTTTAAAAATAGGAACCCCCATTTTTTATTACATATTCGTGTAGTATGTAAAAAAAATGTGAATGTTTTAGTTGGACCACTTTTTTTGCTTTGTGATAGATGGCGCTGTAATAGTCACAAACATATGGCTCACAATTTTAGACGAACAGTTGGTAACAGGTAGGTATTTTAAATTAAAATACAGAACGTAGGTATGTTTGAACATTTTCTTTCAGTTGTTCCAATATGATACATGTACCTTTGTGAACTTAATCATTTCTTAGAACACGTGCTGTTACGGCATGATTACCTGTAAATACCATATTAATGCAATAAATGCTCAAAACGATGTTTGTCAACCTCAATGCATTTGGCAATATGTAACAACATTCCCCTCAACAGTGAGTAGTTCGCCTTCCGTAATGTTCGCACATGCATTGACAATGCGCTGATGCGTGTTGTCACGATAGCAAACATCCTCCAACTTTCCCAACAGAAAGAAATCCGGGGACATCAGATCCGATGAAAGTGCGGGCCATGGTATGGTGCTTCGACGACCAATCCACTTGTCATGAAATGTGCTATTCAATACTGCTTCAATCGCACGCGAGCTATGTGCCGGACATCCATCATGTTGGAAGTACATCGCCATTCTGTCATGCAGTGAAACATCTTTTAGTAACATTGGAAGAACATTACGTAGGAAATCAGCATTCATTGCACCATTTAGATTGCCATCGATAAAATGGGGGCCAATTATCCTTCCTCTCATAATGCCGCACCATACATTAACCCGCCAAAGTCGCTGATGTTCCACTTGTTGTAGCCATTGTGGATTTTCTGTTGCCCAATAGTGCATATTATGCCAGTTTAAGTTACCGCTGTTGGTGAATGACACTTTGTCGCTAAATAGAACGCATGCAAAAAATCTGTCATCGTCCCGTAATTTCTCTTGTGCCCAGTGGCAGAACTGTACACGACGTTCAAAGTCGTTGCCATGCAATTCCTGGTGCATAGAAATATGGTACGGGTGCAACCGATGTTGATTTAGCATTCTCAACACCGACGTTTTTGAGATTCCCGATTCTTGTGCAGTTTGTTTGCTACTGATGTGCGGATTAGCTGCGACAGCAGCTAAAACACCTACTTGGGCATCATCATTTGTTGCAGGTCGTGGTTGACGTTTCACACGTGGCTGAACACTTCATGTTTCCTTAAATTATGTAACTATCCGGCGAACGGTCCAGACACTTGAATGATGTCGTCCAGGATACCGAGCAGCATACATAGCACATGCCCATTGGGCATTTTGATCACAATAGCCACACATCAACACGATATCGACCTTTTGTGAAATTGGTAAACGGTCCATTTTAACACGGGTAATGTATCACGAAGCAAATACCGCCCACACTGGCAGAATGTTACGCGATACCACATACTTATACATTTGTGACTATTACAGCGCCATCTATCACAAAACGAAAAAAGTGGTCAACTAAAACATTCATATTTCTTTACGTACTACATGAATATGTAATAAAAAATGGGGGTTCCTATTAAAAAACGCAATTGATATCCGTTTGACCTATGGCAGCGCCATCTAACGGGCCAACCATAGCGCCATCTGGTTTCCCCCTTTGAGCTAGACGAGTTTCGTTCTTTGTAATTTTTTTTGTTTGACACTTATTTCGTGAGATATTTGGCCCGGTCACTATCAATGGACCACCCTGTATACATATGGACTTCATTAAGTGAGGTACACAGGTCATTCCATGCTAACACCATTGCTCTGTGAGTGTGGCACATTGTCAGAAGAGAGTATGTATTCCTGCACACGCGGTTCTGCTGCTGTACAGTAATAGGTCTATCAGAGTGTGCAAGTGAAATGGCGTGGCAGCTGGAAACATTATCCATAGTTGAGGTATAACATTCCCCAAGGTTGAAGTACGTGGGATAATATGATTCTTGTTGGCAAAACTTCTCAAATGGACACAGATTCACCACAGAATTCTAGCGGTATGTAGACCAAATGCAAAGTCACATCCAGCTGTAATGAAATAGTGCCAATAATTTAACCAAAACCACATAGATGTCAGTGATGATGATTGGGGAGGAAGGCCATCAACATCAACCACAGAGCACCTGGTTTAGCTTGTTGGAATGATGAAGAGTTAATGTGCACACCATCTGTTTTGCTGTAGTTAACTTTCCCCCACACTGGCCTCCCATAGCCCTTGCAAAACCATAGAACCCGCTTTGCAATGGGTGGGAGAACCCCATTGTCTTGATTGCCGAGACAACAACTCCCCCTCCCCCACCCCACCCCCCTACCACCACCACCACCACCACCACCACCACCACCACCACCACCACCTCTAGCATCATTGAACACCTGACCCCCTGACCCACTATAGTTTGAACATTTTGAATGTTGTTTACACATACTTACTGATTATGTTGAAAAAAATTAAAGGTGTGGTGTAGTGCAGCATTCAGTAAAAGTTAGTTATTTCATTGTAAAAATACAGCAACCAGCCACTTTTTAATGCGTTTTATTTATGCCAATATGCATTTCGGGTTTGCACCCATCTTCAGCTGGCAAATTACATGGACAACAAACACAAATTTCAAGTATACAGGAAACCAACATACACAGATAACACAATTAATAAATCATCCTGCCACCCGGATAAACATAAGATGGCTTCATACAGAGCAATGCTAAACAGAATGCACAAAATACCACTAGAACCAGCTGATCAAATAGAAGAACTAAACACCATCAAAGTAATTGCTTACAATAATGGTTACAATCCAAAATTAATAGATGAACTAAACTCTAAGATAAATCCCCACATAAACAAATACAATAACAAAACAACATTAAAGAATGCCACAACACAGCCAAAAGAAAAATATGTAAGCTTGCCATTTGTAGGAAAGCTGTCATATAAAATAGCAAAGCTGTTCTGAGGAACAGATATCAAAATCAGCTACTATACAAGTAACAAAATAAAGGACAAAGCTATCCATAACATTAAAAATAATACCAAACCGTACAATCAATCAGGAATATACAAACTTAACTGCAACTCATGTCCAAAAACATACATAGGCGCCCGCATCTCGTGGTCGTGCGGTAGCGTTCTCGCTTCCCACGCCCGGGCTCCCGGGTTCGATTCCCGGCGGGGTCAGGGATTTTCTCTGCCTCGTGATGGCTGGGTGTTGTGTGCTGTCCTTAGGTTAGTTAGGTTTAAGTAGTTCTAAGTTCTAGGGGACTTATGACCACAGCAGTTGAGTCCCATAGTGCTCAGAGCCATTTGAACCATACATAGGCCAAACAGGGAGAAACTTCAGCATACGGTTTCGAGAACACATGGATGCTCTTCATTTAAAAAACTTAAATAAATCCACATTCGCCCAACATGTAGCAGAAGAAGAACATCAAGTAACAGACATATCCCATAACCTTCAAGTTCTCCACCTAGCCAACAAAGGAAAAAGAATGAACCTCCTAGAAGAAATCGAAATTTATTCACATAAACATGCATCCCCTTCTGACATACTTAACGACCAAACAGAGCTACCAAACCGAATATTTCTTAAAAACTTCCACACTCTACTTATCAAACCACTCACTAAGCACAATCAAGAAATAACATAATCTAATATAAACCTAACCAAATGCATGTAATAGTATAAAACATAAAAATCTTAATTCTATCTTTGTTATATTGTAAATGTATGAATTACTGCGTTGTATAAATGTGTTATGTTAGTTTATTATCTTCAATACTACAAAAAAAAAAAAAAAAAAAAAAAAAGTATACATTGTACTTAGAATACTTCTGTCACCCAAGTCAATGTTTAGAAAACAGTAGCTTATCTTATAACCTCAACACTTTCGAAAAATATAACTCTGTCCATAGATAAACCGTTTGTATGTAAACAAAAACTGTCAGTCGACAACATGGCGGATAACGCAGTGCGCCTGTGTAAAATACGTGGTAAAAAGTGTTTGTGTTGTTGCAAGAAAGAAGAAAAGCCAAGAAAAAACAAGGAGAGGAGAATGTAAGTAAAATGAACAACTGATAGTGCGTAACTTTAAACTCGCGAAATTGAAGTAAATGATTGGAATCGTTGCTTTTGCACAGGCCTGCTGCAGCATCCAAACTGCTGTCGAGATTGTACTACTGTAGTAACTGAAGATCCATGTAATTTGCCAGCTGAAGATGGGTGCAAACCCGAAATGCATATTGGCATAAATAAAACGCATTAAAAAGTGGCTGGTTGCTGTATTTTTACAATGAAATATCATTATCCACAGCCACGGAGCTCAACAGTCCAAATATAATGGACAAATTGTAAAAGTTAGTTAACCTGCCTAATAATGTGTGTGACTTTTTGATGTCCGGATGTCCCATCGTACTAGTTTTGGAGTTGTATAGTGGAATGTGTTTCCATATACAATGATGATTTCAGCTGTGGGCACAGCACATTCCATGACGGTGTGAAAAAGCTTAAGATAGTTTTAAACTCATGGATATCATGGAACTAATTGCCTGTAAGTATTTCATGGCTGTTTCTGCAGCTTATTTCTGCAGCATCAGGCAGCACATATTAAGATGTTGGTTGTCATCTTTCTAACGGCACAGTGATAAACTATTGTTGTTGTTGTTGCTGTTGCCAGTCCAGAGATTGGTTTGATGCTTTTCTCCTCTCCAGTTCATCTTGTACAACACACGTCAGGTCTGCTATAATCTTTTTCTCTCCCTTTCAGTTCAGCAACTCTTCATTAGATATCCAATCTGCCCATCTAAGCTACAGCAATTATCTGTCATACCACATTTCAAAAGCTTCTACTCACTTCTTATATGTCTGTTTTATTGGCCACATTTCCCTTCTTTACAAGGCTACACTCAAGACGAACACTTAGATTTATATTACATGTGAAAATATTTGCCTTTATCAGAAAAGATTTTCTTGCTATTACAAGACTCCATTTTATATCCTCTTTTTTCTGCTTATTTCAGTCCCCCGGTAGCAGCACTCGTCTATGTTTTCTGTCTCATTTCCTAATTTATTTATTGAACTGTACTACATTCCACTACTATTAATGCTTCATATAAAATGATCACAAGTCTTGACACAAGCAACTCCCAGGAAAGGTGCAAAAATAGAAAAGTGAATGCTTGTTGATGTTCAGTAGTAAGAGATATTGTACCAAGTGACACAGAACTATTACAAGTCTTTATTTAAAGACTCATGGTGATTAGTATTGACTTGGAAACATTCATTTCCAGATAGATTTTACTGGCTTGTGTGTAAAAGCATCATGTTGCAGTCTGTTAATGCTGTGTTCCTGTTGGACTGTGCTCCTGAACATCGAAGACATGAGTGGAAATCTCGCGTATCGATAATACGTGTTATGCACACTCTGCTATTATCGCTGTGAAATCCACCGAAACACAACAGTGGAAAATCCAGGATGGGAGAATGACAATAATCTTGTGTGTGTGTGTGTGTGTGTGTGTGTGTGTGTGTGTGTGTGTGTGTGTGTGTTTTGTCTGATTCCTATGAAGGCCTTTTTGGCTGAAAGCTTACTTGTTTGACAGTCTTTTTGTTGTGGCTATCTACAGCTCAACATCGCTGCTATATTGCCACTGACATGAAATGTGACTAGCAGCATTCTCACATGCTGGAAACAATGTATTTTAAAAACTTGAATCACAAACTTCATCCCTTACATCACATAACATAACTTTAAGTTAGTTGATACTTCTGTTGCTGCAAAGTAGAACAATTTCGTGATTGTTAATGAAAAGCACAAAATTAAGGATGTACTATGATATGTTAAGTTTAAGTACGCAAAGCTAAACAGTGTTACATTTCATTAGCTGTATGTGATGGATCCCATAGAGAGTGGTCTCTAGGATGTGGAAATAAGTTAAAAGATGTACATTTTATTGAAGTTCAGTACAATGAAATAGCTTAATATTAAGAAATATTACTGTATTACAGTGCTAATGTTACTTATAAAATAGCTTAAAATGTTAATAGTAAGAGTTCCTACAAAGATACTCTTCAGTTAAGTTGAGGAGCTAGCCAAACAAAAGTTTTTTAATTTAGTCTTCAGCTCCATCATGCTACCTCCAAGATAATTAATATACTATGGCAGGTTGTTAAAAGATATATGTCCCCATATATCTTGCTGCCGTCTGCAGTAATATTAAGCCCTTGAACTTTTTGTAGTAGTTGTTTTAGGTCGTGGTGATGCACATAGTGAGTCAGGAGGAAAGGACATGCTTCTTTGAGAGGTGATGGAATTATAAATATACACCCTTTACTTAACCATATCCTACATACAATTGTTTGAGAATCACACACATCACTCGCATGTCCTCCTACATCAGCACTCATATGTGCATACAAACGAAGTGACATTAGACTACATAATGTCGTCTTTAGAGACCATTTCAATGCACACTTCAATTGTGCATGGTGGGTGATACAGTATATAACTGAAACATATCCTTGGCATTCGATCAGTTGCCATGGAGTTGTTTCTTGGTTATCCAGGTTACCTGATCTTACCATTTTAGATTACTGTTTGTGGGGTTGGCTTAAGAACAAAGTCTACAAGTGCAGAGTGACACAAAGGAGAAACTTCTCATTCATATTTTGTGTATGTTTGCTCAAGTGAAAGACTATACAAATGAGCTCAGATCAGCAACGCAGCAGCTATCTACAAAAGCTGCAAAAATGGATGGGAGTTGGGATTTTTGGGCATATTTTCTGAGGAAATGTTTACAGTTAAAAACTGTTAAGTCACAATGTTTCATTTACTATCACCTACATTTGTCCTGCTCTCCATTGTTTTCATTAGTTTTCTCAGAAATGCTTAAGAACAGGATGTATGTTCTTTTGTTCACAATCACAAATACTATCACCCCTCAAAGCATGTACCTTTCCTCCTGGCTCACTCTGTATAAGTGCTTTTTACAATATTTCAAAAGAAGCAAATATTGGTGATTACTAATTTTCAAAATATTTTGGATGAAAAGTATAGTGTGCCAAGGATGTGATTGATACGCATGTGTTGCTATTTCAACTGTTTGTTTATTGAACATTAACTGACTCTGTACAGTTTTAGATGATGAAGGTCCACACAGGAGTACAACTGAAATGTCCTTCATATAGTGGAAATACTGAGTCGCAGCCAGGCACAACAAAATACTGATGTGCCTTTTTGTTATGCCTGTCTTCGATTCAACATTTCCACTATATGGCAAGTAGCAATCTATCCTTTCCATAGTATTGTCATTATTCCATCTAAGATTTTCCATTGTTTGAAATGTCCTTCTATAACAATGTGTAGCAGAGGCTAACATGATGAAGCCCACGATCGTCAGTAATGATGGTGAGCTGAGGGAGCAGGCCTTCTGGATTGGCTTTTGGAAAGCAGCAACTGTGATCCTGATGAGTGCCCCAAGTCCAGTGTAGTGGAGTCTTCCAGAGTGGCAGACGTATGGCCAGTGGCTGTGATCCTGGCAAGGACCCGAAATGCCGTGTCTGATGGGTAGTGGCAGGGGCAGGCGTTGTGTGTAGGCTCAAGGGTGGCTGGTAGCCGATCTGGAGACTGGAGCTGAAATAGCCATTGAATGGCTGAACAGTGACCTAAGTACCCGTCAGCACATGTACAGTGTTACATGGACAAATTACTGTGTGGACACAAATATGTGCAGGCAACTGCAGCACCGTTTACCGTGACCTCCATGTCACGTAACAGCGTGGATTGCACCCCAGCCTGCAGGATGTTTGGCTGTAAATACCTCAGCTACGCTTCTTTTGACAAACAACTTGCAGGGTTCAGCCTGAGAAGCATATGCATGAGTATGGTGGTGGAACATGCAAGGGCTTAGCCTTGCATATACTACATCCATCCCCCCCTTGAGGGGATGGTGTACTCTTTCCAAGAAGGCAGAACCCAGGAAGGAGGCACTGAGCAGTCACCAGAGACTGGAACAAGCCATCAAAATAATCTGTCAACGTATGAAATTTTCCTGACGAGAGAAGCAAGCATTGTCAGCGTAGGAGAATGACAACCAGGCATTGTAGGTGGTGACACGGAAGTCTGGGGCGGAGGCTGGGCTGGCAGCGAAGAGTCCATGGAGAGGCAACTCAGGCCCATAACAACACACAATGGGATCGGCAGAGCCACCGAGGAGGGTTTCTGGATGCAGGGACTGCCAAGGAGGGGATAGTGGTGGTGTGGTTGAGGTGAGTACTGAGAACAGTGTCTAGAGGGATGACCATGGCAGATTTGGTGATGACTACGGTGGAGGCTACATGATTGGCTGTGGAGGCGGCGGTGACAAATGTAGTGGTGATGACTGCCAGGAACAATAGCATAAGGGCCGGCCATGACACAGCCAGCGAGTGAGTGAGTGAGTGAGTGTCGGCATTGACAGGGCTGGCAAAGACTAGAGGGCCATCTGTGGCAGAGCTGGTGATGACAAGCAGGTTGCCCACAACAAGGCCTGTGATGAAAGGCTTGGTGTATTATGGCGTCACCTGTTAGGTCTATGATGGCGTCACCTGTTAGGTCTGGGTCGATACCAGAGGGGTGTCTGGTATAGAACACTGTGAACAATAAACACTCGGCACGACAACATTGCAACAAATCTGACGGTAGTTGGCCTAGCATGCCACGTATATTAAAATGCCTAGATGCCATGTCTGAACACTGCAGAAAAAACTGGAGAATCTGAGAGAGCTGATCAATGCCTAGCAGCAGGTCCCCAATTGCCCGACCCTGGGAGTGATGGACTGTGGAGGCAATGAGAGCTCTGGTGAGTGAGAATACACAATAAGTGGATGAGAACCTGAGTGCACACAGAAACAAGAGAGGCCCACAGACTGATGGCAGCAAGTGAGAGAATGCACAGAGCAACAACTCATGAACTGAGCACCTCAAGTATGCAGAAGAGAGATCATCACCAAGAAGTCACATCTACCAAGAAATGTGAACATGAACTGCAAAGTAACCCTTACCAAAATGGGTACAGGCCAACAATTGAACACAGGTACTGATCCAAGAATTGATCAGTCCACATCCAGTAAATGGGGGATGCAAGGGCACTGTAGTAATGCAGGTACAGTCCTGACCTGTTACGCCATTGGACACTCCCACACTGTAATGGAATTTGAATATGTATTCGCACAATAGCCACGGAATGAGAAGTACGAGACAGTTCAGAAAGAATGGAACCTGGCTCCAACAAAGCTAATAAAGATACATCAAGAAGGACTGAAACACACGTGGAAATGCAGTCTCGCTGTCCATACCCTGTGCAGGCGCCGCATCCACGCGAGGAGGACTGGGTGTAGCTGTATTGTGTGGGCAAAATGTGACATGGCTTTAGCAGCATCAGGCTCAACATGGCAGAGGGGAGGCAGTTGGGTGACAGACGAGACAATGAGCAGGTGCTGGAGTGGGCAGATCTTGAACAAGCACTACAATAAAAATCCACACAAACTGTGAGTGTAGGATGTACCACAAAACCATATCTTCATTGCCTACAACAGTATGGCAGACAGAGGAACAGCACTTTGACACAAAATTATTTCTTTGCCACCAACTATAGTAACCTTTGCCTAAGTGGTGTGCCAAGGGTGTGTTTGATAAGCACGCATTGCTGATGCAGCTGCTTGTTTATTGAACGTAAATGACTCAGTACAGCTTTAGAGGATGAATGTCCACACATGAGTACATCTGAAATGTCCTTCTATGTCCGTCAATAACAACGCATAGCGGAGGCAACTATGATAAGCCCACGATCGTCAGTAGTGACGATGAGCTGAGGGAGCTTGCCTTCCGAAGTGCCTATTGGATGGCAGCAGCTGTGATCCTGGCAAACAACTTGTATTCAGTGTAGCAGGGTGTTCCGAAGCAGCTGATGTGTGGCCAGTGGCTGCGATACTGATGAAAGAAGACAGCATGTCTGATGGGTAGTGGCAGTGTCAGGTGTTGTGATCTGAAATGTAGGTTTGAGGACTGCTGGTGATTGGTCTGGAGCCCGGAGCTGAAATGGCTGTCGAGAGGTTGAGTGGCGACCCAAGTACCCATCAGTGGAGGAATACACACGTGGTGTCACATGGACACATGACTACATGTACACAAGTAGGTGCTTGCAACTGCAGCCTTGTTTATCATGACCTGAATGCCATGTATTGGTGCTGCTTGTGCCCCAAGGTGCTGTGGTAGTTGCAGGGGGCCTGGTGGTTAACAGCTCAGTGACTCTTCTGTGGACAAACAACTTGCAGGGGTCGTGCCCAGACTGCAAAACACAGGTGCAAGTATGGTGGTGGAATATGCAGGAGCCTAGCGATGCTTATACTACAACAATGAATCATCCTATAGTGGAGATGCTTAGTCGCAGATAGGCACAATTACATTCCATCCTGGATTTTCCATTGTTTGAAAAATGAAACATCTGTACCAGTGGATGACCTGAAAAATATCATTGATCAATATTGATTAATTTAATTCATTCACTATGTTCTGTTGACTTTGCTGTGAAGGAGAATGTTTAAGAATATGAGTCAAGTTAAACATTAAGAAAACATTTGGAAAATAAAACAGGAATGCCCTAATTAATCATATGTTTGTAACAGTTTTTCCTCATTATGAAAAGGATGGATTGCTACTCACTATGTAGTGGAGATGTTGGGTTGCAGACAGGCACAACAGAAAGTTTGCTAAACAAGTGAGCTTTTGGCGAAAAGACGTTCTTCCAAAGTGGACAACACCACCACACACACACACACACACACACACACACACACACACACACACACACACACACACCAGCCGCAGACAGTGATCATGTGCATGAGTTGCTCTCATTAGTGTGTGTGTGTGTGTGTGTGTGTGTGTGTGTGTGTGTGTGTGTGCGTGCGTGCCTGCGTGCGTGCGCGCGCTTTTTGTATATTTTTGACAAAAAACTCAAAATCACTCTTTTTATTTATATTTTTTCATAATTTTGTCATTTTTCCATCCTGGATTTTCCATTTTTCGTAATAGTCTTTTTGTTATCTTTCAGTAAGGAGGTCCAGCAACAACAGTGTGGAAGCAACACCTCTACATAGCCTACCTGGCCTGTCCCCAGCTGGCAATTGTTGGAACAGTTCAAGAGACCGAGCAGACAGCAATGATGATCAGGCTGATGCTCCTGGGTGTTCACCATCCAGTTGCTCTACGCCAAGGAGGAAGGGGTAAGTAAATAAGATAATTTAGCATTGAGATTTGTTCTGTTTAAAGAACCAACTGATGGAAGTACTTGACTTCTTACAGGCTTTTCAACCATCTGTGTACTCCTTATGCCTTATTTCAATGTCCCTTTAACTTAGTTCTGAACTGGCAATATCTGAAGTAAAAAAGGTTTCAACTGACTATAGGTGATGTCTGAAGTAAAAAAGGTTACAACTGACTATAGGCATGCCTTTACTCTTATGAGGCTTGAACATGTTCAGAGTGTGCTTTTTCACTGTTAATATCAAGAGGAGTAATTAAGTACAAGTCATTTGACAACTGAACTCTCAAAGTTTGCTGCAGTGTTAATGTTATTCATGTAATATTTTTGATCTGTGTACTTATTATGGAAGCACAGTAAATAACAGCAATACAAAAACTTCTCAAATGACATTCTTAGCATGGAAAAGGACAAACTTAATGAAGGCTGTTGTTCAGGTACCTCACAATTATACCTTTCTGTTTCTCTCTGACACAGAAGATTGGTAACCCATACATACAGAAACAAGAAAAGAGATACAAAATAAACACTTCATATGGAAAAAAAAACATTACAGTTTTCCTACTACAAATCAGATGTGTTTCACACAGTTAGATTCAAGAAAAACAAAGCGCTAAAACAAGAAAACCAAAAGGTCTTGATGGAAATCAAACAATGGAAATTCCATTCCGGGATGGAGTGTAATAATATCACGAAAAGAAAAGTTGCCATTCCCCCCCCCCCTTTTATTAGCTCATCTTTGTAAGGCTACACTTGATTTGCTATTTATTGCAATGTTTGTATCATCAGCAAACAAAACAAATGCGGCATCTGGTAATGTTACTCATGAAAGATCATTGACATACCCAAGAAAAAGTAAGGGCCCTAAGATGGAACCTTGTAGGACCCCACATGTAATTAGTTCCCAGTTGGATAATGCCTGATAGCTTAATACATGTCCCTTTCCTAATAACACCCTTTGTTTCCTGCCAGAGATACAAGATTTGTACCATTTTGCAGCATTTCCTGTTACACCATAACATTCTAATGTACTTGTAAGGATATTGTGATTTACACAGTCAAATGCCTTTGACAGATCACAAAATATACCAGTTGCGTGCAATTTTTTGTCTAATGAATTAAGTACATTTTCACTGTAAGTGTAAATAGTCTTCTCAATATCAGAACCCTTTAGAAATCTGAACTGCGACTTTGACAGTACGTTACTTGTGATAAGATGGTTATATAGCCGTTTGTACATTACCTTTTCTAAAATTTTTGAGAATGCTGGCAAAAGTGAAATTGGATGGAAATTTGATGCTATTTATCTTCCTTCTTAAAGAGCGGCTTAACTTCAGCATATTTCAACCATTCAGGAAATATTCCACTGATAAACGTCTGGTTACACAGATAGCTTACTAGGTTACCTAATGTTTTGTTACTATTTTTCCTAATATCAAACCACATGGGGAATTGGTGAGAGGCAAGTAGAATTCTGAAACTGTTTCTGTATGTACTTACTATCTACAAATTTTTGTCAGATCACACTTTGTATATCAACCAATGGAAACTCCAGTTCTTTTGCTGAAGAACGCTTTGGCTGAAAGCTATAATGTGTAATAGTCTTTTTGTTGTGTAAAAGTCTTTTTGTTGTGCATTGGCCAACTTTATGGTAATATTGTTCATACTTTGGTATGTTGTTGGTAGTGTGTGAGAACGCCTCTTACAAGGAGAGATCCCCATAATGGGACTGAATTTTTGAAACCATCTGTACAGTGATGTAGGTCAGCATCCCAGGTATCACACCCTTCATGCATTCTTCTTGGTGTCCCCTCATTTGCAAGTAATTGAAAAAAAAACATGCTTAATTTTGAAACTTCCTGGCAGATTAAAACAGTGTGCCAGACCGAGACTCGAACTTGGGACCTTTGCCTTTTGCGGGCAATTGCTCTATCAACTGAGCTACCCAAGCACGACTCATGCCCTGTCCTCACAGCTTTACTTCTGCCAGTACCTCGTCTCCTAGCTTCCAATCTTTACAGAAGCTCTCCTGCGAATTTTTACTTGAGATTCTAGAGCCTTAAAATTGGCAATAATAGATATAGAGGTATGGTAGCATAGTGGTTAGCATATGAGCTTGACACGCAGATGGTCTGGATTCCAAATTCATAAAGTGATTCAAAATTTTTAAATCTTCATTGAAATGAATTTGATCATTACTTTTATTCAGTTAAATGATTTTACATGTAATTTTTTATATTTCTAGCCCTCTGTCACATGTTTATCATCATATTAACTTTTACACTTACTCTTACTTTTTTCCTTTTTTTTAATTTGGATTATTTGTGCAAGTGATTTTAATGATTTTTTGTACTAATTTCTGTTTAATTTCTTCTGTTTGATCATCATATATTTTTGTCCATGTTGTTTTATTCATTATTTCTGTTCCTCATTTTGCTAGAATGTCCTTTGCTAGAATATCTCCATTCTTTTGTCCATAGTGAACAAGAATTTGTTTGAAATGTTTGCATGATGATCACTATAAAAAAAATTACATCTTTCATGTAACAAGAAACACATTTTTTGTGCCATTGCACAGCCAATATAAACAATTATTTCGTATTTAATTTTTTAACTGATAAATTGGCATTTTCATCTATTTAAATATTGTAATAGGTAAATGAAAATAATTAAAATCACATGCACAAAGGTTCCCAATAAAAGCAGAATGATTGAAAGAAAACATAAGAGCAAATGGAAAAGTAAATGTGACCATTAAAATGATACAACAATGGAATAGAAATTTATAAAAACTACATTTAAACCAAATAATTGAATAAAAACAATGCACATCACACTTGTCTGCAACCACTATGCTACAATGCCATTATATCTATTGCTGTCAGTTTTAAAGCTCTAAAACAACATGAAAAATTACAAAATTTTGTTGTTGACTATATACAAACAAGGGTCCACCAGGGCAAATGGCTGCAGTATGAGATACATTGGACCCTAACCTTCATCATCGTACAGATGATTACAAAAAATCAATCCTACTTATGAGGACCTCTCCTTGGGAGTAAAATTGTTGCTAATATCATAGTGCAACTTTTTGGTTAACGTGTGGTTGCAGAGATCCAATTAATTGAGAAGAGTCTTTGAACATTTTGCCATTGATGTTAAGAAAGCAGTGTTGAAGACCTACAGTTAAATTTCATGTGTGTATGTGTGTGTGTGTGTGCGCACTTATTCTGTAGTTTAATTTTTTATTTAGAGAGTGCTGACGTAAGGGTAAACTTATTTTTGCAGACCACCACCTAGGAAAAAGCTAAGTACATCACTGAGTAAGCTGAAGAAGACACATTCAGAGGAAAATGATTCAAACGAAAGTGTCGATATTGCAGTAAGTAGACTTCTGCAGTTTTACATCTGATCACATTTGAATCTTACATGACTGTAATGTGATGGTCGCATGCTTTCATTGTTCATGATTTGTGGAAATTATTCTGTTGCCACCTGGCCAATAAGGCGGTTCTTTGTAGGAAATGTTTGACTTTTCACTGCATGTAGTCACTTTGAGAAATATTTGCTGTGCAAACACAATGTGGTTCAGAAAAATTTCCCCCCCCCCCCCCCCCTTTTAAATTCCTTGTCTTTTTAAACTAGTGTCCAAAAAAGACATATGATATGACGATGGAAGTGTGTCGGAATGAAGTAAAGCTACAAGATTTGTCAAAAAGTCTGAAACAAAAGGTATGTATTAAAAAAAGTGGGTAATCTCATCCATAGCAAAATTGTTAATACGGGATATGGTTACATTTGGTTGCCATACATGCTTGGCAGTAATCTGAATGTTCTTTAAAAGTTAGTGTAAGAGTTCTACAGGCAGTGGACCTCCAGAATCCATTCTGGATATGTTCTGTTGGCCTTATTGCTGATGATATTTTGTGGATATTATCATCTGCAATAAATTCATCCGTTAGAATATGCCAAAGGGGTAAGAAATATCATCTGTGAAGATGATGCTTGGATTGGGCCAACTACTTCGTTGCAAGGTTACTCACTTGATTGCAGGACCACATTTCTGTAACTTTGAATTTTAAACATATTCCCTTAACCACCAATAAAGATGTAAAGCTGTCTATGAGCACCCATCAGCATATCATCCCCCTGCGATAGGCCTCCACCTTTGTTCATTTTTTTTACTCATTCAGTGTGTTATATGCAACCCTTCAGGAAGGAAAACCTTCAAAAGAGTCATTATATATGTTTACAAAAGGCAAGAAAATCAGAGAAACATAATCTGTATATTGTATTAATAGTAAACTATTATTGTAGTTCTTGTGAGTTGACATCTTCCCAGCATATTTATAACTTGTAGAATTTTCCGGTGTACTTGTACAATTCTTGGGTGTCTGACCGGGTCATGTTGTGAATTCTCTGGTGTTCGCCCGGGTTATATGGTAAATATTCCACAGCATTTCAGTGAACAGACTTGAGACTTGTTGTGTCTTCAGGTGATCCCTGGTGGCTGTCATCAGGGACACTTGTAGGTGGAAACGAATGCCAGAAATACGAGAAATACGAGCATTCTTCAAACTGTAATTCTTAATGATGTTCATGCTTATTCAAGTTAAATTTAAACCCAAGTTTATTAGAGAGCTGCTGTTTTGGAAAAAAAAGAGCTAATGCTTCTTCAGTTACACTGAATAGTAAGTAACTGCTGTATATCTCATATTGAAAGCGTAATATTTACTATTCAAAGAAAATAGTTGCCTATATCTATATTTAGATAATGCGTAGAAAGAGTGACTCAGTAGGAGGCTTTTCTTTTTATTTTATTTTATTTTTTATTTTTTGAACTGATTGGGATTCCCAATCTCTCTTCATGTTAAATGGAAAATTTGAGATAACTTTCTCCAGACTCTTTTCTGAGCCCTTAACCAGGAGGCAAAGTCTACATGAAAATTATTTTTGTGTTTTGCATTTTAATTATGTAGATCACAGTCTGCTGAAATCGAGTTTTATTATTAAAAGCAAAAACTGTTAAGTAGTAAATGCATTGGTAAGTAAGTAAGAATTCCAGTATTCTGAAAAAGGTTGGAGCAAGGTGTACAGTTGTGTATATGGTAAGCCCAATTGGAAAGGAGACCTTTGTGTATAAGGGTTGTATGTAATCCCAGTGGGTGAATGTGTTTGTTGAGAGAGGGTAGGGTGGTATTCCCAATTGCACAAGCAGAGTTAATAGCTTCACAGCAAATTCCTCATTTCTGGAGAATTGTTTCCACACTCTTGGGTGGCACACTTTGTCACCACTATTGCTGTGATTTCAGCTGTGGAGGAGCTCATACGAACGAATCGCCAGATCGCCACATGTGACACCACTGTTGTACTTCTGATAAGCAAAGGAACTGTGCATCACATGAACACAAGAAGCTTCATTATGGCAAAGTTCGTGCAAAGTGGGTGCCCAAGTATCTTTCAGACTATGAGAATGAGTGTTTACCTGACCCATGTGTTGGATTTCATTGCTCACATTGTGAGATGTAATGAAACGTGGTGTCACCATTTTGACCCTGCCGCCAAACGGATGAACGTGGGATGGAGGCATCCTGGCTCCCCTGAAAGAAAGAAAGAAAGAAAGAAAGAAAGAAAGAAAGCAAATAAGTAAGAAAGAAAGAAAGGAGGAGGAGGTGGAGGATGATACTGGTAAACTGGATCCCTCAGCAACCCAGGAGTTTCTACACTGAAGCCATTAACTCTCTTCCTGTGCACTGATATCGGTGTATCAATGTCATAACTTTTTAGTTTGCTGAGTAGTACCCCTAAAACTTTGTCATCTACACAATCAAGGTCTTTGCCAAGGTGACAAAATATGCCAACAGGATAATTTTTCTTGTTTAATTGCGCCAGGATTTTGTTTGTGGCTTCCTATGTTGCTTCTGTCATGGAGAACCATTTTGGAAGACAAAATGGCGAGGCATTTAACAAGCTCTGCTCTGTTCAGTCAGTCAACATTCTGCAGAAATCAACAAAAGTTTTGCACCATCCCTTTGTTTCGAAATTCATGGCACAGAAAACAAAAATTGGCTTGTGGCAAGCATATATGTTCATTTACAGTGTGTGCAGATCACCAAATCAAAAATAGAAACATTAGTCAGGTTATATACGACCGGGAACAACCGGGAAATCTGGAAAAAAAAAAAAACGGGAATTTTTTCATCCGGGAGAAAACCAGGAAAAACCCGGGAATTTTCGTTGTTGTAGCCTTCAGCCCCCCCTTGAACGATGTACCTTGCCACTGGTGGGGAGGCTTGCGTGCCTCAGCGATACAGATAGCTGTACCGTATGTGCAACCACAACAGAGGGGGATCTGTTGAGAGGCCAGACGTATGTGTGGTTCCTGAAGAGGGGCAGCAGCCTTTTCAGTAACAGTAACAGTCTGGTTGAAGGGATCGGTTGGTAGGACATGTTCTGAGGCATCAAGGGATCACCAATTTAGTATTGGAGGGCAGCGTGGAGGGTAAAAATTGTAGAGGGAGACCAAGAGATGAATACACTAAGCAGATTCAGAAGGATGTAGGTTGCAGTAGGTACTGGGAGATGAAAAAGCTTGCACAGGATAGAGTAGCATGGAGAGCTGCATCAAACCAGTCTCAGGACCGAAGACCACAACAACAACAACTGGTTGATTGACTGATCTAGCCTTGTAACACTAACCAAAACGCCTTGCTGTGCTGGTACTGCAAATGGCTGAAAGCAAGGGCAAACTACAGCCGTAATTTTTCCCGAGGACATGCAGCTTTACTGTGTGGTTAAATGATGATGGCGTCCTCATGGGTAAAATATTCCAGAGGTGAAATAGTCCCCCATTCGGATGTCCGGGCGGGGACTACTCAGGAGGACGCTGTTATCAGGAGAAAGAAAACTGGCGTTCTATGGAACGGAGCATGGAATATCAAATCCCTTAATCGGGCAGGTAGGTTAGAAAATTTAAAAAGGCAAATGGACAGGTTAAAGTTAGATATAGTGGGACGTAGTGAAGTTCGGTGGCAGGAGGAACAAGACTTGTGGTCAGGTGGATACAGGGTTATAAATACAAAATCAAATAGAGGTAATACAGGAGTTGGTTTAATAATGAATAGGAGAATAGGAATGCAGGTAAGCTACTACAAACAGCATAGTGAACGCATTATTGTGGCCAAGATAGATATGAAGCACACTCCTACCACAGTAGTACAAGTTTATGTGCCAACTAGCTCCGCAGATGTTGAAGATATTGATGAAATGTATAATGAGATAAAAGAAATTATTCAGATAGTAAAGGGAGACGAAAATTTAATAGTCATGGGTGACTGGAATTCGATAGTAGGAAAAGGGAGAGAAGGAAACGCATTAGGTGAATATGGATTGGGGGGGAAGGAATGAAAGAGGAAGCCGCCTGGTAGAATTTTGCACAGAGCATAACTTAATCATAGCTAACATTTGGTGCAAGAATCATAAAAGAATGTTGTATACATGGAAGAATCCTGGAGATACTGCCAGGTTTCAGATAGATTGTATAATGGTAAGACAGAGATTCAGGAACCAGGTTTTAAATTGTAAGACTTTTCCAGGGACAGATGTTTGACCACAATCTATTGGTTATGAATTGTAGATTAAAACTGAAAAACTGCAAAAAGGTAGGAATTTGAGGAGATGGGACCTGGATAAACTGAAAGAACCAGAGGCTGTAGAGAGCCTCAGGGAGAGCATTAGGGAACGATTGACAAGAATGGGGGAAAGAAATACGGTAGAAGAAGAATGGGTAGCTTTGAGGGATGAAGTAGTGAAGGTAGCAGAAGATCAAGTAGGTAAAAAGAAGAGGGCTGGTAGAAATCCTTGGGTAACAGAAGAGATATTGAATTTAATTGATGAAAGGAGAAAATATAAAAATGCAGTAAATGAAGCAGGCAAAAAGGAATACAAACATCTCAAAAATGAGATCGACAGGAAGTGCAAAATGGCTAAGCAGGGATGGCCAGAGGACAAATGTCAGGATGTAGAGGTTTATCTCACTATGGGTAAGATATATACTGCCTACAGGAAAATTAGAGAGACCTTTGGAGAAAAGAGAACCACTTGCATGAATATCAAGGGCTCAGATGGAAACCTAGTTCTAAGCAAAGAAGGGAAAGCAGAAAGGTGGAAGGAGTATATAGAGGGTCTATAAAAGGGCGAAGTTCTTAAGGACAATGTTATAGAAATGGAAAAAGAATGTAGATGAAGATGAAATGGGAAATATGAAACTGCGTGAAGAGTTTGACAGAGCACTGAAAGACCTAAGTCGAAACAAAGCCCTGGGAGTAGACAACATTCCATTAGAACTACTGACAGCCTTGGGAGAGCCAGTCCTGACAAAACTCTACCATCTGGTGAGCAAGATGTATGAGACAGGCGAAATATCCTCAGATTTCAAGAAGAATATAATAATTCCAATCCCAAAGAAAGCAGGTGTTGACAGATGTGAAAAATACCGAACTATCAGTTTAATAAGTCACTGGTGCAAAATACTAACACAAATTCTTTACAGACGTATGGAAAAACTGGTAGAAGCTGACCTCAGGGAAGATCAGTTTGGATTCCATAGAAATGTTGGAACATGTGAGGCAATACTGACCCTATGACTTATCTTAGAAAATAGATTAAGGAAAGGCAAACCTAGGTTTCTAGCATTTATAGACTTAGAGAAAGCTTTTGACAATGTTGACTGGAATACTCTCTTTCAAATTCTGAAAGTGGCAGGGATAAAATACAGGGAGCGAAAGGCTATTTACAATTTGTACAGTAACCTAATGGCAGTTATAAGAGTCGAGGGACATGAAAGGGAAGCAGTGGTTGGGAAGGGAGTGAGACAGGGTTGTAGCCTCTCCCCAATTTTATTCAATCTGTATATTGAGCAAGCAGTAAAAGAAACAAAAGAAAAATTTGGAGTAGGAATTAAAATCCATGGAGAAGAAATAAAAACTTCGAGGTTCACCGATGACATTGTAATTCTGTCAGAGACGGCAAAGGACTTGGAAGAGCAGTTGAACGGAATGGACAGTGTCTTGAAAGGAGGATATAAGATGAACATCAACAAAAGCAAAACGAGAATAATGGAATGCAGTCGAATTAAATCGGGTGATGCTGCAGGAATTAGATTAGGAAATGAGATGTTTAAAGTAGTAAATGAGTATTGCTATTTGGGGAGCAAAATAACTGATGATGGTCGAAGTAGAGAGGATATAAAATGTAGACTGGCAATGGCAAGGAAAGCATTTCTTAAGATGAGAAATTTGTTAACATTGAGTGTAGATTTAATTGTCAGGAAGTCGTTTCTGAAAGTATTTGTATGGAGTGTAGCCATGTATGGAAGTGAAACATGGGCAATAAATAGTTTAGACAAGAAGAGAATAGAAGCTTTGAAATGTGGTGCTACAGAAGAATGCCCAAGATAGATGGGTAGATCACATAACTAATGAGGAGGTATTGAATAGAATTGGAGAGAACAGAAATTTGTGGCACAACTTGACTAGAAGAAGGGATCGGTTGGTAGGGCATGTTCTGAGGCATCAAGGGATCACTAATTTAGTATAGGAGGGCAGCGTGGAGGGTAAAAATCGTGGAGGGAGACCAAGAGATGAATACACTAAACAGATTCAGAAGGATGTAGGTTGCAGTAGGTAGTGGGAGATGAAGAAGCTTGCACAGGATAGTGTAGCATGGAGAGCTGCATCAAACCAGTCTCTGGACTGAAAACTACAATAACAATCAAGCATTCAGTTAAATTTTTGTAATTTTGACGGGTAAGAATTGATTCTCTAGCAAAGAATATTATTGTATCCTGCTACTGGAGAATGATACTGCAGAATAAAGTATAAACGAGAGGGAAAAAACTAAAACGTTAGTGGCAAAGGAAATGCGCAGTTTACAACAACAAAACACCGAGCATACACAAGCATCTGCAAATAGCAAAATATGTCAAAGGCCAAAGGGAGAAGACTATGTAATTCTTCGTAACAATAAACTGCTTGCTATGAGCATTACATCACAACTGTTCACATTAGGTTCGTTTGACCACTTGCCAGCAGGCTGATGCGAATGCGCAGTTGACTCGCATATGAGCAGTACCTGCTCCCATTTTCCGCTACTTGAAGTGTGGCTGTTAGCTGTATTGGCAGTAGCAGCAAGCAGCCAGATGCAAACGAGAAAACTTTTTCTTGCTCGCACCCTAGCCGCCAGATTCGCGCATGCTTAGAGTTGTAGTGGGGAGGCGTTAGTCTCCACATGACCCTTGTTTGCGTTAAGTGATTTTGCTGCTTCTCGTCGTTTAAAGCTCCCAAGTCAAATGAAAACAAAACGGATTTCTGTTTCTGGGAGCTATCAAGTGAAATAAAATACATTCACATAATTACAGAGGGCAAAAATATATTATTGTTTCAGTTTTCTGATTTTATTTTATTTCCAAGTTATTAGCAGTCAAGCGTTAATTGTCTTGCAGAACAATGATGCTATGTTTGCAAGTTTGCTAAAGAAATTTGGCTTTATTAATCTTTCTGCTGAGGCAATCATTTTATTTGAAACGAAGTGTTTCATTCCATAGTATTGGCTAGTTCCAACTGTTTGCTGAATTTCAAGTGCACATTATCATCTTCTGCCATGTATGGCATTATGCCATAATAAAGAACCAAACATGAGATTGTAGAGTACTGTTACTCCAAGAAAATTTACTTCCCAAAAACCACCCTGAAAAGCTTAATATCAGATGGGACCTACTTCATTGTGAATCTGGAAAAAAACAATGTGCACTTCAAGCTGAATTAGACATTTTAGTATGGTTACGAAATTCTGATGCTCTTGGGAGTATCCTCTGATTCCCTGTTTCTTTTATGGTGTAACGTAAGCTCTCTTAGTGCTTTATACATATGAACGAGCGGGCTTCCTACACCATTGCAGCTACGTTTGCGCAATAATGCCTCTTTTCTGGCGCTCTCTGGCAACTGGTAAATAGAACCTATTTCTAACAGTCTCCGGATAGTATTGCGAAAGGTGGTTTGAAAAGCGTTACTTTCAAATTAAATTTCTTTTTACGCAAGATGAATTATGTTACGTGTGAGAAAGTGGAATGAATTTCTAAATCACAGAGCATTTAAAACAGAACACTTTGAGGACCAGCCACTTACAAGAATTTCGAGCCCAGACATTTATGTCATAATTTTAAATTTACTGGCACATTTGTGTGATGTATCTTAAAGTATAAAACATGCAAAAAAGATCCTTATTGCTTGTGAAAGCTTAGCTTCTGTTGTAGCTTGTTAATCTTAGAAACCAATATTATATGTGAAAGCTTAGCTTTTCTTGTAGCTATACTATGTATATTAATGTAAACTGATAACTTTTCCTCTTTGTGTGTTCGCGCTACATAACCAGTGATCTTGCTATAGGCTGAAAATGACACGTGTCCTACGCTCTGAATACATGCTGTCATCGGATGACGTGGCATGAGATATGATTGGCTTACAAAAGGACATCACAAGCTCGGTTTCAACGCTCCGGAAACTAATGCGCTGTGTTTGGTGCAATTTGAATTTATACTTTTGTAATACGAAAATATGTAGTGTATATGTTGCTGCAAATCAAAGGTCTTTCCAAAACTTCTCTTTTTTTTCCATTGAAAGTCTTTCCAAAACTTCTCTCCCCCGTCTTTATTTTTTTGAAAGTTCTATTATAGTGTATAAAACGTTAACCATTCAAAGGTTGATAAGTTTTACAGTTCCGAGGGAAAATCTAAGGAAAACCTACTGTCACTTAGCACAAAAAAAGTGTATTTTCACCTGGGAAAAAGCATGTTTTTTAAAGGAGGTATCTGGGAATAATCCGGGATTTTTTTTCCTTGTCCCCGTATACACCCTGTTAGTGTAACAACAAAATCATCTGTTTCCCATGGGCAGTTTTCCACATCACTCTGAACATCATCAGTAAGTGGTGCAATGTCCCCTTGCTTGGATGCAGGCTTGAATTCATCGTGACATACCATTAATGAGATCATCAAGCCAGCTCTGATCCACATTGTTCCACTCTTCAATGGCAACTTTGCATAAGTTGCACAGAGTATACAGGCATTATTGAAGTTCAGAAGCAGCCAACTTTAATTGATCTCACATATGTTCCATTGGGTTGGTGTTGGGGAGCAGGCAGGCCACTCCATTTTGGTGACCCTAGCTTGCTGAAGGAACCTGTTCACAGAAACAACACAATAAGTACTCAAGTTGACATCCATCAAGATGTTAGTGACAAGCTCCCATTATTGGTTGCAGAGTTTTGTAAAATGTTAGTGATATGCTCCCACTAGTGGTTGCAGAATCTCGTCTCTGTTTACGTGGCTCCTTGTAGTGCCACCCCAGAATGTCACTGCACCACCACCTTGTTGCATGTGTGGGTGACAGTGCTGGAGATGTTCAATACTAGCAGGTTGTCTTCAGATACATTGTGTGCAATAATCAGGCTACACACAGACCCAAATTTTGTCCAGAAATGACATGTAATGCCAATCATGGGGCACCCATTCTGCATGATTTTTTGCCCACCTGTAACAGAGTCCATGATGATGTGGCGTACATTTTGGTTGTCATGGTCATTGGGAATGGAGATTCTCATGTTGCAGTCATCTTCTGACAGTTTCATGTCTTTGAGTGCCAAATTCAATTCTGGAGCAGTTGACCCACAGTTCCCTTTGACTCAAAAGTTGTAGATATCGATCATCCTTTGCGCCTGTCGAGATTGGACAGCCTGTGTGGTGTATGTCCTTAACGCTGCCTGTCAGTTGAGATTGGACAGCCTGTGTGGTGTATGTCCTCAATACTGCCTGTCAATTGAAACTAATTCCGTGTCTGCACCACATCACTTTCACTTTGGTGCATACGTCGAGCATCTTCCATGGTTACAAATGTTCTGCTTGTAATGTGATGATGCGGACGCAATCATTGATCATGCTTGCCCTCTATTGTACCACAGATGTGCCTGATGCATCCGTACTGGTGCTTTACTTTCAACTGAAACGCTGCAATCCATTTAAGTGTGGTTGATTGGTACAGGAACAGTCACAGTGGCAACACAGCTATATGGCATATCGGGATGATGCAAAAGTTTTGTTGATATTTGTATTATAGACCACTTTCTCAAACACATTTGAAAAGACTAAATTGGTCTCTCCCCACAGTGTTCGCATGATTGTACTTGCTACCAGTTCACCTCCTGAAGAATGTATGTTAAAACGCATTCTACAAACTGAAGCGTGATTCATTTGTGGGTAGTAAATGCCTCGTTATATTTGTGTTTCAATCTCAATGTTATGGACGCTATAATAGTGATGCATCTTTGCTCTGCCATGAGCAACACTGCAGATAATTGTGTTGAAGGTATATTCAGTTTCTACTAAGCAGTGAAGGAAAGATATTGTTTGTATTGTCAGTTGACCATTTTCTGTTGTACAGTCAGCATTTTCTTTCTCCTAAACTGCTACCAAAGTCTTAAAATAATATTTTGTGGCACATCTAATGCTGAAAGCTGTTAGGACTGTGGTACATGTCTGGGTATTCTACCAGTAAAACAGTGTTCACGTACTATCTTTGTTTTATTATAATGCATACTTAACAGAGAGAATGAATAAATGAGTGAGTGAATAAGCTTACATAAAGCACAAAAAAGTAAATAACTATCACTTGTCAGGTTAGGAGCCTTACAAGGTGTGTGTCATAAATAAAGGATTTATTGCCTTAATTATCTCTATGCATGGATCAGCTTGTGTCTGCAGAGTGGTATGTGCAAATTCTTCATGTGAGAGTGTCCTACATTCATCATATTGTTACTTGTACTTTTGGAAGAATGAGTTCAAATACCTGGAAAAATGCCACATGTGAGTTACAATCAGTTTATTAATGAGAGTGCTGACCCCTGACTGATGATGAGTATTAAACTGGAATTTCTTGATTTATGGCAGTGCCCAGTCACGCTTCCTGACGGAACTTTCCAGACAATTTTGTACTTCAGTTGGGAGTCTCTTGAATACCATTTGCATTGATCTCATAGATGTTTTCAACATGGTTGATTAATGCTGTACTTTTGGCTGTACAACTGAATTGTTATGCACAATATTTTTATGACTGGCCCAGTCACCTTCATCTGCTGCAAGGTGTTAATTGTACTTGCTGCCTGGAATCAACAACTCGCTTGTATATCCGAAACCACATTATTAAACATTTGCATTACCGAGTAACTATCTTACATCAGTACTTGTCATGGAATGATCTACTTCTTGAGATGTTGGAAAATTGAACATTGAGGACTTGAGTTCTGGGGTGGTTGAAATAGCAGGTAATGGGGTTAAACACAATGTTTTATACACTTATAGATAAAGTGATAGTAAATGCACAACAAAGGAATATGTATTATTACCATTTGTACCAAGCGAGCAAATGAATATATAGAGAGAATTATAGGAGAATTATAATGCTATTATGAATAGAATATCTTAAGCTGAAATGGCATAAGAGTACTCTGACAACTGTGTTTCAAAGCCTCGGATAAAAGCATTGGTTACTAGTTGGAGGCCGTGAATTCAACTTGCAGAGTGATCTAGTTTTTCTTTGCCTTTTCGTCATGTTTCTCCAAGTGACTGTGACAGTGTGTGGCTTAGCTGCTTGATTTGCTCTCTTTACAGCACAGTTGGGTGTTCGTGTAATGGTTGGCACACATTATGAAAAATTAAAAAAGTTCTGTCCCTGGGTTTATTATTATTATTATTATTATTATTATTATTATTATTATTCTTTCCTGTCCCAGACATTATGTCTGGTTAAAGATGGAAAGTGATGCGGACCTTGATCAAGCGTGACTTTCTTTTAACTGTATGGTATATGTTACATTGCATTTAGGAACTTTCGGGTAATTGACTATGTATCAATAATTACAGATTTCTGTAGTTGTATATATAAGTTTGGGTGTAGCTGTATTGTGTTGATGTACTGGTGGATATTGCGTGGTATGACTCCTGTAGTTGATAGTATAATTGGTATGATGTCAACTTTATCCTGATGCCACATGTCTTTGACTTCCTCAGCCAGTTGGATGTATTTTTCAATTTTTTCTCCTGTTTTCTTCTGTATATTTGTTGTATTGGGTATGGATATTTTGATTAGTTGTGTTAATTTCTTCTTTTTATTGGTTAGTATGATGTTAGGTTTGTTATGTGATGTTGTTTTATCTGTTATAATGGTTCTGTTCCAGTATAATTTGTATTCATCATTCTCCAGTACATTTTGTGGTGCATACTTGTATGTGGGGGCATGTTGTTTTATTAGTTTATGTTGTATGGCAAGTTGTTGATGTATTGTTTTTGCTACATTGTCATGTCTTCTGGGGTATTCTGTATTTGCTAGTATTGTACATCCGCTTGTCATGTGATCTACTGTTTCTATTTGTTGTTTGCATTTATCTGTTGTGGTATTGGGATCTTTAATAATATGCTTGCTGTAATATCTGGTGTTTATTGTTAGATCCTGTATTGCAATCATGAATCCTTCTGTCTCACTGTTTATATTGCCTTTTCTTAGCCATGTGTTGGATGCGTCTTGATCGATGTGTGGCTGTGTTAGATGATACGGGTGCTTGCCATGTAGTGTTTTCTTTTTTCAATTTACTTTCTTCGTATCTGTTGATGTTATGTGATCTAAAGGGTTGTAGAAGTGGTTATGAAATTGCAGTGGTGTAGCAGATGTATTTATATGAGTGATTGCTTTGTGTATTTTGCTAGTTTCTGCTCGTTCTAGAAAGAATTTTCTTAAATTGTCTACCTGTCCATAATGTAGGTTTTTTATGTCAATAAATCCCCTTCCTCCTTCCTTTCTGCTTAATGTGAATCTTTCTGTTGCTGAATGTATATGATGTATTCTATATTTGTGGCATTGTGATCGTGTAAGTGTATTGAGTGCTTCTAGGTCTGTGTTACTCCATTTCACTACTCCAAATGAGTAGGTCAATATTGGTATAGCATAGGTATTCATAGCTTTTGTTTCTTGCTGTCAATTCTGTTTTCAGTATTTTTGTTAGTCTTTGTCTATATTTTTCTTTTAGTTCTTCTTTAATATTTGTATTATCTATTTCTATTTTTTGTCTGTATCCTAGATATTTATAGGCATCTGTTTTTGCCATCGTTTCTATGCAGTCGCTGTGGTTATCCAATATGTAATCTTCTTGTTTAGTGTGTTTTCCCAGACTATGCTATTTTTCTTACACTTGTCTGTTCCAAAAGCCATATTTATTATCATTGCTTGAATACTTCTGTTATCTTTAGTAATTGGTTGAGTTGTTGATTGGTTGCTGCCAGTAGTTTTAGATCATCCATGTATAGCAAATGTGTAATTTTGTGTTGGTATGTTCCAGTAATATTGTATCCATAATTTGTATTATTTAGCATGTTGGATGGTGGGTTCAGAGCAAGGCAGAACCAGAAAGGACTTAATGAGTCTCCTTGGTATATTCCACGCTTAATCTGTATTGGCTGTAATGTGATATTATTTGAATTTGTTTGGATATTAAGTGTGGTTTTCCAATTTTTCATTACTAATTTTAGGAACTGTATCAATTTAGGGTCTACTTTGTATATTTCCAATATTTGTAGTAACCATGAGTGGGGTACACTATCAAAAGCTTTTCGGTAATCAATGTATGCGTAGTGTAGCGACCTTTGTTTAGTTTTAGCTTGATATGTCACCTCTCCATCTATTATCAGTTGCTCTTTACATCCTCCTGCTCCTTTGCAACAGCCTTTTTGTTCTTCATTTATAATTTTTTTCTGTGTTGCATGTGTCATTAATTTCTGTGTAATGACTGAAGTTAATATTTTGTATATTGTTGGTAGGCATGTTATGGGGCAATATTTAGCTGGGTTTGCTGTGTCTGCTTGATCTTTAGGTTTCAGATAAGTTATTCCATGTGTAAGTGTATCAGGGAATGTGTATGGGTCTGCAATGTAACTGTTAAATAATTTAGTTAGATGTGAATGTGTTGAGGTGAACTTCTTTAGCCAGAAATTTGCTATTTTATCTTTTCCAGGGGCTTTCCAATTGTGCGTAGAATTAATTGCTTGGGTCACTTCATGTTGCAAAATTATCACTTCAGGCATTTGTGGTATCATCTTGTATGTGTCTGTTTCTGCTTGTATCCACCGTGCATGCCTGTTATGTTGTACCGGGTTTGACCATATGTTGCTCCAGAAGTGTTCCATGTCTGTTAAGTTTGGTGGATTGTCTATTTTAATGTGTGTGTTACCTATTGTCTGGTAAAATTTCTTTTGCTTTGTGTTGAATGTTTGGTTTTGTTTCCTTCTATTTTCACCCTTTTTGTATCTTCTATGTCGTTTGGCCAATGCTTGTAATTTCTGCTTCTTTTCATCTAATTGCTCTATCGCTTCTTGTTGTGAGTTTTTACCTAACCTTTTTCGTTTTTTGTCTGATATTTCATTTCTCATAAATTGTGTTAGCTGTCCGATGTCTTTTCTCAGTTTTTCTATTCTGATCTGTAGCCTGTGTTGCCATGCTGGTTTTGTGGGTTTCTTCTGTGTGTTGGTTTGTTCTGATCTCTGCCTAGTGTGTATATTTAGTGTAGTGAGTGCTCCTATATAAACCAGTAGTTGTAACTCTTCCATAGTTGTATTTTCATTTATTTTGTTGTGTATGATTGTGTTGATAGTTGTTATTATTGTTTAGTCTTGTGGGTTATTTGGTGGTCTATGCAAGAATGGGCTAATGTCTGTATTTGTGTCTTTGTATTCTATATATGTTAGCTGAAATTTTTCTTCTATATCTAACATGTGTGTCACTTCATGTTCTATTTGTGCTTGTTCTGGTGGCCGTCTTAAGATGTCGTTTTCCTCTGATTGTTTAATTGATGCGTGGTGTTCTTGGTTTGTTTGCTCTGGGATGTTTGAGTTCATTACTGTATTTTCTTCTTCTTCTGATTGCACATTATTTTGTTCCAGTATTTGTTGTACTTGTTGTTTGATGTTTTCTACTTCTGACTGGGGTATCCTGTTATTTTTTATTATTACACGGATCTGATCAGCTAGTCGTTGTTCTATTAAAAATGTTAATTCTGGGTATCTGGTGATAAATGTTGTGTATACTTGTGATCTGTATCCAGTTGTGTTGGTTGCTAAGTTTGTTGCTTGGTAATAACAGAACATGAGGTGTCGGTTAACTTCATCTGACCATCTCATCCTCTGTCTTTGTTTTCGTTCTAGGGTGGTTGCAGGAGGCATATCCTGCAAAACACCTCTATTTGGATTTAAATCATTTTCCATGTGGCTAGCAGTGTCGTTACCATTGTGGACGGGCATAGGGTTCAAGCGTCGTCCCCGACAATGACAACGCTTGTCCGAGGCTTCATTAGTTCTGTCCTGAACCAACTAATCACACTAAAAGGGGGGTTAGCCCTATTAGTGGTTTGTTCTTTTCATCGCCTTTTACGACTGGCAGAACATACCGGAGGCCTATTCTTTTCCCGGGCCTCCACGGGGTTTATTATTATTATTATTATTATTATTATTATTATTATTCCACTTTGGCCAACTCAAGACCACTGGTGAAAAAGCTGATTCATGACGTAGAATCCCCCCACCTGCTGTTGTTTCCTTTGTTCTTCTGTCCTTTTCTCTCCTCTGTTCTTCAGAGGTTTTTTTCTGAAACCTTTGAATTTTTGTATCTTTTCCCTGACTTCATGTCTGTCATTTCATCCCCATCCGGCAAGCAGGTCGCCCAATGTGGCGTTGCATTTAATAAGACCTGCACCAAGGTGGCCGGACCTGCCCTGTAAGGGGCCTCCCGGCCAATGATGTCAAATGCTCATTTCCATTTTCATGTCTCCTCCCTAGGTCTTTGTCTGTTGTTCCATTTAAGAAATCTATATTTTATCACTTTCTCCTTTTTTGACTGTGTCAGTTATAATTAAAAATATAACCATGAAAATTGTATTTTTTACTAATTGTCAATAGAAGTTGAATACTTACTTTTTTAAGCCTCTTGTTATCCATTACTTTCATGTGACTGTAAAATGTAATCCTTCTCTTTCTCATTGTAGCTCTTATAATCTCAGTTATTTTCATGCATGTCCTTGTTGCATCTCACTTTCATACTTTGAACCCAAAATCATTCAAATTATTATGGTTTCCTTCTTTTGCAAATAATTTAACTGTTTGGCTGTGTTTATGGTCTTGCATTCTGAGCAATAAAGGCACCTGGTTTTAATCACCACATTTTAATGCCTCAATTTCATAATGATAGGTAAGGACTTTTTAAAATTGTGTGTGATTACTGTTAAGTAAAATGCCACTTCCATTTTTCTGGCTATGATTTTGTTTGCTGCTTTGCCCAGAGCATTTGGCTGGATTATTTCTCCCAAATACGTAAATTCAGAAATTCCATTTATTTTCCAAATTTTGATTTCATATATTTTGGTGCACCTTTAAAATTGGTCATGGATATGGTTTCTTTCAAACGAAATTTATAATCCAATTTTTCTGCTACCTCTTGGAAAAAGTTTGTTTATTTTGATGCATGTTCACTGCTAAGATTGCTAAATGACCAGGAAGAGCTGAGCAGTCAATTTCAAGGTTATCTCTCTTTCTTCCAACTTTTACTTTATTTATTTCCTTTTCTATTATTTTTCTCCATTCCCATGCTCATAACAATTTAGACAGTCCATCCCCTTGCCTCACAAATTGGCATTAATGTGATGACCAAATCTGTGGGCACAGTTGCTACATGCGTGTATTGAAAAACATTCTTTTTTTTTCTTTTTCTATAGCTACTGCAACAAGCACTTTTGGAGAATAAGCAGCTGCATGAAAAAATTGCAGAGAATATTAACAGAGTTATGAGGATACCCAGTGATGGTCCTTCAGAATCTCAGCTTCCAGTAGCACCTCCCCCGGAAAGTCTGCCAGTACCATGTGATGGCATGATGAATGAACTGGATCAAGCTATCAAGACCATTGTACATCAAACTGAACAGGACCCTCTGTTTGAAAGTTTTCTTGAAGAAATACTAGGTGAGTCCTGCCAGTGTGTTCAATTTATTGCAAATTTCCAAATAGTTTGTGTTGTCAGCCATATACACTACTGCCATTAAAATTGCTACACCATGAAGATGATATGCTACAGACGCGAAATTTAACCAACAGGAAGAAGATGCTGTGATATGCAAATGATTAGCTCTTCAGAGAATTCGCACGAGGTTGGTGCCGGTGGCTACACCTACAACGTGCTGACATGAGGAAAGTTTCCAACCGATTTCTCATACACAAACAGCAGTTGACTGGCGTTGCCTGGTGAAACGTTGTTGTGATGCCACGTGTAAGGAGGAGAAATGCGTTCTATCACGTTTCCGACTTTGATAAAGGTCGGATTGTAGCCTATCGCAATTGCAGTTTATTGTATCGCGACATTGCTGCTCACGTTGGTCGAGATTCAATGACTGTTAGCGGAATATGGAATCGGTGGGTTCAGGAGGATAATACGGAACACTGTGCTGGATCCCAACGGCCTCGTATCACTAGCAGTCGAGATGACACGCATCTTATCCGCATGGCTGTAACGGATAGTGCAGTCACGTCTCGATCCCTGAGTCAACAGGTGGGGACGTATGCAAGACAACAACCATCTGCACGAACAGTTCGACGACGTATGCAGCAGCGTGGACTATCAGCTCGGAGAACACGGCTGCAGTTACCCTTGACGCTGCATCACAGACAGGAGCGGCTGCTATGGTGTACTCAACGACGAACCTGGGTGCACGAATGGCAAAACGTCATTTTTTCGGATGAATCCAGGTTCTGTTTACAGCATCATGATGGTCGCATCCATGTTTGGCAACATCGCGGTGAACGCACATTGGAAGCGTGTAATTCGTCATCGCCATACTGGCGTATCACCCTGCGTGATGGTATGGTGTGCCATTGGTTACACGTCTCGGTCACCTCTTGTTCGCTTTGCCGGCACTTTGAATAGTGAACGTTACATTTCAGATGTGTTGCGACCCGTGGCTCTCCCTTCATTCAATCCCTGCGAAACCCTACATTTCAGCAGGATAATGCATGACCTCATGTTGCTGGTCCTATACGGGCCTTTCTGGATCCAGAAAAAGTTTGACTGCTGCCCTGGCCAGCACATTCTCCAGATCTCTCACTAGTTGAAAACGTCTGGTCAAAGGTGGCCGAGCAAATGGCTCGTCACAAAACGCCAGTCACTACTCTTGATGAACTGTGGTATAGTGTTGAAGCTGCATTGGCCTGTACACGCCATCCAAGCTCTGTTTGACTCAATGCCCAGGCATATCAGGGCCTTTATTACGGCCAGAGGTGGTTGTTCTGGGCACTGATTTCTCAGGATCTATGCACCGAAATTGCATGAAAATGTAATCACATGTCAGTTCTTGTATAATATATTTGTCCAATTAATACCCGTTTATCATCTGCGTTTCTTCTTGGTGTAGCGATTTTAATGGCCAGTAGTGTAATTCGGTCTGAAAAAGAAAAAAAGAAAAAAACTGTAAAATGGCAAGAATTTAGTTATTTTATTGTGCTATAACAAACAAAGTATGTATCTTTATTGCTTCTTGTCTCTGTGACATGAGAAACCATGAACTTTGGCATAAGTAGTTAGTTGCATGTTCTATAGATTGTATTTGTAAAGAGACATTATACATGGCACATTCCATTTGTACTTCAGCTATGTGAATTCACTAAGAATTATTTATGTGTGACTAAATTGTGGTCATTTTGTTGTGTTACTTCCTTTAATAACGGTTTTTTGGCATAGTGGTTATCGAAGCAAGACAGTTTTAATTTGGATTTAAGACCAATTTCAAAGGGCAGTGTTTCTATATAATGACAGTGTGTTTATTTTATATTCTATAAGTGCATGTATTAATATTGTTTGTGTGTGTGTGTGTGTGTGTGTGTGTGTGTGTGTGTGTGTGTGTGTGAGAGAGAGAGAGAGAGAGAGAGAGAGAGAGAGATTATTACTGTGTTTCTCCAAAAAGGACCTGCACTTCATATGAATAACAGTTGGCACGTGTCTGAAACATGAAAGTTCAGTGGAGGGACTGATATCTATACTGAAACATGGTAAAAATTACAGATTATGCATCAATACTCTTTCAGAAACCTCGGATTACTCATTTAATAAAGAAATAAAATAATTTGAGAACTTGTTTTGAATCATCCCTCTATTGTGCTTTTAGTTTTGATTTGTAAAGTGCTCTGATTATTTGAAATACAGTTGATCTGTCAAATACTTTCTTGAGAATTTAGATTTATTTTATTTTTTACACGAATTTATCTTATAAATATGTACAGTTTGTATAAATAATTTAATTGGGAAAAAAAACCAACTTCTTACCAAGCAGTGGCGGAACACACACCTAAAAGGAGGTTACAATTAGGCAAGCTTTTGGAGCCAGTAGCTCTTTCTTCAAGCAGAAGGGTAATGAAGAGGGATGCAGGAAAAGGACTGGAAAGATATTGGAAAAGAGGTAGGTTTCGAAAAAGTCACCGAGAACTACAGGTCAGGGAAGACTTACTAGATGGAAAGAAATGGACAGATTGATTGTTGGGGACTGCGCCGGACGAGATTTCAACCTGAGAGCTTAAAGGTGGTAGACAGGGTAAATCACAGGGCAGAAATTACTGCTTAAACATTGTGCAAGAGTTAATAAGAGTGAAAAACTAGGTGCATTTGCACATAACAGAGAGGTGGGAGGGTGCAATGAAAAATAGACAAGATAAGAAAATGAAAGATCTAGAAAACTAAGATGGAGTAAAAAAAGGAGTAGTTACTGTGATGAAACGCTGAGACGAAAGAAATTAATGTACAATAAGGCTAGGTCCCACCTGCGAAGTTCTGAGAAGCTGGTGTATGGAGGAAGAATCCAGATGGCGTGTGTGTGTGAAACAGGCACCGAGGTCACAACAGTCATGTTTTAGAGCATGCTCTGCAACGGGATATTGTGTGTTGCCATTATACACCATCTGCCTATGGCCATTGATCCTAACTGATAATTTGGTGGTAGTCATGCCGATGTAAAATGCTGAACAGTTTTTACATAATGAGATTTTCACTCTGCAGCGAAGTGTGCGCCGATATGAAACTTCCTGGCAGATTAAAACTGTGTGCTGGACTGAGACTCGAGTTCAGGACCTTTGCCTTTTGCGGGCAAGTGCTCTACTGACTGAGTTACCCACGCACGACTCATGATCCATCCTCACAGCTTTTATTTTGCCAGTACCTCGATTTCACATAACAGCTGGTATATAATGTGTCATTTTACAGGCGGTTCTTCCTTTGATAGTGTGTGTTTTGCCAGTTACAGCTCTGGAATAGGAGATGGGAGAAGGGTGCGTAGTGCAAGTCTTGCGGTGGGGACAGAAACAGGGATAGGAGCCATAGGGTAGCAAGACGGATGCAGAAGGACCATAAGGTCTGACAAGAATATGTGGAGATTAGGAGGACGGCGCAAAGTTTTTCTAGGTGTGGTGGGCAAAATCTCAGAATGGGTCTTATTTCAGGGCATTATTTTAAGAAGTCATGGCCTTGTCGAAGTATCTGATTAATACATTTCAGGCCAGGATAACAATGAGTGACTAGTGGTGTGCTCCGAAGTTGTTTTTTGGGGGGATCATCAGTACCAGGATTGGATGTGGTGGCCCAGGAAATCTGCTTTTGAACTAGGCTGATGGGGCAATTATGACTATTGAAGGCTGAGGTGAGAATTGTGGTGTATTGCCGTAAAGAGTCTGCATCTGAAGAAATATGTTTACCTCGAATGTCAACTCTGTATGGCTGGGAATGTTTGACATGGAAAGGAATGCAACTGTCGAACTGTAAGTACTGTTGTTTATTAGTAGGTTTAAACATATAACATGACATAACACGTCAGCCACAGTTGCAAATACTTTACGTAGGTTTCAGCCAAAATAATTTGGTCTTCTCCAGAAGCTATTGACACCAAACTATTGTGTGCCAAAGTTTGGCCACGTCAAGTATAAAACTATAGCACCGTAGTACCCAGTCATAAATCAACATTACTTAGCTGAAGCAGGGCCCACTGCGCGGACGAGGTCGATAGGCCGCAAGAGCTGTGCCGGAACTAATCGCAGCAAGCAGCTATGTACCGAGCACCGCTGATGGTCATGCGCATGCGTTCGTGGGAATATAGATGCTTAACAGTAGCTACCTTTATGTTAGGGATTGGACTAATATAAGCATTAAAACTGTTTATGGCATAATATGTAGCCGAACTTACTTCTGAGGAGAAAGAGAACCCTATAAATGGCTTTGGAGCCCATAAGAAAGACTTGCTATTCTGGCAAAATTATTGCTCAGTTTTGAATATGTTAGTATTTGACTAAAGAAAGTGGAGTCAGGTGTCAGCGACTGCAAAGGCAACGTAAGTTGAAAACTTTTGAAAAAGTTCTTATTTCTCAATTGTAGCTGGTCATTAAGTAGGTTTTCTTTATCATGCAACAGGTGTTTCAAGATTTGCAACTTCTCAGTGATGTCAATCCTAGTGCCTTTAACCTCACAATTTAATAGCTCTGTGTTATTTGGTGGATTGGGAGCATGGGCCAATCGAACAACATGATCGGCAAAAGTCGAGCCACACGTGCCATCACCACTTTTCGTGGGTATATGTTCTTTATATCTAGCTGAGAGGTCTCTCCCTGTCTGGCCAATGTAATAACTCGGGCAATCACTACAAGTGATTTTGTACAACCCAGAACGAGATAATTTGTCATTAGTATTCTTTAACGAGTGGACCAAGTTCTTTTTGAGGCTGTTATTCATAGAATATGCAATCTTAAAGCCGTGGCTCTTTAAGAGTCGTCCTATTTTATAAGGTGCTTTGCCTATGAAGGGCATAGAAATGAAGCTAGTAGAGTTATCCTCTGGTGCGACACCTAGTGTAGATGAGGTTGCAGTTTTTTTTATCTGTTTTCTTGTTAAAGAACTGTCTCTCAATTTCTGGTTTATGTCCATTATTATAGGCAATAACTTCTAGGGTTTGTAACTCATTCTCCATTGTGTCTGCTGAAAGAGGAATGGTGAGCGCTCGATTTATGCAAGAATGGAAGGAGGCCATTTTGTGGGCTTGGGGGTGTGTAGAGTTGGCTGGGATGATATTATCGGAAAATGTATTCTTCCGAAAAATCTTAAACATAATACGGTTGTCCTCTATTGCCAAATTTAGGTCTAAATAGTTCAAAGATCTATTGGGAGATTCATTTTCCACCGTAAAGTTTATTTTCTTGTGGAGTTTATTAAAAGATGTGAAAATTTGGTCTATATCATCTTGAGAGCCATTAATTTTGAAGAGTAAGTTGTCTACATATACTTGCTGTAATGTAAACACTGTCTGGCCTTTTACATCAGCATGACTAGCACCAAATTATTAATTAGTATGGATGGGCATAGGCAGAGTGTGTGTACTGGCAACACACAATATCATGTTGCAGAGCATGCTCTACAACATGACAATCATGGCCTTGGTGCTTGTTTCACCACACACACCATCTGGATTCTTCCGCCATGCACCAGTTTCTCAAAACTCCGCAGGTGGGAACTAGTGCTACAACATGTCCTTGGTTCTCGCCACCCACCTAGCCTTAATTTACATTAATTTCTTTCATGTCAGCATTTCTTCCCAGTAACTCTTTGTTTTCTTTACTCCATTTTAGTTTTCTGGATCTTTCATTTTCTTACCTTGTCTGTTTTTCTTCCCCCCCTCTTCCACCTATGTTACATACAACGCACTTAGCGTTTCACTCTTATTAACTCATGCACAATGTTTAAGCAGTAATCTCTGTCCTGCGTTTTACCCTGTCTACCACCTTTAAGCTCTAAGGTTTTCAAATCTCGTCCGGTGCAGTCCATAACCATCAAACTTTCCATCTCATTCCATCCATTAAGTTTTCCCTGACTTGCTGTTCTGGGTGACTTTTTTGAAACCTACCCTTTTTCCAAAACCTTTCCAGTCCTTTTCAAAAACCTTTCCAGTCCTTTTCCTTCATCCCTCTTCCTTCCCCTTCAACCCTTCTGCCTGAATAAGGAGACTGTGGCTCCAAAAGCTTGCCTAATTGTAAGCTTCTTTTATGTGTGTGTTCTGCCGCTGCTTGGTGAGTTGATTTTTTATCTATCCAGTTACATTACTTTTTCAAAAATTGATTAATTTCGTTGTTATATGCAGTTGTTATGGCAGTATTCTGTTGACCAAGTCTGGAATTTAATGTCAGCATGCAAGGCAGCAAGAAAATTGTTGAAGGTTTTGTGGACACATTGAAAAAGGATATTTTAAAGATAATATACCAGATAGTCTTCTACTTAAATAATTGTGTGTGGTACAATTATATTGTCGTATGAATATTACTGTGTAATATCGACCAATAATTTTGAGTAAAATTTGTTAAACCTGTGGAGCTTGGTTTTGAAATAAACGTTGATACATTAAAAACAAATGAAGCAAAACAGAAAAAGTTCTATGAACATAGTTGAATGTGCTTTTTCTATCACTTCTGATGGAAAAAAAGCATGAATTATTCTGTGAAGACAGCTAAGGAGTGACTTGATGTGCTCACAGTATGTGCAGTGAGTTATCAATGAAGAGATTATCACTGAGACATTTTTGATGGTTTTATTTGATAGATTATAAGGATTAATAGATTCTAGGTCATTCCTCTTGCTACTGCAAGCAAAAGAGATGGCTCTGAGATGTTACTGTGAGTCACTAATGTGAAACTTACTCTATTGGGGTGGCCTAATACAAACTGGCACAGTGATGAGAGAGAGAGAGAGAGAGAGAGAGAGAGAGAGAGAGAGAAGTTTATGCTCTCCATGATCAATTTTAAATGTTTAGCTGTAAGACACCAGGTTGACAGTGAAAACAATGTGGGATATATTCTGTCTTTTGTGGCTGTAATAAGTCTTTTTTAGATCACAAGAAAGCCCATGTGGTTCATAATGCTTCTGGTTTTAATAAAAAATACAAAACCAGGAGAAAACAAAATTTTTTTCCTAATTATATTTGTAACTATTAAACTAACATAAAGTTACTATTTCTTTTACGAATTATATAATACTTATAAATAAGTTGTGAAAGCAGCAATAAAATATAAATGCTGAGGGAAGATAACTTGATGACAGTGTCAGAACAGGGTCATTAATTTGGAACCGTGTAATATTTTCCAAATAACCACAGGACAGAAAGGCACCATTTTGGAGCTACAGCTGTAAAATGACAGCAGTCAATGACATGTGCATGGAAGTGTGTGCATTTCAAACAATTTCCCCCGTTAATGCTTACAATGGTAAAGAGTACAGTAATTAAATAAACTAAGCAAACTTCAAAATCTATCCATGGCTCACTACATTATAATTAAATTTTTTGTGAGGTTTGCTGGATAAAGCTTGAAAATTAAATCAGGTACACTAAAAGTGGTTTTGTTATTTATAATGAAATCTAAAGGCCATTTGTTTTAATTTGCTATTTACATAGGGCATGGCTGAACTTTCACTTCCACAAGTACAGTATGTCAGTTAGGGTGAATTAAGATTACTGTGAAAAAGAAAGTAGAAATTAAATATTAAATTCTCTCTCCCTCTCTTTTCACATTATTTACAGTAAACGCTTGAAATTCCTGCCTCTAGTATTGCTACAATGCAACAGGTGCAGTGAAAAACAACCACACCCCCAGGAAGCTCACTCCTCTTCGTTGAGTACGTTCTTGGCTACCAGGGGTCCCAGCCTTTGCAGCACTACCTCGCCTTTCTTTGCTGCAAACTTACACTTTGACTATCTCTTACCTCCTCTGACTTTCCGTCGGATGGTCCTTTTGGTGCAGGCACTGCCTGGACTTAGTTCATGACTTTGGTCTTGTTTTCTAGTTTCACCCCCGGTGCTATCTTCAACTTCCATTAATGCTTACGTGGCCCCCATTATTGGGTTTGACATGCCATCTTTTCCAAATTTTACAGCAGTGCGTGTCATGGGGGAAGGTTATTCACTGTGGTGTATGCTCCGCCTCTGTACACTTTCATGCTGGCATCCTTCCTCCTTGTTGTCGTATGCCCAAAACCCAGCACGGTAGCCATCCTCTTGTGAAAAGTCATCAAGTACTTGCATGGTGGTAACGGCAGACCACGCAGGGATCACATTGTTGGTGCTTGCGCTGCATAGTTCCCGTATGTGCCATGGAGTAAGTGCCCATCATGACTGGGACACACGGACTCCTGGCAACAGCTTTCTGGCCAGGTAGCTGATGCTGTGACTGGGTGGCGCCCGTGGGAAGAGCCCTGTTCGTAGTGTGTGGCACCATGGCAGATAGTTCACACTTGAAGCAACTTAAACTTTCTCCTGCTGGTGGTTGCATGGCCCCACCAGTATCTTCACTTGAAAGGCCTTGTATGATTCCGCTTTTGGTTGCATGGCCCCACCAGTATCTTCACTTGGAAAGGCCTTGTATGATTCCATTAAGTACTACCCCAATGCATTCCATTCCCTGGTCACACCATGAGAGGAACGCAGGACTATACGACAAGGAGCAAAATCCTTCCCCCAATACCTGGTCTGTACCAGGATTGACAGGGACACTTTTTTGGCCACAAAGACTTTATCTTTTGTTGGAACACATTGAGGACAAATATGGACAAGTTGCAGCCATCTCTAGGATGAAGAGCGGTTCCCTCCTGATTCAAATGTCATCTCCTACCCAGTCGCAGGTACTGCTTTCTTATGAATTTTGATTGTCTAGCTCGACATCAGTCTCAATATGGTCCAGGGCATCATCTTCCATCATGATCTTCTGCAATCTGATGATGAGCTGCAGGCCAATTTAGAACGACAGGGTGTGTACTTCATCCGGTGCGTCCGTAGGAGACCAAGGGAAAACAGAGTTGCTACTAGGTCCTTCATCTTGGCCTTTGAGAAGGTCAAGGTGATGGTCTACCAGTATGATGTGAAGCCCTATATTCCTCCTCCTTTAAGATGCTTCAGGTGTATGAAGTTCAGACATGTCATCCTGTTGCAATGCCACCTCTGTCTGCAGGGATTGTGTACATCCTCTCCACACGAACGTTACTTGTGCCCCTCCGCCCATCTGTGTAAACTACGGAGAGCTTCACTCTCCCTTCCCACCAGATTGCTCCATTTTTAAGCATGGAAAGCAAGGCCAGGAGTATAAGACACTGGACAAACTCGCATATCAAGAGGTCAGTAAAAAGTGTGTGTGTTAATCCCATACACATGACATAATCTTTCACTACAGCTGCAACATCATCGCTTTCTCTGTCAACGGTGCTTTCCTCTGTTGCGCCTCTTACAGGGAGCCCCCCAGCCAGGTGGGAGCCCTTCTGGTGCTTCGTGCTTCCACCAAAACCGCTTGGGGAGAATTGGCTCCACACCTGCTAGAGACTCTGGTCCCCATCCCCCAGCCAGAGGTGTCTCAACCTCCTTCGGCTTCCCTAGCTGGGAAGAGATCCCTCAGGACTCTTCCTTCCATGGTTCTTGCTGGTCCACAGCCAAACGTCAGCCTGTGGCTGAAGGAACCACAGGCTGCTGGAAACCTCCTCAGTCCTCATCTTCTAAGGAGGAGGAGGACAAGAAGGATAAAAAGGTGTCCTCTAAGGTGAAGGTAACTCCGGGGCCCCCCACACTACTGGACTCTGCATGTACTATTCCTGTGTCCTAGTTGGAGATCCCAGTTGACTCCTGAGACATTAGATCTCCCCAGGCAGTGTGCCGCAGAACCTATGTCAGTGGATCCCTGACGTCTCAGTCGGTAACAGCACATGACCCTGGGCCATAAGCTGCCACCTGCCTGAGGAAAATTAAGGAGACCACAACCCAATGGCAGTATTCCCTGCATGATTCTTGCAAGGAATCCACCATCTTCTGTAGACTCCACATTGGCCACACTTGGTGTACCCATGACCACATTCTCAGATGTGAGGATCCTTCTTACTGGCAATTTGAAGCCCACCTGATAGTGGCGCACTTAGTCATAGACTGCCTTAATGTGGCTGCTTTAAGGTGGCATCTTAATCTTCCTGGCACTCTACCTCTGGTGCTAGCAGATGACACCAACTTGACTGATATGATGTCACATTTTTCGCTTGAAGGTGGCTTCTATTTATCCCAGTACAGTAGGGCTTTTTGGCCTCATTGACCACGTGAGGGGTTGGCGGGGCACTCCTGCCCCCCTCCCCAAAATGACCAGTGGTAGCCCATGCTGGTTGACCAAACCTGGCCTCTACACTTTCCACCTTTGTATACTCATATCGTTTCTTTTTCATTTCTTGGTTTTAATGCTCTGTCTTGACTGATCTTCTAACGATTTGTCTGTGCTCTCTTTTTTCTTGGCTTTTATAATGCTTTTTATTGTGTTTTTATATTAAAAAACAAAGATGAGGTGACTTACCGAACAAAAGCGCTGGCAGGTCGATAGACACACAAACAAACACAAACATACACACAAAATTCAAGCTTTCGCAACAGACTGTTGCCTCATCAGGAAAGAGGGAAGGAGAGGGGAAGACGAAAGGAAGTGGGTTTTAAGGGAGAGGGTAAGGAGTCATTCCAATCCCGGGAGCGGATATATAATTTTCCCCACGTGGAATGTTTCCTTCCATTATATTTTTATTGTGTTTGTTACACTTAGGCTTTCCAGAGTTTGTCATTCGCCTCCTTCCTTTGACAACTACTCCTAGTTTACCACTTAATGGATAAAGGGAATGATGACCTTGCAGTTTAGTCCCTTTCACCAAACCAACCAACTGACCAAAAACAACAACAGCAACAACTACAAGGTAACATAGCATTGTCGAATGAAACAGGTCCATTGGACATAGGCAAACACGTTTGCTTCCTGGACAAACTTCACTGTGCGTGGTGTTAATTGGCTGTCTTTTATGGCTCCACCTCGGCAATAGTGCATTTTCAACATATGGTTGCTTGGAAAATTTCATTTGATTTGACTTCCCACGCCACTACCTTGCATACAAAATTTCCAACATTCCAAACATTGGACAAGTTGAATGAATCTCTTATGTAAGGCCCCTAACTTATGAGTCTTTTCCCCATATCTGACTGTAATAAAATGATTTTCTTCCAGACATCTTGGATTGGTCTCATTCACAACAGTAAGAATATGGTGTGTTTCTTCCCCATAAAATGGAGCGATTGAGAAATAGCATCTGTGTTGCAGTGAGGAATCAGGAATTCTACAATAAGGTTCCACTATAATATCGTTTGAGTATTTCATTCGAGCATGTGTACAACTCAAAACTTATTCAGCAGCTATGTTAATTTTTGTTGGTAACTTTTTACATCACAAGATTTTCATTAAGTTACTATATCTTTTAAAATTTGTGGAAGATGTCCAGAATCATCCACAAATGCTTTTATTTTATCATCATAAAGGTTTTGAGGCCACTGTTCCTACCTTCATGTAGCTACTTTGTTTCTTATGTAGCAACAGTATACATGGTGTGTTGTCTTGTCTTGTGCTGTGTCAGAAATAGTTACATTTTTAAATTTAAAGTTTGAAGATTTTTGAACAATTTAAATAAATTGAAAAACTGTTGTGTATGCTATGTATGTGATGTTAAACCATGTCTCATTAACTTCTTCAGTTTTCTGATAATTAACATCATGTCATATGTGTACCATGGACTTTAGTTTTTTAATCAATCTAAGCCATCCAGTCAGAAGTGGGACCATCTGTTTTGATACTTCTCCCACAGCACAGCAGCAGATAATGTGGTACTGAAGACATGCACTGTATGTATGTATATCAAGTATATGATGAGTGAGCGGATTAAGGACAAAACGATTCACTGTAGTTTAATAACAAAATTTGGCAAATGCTGAGGAAGTAGACTGGTACTATGTAAAATGCTAAGTGGGTTGAAGGCTTCTATCTGGTTACTTATCGAACAGTCATATATGGCAGTAGAAGACAGAAAAAGAGCTAAAGAAATACATTTAGGGGGATCGTACAAACATATCACCGTTTGACTTGCCACGCAGACTCCCTTATGGAGGAAATAATAATAGGTATCCTTCAAGTAGAGAAGCAACTGAAATAATTGAAACATATAAGTTTCCAGGTGCAGATAGAATCCCAATTCAGTTTTAGGGGGTATTCTGCGGCATTGACCTCTTACTCATCTTACATTTATTGTGAATCTCTCACTCGGTGCAAACTCACAAGATAACTGGAAATAAAGTGCAAGTGACTCCTGTGTATAAGAAGGTAAAAGAACTGACCTGCAAAATTACAGACCATAATGCTTAACATTGGTTTGCTGCATAATTTGGAGCATATTCTGAGTTTGAATATAATAAATTTCGTTGAGACAGAAAACCTTCTGTCCACAAAATAACATCGCTCATGTGAAACTCAGCTTGCCTTTTACTTGTATAATGCCCTGTGAATCATGTATGAAGGGCAGCAGTCCATATTCCTAGATTTTTGGAAAGCATTGACACAGTGCCCCATTACAGATAGTTAACATAAGTTCGAGCATACAGAGTACAATCCCAGATATGTGCATGGCTCAAATTCTTCTTAAGTAAAAGAATCCAGTACACTGTCCTCAACAGCAAGTGTTCATCAGAGGCAAGGGTATCATCAGGGGTGCTCCAGGGAATTGTGATATGATCGATTTTTTTCTTTGTGTTCATAAGTGATCTGGCTGACAGAATGAGCAGCAATCTGTGGCTGTTTGCTGATGACACTGGTGTATGGGAAGGTGGCAGTTGTTATAAGATTGTATACCCGGGCCGGTGAAACTTGTCACTTGACAGCTTGCGTGTAGTTGGTTATACTGCGATTGTGAGGTTGCAATTGCTGCCACAGCATATGCCCACAACTCCGAAGTACGTTTTGTAGATGTAAGCTACAATCAATTTTTATACGTGAGTGAAACAGAGTAGGTACGTTTTTCTAACAATGGAGAGAACGACGACGGAGACTAAGCATTTGATAGTATACGAAGCTTGTAAATAAAAACACCCGTAGTTTATGACGTTATCTATGAACAGTCGTTCTGAATTGTTACTGTAATAGCTGAATGTAAAACTTCGTATAATAATGTAAACCTAAACATACCAAAGAACACACTATCCACACTCATAGAAAGAAATGAAGCAAAACACGCTTAGCCTACCCGATTGCAGAGAGAAAGAATTAATTCTGCATAGATTTACACTCACCAATTTACGATGTAAATGGCGCAATTCCATCCAGTTCTCCTTCACTATCATCAGAACCGGCGCCAAAGCTGTTGTCTTCGTGTCATCATCATCATCATCATCATCATCGTCATCATCATGAGAAATCATTAATTGTTCATTTTCATTTACAATGTCATCTATAGCCTGTACTTCTCTTATGAGTTTAGCAACATGGTCTACTTTTTTTCCTCCATGACTTAGCATCTACAGCAGTAAGACCTTCATGTACCAATCTTTCCACTTCTGTTATAGTAAAAGTCTTGTTGTTACTTCTAATGTACACCTTGACTTCACTTGAAGCCGGCAACATGGCATCGATGCAGGAACCGGCTTTTGTTCGGTGCTGTTATTGTTCAGAAGACGCAGCGCCTCGTGTTCCTCACTTGTTTGTCAGTTGTATTGCCAGCTTCATGGTGCTTGGGGAGTGACCTTGAAGTGTAATGTTTCAGTGGCCCGGGTTTAGAAGGGTACAAGATGACTTAGAAAAATTTCTGCATGGTGTGATAAATGGGAGCTAGTTCTAAATGCAGAGCAGTGTAAGTTAATGCAGGTGAGTAGGAAAAAAATCCCGTGTAGTTTGAATACAGCATTAATAGTGTGCTGCTTAGCACAGCCACAATGATTAAATGTCTGGGTGTAACGTTGCAAGGCAATATGAAATGGAATATGCATATTAGGATGGTTGTAGGCAAAGCGAATGGCTGACCATTCGTGAGTGGTTGGTGTCCCCACCAGGTTAGATAAAATTTGGAGGTGGGCTGCTAGATTTGTTACTGGTAAGTTTGATCAACACATGAGCACTATGGAGATGCATTGTGAACTCTAATGGCAATTCCTGGAGGGAAGACAATTTTCTTTTTGTGAAACGTTATTGGAAAAATTTAGAGATCTGGCATTTGAAGCTGACTGTAGAATGGTTCTAGTGCCGCAAATCTACATTTCGTCAGAAGACCACAAAGATAAGATGAGAGAGATTAAGGCTTGTACAGAGGCATACAGGCAGTTTTTTTCTCTTGCTCTGTCTGTGAATGGAACAGGAAAGGAAATGACTAGTAATGGTACTAAGTACCTGTTGCCATACTGTGGCTTGTGGAATATGTATGTAGATGTATACCTTTGTGCATGAGCGTAGTTGGGAATCAATTATCGTAATATAACATTTCAAAAGCATTTGTGGCTCTTTGCAGTCTTCTCCAGTAATCTCTAATTGAGTAACAGCCATGGAGTTTACTGAGATCTTGTAATTTAAAAGTGATCATTATTGTATCATCCGTAGTCCTGAAGTTGTTTTGTGCAATGCTTAATTAAACTCTATAAATTTTTATACAATTATAACACTGTATGTTTGAAATGGCAATGTGAAGCCCATGTTTTCAATCATACAGATGCTTTTTATGCTGATGCTATTACGAAAAGTTTCAAGAACCAACTGTAAGTATTGTGTCTAGGAATATACAAAAAATTCCTACATGTCACTTCAATTGGAATTGTAAAGACAAGATTAGACTTTCTTCGCACAGTTTGTCTTTGAAAAATTTGTTGTTACATAATATTATTATAGACTGCACTTCATATTATTCTCAGTTAATTTGAACCCCACACTCCCTCTTTGTAACTGCATTAATGTTATGGTAATAAGTACTCTGATACTTATTTCACATTAATATGACTGTATAGGATATTTCTATAGTAACATCTTCGAAAATCGTTCAAGACTCAAACTTAAGAGACTTTGAAACACTGGGTGATCAACCAAATGGGGAATATTGTAAAATATTCAGGAAAGGCATAACCTTTGCAAAACAGAGCCTAAATTTTAAGACATCTTATAAAACATTAAAGACAGTCCTAAGGTCATAATATGTTCTTATTATAAAAATGCTTGTGACTCCATAAGGAAGGCATACACGTTGTGGTATAGTAGAGTAATTGAAAGTGGACTAGAACACAAGAGATTTGACCAAACAAACAGTGACAAACCTCATTAAACCTTAAAATTCCTAGACTAAGTATCTAGATATTTTGTTATTAAAACTGGAGTGAGACAAGGCGGCAGACTAGCTTCCACATTGTACATTCTTCTACTGGAAGAGCAAATCACAACTTGAGAAAATAAATTGAAAGGCATAACATTGGGCAGATTCATTTGTGTTGCTTGCCCGTGACAGTTTTCCTTCACCCCTAATGTTTCTGACTATGTTTCACCATATTCATTGGACTTCAGTTTATTTGTCTGCCGAACAAAAATTTTTGGACTTGTGGTCATTGTATTCAGAAAGTGCTAACAAAATATATGCCTTAATTGCACATGCTACTCCCACTCTTCTGCCACACAACTGTCAATGCAGAACTATTTGGTATTTGCAAATGGTATGGATTTCTCTAAAGTACTCTGCTTTGTATGGAACAAAATTTTTTAATGCCTAAAATTAAATGATTTGGTTTGGGTTATTTTGTTCTTTTTAAAGGGTATTTAACTATTGCTACTGTTTCTTCTTAATTTGTACTGTCAAGTTTTCTATATTAATTATGTTTTCATTTATTACTGGTGTGTTGTAATTGATTACGAAAAATGTGCCTGTGTTTTAGCTGAAATGAAATGAGATGGGCTTCCTAGGTGTTGAGAGTGTGAGAGGTGCTTGTAACTTACAGAATGAATCTTTCACGTTGCAGCTAAATGTGCACTCTTTTGAAACTTTGTGGCAAATGAAAACTGTATGCAACTATCCCAGCACCTGCCAGGAAATTTCAAAATGGGCTACATTATACTGCAGTGTTATTAATCCTGGAAACAATCCCCCAGACTGTTGCTAACCCATTTCTCTGGAATATCCTTTGTTGTGGGACTGTGAGATCCAAAAGATATGCAAGAGAATTTTTGTGAATTTTCAAAACAGATCACACTCAGCTGTAAGGTGAAATATTAATTCAGGAGGAAATAATTCACAAACTGTTTCTAAGCCACTTATCCATTGTACCCTTTCTTCTGCAAGTACTAGTTCAGCAAGGTGTGCAGGAAATCTTCTAAGGAGTGTGTGAAGTGGATGAGACTGGACAATTGAAATTCTTTAGAAGTGCCCATCCAGTCACAGTGTGGAAGACTCATTATGGAGTTAAGATACACGTTAACAGGGAGAAATAGCTGATTCGATGCCAAACTACAAATACAAAAATCTGGAATTTAATCTCGTCAGACCAAGGATATTATCTGTATTCTGTTGCATCATTCACCTTTGGGGATGATTTCTTAATGTGAAAAATGTTGACATGCTCCGTGGGTCGGAGCATGTGTTAAACAGCAGATCCTTCAGTAAGTGGCTGGGTAAATCAGTTCAAAGGTCAAGGAAAGACAAGGGTGTACTACCTGCTAAAGGACTGTCCCTATTAAATCACTGAGGTGTTTGAACTTAGCTTCAGGAGACAATCCCCTAGGCTGCGTGACTAAACAATTTCTACACAGTATCACTACTTCCAGGACTGCTAGCCCTGCGAGGTATGCAGGAGGTCATCTGTAAAGTTTGGAAGGCTGAAGAGAGGCACTAGTGGAAATAAATCTGTAACTACAGATCGTTAGTCATGCCTGGATAGCTTAGTTGGTAGAGCATGTGTCCATGAAATTTGAGGGTTCTGGGTTTGAGTGTGGGACTGGCAGATAGTCTTAATGTCAGATTAACACACACACTCTGCTGCTCAGTGAAAATTCATTCTGCTATAAGCTGCTTGTGCAGATGAACATGAATTGGCCTAGGTCACTACCTTGGAAAAAAAAGAAAAAAAAGAGACTGCTACTTCTTCAGCTGTTATTAAAAATGGAAGTCACACTATTGGAAGTATTTTTTTTCTATTAGGCCCTATTGAGGAGGAAGTCAGCTCAAGTCCAGCAGCTGGTGACTGCGAGAGCGACACGGAGGAGACTGGCAGCGGCAGCCCCCACCCCCGTGAGGCGGCAGCAGAAGAGGAGAGCCTGAACACGCCACGGACTTCCCACTCCGTGGATGAGGAGTCGACCCCAGCCCCAGGAGAGGTGCCGCTAAAGCAGAGGCTTCGCAGTGCGCGGAACCGCATCTCAGATGGCTCATTGCCCACTCCATCTACCCCCTCTGCACATGGAAGTCTTAGCTTGAGATTGGCTGCTGAGAGTCCTGAAAATGGTAAGTAGGAAAGACCATCTTCTGTTTATCAGAGCAACGTTGCCACACAAACATGGACAGTGCTGCAATACTATTGAACAAGGAGCTGCAGTATGTAAAGTGACTGGATTTACTTTCAGGAGAAGGATTTAAATCGCAATCCAGACATCCAGATTTAGGTTTCCTGAAGTGTCTCTGAATTACATATGGCTAACAACTTATTCATTCCTATGAAAAATTCCTCAGCTGATTTTGTGCTCTATCTTACTCCAATCCAAGTTTGTAGTTTGTCACTAGTTTCTCATGATCAAAGGGTTAGTTAGCTACAAGTTCCTTAGATCATTTGAGTGATTCTTCTTTTGAAATGATGTGGAATGAGTCAGTTTACAGTATATGTCTACATGCTTAGTGTTAACATTAATGAACATATTATTTTGTTTATCCTACTCACGCAGCTACACTTGAAAACACAGTATCACATTTGTGTCAGAGAAACAAAAAATTAATTGCAGAAAGACACTTCTTACATCATTACAGAGATTTCATTTCAAAGGTTTATTAGGCTTATCAGACATTTGAAGGACTGGCATAAGGTACTGCAAGTGTGTGTTCACATTTTTCCTCCAGTGTGATGACAGTGCCAGAAGGGAAATTGTTTTGCTTATTACAGTGATGAAATATGAGTTTGTTGTTCAAGTAAGACACGGATTTAGTCTCCACCCCATCAAAGGGAGAGCTTGTCACAAACTAACTCATCCCATGTGCTCTGACTACTGAGACATTTAGGAGAACAAGGTTATTAAATGTTTTAGACAGGAGTAAAAGCAGCAGTGTCTGATAAGAACCAAGATGAGCACTTAATGTTTGCATACAAGTTGAGGAACCGTACCAAATTATAGCATTTTATCTCTTGTCTATTCCCATTTTTATGGCAATTCAGAGTCCGGAAGTTTTGTTGTTTTAAATATGTTTCTTTTTATTAGGTTGCTTTATTGTCTGTCTGTATGGTACAAATTTTGCAGTTGATTTTTTTAAACTAACTTTCTGAGAACTGGATGACAATGGAATAATAGAATCATCTTCCTCAGATTGGAAGCTCCTCGTGACGCTTTTCCGCATGTGCAACTTAAGTTTTGGGTTGTTTTGAAATCTGTTTTATGCAAAACGTAAGAGAGATTTCAAGAAAACCCAAATGCAACAATAACTCACTTTCTTTTCTTCTCATGTATGGCAGAAGGTGCTTTGTGTTTGTGTACCACTGCCATTTCCCCCTTTTTTACTGTTACAGTTGCGAATGGTTCACGGGAAAAACAATCTATGGTAAGCCACCATGAGATCTCAGATCTCTTAGGAGGAAGCTGTATATTGGTTGGATTCAGGTGGAGAGAAACTGCAATAAACCTCAAATTTACCCGATGTCTCTGTTATAATCTCAGCAAAATGTTTGAAATTGATTGAAAAATTCAGACATGCAAGACTAAAAGGCAGAAAATAATTATTTGGATAAAAATCCGTTTTTAATGTACCATGTTTTTAAATTGGACTGGAAAGTTGAAAATAATTTCTCCTACCTACAGATAGTTTCATAAACCCGTACTGGTAGTCTTGAAAATCCGCGATTATGAATTTTTGATAACTATGAAAATATTTGTAAGATTCATAACGGAAAATGTGGGGCGCATGCAGTACATTATTGATATGTGGATAGTTCACCTTGTTACTATTATCTGTTGCAAGCACTCCACATTTTACGTTATAAATTTTACAAGTATTTTCATTGTTAAAAGTACACAATCACACATTTTCAGGACTATATGTATGGGGTTCAGAATCTGTATGAGTCTAGGAGAAATTATTTTAATCTTCTAGTCTGAGTAAAAAATGTGGTATATTAAAAATTGATTTTGATTTAAATGATTACTAACATTGTGATGGTACAAAATTACTCTTGCTGTTATTTTGAAAATAAATACATTCTTTTTGTCACCCAAACATTGTGAAATTTAGACATTGTATACTGTATGGTATAAGGATTGTAAAACAAAATACTTTATCCCATTATGTAAAACCAAAGTATGCGATTTTTTTCTGCAATTCTTATATTATAAAGACAATTTCTAATTGTACATGGTTTGAATGATAAATAAAAAATAGTAACTCATTTTTAAAATATTAGCAAACATGTTATCACAATATTAAAAATGACCAAACTTCCAAAATTTGAAGTGCCATAAAATGAAAATGGCGGGAGATAAAATGTCAAAATTTGTCATGGTTACTTACTTGCATAGGAAGAACAAATAAACCAAGTTTCATCCAAATACGAGATAGTAGGTAAGAAAGTGTTTTCTTCCTGTGTGAGTTGACATGTAATGACCAAGTTGTCATTTCTGAAATTATTGAGAGTGTAGGATACTACTGGTGGCAAATTGTAGCGTGTGGTATGATTGATCTCCCTCAGGATACACCGCCTTAATGAAACACTGTTGGTGTGGGCGAGGGGGTTTGTGTGATCCCATGAAGTGGAGGGCTATATCGGCAGTAGTGTAACTACCAGCAGGGCCTCCCAAGCCGGACAGGTCTCCATAGAGGATCCAGACAAAGTGTGTCTCACAACGTCTCGTCTAGTGTCCTGTCCTGTCCTATTCTATTCTATCCCATCCCATCCCATCCCATCCCATCCCATCCCATCCCATCCCATCCCATCCCATCCTATACACTCACTCCCTTTCCTCTTTCTCCCTGTGATTGTGTTGCAGCGGACATAGTCCCCTAATGTGGACAGCGTAAGATCCTTGGAAACCAGACATCATTGATGCACATAGGCCTTACTGCGAAGGGATGGATAGCATTCTGTAGTCGTGGTGAAGACAAGCTATCTACATCTAAGTCCCTGAAATACATCTCAGTCCCTGAAATAAAACCTTGGCAGGTGTCCAGGCCATGAGATGGCAGCCCCACCAGGACCAGGACACTCGGGGGCTGTGGGCTGATAACCCGTACCACCAAGAAACACATATCACAGAAACTTAAAGGAAAAACAAACGGATGGAACTTCCTTTGGCGTGAAAAGGAAAACCTACATTGGTTTTTGGAATGTAAGGACGACGAGAGAGGCAGGGAGGCTGAGACAGATTGAAAAAGAGATGGAGAACTATTGACTAGATATATTGGGACTGAGTGAAATAAGGTGACCAGAATCTGGGGAATTCCAAAAACACTGGAATGGAATCCCCAGGGAACAAGGAAGAGAGGAAGACCTAGGAGCACATGGAAGAGGACAGTGGAAGGAGAAGCAGAGTGAGTTGGCAAGACCTGGGCAGAATTGAGGCAAATGGCCAAAGACAGAGACGGATGGTGAGCTCTCCTGGATGCCCTACGTCCCCATAGGGGCCAAAGGAATTAAGTGAAGTGAAGGTATGATCTACTGCCTTTTGAAAAGCTTTGGAATAAAAAAACACTAAATTTACTTAGGGGAGAACAGCAGTTCAAATCACCATTCTCCTAGTGTTGCATTCCATTTAGGTAAATGACTTTCCCCACTCCCTATTAATGACAAGGAAAGATTATTTTGATAAAATAGTAATGTAGGGTTAGGTAGGGAATAAGTCGTGAAACATATATACTGTGCGAGTTGTTTTATTTCATGTTTGTGCAGAGTTGGAGAGATGTGCAAATTGAGTAATCAGCAAGGCGCAAGGGCGATTAAATGTCTTCACATGCTGTGGGCAGGACCTTTTATGTTTTGATGTTGCGGCTTGGCAGTGCCTTGACTGTCAAGAAGCAGACACCCTCTTGAAGAATGTAAACAGCAATGAACAAATTAGCACACTGGACTCGCATTCGGAGGATGATGGTTCGCACTCGCGTCCTACCATCCTGATTTAGGTTTTCCATTATTTCCCTAAATCACTTAAGGCAAATGCCAGAACAGGCATGGCCGATTTCCTCCTCTGTCCTTTCCCAATCTGAGCTCATGTTCTGTCTCTAAAGACCACGTTGCCAACGAGATGTTAAACACTAATCTCCCCCTCCTCCCTCCAGCAACTAACAAAGGAAGCTCTAAAATGAAATATTCCTTCCTTCTTGTCGAGCCTTCAAGGTGGATGTTATATTTAATTTTTATTGTACCTGCTCCAAGTTACAAAGTAATTGTTATCTGTACACTGAAACAAAACCATATAGTCAATGATGAAATGTTGACATCATTTCGTAATTAGAGTAGATAATGTTTTTCTTCCACCAATGACAGCTGCAAAGGAGAAGAGTTCAAGTCTTTCCAGGGTTAAGCGCAGTTCTACGGAGATACTGCTTTGCAGGACTTCACATAAAGAAGATAATTAATAGTGACTGAGTTACCTTAAATTTAATTTACACACAATATGTCGGGTGGCAGATTTCAAGGTGAATTTCAAGGTGGTTTTGGGAAGGGCAGATCATGCTCTGAACAAATGTTTAATCTGAAGACAATCATTCACCACAAATTACTTAATTATTTGAGAGCATTTAAGTGACTTTTAAACCGCGATAGTCATGATTCAGCTGTGGGCGAGTGATCTAAAGAATAGATTGGCAATTTGTTAACTCAGATTCAGTTCCTGCACGTACCAAATTATTTTTTCCATTTTGTTTTACTCCTCCCAGTGTTAAACTATGATATAAAATTTAAATATATTTGGACTATTCAATTTATGTACATAAAATTAGTATATTGAATTCAGTTACGGTAAGTACGGTAAGTCAAAAGGCTACAGGCCACAATGTTGTAGTACATTGTAATAATTTTGCAAGAGCCACCACTGCCTGTTACAATCCAACTTGCAGTACCTCTCAGTAATGTTCACCTACACAGGCAAAACTCGTCAGCTTCACAAATCCAGATTATAGGATTCCAGTCTTTCAAACAATTTAGAGATTTTTACATGAAATAATATCAACAATCAAAATTCAATGCATTTATAAATCTGGAATACAAACCACCAAGCAGACAGCAGAAAACACTTCCATAAAATCAATCATGGAAAAAAAATGCATTCAGATTGTCTTATTGTTACTTTAATATCACTTTTATTCAACTTATAGTATTCTGTACTGTCATTAATTGTTACATTCAGCAACTGTCTGAAAAATTATTGCTGAATAATTTGGTTTCATTAATTGGCAGGTTAGATATTCATGAACAACACTTGGTTATATTACAGTAGTAAAGGTACGGGATCGTAGTCTAGATAACAATGATTGAAGTTAACTGAAAGATCAAGGTCTTAAATTTTACATGAATAACTTTCTTACAATGATTGAAGTTAACTGCAAGTTTAAGGTCTTGGTACATGAACAGCTTTCGTATCCACTTTTCTCAGTGATATTCACTTAGTGTACCTTATGAAAATTCTAAGCTAAACTGTTGTGAACAGCATACAGGTTGTTATTGATGTTGAGAGGATGGTGTCGACATCTGTGACAACATTTGTTCCAGTCATTATCAAACAACTTTGGTTAATAGCAGATAAATTACGTGCAGGCTTTTGAGCTTAATTCATCTGCCCACTTACATTTCCCCCACTGTGTCCCATAAAATATGACTTGGCCTCACATTGATCAACTTCTTATCTTGCTCAAGCTACACACATCTACTTTATATTGTGGCTAGTACTGGAGTTCTGAGCATTCACTCTGACATAACTAAGCAATACCGAGATGCGTTGCTACCATCACAGTATACTGTCTGATAAAAATAAAAATACGTAACTTTCCCTAATATTTCTTAACTGTCGTGACCCAATGTAATAATAATTTACACAAAATTACAAAGATTGTTAAATATTGTGTTACAAAATATTTAACAAATATCGAAAACATGTTTTATTCTCAGATAATATTTTGATGTTATAGAGAAATAAAATAGCTTGGTACAAGGTTATTTGCTGCTTAAGAAAACGCTGGAAAAAAAGTGATGTTGCATGTGCCCATTTCACTGATCTACCCTGAAAAGGACATACGCAGTGAAATGACCAAAAAAATGTGTAGTGCTCTCCACTCGTATGTCTCTGTTTGTGTAAATTATTTTTAATAAAAGTAAAAAGTTAAGTATAGCTTAGATACTGTATAGTAACAACATTATGAAACATTGGAAATGTTCTTCAGCCTATATAAGTGTAACATACTGTAATAAGAACATATAGTCTGCCAATGCTGGGGTGACAACAGTAGAAATCACGTGCTTTTGAGGTGAAGAACTTGTTTAGCCATGTTCAGAGTGCATTTTCATCCTGAAGGGAAGTTCCTTGATGGTTGTTCAATAGAGAGCGGAAAAATTTGAAAATATGAGGGTGCAAGATTAGGTGAAATAAGGACAAGGAATGACTTCCCAACCCAGTTCCTGCATTGTGTTTTTTGTCAGTCTAGCAGAATGCCGGCTGGCATTGTCATGAAGTAGCATTACTTGTCACAGTCTTGCTGGTCGTTGTTCTTGGATTATGACATCTCCATTGTTGACAATATATGTCAACAATGATGATTACATCTTGGGGAAGCAATTCATGGTGCACTGCACTATCACTGTTCCACCAGATGTATAACATTATCTTTTGTGGATGCATGCAGATCTTTGTTTGGGCTCAACCATTCCTTTCTTTCCCTTTGTTAGCATAAAGACACTATTTACCATCACCAGTAACAACACAATTTAGGAATGGTCGAAATTGTTCATAAGCCAGTTGCTGGTGAGCAAGCTTAGATGCACGTATGGCCATCTGATGGTTTTTGTGATTTTGGCTTGGAGCATGCGGTATCCGTACACCCAATTTTTGAGCATTCTGCATTGCATGCAAATGTCACACGATGGTTGAATGATCGCAGTTCATCAGATTTGCCAGTTCTCAAGTACTCTTATGTGTTGTATCATTGTGAATAAATGCATTTAAACTATCTTCATTAAACCCCGAAGGTCTTTCTGAACCTTGGGAGTCACTAATGTCAAAGCAATCCTCCTTAAAACGGGAGAAAGATTTTCTTGGCGTGCTCTATCCGATGGCATTATCCTATTATGTTTCTGGCTGTCTCCACTGCTGTCACCACGCTATTGAACTCAAACAGCAGAATATGTCAGAAATGTTCAGATTTCTCCACTTGGCACTCAATTTTATAGTGTCCACAGCCCCATTCACTATCTCCAAATCATGAAATGTTAATATGTAAACTCAAATAACAACAATGAACTACAAATAAAAAATGATAATTGATAAACAAACCCATAGTGGCTAGAATACCAAAATGCAAAACAAAAACGCTACAACCTTATGCACCAACCTAATAACTTCTGACTACAGTGTGACAGTCAAAGTTACTTTGAAATTATTTATGCAGTAGTTAAACTACAAGGCGAATATACTTGTTTCAACTCACAAAAAACATATTTGTAATCACAGAAATGGATTCAAAATAAATGATTATTATTTTCGTGGGGAAAAAACTGTGCCCTCAGTAAACGTCTGCATAGTAACACTTTTGTGTGTACATGAGCCAGTCACATCTCAGTCCAGTCATTGCATTGTTGCCGCTTCCACTTTGGCATGTCTCTAATTATTGTTTGTTCATGCGGATCCATTGCTCGAATGTCTTTCCACATTTGACGCATTCGAATCCCTTATACTTACACCTCCTTTTCTTCCAACGACACCATCTTGTTTTTGAAATTAATCCTGTGGTTTATTCTACACTGTCCATATTTTCTGCAAAACAGATGCGTATAACTTGTACAACCAGTCTAATTGCACCGAAAACCATTTCACACACAAATTCTGTTAGTAATTTCCTATAGTTAAAAGACTAGTTAAAACATTTCTTGTATTGTATTGTACAGTGAAAATGTTTTCATAAATTTATTTTATCTTTGTTTGGGTTTGTAGATGGATTAGATCATTGCTCCTCTTTGAAGAATAACTTCTACTCAATTAGAAGAAAAAGAAAAAAAAATGTAGTTGACTATGTAGCTCAAAATAACTCATTAATCATCAACAAAAATAAAGAATTTTTTTAAATATAATGTAATTCGACAGATACAAAATCTAGTTGCCAAGCGGTGGCAGGAGAACACATGTGTAAAGGTATTTAAATTCACAAGCTTCAGAGCTAGTGGCTCATCCTTCTGGCAGAAGGGTTGAAGACGGGTGAAGAAAAAGAACTGGTGAGGTTTAGGAAATGGGGAGAGTTTGGAAAAGGTGCCCAAAACCCGGGGTCAGGGTAGGCTTATCGGATGGCATGTGAAGGAAAGCATCATCACATTTATATATATTATCCTAACATGTATCATTAATCTAATCAGTTCTTCGTTGATGTAGTTTTAAATCCGCAATAGCACATATGCCAAATTATCTGCCAGAAGTTGGATACACAAGACGGTAAGCATATGGGGCGTGCTGATAATTCTGAAAGGTGCATGATATCTTGTTAACTTCACCTAATTTCTCACGGGTTTATGTGAGGACAAGATTGTGGTAACATGTTCATACCTGTTCGTCCTTCCACACATTTTCCCGCATTTGTTTTCTCTTTATTGCAATGCAGTCCTGGCCAGTAATATTTTTGCTGATCTGAAACCAGTAGGCCCACACATTAGGGAATTAATTATACCTTTGAATTCCTCAACATACCTGCCCCACATCCAGTGATTATGGTGGAAATATGTGTGACAAAATCTTCCTAGCTCACAAATTTTCCCTCAACAGGGTTCACGGCTGTATGGTAAGCTGAGGTGTGAATCACAATAGTCCCTTTATTAAACATTCCTTCAGCCCACATTTTCGACTTAAATTGTACCCCATTATCAGTAAGAATAGCTTTTGGTTTCCCAATATGCACCAAAGAATCATTGGTCAGTTTGCTAAAGGGTATAGAGTACGGTTTTATAAACTTCGAAAGTGTCTCAACTGCATGAAGTGGACCTGAGGTGTAGGGACACTTCAGTGCAGGGTTGTGGTGGCAGGTCATGGTGAGGGAGGCTGTTGGCAGCTTGGGCAATCAGCATCAAAAGCCAAGAAATTTCATTGCTACTCACTCAACTACACTCTTAGTGTCTTGGAGCAGGCAGTGGCCACTTCCCCTCGCAGCATGTGGTGAGGACTTTATGCAGCGGCATGCATCCCAGTTAGCATGACACGGGCATTTGCAAATGGAGCCAGTGGTATGGAAGACTGCTGACTTTCCGAAAGAGGTGCCAGCCTCGGGTGGTGGATGTTCACTTACAAGTAACAGTATGTGACACCTAGCACCCACTCCAGCACAGAATCATGCTGACTGTATTACTCTGGTGTTGTTAAGCTGCCCTCCAGCGCAGGGGTCAGGTCACTGTGGAAGTAGGCCAGGAGGCAGCCTGTTGGAGGAGAAGCATCAAGTCCATGGATGATGGTGTGTTGTTGGAGGCCCAAAGCCGTGGTATTGCATACCGTCTTGTATTGCTGGGTCACCTGGCAAAGCCCTCTCATCCCCATGGGCACTGCGGGACTGCCCATCCTTCTTCTAAAATTAATGTTATTTACACTGCCTTGCAGCCCAAAAATATGCGGCTCAGTGGTGTGAAAATGGCTTTGCTCATCCTGCAAGAGCTCCGTTTTACCGTTGTGTTGCAATATTGTGGTGCTTGGCCTAGTGTGCTTTGTGATGTATAAACAGCTCCGTTGCTGCAGCCAGCATGCTGACACTTAAGTGCCTGCTGGCTATCTTTTAACTGCTGTGGCTGAACTGCTAGTTTCTGCAGTAACACCCAGAAAATAGTGGCAGTGCTGCATTACCTCCATCTTCTGGAAGATCTGGTTACAGCCCTAGACTGTTTTGCAACATAACTTAGCATGCTTGGATTGCAGTGTGCAATATTTACAATTTTGTCTTCTAAAGTACTAGGGGGTTTGAAGCACAAGATTCAGGTGCTGTTAGTTTACTTTACAGGTGTAGCATTCTACCCCATGTGTAAATAAGGTTCATTATCATCCTAAGTCTTCTGTTACAACTAGTAGACTAAATTTTCTGCTCTCACTTGCAACAGGCAGGCAGATCCTAATAACATTTTTCAACACAACTTACTACTGCTACCATTACCTTGGACTCTCCCTACATGTTGCTTAATCTTAACCATGGGCCGCTTGCCCTGTGCACTAGTGCTTTGCAATGTTTTGAATACTAGGGATACATTCCTTAACACTGCTCATTTTAAATATCCGTGCACACAACAATGTTGACTCTCTTCATTTCCATTTCCTGTCAATCATACAGGATTGGGGATCCAGTCCACTAGGATCTGCACTACTAGGGAAGGAGTAAGGGAGGAAGGTGTCACTTGGATGGGCGGCTCTCTGCATCAGATAGATGAAGGCTGCACAAAACAGAGTGAGAGCTACTAAGGTACTGGATATTCTGATGTCCAAGATCATGACCATACAACATTGTTTCTCCCTATATTGCATCATATTATGTAGCATCTGCTCTGCTGAAATGTACTGTTCTTGGGTCTCTATGAGCTGATGTAAGGTGAGGATTAGGTCTTGCCCAAGGTATTACTAGGAAAGGTCAAATTTTGTGCTGAGAACACTCCCATCAGTTTCTCTGGTCAGTATAGCTGTGGCTGTGTTATGTTCAATGTGGTGACTCCTGTATCAGTGGCTGACAGCTGGAATGTTGATCCCATTGTGTCACAAGCTGTTCCATTAATCAATAATCAACTAGGGTACAGTTCCAGTCTCTTCCCTCCTGAGAACCTACCCTGCGTGTAGCAATTCGCCGCCACCACTGAGATGTTGTACACAGAATAGTTAGAGTGCTTCAATATTAGTAAGATTTCTTATAATCTGACCTGTCCAAATTTCACATTCAGATTTCATGCATTTTTTCGGTGCTTGCGTGAAAGGTTGTGTAATATCTGCAGACCCCTTCACAAATTTCCTATAATTATTGGACAATTCTAAAAACTATTATAGCTCATTGCTCATTTTAGCAACTGGAAAATCTTCAGCTGTTTGTACCAACCCCGGTCTGTCTTTACTCCATCTTTTCTAAATGTACCCTAAGTACTGTACTTCCTACTAGGCAAAAGACACTTCTCTGTACTTAATGTAAGATGTGTGCCTCATAATCTTTTAAAAACTGCTCTTATCTGCAGTATAGGCTCACTCATATCGCTCCCTCATATTTCTTGAGGACACAATTATATCATCAAGGTACACCAAACATTGACAAGGTTTCAGTCTTTCCGTTACCCTGTCAAGCAGTCAGTGAAATGTTGCTCGTACATTCTCCAGTCCAAATTATGTCCCTGGTATTGATAACGACCACAGGGGACTGAATGTGAAGTCTTCCTCCAGTCCGTTGGAACCATTTATAACTGATAGTATGTGCTCCTTAAATCTGTGCTAGAGAAGTACCAGCAATGCCCCGAGTTATCGATAGTCTCCGTGATATTGGGAATGGGGTATCCGTCGGTTACCATCTTACTATTAAGCTGTCAGTAGTCACAGCAGAATCTATATTTCCCAGAACTGTCTGCTGACTTTACGGGCGTGACCACAGCAGCTGCCCCCACATGGATTAGTGTTCTCCTCTATTATTTCATCAGCTAGCTGGGGTTAATGAAATCCTCCATAATTGGTGTTAAATGCTGAGGTACACAATACAGTTTATGATGTACTGGTACTGGCAGCATCACCGGCACCTTGTGTCCTATTGGAATTTGGTGCTGTGTTATGGATGATACCAGTAATGGACTCCAAGGATAAAATAAATTGTCAAACTCTACTATACCCTGTGTCACCTAGCATGGCGCATCCGCACATAGAGACGGAGCGGAAAAAAAGTGTGAGGAGATGAGAACTGCGCATGCGCGGTAGCAGAGAGCAAGCAAATAAACTCCAGTTGCCGAACTGCATTGCTGCGGACAACAGTGAGGCTCATTTGCCTATTTACATTGTATTATATGTTCAAATCTATGAGGGGGACAATTGGTATTAAAACCAATTTTGATCAGTCGCCATGAGAGAAATATTAATTCATGCCCTGACGATGTTGCGTCCACTGCTCCCCGGATTTACTCTGCGTGACGTCGGGAAGTGAGAACAGCTGACACAGCTTTATGAAAACGTGAAGTACAATTTTTCTCAAAATGACAATTGTATAATGACAAAGTAATTGAAACTGCTTGCAATAATTACCATTTATTGCAATTTGAACTGCATTATAAGTAAAAATTTAATATACAACAAAATTAACTTCAGGCACAAACTGAAATCATTATATTTGCTTGACAACTGCTTCTGCTCAATAGAATTTTTAAAAATGTGTAAGGTGTGTGTGTGTGTGTGTGTGTGTGTGTGTGTGTGTGTGTGTGTTTGACTATAGTTAAGTGTAATCGCTGCGTGCAAAAAAGAATTAGTGGTAGAAAAGATTATTGTAAAAATGCTCAGTAAGTTGTCATATTTTTCGTTGTTAATGGACATTATGAGTGTAAAATAACATGTTCGATATTACAGTGAGAGACCGCATTTATAATCCATTGAACAAGCAAACAATTAACTGCCATATACAAATAACTCCAGGGAATCTGACCAATAACATCAGAAACCACCAATATCTCAGCAAGTAACAGTTACTGTCATTTTTGGGTCTTATCCAGTTTGTGCCTGGAAAATGACAAGGGTTTACAACGTGGTGGGAGGAGCTTAACTTCTCCTTGGGCAATATGTTGAACATTATAGTCTACATAATTAAAAGGATACAAAGTCCTAATCAAAAAGGCTAGGAAGTTCTCATTATTATGTATGCAATTGATATGTTGACAGCACATTTTTTAAAATCATGAGTCTTTAAAACTAAGAAATATTATTACTTTGTTCCAAAATCTGCATCATAATACCATCATCACTTCTATTTGAGTCTGTTCCAGAACAATGTGATTGTAAATTTATGATGATAATTCAAGGCTTGTGTTCATCATCACTTCCCTGCAAATTCTTCTTTCTGAAGCTTTTCAGCATGCCACACAGACGTGCCCACGCTACAGGTGGGATGTTGTCTGTTACCTCATTGTGCATTGCCTCATGCTCAAGTGATTCACTGTATGTTATCTTGAATGTTTTGTTTTTTTCTTCCACTCAGCCTTAAAGTACTTTGCCCAAATTCATTCCATAAGGCTACAATGACAATGACACATGGGTAAATGCAAAACTCTCTGATCCCATTCACGTGCAAGGAAGTCAAGTTTGTACATTCTGTCACATGACTTGTATAAATTAACGAGCTGCAGGAGATGGGCAAGAGTCTGTTTTATACGGTGCTTAATATTTTTATTTTTAAGCCAGGGAAAAATATCTGCTTTTCTTGTGTTTGTACTTGATGTTTCTTCTATAACAGTTGAATTATAACTGGCAATGACTGACTCCGAAGCAAGGTATGACAAGAATTATGAATCACTTCATGGAACTAACAGTGTTCATTGCCGAATGGTAATCACTGCTGTTTTTCTTACACGTAAATACAAGTTTATTCTCAGAAAGAAAACCAGAAGAAGAGTCATCATGCAGAATAATTATCTGAGAACCTATCCCTATGAGAACTTTAAAACTGCCAGTACCATCACTCATTTTCCAGCAGATCTTCTTGGAATGATTCTAATTGACCCTTGTTTTCTCAAGGTAATACGCTTTTGAACTACCTCCTCCTCTTGTATTGTCAGTCTTTATATGGGATGTAGATCGTGCTGCACCTAAGTCACTTCTGTGAACTAAAAACTCTCTTCATAACATATCTGGAACCAACATCTTTTAAAATTATTTACCTTGATGAAGCGCTTACCATCGAAGCTTGCATAACTGTAACACGTTTTTGTTATGTCGGGCATTCATCATTAACACGGAGCACTTTTAAAACATTGTTTTCAAAACCATCCATTCGTGTTACAGGTTCCTTGTGATTTCAGTGCTTTCCAGGTGACACGAAACCAACTGTTTCTACGGTTCCTACATATCTGGCACTTTCGTTTGCATTTTCTTGTGTTTTCCAGTGTCAAGAGTAGGAGACCCGCTTTTAAATTCATGTTTGAAGAAGTTACAAATGCGGTAAATAATCCCCCTCGTCTGTTTGTGAAGCACTTCACATTTATTGCTGTCACTTGACTTTTCTTTTAACCACGTTTACAAGATATACATTCACAGCTATACTACTGCAAGGGGGGGGGGGGGGGAATTGATAGGGAATGAATAATTTGGTTGTCACGAAGTACGGCAACAGTGCAGCATGTAGGAACGAGATTCTCGCTCTCTAGCTGTAACTCTCTGCTAGCCGCTCAGACTGAGAATGAATATTATTGGCTGCTAGTGGAGGGGATGCGCAGAACGGCTGAAAATTTGGCTGCCTTCTCACATGATGCAAACTTTAGCTATCCACACTGTCTTATCCTTCCAGATTCTCTGCCTTCGTACATAGTTCAGTTTTAATGGTGGCCTGCAACTGATCGTGATCCACATCCAAAATGCTCCAGTCCTCCCCCTCCAGGACGTCCAAATTTGCATTGGTACCTAACGGTCTCTCTAGTAGTTTTCTACCATTTTACTGTTCTCTCTCTCTCCCTCTCTCTCTCTCTCTCTCTCTCTCTCTCTCTCTCTCTCTCTATCCTGTACTTGTACAATGCTACTTCTTATAGAATAATGTGATGTATCCAGTACATTGTTATTGTCTAGTGGCTGTATTATATACAACATATCGACAGGTAGCTCAGGTTCTACACTCACCAAAAGTGACTTCCCAGTGCCCTCTGGCACAATATCGTGCGAATCAAGCTTTAATGTTTTGTACACAGTTTAATTGATTCATCCACACTGCCTCTCACAGTTCGTATTATACTACTTTCTGCCTCTGTGTATTGATGGTAGGCAATGAAAACCTCTTAACTCCATCTGTCTGTGAAACCCCCATAATTCCCATAATCAGTAATTCCACTATCAAAGAGAGAGTTCAAAGTGCATGGATTTTTGTAGTCTGTTCAATAACTAGGCTTCTACTATACAGGGTGATTCAAAAAGAATACCACAACTTTAGGAATTTAAAACTCTGCAACGACAAAAGGCAGAGCTAAGCACTATCTGTTGGCGAATTAAGGGAGCTATAAAGTTTCATTTAGTTGTACATTTGTTCACTTGAGGCGCTGTTGACTAGGCGTCAGCGTCAGTTGATGCTAAGATGGCGACCGCTCAACAGAAAGCTTTTTGTGTTATTGAGTACGGCAGAAGTGAATCGACGACAGTTGTTCAGCGTGCATTTTGAACGAAGTATGGTGTTAAACCTCCTGATAGGTGGTGTATTAAACGTTGGTATAAACAGTTTACAGAGAATGGGTGTTTGTGCAAAGGGAAAAGTTCTGGACGGCCGAGAACGAGTGATGAAAATGTAGCACGCATCCAGCAAGCATTTGTTTGCAGCCCAGGAAAATCGACTCGCAGAACTAGCAGAGAGCTGCAAATTCCACAATCAACTGTATTGAGAGTCGACTGTATGGAGAGACTACCCGAGGCGATGGATCGGCCGTCAGGCAGCCCGTGACAGAGCACTTCATCACTGGCCTCCAAGAAGCCCCGATCTTACCCCCTGCGATTTTTTCTTATGGGGGTATGTTAAGGATATGGTGTTTCGGCCACCTCTCCCAGCCACCATTGATGATTTGAAACGAGAAATCACAGCAGCTATCCAAACTGTTACGCCTGATATGCTACAGAGAGTGTGGAACGAGTTGGAGTATCGGGTTGATATTGCTCGAGTGTCTGGAGGGGGCCATATTGAACATCTCTGAACTTGTTTTTGAGTGAAAAAAAAAAAACCTTTTTAAATACTCTTTGTAATGATGTATAACAGAAGGTTATATTATGTTTCTTTCATTAAATACACATTTTTAAAGTTGTGGTATTCTTTTTGAATCACCCTGTATATTGACACATGTAGCAATGTTATCTGTATCACTTTATATTATTTTTTAAGAAACCGTTTTAGCTTTTCCTGTAAAATTTAACAAATGAAGTTACGAGGTGTTCATTGCCTACCATTGGTATGTATCTGTTGCATCACTGCTCAATGGACTTAGGATTCCCTTTTGTTTTTAAATCTTGCCCACTTTCCCCTTGCATTTTCTCACCATTACTCCAGTTGAAGTGTCCACTCGCATCATTCTTACCCCGTTGAGGCTGCTTACATTACCTGTGAACATGGCCTGATCACCCACATCTACAGTAACACTTCACAGCAGTGGAAAGCACCCCTCACTTGTCATTCAGCTCTGTTGCTATATCCGTTCCATCAAACTCTGTAGCCAACGTGACAACAATGCACAGATCTTTTGGGGTACCCGTGCAAAACTGTCTAGACATATTAGGAAATGCATCTGTTGTGACTCACCGATCTTTCAAAGTGCCGCCGCTCAGTTATGCGCGTCCTCTACATGCCGCGCTGTCTGCTAGCCATGCAGCAGCAGTGCCACCTAAGCGGCCAGCCAGCCAGCGGCCACTAGATTTGGACTCAGTTATGATTTGACTGTTAAAGTGTACACACGTCTTACTCTGTTTACTTGATCTGTGACTTTCATGTATTGCATCTTCCTTGAAATGTATTTGTTCAACTTGAAGTTATTGCAATTGGTGACGAGGGAGTGATTTTTCTTTTCCATCGTTGACCCACATGTTTCCATGGCTACTTTAGAGCAACTATTGCAAGGTCTTATAGAACAGCAAATGCTTCTCACAAATGCGATTCGTGATTTCGTCGCGGCATCAAATGCGGGGCGTCTCTCGTCGTTGTCTCTACCTACTTTTCCTCCTTACGACGAGACGGCGGAAGACTGGTCTGATTACGAAAAACATCTTCGACAGCACTTCATGGCATTTCATGTTGCGGGCGAACAAACATGTAAGGCTCTGTTCCTTTCATGGATTTCACTTCAATTGTATCGGTTGTTGTCGCAATTGGCTCGTTTGAAAGATCCTGTGTCTTTGTCCTTTGCTGAAATGTGCTCACTTCTGTCTGTCTATTTTCAAAAGCAAACGCATGTGGTAGCCTCTCGTGTTGCCTTTTATCGTTGTCAAAAACAACCAAATCAATCCTATCGCGCTTGGGCTGCTGAACTTCACGGCCTCAGTAGAAAGTGTCAATTTGTTACTGAAGTTCACAAAGAATCCTACGCCGATTCCATGGCATGGGATGCTATTATTCGATCGGCGCCCGACAAAGAAGTTAGGCAACGTGCCCTTCAGTTGGCAAATCTGATTCTAGATGAAGTCCTATCCATCGCTCAGTCTTTTGAAATTTCTTGCGCCGTTGGAGCGCAAATAGAGGCATGGGTCGACGTCGGGGAAATACTACCTCTGTGCGATGTTGACGAAGCGTGTAGCGTGTCCCCGCCGGCCGACATTGCCGCAGTACGCTCCCAAGCGCAGCCTTGGCCTAACCGTAAACAAACCTCATAAGAAACTGCAGCAAAACCCATGGCAACTTCCTTCATGTCTGCGGTGTTTTACAAAACATTCATGGGAAGATTGTCCACAACGTTGGGCCGTGTGTCACAAATGCAAAAAAAAAGGGTCATGTGTCATCCGTTTGCAAATCCGACCGCATACATGATGTTCATGCACATGATGCTGATTCTGAATCTGTGTTGTCTGTCAATTGTACTTCTTCCCTTTCAGGGAAGTTATTCCTCACTGTCCAAATAGTTGGTCGAGATGCTCGCATGAAGGTGGATACTGGTTCTGCTGCCACTATCATCAATTCTCAGACGTATCTTCAGTTGGGTTCTCCAATACTGTCACCTGTTACTAGGCAATTATGGACTTAAAATAAACAGAAGATTTCTCTCTTGGGACAATTTGATGCTGAGGTATCTTACAAATCTGTCGTTGCACTGTTCCCATATTTGTGGTCGACCATAGTAATGCAGAGAATCTTTTTGGTTTCGATGCCTTTCACGTTTTTGGGTTCTCCATAGATGACTCTTTCAATATCGTCTCTGATGCTATTCCTTATGCTCAATAGGATTCCTTGTCAACAACATTTTCGTCCCTTTTTTCTCCTGGGTTAGGCCGTGCAAACGACTTTGAAGCTCATATCGCGCTCAAACCCACTGCTCGGCCTAAGTTTTTTCGGGCTTGGCCCATTCCTGTGGCCTTTTGTGATCAGGTCAAACAGGAGCTGGATCGTCTCACTGCTTCAGGGGTCTTGTTTCCTGTCACTTCCAGTGAGTGGCCCTCTTCTGTCATTGTTGTTGCTAAGCCAAATGGTGATATTCGTCTCTGTGGCGATTTCAAACCCACTGTAAATGCTCAATGCCTTATCGACACTTACCCTATGCCTTGACCTGACGAATTGTTCACTAAACTTGCTGGAGGCCAGTATTTTTCTAAACTTGATGCTGCTTCCCGGCAGTTTCTGGTCCTTAACATGCCTTTTGATCTCTATCAATACCAACAATTGCCATTCGGGGTTGCCAGCGCCCCTGCTCTATTTCAGCGATTCTTGGAACAGTTATTGCTCACTGTCCCTGGGTGTACAAATTACCAGGACGACATTGTTGTCACTGGCTCAACCACTGACGAACATCTTCAAAATCTCCGCACACTTTTTCATGTCTTACAGACTGCCGATCTTAAGTGTAATCTTCAGAAATCAAAATTTTGTCAGGCATCTGTCACGTACTTGGGGGTTTCAACTCTCTCAGGATGGTATTCGTGTTCTTCAGCAAACCGTCGCTGCGATCAATGCCCTTCCTCGCCCTACATCTGTTAAGGAACTGCAGGCCTTCTTGGGGAAAATAGCATACTATCACAAGTTTTTACCGTCTGCTGCTTCGGTGGCTCAGCCGTTGCATCGCCTGTTGCATAAAAATGTGCCTTTTCACTGGTTCGCGTCATGCGATGCGGCTTTCCAGAAATCGAAGACTCTGCTGAAACAGGCCCCGTGCCTGGCTACTTATCTACCTGGCCAATATCTTGTTCCTGCCACGGACGCCTCTCAGTCCTTCGCACTGATTTGCTGACGGTTCTGAACAACCCATTGCTTATGCCTCCAAAACGCTCATGGATGCCCAACAACAGTATTCTCAAATTGAAAAAGAAGCTTTGGCCATTATTTAAGCTATTCATAAGTTTGATGTTTTTCTCTATGGATCCAAATTTCATATAGTTACGGATCACAAACCACTTGTTTCCTTGTTTCATTCATCAACGTCACTTCCCGACAAGGCTGCACACCGCCTCCAGCGTTGGGCTCTTTACTTGTCTCATTTCAATTATTGAGATTCATTTCCGGCCGATGGCTCAACATGCGAATGCTGATGCACTGTCTTGCCTTCCCATGGGTCCTGATCTGGCATTTGATAGGGCCGAACTTTTGTGTTTCCACCAGGATGTTGCTGAACGGCGGGTTGTGGACGGGTTCCCCATCACCGGGACCGGCTGGCGGCTGCTACGGGTTCTGACTCTACCCTCTCCCGCGTTTTACGCTGTATTCAGAAGGGTTGGCCAGATCGTCCGCCCGCTAAAGACTTCTGATCTGTTGCGAAACTACTACGCTTTGCGTTACCACCTCACGGCTAGGGATGGTGTTATCCTCCTTTCCACCAAAAATGCTTCGCCGCGTGTTGTGGTACCTGTGTCTTTGTGTGCTTCGGTCTTGCGCCTCCTTCACCAAGGGCACTGGGGTGTCTCTCGCACAAAATCTCTGGCTCGCTGTCATGTGCACTGGCCCGGTATTGACTCTGAAATCGCACACATGGTCGCTGCCTGCGGCCTTTGTGCGTCACAGGCCGCTGCCTCAAAGTCATCTTTGTCACCGTGGCCTTCGCCTGAAAAGCTCTGGGAGCGTATTCATGCTGACTTCGCGGGACCTTTTTTAGGTACTTATTGGCTTCTCGTTATTGACGCCTTCTCTAACTTTCCTTTCATTGTCTGTTGCACGTTGCCTACCACTGTGACAACCATCAATGCTCTAGCTCGCATTTTCTCTTTGGAAGGCCTTCCCTCTACTCTTGTTACTGATAATGGTCTGCAATTTGCCTCTTCCGATTTTGCGGATTTTTGTGCCCGTCACGACGTCATGCGTGTCATGGCCCCGCCGTTCCATCCACAGTCCAACGGTGAGGCTGAACGACTGGTCCACACATTTAAGGCTCAGATGAGGAAACTCCAGACTACTTCTGCTGATGATGCGCTTCTCCAATTTCTAGCTTCTTACCGCTTCACCCCCATGGGCGACCACAGCCCGGCTGAGCTCTTACATGGCCAACAGCCCTGCACGCTACTTCATCTTCTGCGGCCTTCCACCTCACGGCCGCAGGTGCCTTCGCGTGGCTGGTTCACCGCTGACGACCTTTTATGGTTACGGGGATATGGCAGGCGGCCAAAATGGAGTCCTTGCTGCATCTTATGACACCGTGGCCGATGCCTGTATGAAATCCAGATGGACACGGGTGTTGCAGTGCGTCATTCGGACCAGCTTCGGCCTCTTGTGCCGGCAACTCCTGTTCCAGATGCTGCTACACCACCTTCGACTCTACCTGACGCTCGGGATACTGGAATCTCTCATTACTCACAACGGGCATCATATCGGTGCCAGCACAAGAACTGACGCCACCAGGAGACGTGCCCATGCAGGAACCAGATGACCATCATCTGTCGGAGCAACTCTACTCGCCTCCTTCTCCTACGAATGCGGACACATTGCCCATGTCTCCTGTTATAACAACCGGACTTGCCACAACGGGCAGATTGGTGCACGGGGCCCCAGCAGATTCGACCCCCACGTCTCTTGTCCTCTCGACCCGTTATCATCGGGCACATTCCGTCCATATGGGAAGTCTCCTCCTCGAGACTTTACAGCCAGTCAAACAACACCTATGGACGTTAGCAATCTACAGGCCACCTCCATCAAGACCTGTGCAAAAAATTCAAAGGGGGGAAAAGTGTTGTGACTCGCCGATCTTTCAAAGTGCCGCCGCGCAGTTACGCGCGTCCTCTACATGTGGCGCTGTCTGCCAGCCATGCAGCAGCAGCGCCACCTAAGCGACCAGCCAGCCAGCAGCTGCTAGACTTGGACTCAGTTATGATTTGACTGTTAAAGTGTACACACGTCTTACCCTGTTTACTTGATCTGTGACTTTCATGTATTGCGTCTCCCTTGAAATATATTTGTTCGACTTGAAGTTATTACAGCATCCTTCACTAAGATGTCAAGTGCCCTGTGTTTTTGGCCCCCAACCATCCATAATATTGTTACTTGCAACAGTTGATCATCTGACCAACCTCTCACCTTTGCCAATAATTCCAGGCCATCCAAAAAAGAAATTACATCTTCAACTGCCAGACCACACAAAGGAGTAATTAGGCTGGTGGCAGCTATATCTGCCTCATCAGACTGTCCAACTAATGCTGACAGCTCATCCAGAATTGCAATTCGCCCTAGTAACTCTGTTTTGGGGGTGCACTCAGCCTCGTGATGCCAATTGAGGAGCTACTCGACTGAATTGCAGCGTCTCCGGTCAAAGAAAACCATCATAACGACCGGGAGAGCGATGTGTTGACCACATGCTCCTCCTATCCACACCCTCAGCTGAGGATGATACGGCGGTGGGATGGTCCCGATGGGCCACTTGTGGCCTGAAGATGGAGTGCTAGTAACTCTGTGTTGTACACTCTTAACTGTGCCACTTCATGAAGTAAAAACTGCTTTGCGTTCTGCTGGAAAAGACCCTGTGTCCCATGCTTGTCATTGTGGAATGTTTATCCCCTATTTTCATGAGGTTCAAAACAGTATAAATTTACACTAATGCGCACACTTACTGTTAGCACACCACAATTTGTACTTTATGCCTCATCGCCAGCCATCTAAATTCAGTTCACTGCCTAGCAGCATGGTCACAATGGCAGCACTTAAAGCATTCTACTGATACTAACTCTGCACAAGGTGCTTGTTGCCACTTTTTGTAAGTTTCAGTATCTGTATGGTTTAAACGAACACAGAATTTCATTGCAGCTACTGCTCATTTAGCTGTATCTCCATTGTTTGGTATGTGAAATGCAAAGAAAGTCTACAAAATAGAGCATTACTACCAATCTATTGATATGAGAGTGTTGCCACCTGTGACATTATACATAAAATCATGCTCTTTTTCAAATATTCATCGTACAGGTAGGAATCTGTCGTGGAAACTGCAGAACAAAATCAGTTTCAGGCTTTGTTGACCAGCCCTCATACTACCAATATACCACTTACAGTTCTCAGGATGTTTCTTCCACAATTCTTAATGATATCTGATTCTGAGTGTTATTTGCACAAATAATGTAATTCTCAGAACCAATTTCTGCAAAAAGTCTTTCACTGTTACTCTCGTGTTGGCATTGTAGGATTTTGATGCCTTCACAGTTTACTCTAATGTAAATATAAAAATACCCTTTTTTTTTTAACATTTACCTAGTGAAATGAAATGACACACTGTGATAATAATTTTGATAATATTATAGAGGTGCTTACATGTCGTGTCACAAAATACTATTGAGCACAGAAAATGTATTTTGTTATACTCACAAGTAAAATTTCAAAGTTACAGAAAAACTAATTATTTTTCTTTTATGATTATATCATCCATAAGAAATATATTGAGGAAAAACAACACTCATCAGTGTTATAGTTTTAAAAATTGAGGATGTATGAATGAGCCTACCAACTTCCAGGTTGAAGAGATAAAGAAGCGCATCAGTTCTGTCACGTCTGGCAATGTGAAAAATGCCACGTTGCACCGTAGTTAAAGGTCCACATTAAGCTGTAGTTCCCCCTTTACTTGGCTTGGGCAAGTCAGTTGAAAGGTCACATGAAGACAAGAACATACCACATCAAAAGGACCATGCCTAGTAAGCTTTCCAATAGTCACATCAGCTGTCAAGTTGAGGACAGTTTTACTTTACAAACATATAGCAGGCATTCACATTCAGAACAGAATTTCTGTTGTTAAAATGTGTAACAGATTGCATTTGCTTGCCAGTTATGAAAATTTTACACATTTGTGTAGGCTTAAATTGAAGCAGTGTTTTGTTGTTCTCTGTGTGGCATGTCTACTATTGTTATTTTTCCAATTTTTAATGCAAGATTTTGTTTTCTTTCTTTCCAGAAGCCCCATCACCAGCAACAAAGGAACAGAGGAAGAAAGAGAGCCTGCTGGAAGAACAAAATGCTGCAGCTATCCAAAGCATAATAACAGCAAACATTGAGAAAACTGTCGATGACAGATCCAAGACTGATCTTGAGAAGGAAACTAATATTAACGCGGACACACAACAACTTACTGGCACCCATTCTACAGAGATCAGAGACACTAAAAGTGCCGAATCTCAGCCAGTTGTCAATTCTCACTCAGCGAATGGAGAAGCAGAAAGTAGTGTCAGAGATGCAAGTGTAAATCCTGGGCAGGATTATGTGACAGAAATATCTGTGCCAGATAACAGTATTGCCTCAGAGACTGCTGCAAACAGTAATTCACAACAACATGTGAATTACTCAGGAAGTAAAGATACTATTTCTGGAGGTATCCCCAGTGAATGTCAAGGACCCCCTGGTGGAGTTGTGAGGACAGTCACAAGCCACTGCAATGAAGGCAGTGCTGCAGTCGACAGCGGTGCCATGTTTGGCTCGGCAGCATCAGTCACTGTACCAGTTTCAATACAGCCATCGTGCATTTGGGAGGTAAGAATGGTTTAAATTGTGTAGTTATTATTTAATTTGTTTTTGTGTGATGGACTTTGTGTAAAGCATCCTAAATGCTGTCATACAATATGCTGTGGCTAAGTCGTGAAACTGTTTTTCTGTTTCAAAAAATGATGACCTAATTGAGATTTTAAAAGGGAAAAAAGATAAAAGAAAAGTTATTAGATATGAACAACAACTTTTGAATATGCATGTGCTTGTTCCTTCACACAGGGTTGCCAGTGACCAATCGGTTGTTTTTCACATGAACGTTATTCACTTGGTTGTTAATGAATAATTAAAAACTTCAAAGTTACATGTGATTTTTAATGTGTGATAAGATCTGATGGTGATGAAATGAAATAATTTTATGGCATTATTGGCCAGAAGTCCCTATCTGGGGTCGGTCGACCACCTGGTGCAGTTCTTTCTACTCTATGTCACTTTGGCAATTTGTGCATCTATGGTGATGATATGAAATTATTAGAACAACACAAACACTGATTTCCTGAGTGTAGAAAATGTCCAATCCAGCCAGCGATTTCACCTGTGACTACGAAACCACAATCTAGAGGCAGTGGTGCTAACCGCTAGGATCATGAGCTGTGACATAAAGAAAATGTGATACAGGTATTGTCATTTTTCATGAACACAGTTGTCTAGCCTGTGCAGAAAATTCACATACATAATCAATTATGGCCAGTTTTCCCTTGATTGGTTCATTCATTTCAGCTCAGATGCGGAGTTTGCGAGTATAGGCATGTTTCGTGTGTGTGTGTGTGTGTGTGTTATGGAAGGAATTTTGGCAGATTTCGGAATGCAGTGAACTATATGCATTTGCATTCATGCAGTGTTTGGGATTGCATGATCATGTTGGAAATAAACATTTTGAATTTCTAGTGGAAGGTATCTCACTTTTGGGTTAAATGTAATGTTGAGCAAGACAATGACAGATTCAGTGGTAACTGTCACAGAAGCAATGTTGTTGTCTCCTAAAAAATTTGGGCCATTGATGCTGAAAATGACAGTTGCACGTCACATCACAACATGCTCCAAATGAGGAGAATTTACACAAATTTTATAGAGGATTCTCATTGCCTTAGTAGGGTAACACTCAGTTTATTTATTTCCCGCCCAAATGGAAAAACAGCCGTGTTACTTGTAATTGTATTTTCATTTTATTCAAGCAGCACTTGCATTAGGATCACAAAATCCTCTTGTTGCCTATAACCTTCTACATTAAACTGTTTAGCAACACATATCTTATGTGGCTAAAATTTTAAATTCTTGCTCAAAATTGTGCACTGTGATTCACGACTTAACCTTAATTCTCATGTTTAATCTCATGTACATTCCCTCTAGCTCCAAATCAGCACTTGCCTTTACCTCTCAATGCTTTACAGAATTCTGAAAGTCCTACTAGGACTGCATAAGTTTTTGTTTGCAGTACTTCATGTTATTCGGACTGGGCGACTTTTTGTTTGCAATACTATGTGTTATTCGGACTGAGTGACTTTTAGTTTGCAATTCTTCCTGTTGTTTGTGGACAGTTACTCCACCTGAGAAGCATATTTTAGTTGGGAATGAACTCTCAATGCCCAGGCTTGATATGAACTTGAGGAACCTGCTGAGTTTCCATCACCAACTCACAATTTGGCACATATGCATCATACATAAACATGCATAGCTGTACTGTCCACTGATCCATTCCCACTCAAATGGCTGTATATATAGAGCCCAATGATCGTTCACTTTCCCATCCTACCTACCTGACATATATTTCAAAAAGTTCAGTTCCTGTTTACTCACATTATATTACTGCAAGAAAAGAAATCATGTGAGGAAGACCCAGAGGTAACTAGAATTCCTTTGTTGCAGATCTATGGGTGGATGGGGTGTAGGGATAGCTCCTGGTAGACATCACTACTGCAATCTGCTTTGAACCTATTGACTGTCATCTGTGTTAAAGTGTTGTGCAGTTTGGAGTGATTATCTTAACTAACTGTTTCGTATGTGATGTGATTTTTTATTTCACAGCGTCTATTTCTTGAAAGTGCATTACTTTCGGGGAGAAAGGGGGGGTGGGGGGGGGGGGTGGGGGGGAGCGCAGACGACGACAATATACTGAGTAATTTTTTGGATCTTATTTACTGATTTCAATGCAAAGTAGAATTTTGTCAACTCCCTCACAATCTTATGCTTCAAGTTAATAATATCCACAATGTCAAAGCATCTACTTTGAAACATGATGTATGATTGCTGTTGAATTCTGTTGATATTACTTTCCATTGACAACAGTTTGAGGATTTATCATATACTTTAGGTTGTTATACAATGACACAGCATGGAGGCATATGATAGTAAGGATCGAAATGCAGTGGTAGCAAGAGCTTTTAATGTGCAGAATATATAGTATGGAAACTGTGACATGGAAAATCTTCTGTAATGACTGTAACTAAGTTTATAAAGCAGTGTGTGTTTCTAGTATGAGTTTTCTCAATGTAAACGAAGTTTGCAATGAAAATTTTTAGGGTTATCTGCACTAACTGTGTTACAAAGTGTTACCATTGAACATTACTTCTAGAACAACAAAGAAATTATTAGTTTCATATATATTGTTTTCACTTGTAGCTGAATTTGCAATAATCACTAACTAATAATTGACATGGCAACTCAAAAAATTTCATTTGCGACCGTAACAAATACCAAAGTCCAAACTCTCTGTCATGTGACCAAACCAAATGGCTTCAGTCTACCTCAGTGTATGCGGAAGACCGCTATTACCATCTAGACAAACCATGAAGTATGTAGGGACCTTCGTTTCAGCTGGAAAAAAAATAGTGCCTGGTCCATCGTGCACAGTTTGTGAGATAGCCCAGACCACCCATTGCATCATGCAAGAGTGTACTTTAACAAAGTATTCAGGCAGTTAATAATTCTGCAAACAGAAACATTTAAATTGTGTATGCACGTACATGTACAAGTGTTTACTTATTACATTGTTTGAAATCTACATTTCATTATGTACATGTACAGGTCATTTTGCAGGTATTCTAAAATAAGCTACGTTAAAGTGTGTTGTGTATTTGACCAAGTTGAATGGTTTCAAGTTGTTTATATTTGACTGCGTTTGATGTTTTTTTTAAGTCACTTCAGGCATAAGGTTCCTTAAACATGCTGTGGCAGATTTCTTCCTCTACTTTAGTTAACATGACTCCCCCAAAGATTGTTAAAGTGTATGACTTAACATACCTTGTGTTTTTAAGTTTGTTATGTGAATGATATGGCATATGTGCCCTCATGGAAGCCTTTATTTATCTGACTTTATCAACACAGGTATTACACAATAACTGTAAAGGACTCAGGAATAATTCTATAATACTTTATAAAGTAGTACTTTCTAAGTTGGTTTTCCCAAGACAAAAGCTATCCTTCTTTAAGTGTCTGTTAGTTCAGATTATACATTGTTTGTGTTACTATCACCCAAGCCAAATGAATCAGAGACAGTTGCTACTAATCTAATATGTTTATGCGAAATGTTACTTGATTGTCCAATGTGATGCAGATTCTGCACACCCCGCTCAGTGTGAAACAAATTACCTTCATCACTGCCACAATACTGGAATGAAGATAGTCTTCTGTCTGACATGAAGCCAGGGACAACAAGTTCATAAGAAGTAATTCCTCTTTATTTAGACATAATTTACGCAAGTACCTGCTTGACATGCCTTTTATTTGTAGAAAAGAATTGTTTTGCAGAAATTAAAAAAAAAATTATAAGAAGCTCTCATGTGCACAGAATTTAACAGAAAAGTCTTAAATGTAAATTACTGTTAGTTATGTTCTTTTTTTGTGTTTATGAAGCTGCTACTACATCGCACATACTGATAAAAAAAATGCAACACTGTAATGTAATTGGATGGATTAAAAAAAATCTACTCACCAAGCAGCAGCAGCAGAACTCATACATAAAAGGAGGTTATAATTAGGCAAGCTTTTGGAGCCAGTGGCTCCTTCTTCAGGCAGGAGGGTTGAAGGGGAGGGAAGAGGGATGAAGAAAGAGGACTGGAGAGGTCTAGGAAAAGGGTTAGATTTTGGAAAAGTCACCCAGAACCACAGGTGAGGGGTGATTTACCGTGCGGGATGAGAAGGAAAGACTGATTGTTGGGGAAAGAACTGGATGAGATTTGAAATCTGAGAGCTTAAAGGTGGAAGACAGGGTAATATACAAGACAGAGAGTACTGCTAAAACATTATGTACTAGTTTATAAGAGTGAGAAGCATTGTATATAATGGATGTGAGAACTAAATTGGAGTGAAGAAAGGAGTACTTACTGTGAAGAAATACTGAGATGGAAAAAATTAATGTAAATTAAGGCCAGGTGGGTGGCGAGAACCAAGGACATGTTACAGCACTAGTTCCCACCTGTGGAGTTCTGAGAAACTGGTATGTGAGCGAAGAATCCAGATGGCGTGTGGGGTGAAACAGGCACCGAGGTCACGATTGTCATGTTATAGAGCATGCTCTGCAACTGGGAACTGTGTGTTGCCAGTATACAGCCTTTGCCAATACCCATTCATCCTGACTGATAATTTGGCTGTAGTTATGCCAATGTAAAAGACTGAACAGTGTTTACATAACAGCTGATATGACGTGGCTGTAGTTATGCCAATGTAAAAGACTGAACAGTGTTTACATAACAGCTGATATGATGTGTCATTTCATGGTTGGCTCTTCTTATTCTAGCATATGCGGAAGGAGCATAGGGTCTGACAAGAAATTTGCAGAGATTGGGAGGGCAACGAAAAGTATTCCGGGTGTGGTGGGCAAAATCTCGACAAGGATAATACTGAGTGACTAGTGGTGAGCTCTGACATTGTTTTTTGGAGGGATCAGAGTTATCAGGATTGGATGTGATAGTCCAGGAAACAGTTTTTGAACTAGGCTCGTGGGGTGACTACGTTCAGTGAAGGCTGAGGTGAGAATTGTGGTGTATTGCTGCAAAGAGTCTGCATCTGAACAAATATGTTTACCTCGAATGCCAAGGCTGTATGGGAGGGAACGTTTGACATGGAAAGGAACGCAACTGTCGAACTGTAAGTAATGTTGTTTGTTAGTAGGTTTAATGTGTACAGAAGATAGTAGCTGGCCTTCGGTGAGGTTGAGATCAACATCAAGAAAAGTGGTATGGGATTCGGAATAGGACCATGTGAAATTGAATTGTGAGAAAGTATTCAGAGATTCCAGGAATTTTAACAGAACAAGCTCATCAGGGCTGAAGACTTATGGATTCCATGAAAGCCCCATAAAAGTGACCCATGAAAAGGTTGGCATAGGAAGGAGCCATCCTGGTTGCCATGGCTGTTACCCTGATCTGTTTGTATATCTGCACCTGACAGGTGAAGTAGTTATTGGCAAGTATAAAGTTGGTTAAGGTAAGTAGCAAGGGTGTCACGGGTTTGGAATCAGGTGGGTGCTGACTGAGGAAATGTTCAGCTACAGACAGATGCGGAGGATGTTGGTGTAGAGGAGGTGGCATCAGTGGTGGTAGGCAAGGTGTGTGCCAGGAGTGGGATGGGCACAGATTTCAGACAATCTAGGAATTGGCTGGTGTTTTTGATACAGGACATGTGGTTTGAAACCAGCAGCTGCAGGACAGTCAGGGTGACTGGGTGTGTGGATCTTAGGAAGAGGTTAAAATGTGGCGGTGGGTGATCGGAGTGGGGTGAGAAGTTCTATTTATTGAGGTGTTAGTCTTTGTGAGAGACCTGAGGTTTTAAAGAGGGAATGCAGGTCATTTTGAATCACAGGGGTGGGATCTTGATGGCAGATGCTGTATGTAGAGGTGTCAGACAGCTGGCGTAGACCTTCACTAACGTTCTCTTTTCGGTCAAGTACCACAGTGGTAGATCCTTTGTCTACTGGGAGGATAATGATGGAGTCAGCAACTTTTAGGGAAGGTAGAGTCTGGAGTTCTGCAGAGGGCAGGTTAGGATCCTGTGTTGTAGTGACCTGAGGAAAAGTTGTGAAGCAATGTTGGATGTGAGGAATTCTTGGAAGGTTTGTAAGGGATGATTTTGAGGTAGTGGTGGTGGATCAAGTAGTGGTCATGGTTGGAACTTTCAAGGTGGGGTTCACTGTCAGGTTTTGCTGTTGGATAGGTTTTGGGATTGTGTTGCAAAGTGATATTTCTAGTTGACATTACATGCGAATGGAAGTAGGTCCTTCACCAAAGCAGCTCTACATCTACAGCTACATAATACTTTGCAAATCACATTCAAGTGCCTGGCAGAGGGTTCATCGAACAACCTTCACAATTCTCTATTACTCCAATCTCGTATAGCGCGCAGAAAGAATGAACACCTATATCTTTCTGTACGAGCTCTGATTTCCCTTATTTTATTGTGGTGATCGTTCCTCCCTATGTAGGTCGGTGTCAACAAAATATTTTCGCATTCGGAGGAGAAAGTTGGTGATTGGAATTTCGTGAGAAGATTCCATGGCAACCAAAAACGCCTTTCTTTTAATGATTGCCAGTCCAAATCCTGTATCATTTCAGTGACACTCTCTCCCATATTTCGCGATAATACAAAACATGCTGCCTTTCTTTGAACTTTTTCGATGTGCTCTGTCAGTCCTATCTGGTAAGGATCCCACACCGTGCAGCAGTATTCTAAAAGAGGACGGACATGCATAGTGTAGGCAGCCTCCTTAGCTGGATCAAATGCAGGCTTAGGGCTGAAACTGTAGACCCTTGGATAATACAGGAGGGGAGAGTGCTTTGGACGAGAGGTTGAGGACTCTGTACTGTTCTGATTGGTTCATTTGATTATGAGTTATTCTTGGTGTGTGAGGCAGTGGTGAAGGATGTGAAATGTTGAGGATATTGGCCAAGCCCTGTTTGTAGGAGTGCGGTCATGGTTGATGGTGTGGCTGTTTGGGGAGTTGCAGAGGGACAGGATGGGAAACACCACTGTTCAGGTAGTTCAGGAGGAGGTGGGATAGCTTCTTAAGGTGAAGTCTGGCATGTTGTTGCAGTTTGAAATTGGCTTGGCAAATCATACCATCCAAGGAAACAAAAGGGGCAGATAACTGCAGGAATTTGTAGGAGAGAAGTCAGATGGAGAGGAAATTGGCTGATGAAGCATATAGGTCACAGATTAGCTGGATAAGAGCAAGAGATTGCTGTATTTGATACTGTAAAAGGAGCATGGCGTACAGTAGGGTTACATTCAGAGACAGGGACTTTCAAGGGACAAGTAGGTTTCAAAAAACAGGATGTGAGACCTTAGTTTTGATAGTACAAAAGCAGGTTTTCGAAAAGAATGGATTTAATATGTGATGGGATTCATCACAGCAAGAGAGGGTAGTTTGGAGTGTTGGAAATTGTTGGAGTGACAGAAAAGATAAGCAGATAGTGGATAAAAGATAAAAAATTGGAAGAAAAGCAAGGAAAAAATTTGGAACATTCTTCAGTTCTTGGTCCTCCGGTACATTTATGTTTTTGCCTGCAGACACTAACATATATGATTTGGGGGGTGGGGGTGGGGGTGAGGTGGGGGGGGGGGGGGGAGACAATTGGAAAAGAAAAAGGGGAAAAAAAACTTGATTGGCAAATTTGCGAAAGAGAGAGAATTTTAAAAACTGGGTAAACAGACAGAGAAAGTCATAAGAGAAAATGTAAACTACTTAACTTGGCTATTAAAGTAATGTATGGGATGGCAGTAAAAGTCGATAATAGCAGTTTGGCGAAAAACAAACAATCCGTAGCAATTCTCACCCCACCCAAACCACGCACCCTCACCTTTTATGTTCTTCCTGAGTTCCACAAATCCAGTCATCCTGGCTGTCCTGTAGTTGCTGGCTTCAAAGTACCCACCGGACGTATAACTGCCTTAGTTGATCAGCACTTGCAACCCTTAGTAGAAAGACTTCCCTCCTATATCAAAGATACCAACCAATTCATAGATTGTCTGAAATACGTGCCCGTCCCACTTCCACCACACACCTTGCTTGTCACCATTGATACCAACTCCCTCTAAACCAACATCCTCAAGTACATAGTCTGTCTGCTGCTGAACATTTCTTCAGACAGCGCCCACCTGATTCCAAACCACTGACATCCTTCCTACTTACCTTAATCAACGTTATACTTACCAACAACTACTTCATCTTTGAAACAGATCAGGGGAATGGCAATGGGAACCAGGATGGCTCCTTCCTATGCCAACCTTTTCATGGTTCACTTGTAAGGGGCTTTCCTGGAATCTGTAAGTCTCAGCCATGGTGAGGATGAACATTAAAATTCCTAGAATCTCTGAATGCCTTCTCAAGTCAAATTTCACATGGTCCTATTTTGAATCCAGTGCCACTTTCCTTGATGTTGATCTCATTCTCACCAAAGGCCAGCTACACTATTCTGTCCACATTAATCGTACCAATAAACAACAATACTTAGAGTTTCAATATTATGAAAAGGGAAGTTGCCATTCACCATATAGCAGAGTTACTGAGTCACAGATAGGCACAAAAAAAAGACTGTCACAAATAAAGCTTTTGGCAAATAAAGCCTTGATCAAAAATAGATCACACACACACACACACACACACACACACACACACACACTCACTCACTCACTCACTCACTCACCCAAATACAACTCACACACACATGCTTTGTTTGTGTGTGTGTGTGTGTGTGTTTGTTTGTTTGTTTGACAAAGGCCTTAGGGGTGAAAACTTTATTTGTGACAGTCCTTTCGTTGTGCCTATCGGCGAATCAGCGTCTCCGCTATATGGTGAGTGGCAACTTTTGTTATCATAATATTGTTACATTCCATCCTGGATTTTCCGTTTTTGTTGAAGGCCTTACAAGCTGAAAGCTTTATTTGTGACAGTCTTTTTGTTGTGCCTATCTGCGACTCAGCATCTGTGCTATATTGTGAGTGGCAATTTTATTTTTCATAATATTGTTACATTCCATCATTGATTTTCCATTGTTTGAGTACTTACTGTTTGACAATTGCATTCCTTTCCATATCAAACATTCCTTCTGATAAACCTTGGCAATCAAGGTAAACATATTTGTTCATATGCAGACTCTTTACAGCAATATGCCACAATTCTCACCTCAGCCTTCACTGGTCATAATTACCCCACCAAATAATTCAAAAGCAGACTTCGCGGGCCATCACATCCAGTCCTGGTACTTCTGATCTTTCCAAAAAACAACTTCGGAGCACATCACTGGTCTCTCAGTATGATCCTGGTCTGGAATGTATTAATTAGCTACTTCGATAAGGCCATGATTTCCTAAAATAATGCCCTGAAATGAGATCCATTCTGTGTGAGATTTTGCCCACCACACTTAGAATAGATTTTTGTCGCCCTCCCAATCTCTGCAATATTCTTGTCAGACCCTATGCTCCTTCTGCATCCATCTCTGTGCCCCATGCCTCCTATCCTTGTAACTGTCCCTGCTGCAAGGCTTACCCTGTGCATCCTCCTACCATCACCTATACCAGCTGTGTAACTGGAAAAACATACAATATCATAGGGTGAGCCATCTGTGAAATGGCACATGTTGTAAACCAGTTGTTATGTGAAAACTGTTTGGCCTCTTACATCGGCATGACTACCACCAAATTATTAGTTAGGATGAGTGGGCGTAGGAAGAGGGTGTACGCTGACAACACAGAATATCCTGTTCCAGAGAATGCTCTACAACATGACAATCGTGACATCTGTGCCTGTTTTACCTCACGTGCCATCTGGATTCTTCCCCCAGACACCAGTTTCTCAGAACTAGTGCTACAACATGTCCTTGGCTCTCACCAACCACCAGGCCTTAATTTACTTTAATTTCTTCCATCTCAGCATTTCGTCACAGAAACTACTCCTTTTTTCAGTGTTTTAGTTTTCTACATCTTTCATTTTCTCACATCCGTTACATACAATGCACATAGCTTCTCACTCTTATTAGCTCATTCATAAAGTTTTAGCAGTAATCTTTGTCTTGTATATTACCCTGTCTTCTGCCTTTAAGTTGTCAGGTTTTCAAATCTCATCCAGTCCATTCCCTAGCAATGTCTTTCCTTCTCATCCCGTCCGGTAAGTCTTCACTGACCTGTGATTCTGGGTGACTTTTCCAAAATCTACCCCTTTTCCTAGGCCTCTCCAGTCCTCTTCCTTCACCCCTCTTCCTTCCCCTTCAACCCTTCTGCCTGAAGAAGGAGCCACTGGCTCTATAAGCTTGCATAATTACAACATTCTTTTATGTGTGTGTTCCTTCATCACTTAGTGAGTAGATGTTTTATCTATCCGATTACATTATATTGTGAAAAATTGATTGTGTACTACTGGCACCCTGTTACCATTGTTGTGTTATCATTATTTTTATCTTCTGCATTGATATTTACGTTCTATACATTACTTGCTCCACATCCAAGGGATTCACATGCATATACCGATCTGTAGAACAAATATACCATTTAAGTACTTTAGGATTAAAGGAGAACACTTACCAAAAAGCAGAAGCATTGAGTCATTGATAGGGACATCCGGGAGGAAGAAACCTTGCTAGCTTTCAGATTTTATCCTTTGATTAGGTAGAGTAAAATAAAATACACACACACTCAGACACACGCTTGCGCACCTATGTGGTGTCAGCTAGACTGTCAGTGCCAATGCTCTTTTGTGGCAGGTTGACTGGTTGTGATGGGTGCGGGGAACCCTCTACCCAATGCTTTCCCTTTCCATTGTCGTGTTATCGCCCTCCCAGTTTGTGTGCTCATGTTGCCTTCAGCGTGTGCCACTTCCCATAGGCCCCTACAGTTGTGCCAGGCCATATACCTGCCAACTTCCCTCCCCATGTTCCTAACCAGAAAACCACCCACCCCCTCCGAGCCACAAGCCATGCACCCTGAGTTCCTCTCTCTGCCTAGCAACTCTCCTCTTCTTCTACTCACCCCATCCGACACTATTCCGACCGCAACCAGTCCACCTGCTGTAAAAGAGGATCGGCACTGTCAGTCTAAGTGGCACCATGAATGGGTGTTTCTCCTTTTGTGTGTGCCTGTCAACATTTCAGTGCTTCTGCTTTTTGGTGAGTGATCTCCTTTAATCCCAAAGTATTTACATTCTACAATAACTGCCAGAATAGATATGCCATAAATAAATAAAACAAACATGTGAGTTGTATTCCAGTATAATTTTTTTTGGTAAAGAATCTTTTTTAGACGAATATAGATAAGAATACAAATCTGTTTGTTTTGTATATTTTATTTATGTATTTTTACACTTCATCATTGTGAATGGTTATTTTAGGGTTTGCCAGTCATATTGACTGCAACTCCAGACAGTCAAGGGCAAAAGGGTGGGGTGCCCATTGTGCAGCCAGTCCACGTGCCGGTGACAGTGGAGAGAGGCAGGATGGTGTTGGCTGTGGAGAGGCCAGCTACTGCAACTGTTTCTCCTGCACCACTGGCTGTGAGTCTAGCCGATCAGCATCCTACTGTTGCCACATCCTCTATAATTCTTTATAGTGGTGATCGCAGCTTTCAGCCATTTGCCAGCACTAGTCAATGTAAGTTTAAAGTTTTCATAAATGTAAGGTGATTGGATTGAAGAAAAGTATTCTCTCTGAAGTTTACTTCAACAAATTCATGTTGCTAGTATTCACAGTGACAGTCGTACGTTGGATCAAATATAAACAAATCTTTTGTAGTAATATTTTTTGTTATTTGGATGTATTATTTTGCTATTTTTCTGCATAATCACGTATTTTATTGGTGCACTTTTGCCCCTGACTGTCAAATTTTTAATTCCATTTTTAAAGAAAAATCTTAAAGAGTTGCTCTCAGCAGCTGAAATGTGTGAAGTCATACACTGGGCTTCCAGGCTGGGGGCTGGAGGGCAGTCCAATGCCTATCAAGTCAGTCTTGGTTGGATCTTCTGATTGCTGTGCGTGTTTTGAGGTGTAAGCAGCTCAGACTTGGTGAATTTTACTTGTTGTCACTCCACAATGTGGAAGGAATGTTGTATCCTTATCGTGTTGTGTTGCTTGACTAGGCTTGCATTTTCTGGAGAGTACAGACTTGATTTCATGTGCTCGATAGCCATGTTGTCTGAAGAGGTTACACGGTTTATTTCAGTGCTGAGATGGTTCTCGCCCCATGTGCTTCTACCACTGTGTATCAAAGTGTTCAGCACAGCTCTCTTTTAGGCAAGATGATGGAAACTTGACTGTTGAGATAATGGTCTATGTTGATAGGTTTACAGCACACCAAGTAGCCAAGCCAACCATCCGATATCTGTTCAACTAGAAGAATAGTAGCTAGTTTTCCATCTTCATTTCCACTGCAAACTTTATTTGGGAATATACGCTGTTCATGTTGTCAGTGAATTTTTGTAATGTTTCCTTTCCTTTAGGTTAAATCATAACAATAAAAACGAGGCCGGCAAAGAAGATCACTGTTTGAAGACAATAATAGATATTGTGTAAAGCTCAGATATTCCATAGACGTCATACAAGTGCACCAAGTTCCATTGTGCAAGGATTTGTGATTATATTCCTTATGTCATTGCTTTCACTGAGCTATGGGAATAAACTTTCATGAATTTTAGCAACGTTAAAAATCCTGATCACAAGAAACCTTATTATGATGCATTACTGAATGGCAGAGTGCACCTCTCCCTCAGTGCAGGCGTTGTTAAAAGTATGAACAAAGCATCAAAAGACCACCTCCACCTTCCAGATACCCACCCTCAAATGATCGCAGAAGTTCAAATGTGCCACTCACTCAATGGGAGTGCAATTTCAGAAGCTTTGTTTACATTTGATCTGCTTTCATATTTATAAACTTGAACTTAAGAAACCACTGCACTTATTTTATTTCTTTATCTGTAGACATACGTGCACAAGAAAGGACAAAATACATGATGAGACATTTCACATAACTATTTTATTAGCTTTACTGCCAAATAATGTGCTTTCAGAAGTCCAGTTTGGTGATTCCATTTTAATGCATAATGTGTTAACAACTGACATACTCGTCTTTGTGAGATGCTGGGTTATGAGATGCTGAGACCGATGGCATTAAGTGTGAATTAAGTGTGATTCCTGCCTGAGATCCAACCAAACTCAGAGGTATTGTTGGTGTCGCAATGCTGTTTATACTTTATTTCAATTTTCAGCACACACTTCGTCCTCTGATATGCATTTGTTTTTCAGTACCTGCTTTACCTCACAGTGAAATGGACAATCGAGAAGATCCAAAAGACCACATTTAACTGAGTGTCAGATAACATGCATCACTTGAACTGAACCTCATTCCATGTTTACTAAGATTTTCGGCATCCTTATTATGATGTGCCCCTTAATTATGGCCTGCCAGTAGCTTAAAGGTCTCGATGCAGTGCTGATATCCATGGCTGTTTCAGCGGAATATGTCACTGGTGTTCTTTCCACCTCTCCTTGACTGTTCTGACAGTCTCCCCTTTGTAAGGCAAGCTGCAGTACCACGTGTTGTAGTGTTAATGCATTTTTGCAGGCCTAGATTATCTTTAATAGTATGAAGTACCACTTCAGTCTTTGTTGGTGGCTGTGAAATTAATCAGGTGTTCTCATTAGACTCTGTGATCTTTTTGTAGATTGAGCCACTATAAGTCAGGCAGTAACCTTTGCCTTTGCCCTTGCCTTTGCCGTCCATGTTTCACTATTGTTCTAGCACAGCAATATGGAAGGATTGGAGAAGGAACTACCATGAATGTGGCGAGAGGAGTGGTGAGTGGGCATCAAATTTCATCGTGATGCAAACCATGGGAATCTGCACTGTGTATTTTAGCATTTTATGAACATTTATCATGTTTAAACTGCAGTGTGTTTGAATACATTTGTACTCGGAATCAAATTGACTTCAGAATTGGACAAATACTCAACACCAGCATATATTTCAGCAGGAAATGCTAAAAGGCTAGATTGGAGCCAATGGCGTTGTTACATATTTTGTGCAGCAGTGTTTTTTACACACACCGTGAGGTATGATGAGAATGATAGGGGGTTTGTCAGGTTCTGGTTGTACACAGCCAATGAGAGAGGAGTGGGCAGATGATATGGTCAGAAGCAAGAGACACTGTAAAGTTATGTCAACACGAGGCCTCTTTCCTCAAGTGCAGCCATTGGGACACGAGAATAAAAAGGCCTGCACAAAAATTTGTGGATAGGGCACATGTATGCATGGACAGTCTTGTGTCAGTACATTGCCTCATTGCACAAGCAGTCTCGTATGAATTCCATACTCTGCTTCAGAGCTTGTGCTGTATTCATTTTGATGAAATTGCGACATATAAAAGTGATTGCAGAAAAAAAAAAAGAAAAAAAAAAAAACAAACACTAAATAACACAAGAATGAGACGTACGAAGTGACAACATTGTTCTGTTTTCAGCAGGTCACAGCAAGATTTTAGATTTTCTTTTTGGGAAACTGTAGCTATAAAACTGGCTATAATATTTTATTAGCTAGTAACCAGTGATTTCCATACCAGTTTAAAATATTTATTTTGCATTTCAAAACAGAGCGGTTACGTGATTATTCCTAAAATAGAGAAATACTTAAGGGAGGTTCTTAGTCGTTGTTGTTGTTGTTGTTGTTGTTGTTGTGGTCTTCAGTCCTGAGACTGGTTTGATGCAGCTCTCCATGCTACTCTATTCTGTGCAAGCTTCTTCATCTCCCAGTACCTACTGCAACCTACATCCTTCTGAATCTGCTTAGTGTATACATCTCTTGGTCTCCCCCTACGATTTTTACCCTCCACGCTGCCCTCCAATACTAAATTGGTGATCCCTTGATGTCTCAGAACATGTCCTACCAACCGATCCCTTCTTCTGGTCAAGTTGTGCCACAAACTTCTCTTCTCCCCAATCCTATTCAATACTTCCTCATTAGTTATGTGATCTACCCATCTAATCTTCAGCATTCTTCTGTAGCACCACATTTCGAAAGCTTCTATTCTCTTCTTGTCCAGACTATTTACCGTCCATGTTTCACTTCCATACATGGCTACACTCCATACAAATACTTTCAGAAATGACTTCCTGACACTTAAATCTATACTCGATGTTAACAAATTTCTCTTCTTCAGAAACGCTTTCCTTGCCTTTGCCAGTCTACATTTGATATCCTCTCTACTTCGACCATCATCAGTTATTTTGCTCCACAAATAGCAAAACTCCTTTACTACTTTAAGTGTCTCATTTCCTAATCTAATACCCTCAACATCACCCGACTTAATTCGACTACATTCCATTATCCTCCTTTTGCTTTTATTGATGTTTATCTTATATCCTCCCTTCAAGACACCATCCATTCCGTTCAACTGGTCTTCCAAGTCCTTTGCTGTCTCTGACAGAATTACAATGTCATCGGCGAACCTCAACATTTTTATTTCTTCTCCATGGATTTTAATACCTACTCCGAATTTTTCTTTTGTTTCCTTTACTGCTTGCTCAATATACAGATTGAATAACATCGGGGAGAGGCTACAACCCTGTCTTACTCCCTTCCCAACCACTGCTTCCCTTTCATACCCCTCGACTCTTATAACTGCCATCTGGTTTCTGTACAAATTGTAAATAGCCTTTCGCTCCCTGTATTTTACCCCTGCCACCTTTAGAATTTGAAAGAGAGTATTCCAGTCAACATTGTCAAAAGCTTTCTCTAAGTCTACAAATGCTAGAAACGTAGGTTTGCCTTTCCTTAATCTTTCTTCTAAGATAAGTCGTAAGGTCAGTATTGCCTCACGTGTTCCAGTATTTCTACGGAATCCAAACTGATCTTCCCCAAGGTCGGCTTCTACTAGTTTTTCCATTCGTCTGTAAAGAATTCGAGTTAGTATTTTGCAGCTGTGACTTATTAAACTGATTGTTCGGTAATTTTCACATCTGTCAACACCTGCTTTCTTTGGGATTGGAATTATTATATTCTTCTTGAAGTCTGAGGGTATTTCGCCTGTTTCATACATCTTGCTCACCAGATGGTAGAGTTTTGTCAGGACTGGCTTTCCCAAGGCCGTCAGTAGTTCCAATGGAATGTTGTCTACTCCGGGGGCCTTGTTTCGACTCAGGTCTTTCAGTGCTCTGTCAAACTCTTCACGCAGTATCGTATCTCCCATTTCATCTTCATCTACATCCTCTTCCATTTCCATAATATTGTCCTCAAGTGCATCGCCCTTGTATGGACCCTCTATATACTCCTTCCACCTTTCTGCTTTCCCTTCTTTGCTTAGAACTGGGTTTCCATCTGAGCTCTTGATGTTCATACAAGTGGTTCTCTTATCTCCAAAGGTCTCTTTAATTTTCCTGTAGGCAGTATCTATCTTACCCCTAGTGAGATAAGCCTCTACATCCTTACATTTGTCCTCTAGCCATCGCTGCTTAGCCATTTTGCACTTCCTGTCGATCTCATTTTTGAGATGTTTGTATTCCTTTTTGCCTGCTTCATTTACTGCATTTTTGTATTTTCTCCTTCCATCAATTAAATTCAATATTTCTTCTGTTACCCAAGGATTTCTACTAGCCCTCGTCTTTTTACCTACTTGATCCTGTGTTGCCTTCACTACTTCATCCCTCAGAGCTACCCATTCTTCTTCTGCTGTATTTCTTTCCCCCATTCCTGTCAATTGTTCCCTTATGCTCTCCCTGAAATTCTGTACAACCTCTGGTTTAGTCAGTTTATCCAGGTCCCATCTCCTTAAATTCGCACCTTTTTGCAGTTTCTTGAGTTTTAATCTACAATTCATAACCAATAGATTGTGGTCAGAGTCCACATCTGCACCTGGAAATGTCTTACAATTTAAAACCTGGTTCCTAAATCTCTGTCTTACCATTATATAATCTACCTGATACCTTTTAGTATCTCCAGGGTTCTTCCACGTATACAACCTTCTATCGTGATTCTTAAACCAAGTGTTAGCTATGATTAAGTTGTGCTCTGTGCAAAATTCTACCAGGTGGCTTCCTCTTTCATTTCTTAGCCCCAATCCATATTCACCTACTACGTTTCCTTCTCTCCCTTTTCCTACACTCGAATTCCAGTCACCCATGACTATTAAATTTTCGTCTCCTTTCACTATCTGAATAATTTCTTTTATTTCATCATACATTTCTTCAATTTCTTCGTCATCTGCAGAGCTAGTTGGCATATAAACTTGTACTACTGTAGTAGGCATGGGCTTCGTGTCTATCTTGGCCACAATAATGCGTTCACTATGCTGTTTGTAGTAGCTTACCCACATTCCTATTTTCCTATTCATTATTTAACCTACTCTTGCATTACCCCTATTTGACTTTGTGTTTATAACCCTGTAGTCACCTGACCAGAAGTCTTGTTCCTCCTGCCACCGAACGTCACTAATTCCCAGTATATCTGACTTTAACCTATCCATTTCCCTTTTTAAATTTTCTAACCTACCTGCCCGATTAAGGGATCTGACATTCCACACTCCGATCCGTAGAACGCCAGTTTTCTTTCTCCTGATAACGACGTCCTCTTGAGTAGTCCCCGCCCGGAGATCCGAATGGGGGACTATTTTACCTCCGGAATATTTTACCCAAGAGGACGCCATCATCATTTAATCATACAGTAAAGCTGCATGCCCTCGGGAAAAATTACGGCTGTAGTTTCCCCTTGCTTTCAGCCGTTCGCAGTACCAGCACAGCAAGGTCGTTTTGGTTATTGTTACAAGGCCAGATCAGTCAATCATCCAGACTGTTGCCCTTGCAACTACTGAAAAGGCTGCTGCCCCTCTTCAGAAACCACACGTTTGTCTGGCCTCTCAACAGATACCCCTCCGTTGTGGTTGTACCTACGGTACAGCTATCTGTATCGCTGAGGCACGCAAGCCTCCCCACCAACGGCAAGGTCTATGGTTCATGGGGGGTCTTAGTCATTATGTGAAGGTTAATTAACATCCAAATGTGTCAATTGTATTTTAACTAATAAAAAAGTGATATTGACAATTTCCGTCATAAAAGATTACAGACTAAATCAAACAATGAAATGTAACAACATTATGAAAAGGATACTTCGTACATAGGTACAACAAAAAGACTGTCACAAAATAAGCTTTCAGCCAACAAGGCCTGTGTCAAAAATTCAAAAATAGACAACAACCCCACACACACACACACGCACACACACACACACACACACACACACACACACACACACACGTAAATGCAACTGACACACACAACCACAGTCTCTGAAGCCAGACTACGTACGAGCAGCAGCAGCAGTGCATGATGGGAGAAGCAACGGATGGGGGGGAGATGTAACGAGGAGGCTGGGCAGGAAGTGGGAGGGATAGCAGGGTAGGGGAGGAGTACAGTGAAGTGCTGCTAGTGGGAGCATGCAGGGACGAGGTGGAGAGAGGGTAGTGCAGCTAGGTGCAGTCGAGAGGTTAGACAGAGGGCAGGGAAAAGGGATCGGGAGGGATTGGGGGGGGGGGGGGGGATAGCAGAAAAGGAGAGAAGTAAAAAGACTGAGTGCGTTGGTGGAATAGAGGGCTGTGTAGTGCTGGAATGAGAACAGGGAAGCGCTGGGTGGGTGAGGAAAATGACTAAGGTTGAGATCAGGAAGGTTATGGAAACGTTGGATATATTGCAGGGAGGGTCCCCACCTGCGTAGTTGGTGTGAAGGATCCATATGGCACAGGCTGTGAAGCAGTCATTGAAATGACGAATGTGGGGTGCTCAGCAATAGGGTGCTCCAGTTGTTTCTTGGCCACAGTTTGTCGGTGCCCATTCATGTGGAAAGACAGCTTGTTGGTTGTCATGCCCACATACAATGCAGCACAGTGGTTGCAGCTTAGCTTGTAGATCACATAACAAGATTCACAGGTAGCCCTGCCTTTAATGGGGTAGGTGATGTTTGTGACCGGACTGGAGCTGGTGGTCTTGGGAGTATGCATGGGACAGGTCTTCGATCTATGTCTATTACAGGGATTTGAGCCATGAGGAGAGGGGTTGGGAGCAGTGGTTGTGTAGGGATGGACAAGTGTATTGTGTATGTTCGGTGGACGGCGGAATACAACTGTGGGAGGGGTAGGAAGGATAGTGGGCAGGGCATTTCTCATTTCAGGGCATGACGAGAGGTAGTCAAAACCCTGGCAGAGAATGTAATTCAGTTGCTCCAGTCCTTGGAGGTATTGAGTTACGAGAGAATGGTCCTTTGTGGCCAGACGGTGAGATTTTGGGAGGTGGTGGGTGACTGGAAAGATAAGGCACGGGAGATTTATTTTTGTACAAGGTTGGGAGGATAATTACTGTCTGTAAAGCCCTCAGTGAGACCCTCAGTATATTTCGTGAAGGACCACTCGTCATTACAGATGCGATGGCCACGGATGCTCAGGCTATATGGTATGGAATGGGTGGCAGCTGTTGAAGTGGAGGTATTGCTGGTAGTTAGTGGGTTTGATACGGGCAGAGATACTGATGTAACCATCTTTGAGGTGGATGTCAACATCTAGGAAAGTGGCTTGTTGCATTGAGTAGGACCAGGTGAAGCGAATGGGGGAGAAGCTGTTGAGGTTCTGGAGGAATGTGGATGGGGTGTCCTCACCCTCGATCCACATGGAAAGTATGTCATTAATGAATCTGAACCACGTGAGTGGTTTAGGATTCAGGGGTTTAGGAAGGATTCCTCTAGATGGCCCTTGAATAGGTTGGCATAGAATGGCCTCATGCGGGTGCCCGTAGCTGTATCCCGGATTTGTTGTAGGTAGTGTCTTCTAAGGAGAAGTAATTGTGGGTGAGAATATAGTTGGTCATGGTGACTAGGAAGGAGGTTGTTAGTTTGGAATCCTTCGGGCGTTGGGATAGATAGTGTTCAATTGTGGTATGGCCATGGGCATTAGGGATGTTAGTGTAAAGGGAGGTGGCATCAGTAGTGACGAGCAGGGCTCCATGTGGTAAAGGATCAGGAACTGTTGAGTATAATCTTACCTGCAGACAAAGGCTTCAACACTGTTGTTTTGAACCAAAAGATTTACGTGGCAGAAGGACCTTGCCGCCGGCCAGGGTGGCCGAGCGGTTCTAGGCACTTCAGCCTGGAACTGCGCAATGGCTACGGTCGCAGGTTTGAATCCTTCCTCGGGCATGGATGTGTGTGATGTCCTTAGATTAGTTAGGGTTAAGTAGTTCTAAGTTCTAAGGGACTGTGACCTCAGCTGTTAAGTCCCATAGTGCTCAGAGCCATTTGAACCTTACCTTGCCACAGTGACCCCATTCCAGAAATCCAGCAGGATCTCCAGTCTCTCCTCAAATCCTTAGGCCCTTTCCAGAAACTCTCCTGGAGTCCATCTCTCTCCTCACCCATACCACTCCCTGCAATCCTACCTTTTACATGCTTCCTGAAGTCCATAAACCCAATCACACAGGAAACACCATTGTGGCCAGTTACTGTGTCTCCACTGAAAATCTCTGCTCTTGTAGACCAACACTTCAGCCCATTACCTGGAACCTACCCTCCTACATAAAATATGAGCTGTGAGGTAATGGATTGGATGCAGTGGGAGTAGACAAGGGTATTGCATAGATTGGGTGGCAAGCAGAGTACCACCGTGGCAGCATTGGGAAGGATAGTGGGGAGGATATTTCTGATTTCAGAGCATGTGATAGATAGTGGATACCTTGGCAGAGAATGTGAATTGGTTGTTACAGTTGTAGACGGTACTGACTCATGAGGCGAGTACTCCTTTGTGACCAGACAGTGGTTATGTGAGGCATGGTAGGTGACTTGACCCAAGGCACATATGACCTATTTCTAGACAACTTTGAGAGAGTAATTTTGCATAGTAAAGGTCTCAGTAGGGTCCTTGACATATTTAGAGAGGGACTGCTCGTCATTACAGATGTGGTGAACGGGGGTGGCTAGGCTATATTGAAAGGATTTCTTGTTGTTGAATGGGTGACAGATGTTGAAGTGGACTGTTGTTGGCAGTTGGTAAGTTTGATGTGTATGATGCTTGGTATAGGTTGATATGAAGGGAGGTAGATTATCATGATGTCATCAATGATCTGAAATGGGGGGGGGGGGGGGGAGGGAGGGGGGGGGGTGTTGGGAGTTTGGGTGGTTAGGAAGGATTCCTCTATATAACCCATGAAGAGGTCAGCATAGGATTTTGTCATGCAGGTGCCCATTGCTAAACCAAGGATTTGTTTGTAGGTGATCCCGTCAACAGAGAAATAGTTGTGAGTGGCGTCATAGTTGGTCGCGATGACCAAGAAGAAGTAGTAGCTTTCGAGTCAGTTGTGCTGGGAGAGGTAGTGTTCAGTAGTGGCAAGGCCACGGGCATTGTGAATGTTAGTGTACAGGGAGATGCTATCAGCAGTAATAAGCAGGTAGGCCTGGTGGCAAAGGAACAGGAACTCTGGGGAGTCAGGGGATGAAATGATTATTGCCTTTTACGTAGGAGGAAGGTTACAGGTAATACATATGGTCGAGTTTATGTACTGTAGGAAGCTCTTGAAGTTAGGAGTACAGGGAGCAGTGAAGATGAGGAGAAAGATACGCACAGAGGAGAGGTTCTTGGATAGACCTAAGGATTTGAGGAAGGACTGGAGATCTTCCTGGATTTCAGGAATGGAGTCACTATGGCAGGCTTGTTGGTGGACTTACCTGACAACTGGGGATTGTCTCTGCAAATAATCCTGCAGTTCATAACCACAGTGGTCGAGTCTTTTCAGCAGATAAGATTATGAGGTTGGGATCACTTTTTAGATGGTGGAATGTGTGGTGTTGTTTTTTTTATATAAAAATGTATGTTGTATCGGCAGTACTTGGAATTTTGCCTCCTAAAGGTAGGTACTGTCCAGCCATTCCCTCATTGTTATCTATGCTCTTACTGTCTGTGTCTGCCTCCCCCCCCCCCCCCCCCCCCTCTCCCAGCGACCCTCTGTAGCCCCCTCTCCTTCAGCCCCTTTTTCACACGAAGATAGATCTTTTAAGAGCACTTGTGCACCAATTATCATTCTTTTGTAAGTGTAGTGTTACCTGTTTCTTTTATTTGCTTACAAATTTTATCACTGTTTGGACCGAGAAAATAATTTCTTAGCATTCTCTTCTCTCTCACATTCTACGTTCTGCTCTCTCTCTCTCTCTCTCTCTCTCTCTCTCTCTCTCTCTCTCTCTCTCCTCCCTCCCTCCCTCCCTCCCTCCCCTCCCTCCCTCCCTCCCTCTCTCTCTCTCTCTCTCTCTCTCTCTCTCTCTCTCTCCTCCACCTCCCCTCCCTCTCTCCCCCTTTCTCCTCCCTCCCTCCCTCCCTCCCTCTCTCCCACTCTCCCTCTCCCTCCCACTCTCCCTCTCCCTCTCCCTCTCTCTCTCCCTCTCTCTCTCTCTCTCTCTCTCTCTCTCTCTCTCTCTCTCTCTCCCCCACTCTCCCTCTCTCTCCTTCCCCCCCCCCTGCCCTGTGTGTGTGTGTGTGTGTGTACCCTGAAGTGACATAGAAAAGAAAAAGTAGTTGTATACACCAGCTGCAGTTGTTATATTCTCTAATATTTGTTATGCATCTTGCTTGACAGATCAGTCTCCAAATTTTACAACAATTGATGCAAGTCAGCCACTTTCAATTGCACCTAAGGGTTCTAAAATAGCGGTAAGAGAAACTCAAGGTAAGTGATGGTCATTAATTAGCTATTTATAAAAAGCTTAGTGCTTGTATTGATACATTTATTAAGTATACAGTGTGTTGGACATATCTTGCCTAACCAGAGACAGAGGAAATACTGCTGTGAAAATGTAAGAAGAACACTCACTATCTGAAAGTGATTTCATCCTGCAATGCTGTCTAGATAGTTTATATCAAGGAATGCTGTATAAATAATTGCATTTGAATCCTTGTTGGTACCAAATGTTCTTTGAACTCACTATTGGGAATTAACCTTCTATCAATTCAAATGATCGCACATTCGTCTTGGCCAGAACTTTCGTTTGTCTATATCTTTCCTCTCCGCTCCAAGGACTTGATGATATATATATATATATATATATATATATATATATATATATAAAATTTTGTTTGTGCTGGTAATGTTTAGAAAGTGGACGATGACAGAGTTGAGTAAAAATAGTTTTTAGCTAATCACAGACTGTACAGTTTATTACTGAAATCATTACTAATTTAAAACTGTTTTAATTACTTCTTGAGGGTATTTTTGGTCTGTTGTTGCAACTACAAATATGAGTGATTTTTTTCACCAGACGCGTTTCGCTTTATTGTAGTAAAGCATCATAAGTGGTTTGTAATTAAGTCATTTACATTTTGATTTGCTTTTTAGATCGAAAAACTGTCTGTTAAGGATAGGTTGATTTATACTGAGGTGATTTTTCGGCTGATTTCTTGCTTACATCGGGAAATGCGGTCTGCTAGCACATCAATGTTTCTCTGTTTTTAACACTGATAGTTTTTGTCTAGTTTTTAGATGTTCTGCAGCACAATGCACTTCTCACACCACTCTTTTATGCGCACCACTGTATTCTGTTTCTTTTTGTGCTTCAAGTATGTGGTGTTGTTTGTGTGATGTAGTGTTGCCAACATAAGCTTTCTGCTACTTCGTCTTTGACCTACAACATTTTTTTAAATTAGATTGTTGTATGTGTGTAATTCTATTTAATTATGTTTCTGTGTATTTATATGTGCTGTGCAAGAGTGAAATGAAACTGTGACTGGGGTGGGGTGGGGTGAAGGATGGGAAAAGGCTCTTTTCTTTTGTGTGTAATTTCATCAGTTATTCTGTATAGAGTCTGGTTTCCAATATTTATCTGGTCATTGAGCAGCTGTTTATTTTGTGTTAATGCTTTTTGTGTGTGGGAATTTGCTTGGAAAGGGAGGAGGTGTCTGTCTTTACTGATTGTTATGATATTCATATCGTTTTCAATATTGCTTGGTCTATGGTGTTTTCTTCTTTTAGATGATCAGCAAATGTTGAATGATTTGTACCATATTTGAATGCTCTGATGTGTTCTTTATATCTTGGGCAAATGTCCTGCCAGACATTCCAGTGTACATCTTCTCACAATCTCTGCAGCTGAGCTGATAGATGCCACTTTGTTGGTATCTGTCTGGTTTTAATTTTAGTTTTGGGATGTGCTTTTGTATGGAATTGTTCGTTTTGTAAGAAATGTTTATGCCTTGTTTTTTGAATATGTTTCCTATTGTAAGAGTGAATTTGTTGTGGTGGGTCACTGTATGCCACTTTTTTGTTATAGTGATTTGTTGCGATGCTTTACCACAATACAGTGAAACGCGTCTGGTGAAAAAATCAAATATTTTTGTTTTTGCAACAACATACCAAAAATACCCTCAAGAATTATGAAGCAACTAAGGACACTATAGCCACACAAATGAAGAATTTAATGTTTTAATTACTCTCAATTCCAGCTATAATCCACATGCCACCTTGCTTGTTTCAAACTGAGACCTTACGATCATCGGAATGCGATAGGAATGATTGTATCCAAAAACATGTAAGTGCGGGCAACCAGGTGCTGCCGATGCGCACATCTACAAATTTTATGCAACACAACTTCAGACTGTCATGCTGTGTACTTGTGCCAAGCGATGACAATCACTACTTCAGAATATTGTCAATGGTCAAATGCTGATCTCAGCTGAACCAGCGACATAATATGTAATTGGCAATGAAACATATTGATGTGTTTATGGCCAAATGCTGTGAAGATTAACCAATATATCAATGTGGGAGGATATAGGGTCCTCACACGTTCCTGGAGCTAAAAAAATAAATTATGCATGGAGATTTATGGTGACATGAAATTTTATTGTAAAATTAATCAGTAAAAGAGGACCCCAGTAGATAGGAAAGAAAGAACGCTTAAATACTGTGTAATGGTAGAGTAAAAGGCACAAGAATATTTACACTTAATAGCTGTCATCTCATGGAAACACAACTTTACTTTAAAGTTTTTATGACATTAAGGAAACAATCTCTCAGGCGATATTCAAGAAAGTGTTTGGGATGGGGATGGGGCGAAGGCAGCACGTGCCCATGATAAAGAGACGTGGTAATTAATGTATCACTATTAATTAACATGCAAATTTTAGTTCAAAATCAATAACTATTTCTTCATTAAAACAAATGCATAGTTTGACTTTTAAGAAAGGAAATTAACAAAATAATTAAATGTATATTAACTTTTCAGCCATTCACTAATTGCAATTAAATTTTTTTGTAAATGAAAATATTCAGTTCATCCTACTGTACCTTGTTCATCTTTCATTAAGCAAGCTTCATTATCCTTAATGGAATGTATATTGAAGGGAATATATACATAGGAGATATATATTCCCAAGTTAAATACATAAATGCAGACAGTTAGGCAATACTAAAATGAAAAAGAAAAGTAGAAGGGAGCAGAGCTAGGTTTGTGACACATGGTGTATGTATCTAACTACATAAGTACCTCTGAGTTTGGAATATCCAGATTTAAAAACGCTTTATGTTGCACTATTTTATCTTAATCACTCATTGCACTCACGGGTACCCTTCTTTGTAAATAACCTGACTGGCACTGTAAATTTATCACAATAAGTGAATACTTGTGTTGTCACTCCACTCCATATGGCCTTGTTGACAACCAGACCGCTCCCATGCTGTCTGCAATGGTGAGGCAAGCATGCAGCTGAACCACACAATGTAGGCTGGGAATGCTGCTCTGTGGAAGGTATGCGAAATGCTGATATTATGTTAAGTGGCGTAGTACTGCTCCCACGAGTCAGTTGTCTGCAGTAGATGATGTCATGATGTAGCGTCCCATGCCGAACCCTTGTGATCACAGAGAGAAAACAGATGGCAGTATCACACCAAAAGCAAAACTTGCACTGTCCCATCATAAAACACATGAATGATAATCACACATAAAAAAAAAAATTTGAAACAGTGCAATGACATAACTTTAAACACACTCCTTTAGGAAACACTACTGAATTTCTGCACAAGTCACAGTTTTGAAAGTCACCACGAATTAGTGTCACTCAAAAGTGAAAGTGTAATTTCCTCCTCCTCCCTTTCCACTCTGTCTCATTTTTGAGTAAACCACCTTTGTCAGTGTTTCAGAAAGTTCCTTAAACAAAGCAACACCAGATTACTTCCTGTATAATTTTAAAACTGATGCAGAGCTGCATCTCAAAACCTCTTGATATTTATGTGAAATATAAATGTGAACAAACACGACATCATAGGCTTTAACAAGAAGGGTAGGCCAGAGAGAGATCGGTAGGGGGCACAAAAGCAGGAGAGAAGACATCAAAAGTGGTCGATTCTTATGCGCTAACAAAAGTTGTAGGTTGTTTGCTACTAAGATCTTGGCCACAGTGTTCTGTGACTGCAAAGGCAATGGCAAACATGTTTCCTGCTGGAACACCAACCGTTAATGATGCCTGCTGTCATAATCTCCTTTGCCGAGCTTGAGCTGCCTACTGCCCAAAAAGGCACAGCATCCATGTCAGAAGTCTGTTACTCATCTACAGTTGCGCCAGACCTTACACCACAACAATAATCCAACAAACATTGGAAGATATTCATTGGACTGATCTCTATCATCCAGCCTATAACGTAGACTTGTCATGCTGGGGCCACTCATTGAAGATTTTTGACAATGCAGAATTACTACAGCTCTTGCAAGATAGCTCAAGGATAAACTAGATGCCAGTTGGAGTGCCATATTTATTACTGTAAATAATTCTGTTGTGTGTACTGGGGCTATTACAGTTTCTGAACGTGAAATAATTTGAGTGAAATTGAAGCATCAAAAGTGGTTCAAAATGGTAATTGGGTGCTTTTATGAGGTTTGTCCGGAAAATATGTATAAAAGTTGAATAATAACTTTATTTTACAATTATTCAGTTATTACAATATGGTCTCTTTCAAAGTACTCGCCCTGAGATGCGATACACTTCTGCCAACGCCATTTCCACTGTTGATAACAAATCCTCAAAGTCTTCAGTTGTGATGTTGTTCAGTTGCCGTGTCGTTTCCGCATTGATGGCTTCCACATCTCCCAAGTGCCGCCCCCGAAGCACCATTTTGCATTTCGGGAACATGAAGAAGTCACACGGGGCTAAATCGGGTGAATAAGGTCGGTGGTCTGTCACGGTGATTGAGCTTCGGGCCAAAAACTCGCTCACAACGAGCGACGTGTGAGCGGGTGCATTGTCGTGATGAAGGATCCACCTGCCCCCTTTTGCCAACTCTGATCGAACTCGGGCCATATGAGCTCTGAGCCATGTCAGAACTTCAACATAAAAATTTCCGTTCGCTCTCTGGCCGGGAGGGACAAATTCCTTGTGAACAATGCCCCTAGAATCAAAGAAAACAATCAACATTGTCTTCACATTGGACCTTGATTTTCGCGACTTTTTTGTTCTCGGTTCTCCTGCTAGTTTCCATTCCTTGCTTTGAGATTTGAACTCCGCATCGAATTCGTAAAACCAGGACTCGTCTCCAGTGATGACTCGGTTGAGAAAGTCCCCTCGTTCCTCTGCTTCCAACCAGTCCTCACAGCACTCAACGCTCTTTGCTTTCTGTTCTGGCATCAAGAGCTTCGGTACGATTTTCGTACACAATTTCTTCATTTCAAGTTTTTGTGTCAGGATTTTGTGAACGATTGTTTTGGGGATTGACAGCTCGTCAGCAATCATTCTGACTGTCAATCTATGGTCTTTAAGAACACAAGCCTGAATTCGTTCAACATTTGTATCGGAACTCGATGTCGACGGGCGTCTTGGGCTAGGGCCATCATTCACTTCTTCTTGGCCATCCCGAAACCTTTCTAACCACTTGTTCACGGTTGGTTCCTTCAGAGAATTGTCTCCGTAAACCTGTTTCAAACACTCAAAAATCTCACGGCCATTCTTGCCTAGCTATGCAAGAAACTTGATGTTGATGCGCTGTTCCTCAATCAGAGAGAGCTCCTTGCTGACGGCAGGTGAAAAAGGGTAACTGTCAGCAAGCTGCTGCACACTCCCACCTTCACGCAGAGTGCTCTGACTCGAACTGAGCGTTGATGGGATTGATTACAGCAGTAGTCCCACCTGGCGGTGACTGCCACTTGTAACATAAAGACATTATTCAACTTTTATACGTATTTTCCGGACAAACCTCGTATAGAGGACCTGGGAGAGGAGTTATGATGGCAAAGCACTTTAGAGCCAATTTGGACAGTATCACAAGTAAGTTTCCTGACCATGCTGTTGTAATAGGAGGAGACCTCACATTGCCAACTATAGAATGGGAGAGCCACATAATTAAATTGTTCCAAGAGGAAGGGATTCATGTGAGATCATTCTGAAAGTCCAGTCTACAAATGACTTCATACAGATAGATAGAAAGAGACGTGAGGGCAATGTCTGCGACCACCTATAAGTAACAGACCCTAACTTTTCTAATCAGTTAATATCGAGGAGAGAACCACTGGTCATAAGGCTGTAATAGGACCACTGACTACGGATTCTACAAGGAATGTTAAAAAAGTAAGGATATACTTTTATTAGCAAGATTAACCAGAGATAAACTGCAGAATATATAAGTAGTCATCATGAAATACTCAGCTCTAAGAATGAAGATGTGGAGCCAAATAGTAAAACTCAAAAGCATTCCTCAGTAGGCCTTAGATTAGCATGTGCTGAGCAGGGTTGTGGGGTATGGAAAAGACCAACTGTGGTTCAGTATTGCCGTGATAACATAGAAAGCCTCTACTATTTAAGTGAAGTCAAAACCTAACAAGCAAACAGAAGCTGATGAAGCCAAAAGAGCAGAACGAGAGCAATGCAATAAGAATTTGATGAATTAGAAAGTGAAATTTTGCAAAAGAATTTGACTCAAATTCCCAATAAGTTTTTTTTCTCCCTTACGTTAAATCAGTAAGCAGATTGAATTCACACATTCAGTCACTCAGTGATCATATTGGAACCAAAACAGAAGATGGCAGAGATAAGACCGAAATACTGAATTTGGCTTTCCAAAATTGTTTTACTGTGGAAGGTTGTTATACAATTCTGCACTTCAGTCATCACATGAATACCAAAATTGCAGGTACTGGGACAGAAAATCAACTAAAACTGCTTAACATCAGAGAGCAACTGGGCCAGATAATACACCAGTGAGGTTCAACAGAGTTCAAGTGAAATATCTTGCTCCTCCTCTAACAGTAGTTCATTGTTGGTCCGGACCACTGCAGGATACCTAATGATTGGAAAAGAAGAGCTGGTCATTTCCGTTTTCTAGAAGGATCACTGGACACAAGCACATAATAATGGGCCTGTATCAGTGATGTCGTCTGCTGTAGACTTCTGGAACCGTCTGCTGTAGAATTCTGGAACAAGATTTGTGCTCATATGTTATGACATACTTAATTCAGCATGGAGTTTGCTAACAGAGCTCTTTCAAAATTCAACCCACTGTGTTCTTTTCACAAGATTTTAGAGTGCCATAGACAAAGGTGCCCAGATTGGAGCTGTGCTCCCTGACTTCCGGAAGGCATTCAGTACAGTTCTGCACCATTTTTTGACAAACAAAATACAAACTTACCGAGTATCTGATCACATTTGTGATTGGATTCAAGACTTCCATGCAGGCAGAATTAAACACACTGTTCTTAATGGAATAAAATTGACAGATGTGAAGGGAATGTCATAGGGCTGTTACTATTTACAATTTATGTTAACGATTTAGTAGATAATATTGGAGGCCCTGCAGGGCTATTTGCAGACAATGCTTTTATCTGTTGGAAGGTTACAATTCTAGAAGACTGTCCTGAAAGGCAGGAATAGCAGTGGAAGATTGACAGTTGTTACAGGGACTGACAGTTGATGCTGACTATGAATAAATTTAATGTATTGCACATAAATAGACTAAGATATTCACTATTGTTGGATTATGCTAGTGGCAACAAATGGCTGGAGACAGTAACTATATTAAACACAGAGGACTAACCACATGGAGCAAACTGAAGTGGAATGACAATATAATTCAGATAGTAGGAAAAACAAATACTGTGCTGAGATTCAATGGGAGAATCTGAAGGAAGTGTAATTCATTCATGTTCAACTGATTGTCAAAATTGATTGTACTGCCAGAAGGACTCTCTGCTGAACACTGTATGGTGGCTTGCAGAGTATGGCTGTAGATGTAGTAGAGATTTTTTTTTATTTTTTATTTTTATTTTTTTCTCGAAAAGGCGTTCATTAGCCTACCAAGTAGGGTTAACAGAAGAGATATAGAAGATCCAACGAAAAATTGCATGTCTTGTCATTGGATCATTCACTAGGTACAAGAGCACTGTGGAGGAGATGCTTAACAAATCCAAGTTGCAGATGCTACTACAGAAGTGGTGTGCATCACAAATAGGTTTACTCTGGTAATTTCAAGAGCTTATGTTCCAAGAACAGTCAGGAAAGACATTACTTCCTTCCACTTACCTCTTCTGACATGATCACGGCAAGAAAGCAGAGAAATTAGAGCGCATTTGGAGCTTTACCAGAAAATCATGCTTATCATGTACCATGGACGAAACAGGAAAGGGGTGAAAAAATAGTACTGCCAGAAGGACTCTGCTAAACACCGTGTGGTGGCTTGCGGAGTATAGCTGTAGATGTAATAGAGTTGCATATTTTTTTGAAAGGCATTAAAAATCTATTGGTTTATGGAAGAAGATTAAATTTTAATTAATTTTCAGTAATCAAAATTTAGTTACCAAAATTTGTCTCTATTTGATCTTGCCTCATATAAGAAGCCTGAGAAGCGCCAGGTGCTTTAATTAGTGGATCAGTGCAATGACTGTTGTCCTGTCATTGTAACCTGTAAAACCAGTATTACAGCCATCTCCAAAGTCCCGAGTTGGGGATGAAAATCAGTCCAAAACCATCAGCTCATGTGACATTGGTCAAATCGTGTGACATTGGTCCTGTCTGATGGATCAGACAATGACCACACTATCCACGGTACAGGTGTCGATGTCTTCATGAGGGAACCAGCAAGTTCCTCAAGTAAACCCCTCTGTGCTAAAAATTCAAAACAATGTAGGAAAAACAGAAAAAAAACCTCACCACTAATACAGTTCCTATCTTACAGTGAACATCAATGGTTCCAGAACTTTTGTGAAGGATCTAAGACTTAGCTGAAGGAAGAGCAATGCATGTGTGTCCCCAGGAGACACATTTTTAAACAGTTGATGCCCCTGCGTTACAGGTTGCTTCCTCCACAAGAAGGTTTTTATAAGCCGTCTGTACAAACCCACGCCTCTCCCTTCACCAACATCCTAAAACAGTCACAATATTGGTCCATGTTCATCGTAGGTTCACAATGTGTTTAGACGAAGAAGTTCTCAGTGAAGTCATTACTCAGTGCTCCCACCCCTTCCTCCTCTGTGGAGATTTGAATATACACAGCATTCTTAAATAGAATAAATTGCCTTTTTGCTGAGGTAACAGTTGGATCTGGCACATAGGCCATGAGAGGTAGTACTGAAGTACTGCCAGTGAATGAAAAGTGAAGAAAAAATAATTGAATTAACAATAAAACAGTTCATGTATCCTCTAGACTGGTGGCAGCTTGCACAACAGCATCCAGGTGGGCAGATCATGTTACCAAATTGATCCACCATGTTGCTGAAGCATCCATTCCACAGCCTCCAGGTTAGCTAAAACGGCAGCCTGCCCCTTGGTGGAGCGACAAATGCTACTCTGTGATCAGGCCAGGCAGGCTTGTGTTGGTTCAAGTGCTGGCCAACTGCAGGGAACCTCGCAGCCTTTTGGGTAGGAAGAGTGAAATGTTGTCTAATTATGAGAGAGAGGATGAAAAAGTTGTGGCAACAGTTACTGAACAACACCAAAAGTGCAGTCATATGGGAGACCAACGGGAGGATTTCTAGGAGAAGCAGGAGATGTCTGATGGCTGCTGGAATGAGGATCAGAAGTTCCTATAACAATCTGCAGTGGTGGAATGCTTTGCCAGGTTTACCACCATTGCAAGTCAGTATCCTGTTTCCATACACTACACAGTGGCTGCTGAGAGGAGCAGTTGGGACTTTAGTTCCGCCAATGATAAAGCCTACAACTGCCCCTTTTTCATGTGAGAACTGGATTCTACATTATCTGTGCCTCGTGATGCATCACTTGGTCATGATCATGTCCATTGTAGTATGCTGTGATAATTCCAAAGCCCCACAAATGGGGCTTCTGAGTATGTCTTCCCATCTGTTTTCACCCCTTCCTTTCGCCACGATATTTTAAATAAGGAATCAGTGACATCTCCTCTGGCTGCCTTTGATGAGAAAACAGTGTCACTCGAGGTACTGTTTTAAGTGTGATTGTGCTTGCTATAGCTATTAATAGTATAATGTCAACAGTTAAGTCCTGTCCAGTGGTCTTTGTTCGTGGACGTCTTCTCCGTCTTTTCTTCCTCCTCCTGTCTTGCAACAACAGCTTGTCAGTTGAAACTGACTGTTAGGTACAAAATCTGAGCTTATGGAATATCAGATTAATTTTGCAACTGGATTGAGGAATTTCTAGCAAACATATCACAGCATGTTGTCCTGAGTGGAGCAGGTATAAAAGTAATTTCTGGTGTTCCCCAGGGGACGTTATGGGACTGATACTTTCCACAGTGTATATAAATGAACCAGTAAATAATGTTGGAAGTTCCATGAGGCTTTTCGTAGATGATGCTATTGTATACGGAAAAGTCACAACGCAAGAAAATGTAGCTAAATGCAGAAAACCCTGCAGAGATTTGACACTTGGTGCAGGGAGTGGCAACTGATCCTCGTCATCAACAGATGTAACGTGTTGCGAATACATGGACAGAAAGACTCTTCATTGTATGATTACAAGATTGCAGGACAATCACTGGAAGCAGTTACTTCCATAAAATTCTAGGAGTATGTGTACAGAGTGATTTGAATTGGAACAACCATATAAAATTACCGGGGGTAAGGCAGATGCCAGACTGAGATTCTAAGAAGAATCTTCAGGAAATGTAGTCCATCAACAAAGGAAGTAGCATCCAAAATATTTTTTTGGCCAGTACTTGAATATTGCTCGTCATTATAGGATCGATATCTGATAGGTCTGATAGAGAAAATAGAGAAGATACAAAGAAGAGCAGCATGGTTCGTTACAGGTTCATGTAGTAGGTGTAAAAGCATCATGGAGACAATCAGTCATGTCCAGTGGCAGATGCTGTTAGAGAGGCTTTCTGCATCGCAGTATGTTCTACTGTTAAAGTTCTGAGAGTGTATGTTCCAAGAAGAGTCAACCAATATATTGCTTCCTCCTATGTATATCTTGTGAAAAGACCTTCAAGACAAAATTAGAGAGATTCGAGCCCACAGGGCAGGAATTATTCTTTCCTTGAATCATATGCGACTAGAACAGAGAAGGGGGAAGTGACACTGGTTCACAATGTACCCCGTGCCACACACTGTAAGGTGGCTTGCGGAGTATCTGTATCTACATCTGTGTCTACATAGATACTGTGCTGTCCACCGTATGGTGCATGGCGGTAGGTACCTTGTATAATTACTGGTCATTTCCTTTCCTGTTCCACTTGCAGATAGAGCGAGGGAAAACTACTGTCAATATACCTCCTTAAGAGTCCTAATTTCTTATATTTTACCTTCATGATTCTTACACGCAATATATATTGGGGTTAGTAGATTTGTTCTATAGTCAGCTTCGGATGCTGGTTCTCTAAATTTTCTTAATAGCGTTCCTCAAAAAGGATGTTGCCTCCCCTCCAGGGATTCCCATTTGAGTTCCTGAAGCACATCTGTAACACTTGTGTTTTGTTCTTCAGTTGTAACACATCTAGCAGTCCGCCTCCGAATTGCTTCAATATCTTCGTTTAATCCAACCTGGTACGAATCCTAAACACTTGAGCAGTACTCAAGAATGGGGCACACTAGTGTCCTATATGCAGTCTCCTTTACAGATGAAACACACTTAACACACTTCCCTAGAATTTCCCACTAAACCGAAGTTGACCATTTCGCCTTCCCTACCACAATCTTCACATGTTTGTTTCATTCCATATTGCGTTGCACTGTGACTGTGTCAACATTTTTCTATATTGAGAGCTAGCTACCATTCACATACCAACTAGAAATTTCATCTAAGTCATCTTGTATCCTTCTACAGTCACTCAATGATGACACCTTACCGCACGTGACAGCAACATCAGCAGACAACTAGAGATTGCTTCCTATCCTGTCTGCCAAATCATTTACGTATATAGAGAATTATAGTGGTGCTATCCCACATCCCTTGTGTTTAATTGCTATTCTTGTTCTGCTTCCTTTGTATATTACACAAGCAGCTGTCAGCCTTGTACAGTGATAACAACTCAATAGTCAGCTACCTTGTTCACTGGAATTCCAAACTTAATATTGCTAGGGGGGAGGGGGGGGGGGCAAGGAGGGGGGGGGGGGGAGAAGAAGAAGGAAGAAAGAAAGACAGACCTAACAACTCTATACAACAAACGACACCATGTTGTTGTTGTTGTGGTCTTCAGTCCTGAGACTAGTTTGATGCAGCTCTCCGTGCTACTCTATCCTGTGGAAGCTCCTTCATCTCCCAGTACCTACTGCAACCTACATCCTTCTGAATCTGCTTAGTGTATCCATCTCTTGGTCTCGCTCTACGATTTTTGCCCTCCATGCTGCCCTCCAATGCTAGATTTGTGATCCCTTGATGCCTCACAACATGTCCTACCAACTGATCCCTTCTTCTAGTCAAGTTGTGCCACAAACTTCTCTTCTCCCCAATCCTATTCAGTACCTCCTCATTAGTTATGTGATCTACCCACCTAAGCTTCAACATTCTTCTGTAGCACCACATTTCAAAAGCTTCAATTCTCTTCTTGTCCAAACTATTTATCGTCCATGTTTCACTTCCATACATGGATACTCTCCATACAAATACTTTCAGAAATGACTTCCTGACACTTAAATCTATATTCGATGTTAACAAATTTCTCTTCTTCAGAAATGCTTTCCTTGCCATTGCCAGTCTACATTTTATATCCTCTCTACTTCGACCATCATCAGTTATTTTGCTCCCCAAATAGCAAAACTCCTTTACTACTTTAAGTGTCTCATTTACTAATCTAATTCCCTCAGCATCACCCGACTTAATTAGACTACATTCCATTATCCTCCTTTTGCTTTTGTTGATGTTCATTTTATATCCTCCTTTCAAGACACTGTCCATTCTGTTCAACTGCTCTTCCAAGTCCTTTGCCGTCTCTGACAGAATTACAATGTCATCGGCGAACCTCAAAGTTTTTATTTCTTCTCGCTGGATTTTAATACGTACTCCAAATTTTTCTTTTGTTTCCTTTACTGCTTGCTCAATATACAGATTGAATAACATCGGGGAGAGGCTACAACTCTGTCTCACTCCCTTCCCAATCACTGCTTCCCTTTCATACCCCTCGACTGTTATAACTGCCATCTGGTTTCTGCACAAATTGTAAATATCCTTTCGCTCCCTGTAATTTACCCCTGCCACCTTTAAAATTTGAAAGAGAGTTTTCCAGCCAACATTGTCAAAAGCTTTCTCTAAGTCTACAAATGCTAGAAACGGAAGTTTGCCTTTCCTTAATCTTTCTTGTAAGATAAGTCGTAGGGTCGGTATTGCCTCACGTGTTCCAACATTTCTACGGAATCCAAACTGATCTTCCCCAAGGTCGGCTTCTACTAGTTTTTCCATTTGTCTGTAAAGAATTCGGGTTAGTATTTTGCAGCTGTGACTTATTAAACTGATTGTTCGGTAATTTTCACATCTGTCAACACCTGCTTTCTTTGGGATTGGAATTATTATATTCTTCTTGAAGTCTGAGGGTATTTCGCCTGTTTCATACATCTTGCTCACCAGATGGTAGAGTTTTGTCAGGACTGGCTTTCCCAAGGCCGTCAGTAGTTCCAATGGAATGTTGTCTACTCCGGGGGCCTTGTTTCGACTCAGGTCTTTCAGTGCTCTGTCAAACTCTTCACGCAGTATCGTATCTCCCATTTCATCTTCATCTACATCCTCTTCCATTTCCATAATATTGTCCTCAAGTGCATCACCCTTGGATAGACCCTCTATATACTCCTTCCACCTTTCTGCTTTCCCTTCTTTGCTTAGAACTGGGTTTCCATCTGAGCTCTTGATGTTCATACAAGTGGTTCTCTTATCTCCAAAGGTCTCTTTAATTTTCCTGTAGGCAGTATCTATCTTACCCCTAGTGAGATAAGCCTCTACATCCTTACATTTGTCCTCTAGCCATCGCTGCTTAGCCATTTTGCACCTCCTGTTGATCTCATTTTTGAGATGTTTGTATTCCTTTTTGCCTGCTTCATTTACTGCATTTTTGTATTTTCTCCTTCCATCAATTAAATTCAGTATTTCTTCTGTTACCCAAGGATTTCTACTAGCCCTCGTCTTTTTACCTACTTGATCCTGTGTTGCCTTCACTACTTCATCCCTCAGAGCTACCCATTCTTCTTCTACTGTATTTCTTTCCCCCATTCCTGTCAATTGTTCCCTTATGCTCTCCCTGAAATTCTGTACAACCTCTAGTTTAGTCAGTTTATCCAGGTCCCATCTCCTTAAATTCACACCTTTTTGCAGTTTCTTGAGTTTTAATCTACAATTCATAACCAATAGATTGTGGTCAGAGTCCACATCTGCACCTGGAAATGTCTTACAATTTAAAACCTGGTTCCTAAATCTCTGTCTTACCATTATATAATCTATCTGATACCTTTTAGTGTCTCCGAGATTCTTCCATGTGTACAAACCTTCTTTTATGATTCTTGAACCCAGTGTTAGCTATGATTAAGTTATGCTCTATGCAAAATTCTACCAGACGGCGTCCTCTTTCATTTCTTACCCCCAATCCATATTCACCTACTATGTTTCCTTCTCTCCCTTTTCCTACACTCGAATTCCAGTCACCCATGACTATTAAATTTTCGTCTCCCTTCACTACCTGAATAATTTCTTTCATCTCATCACACATTTCTTCAATTTATTCGTCATCTGCAGGGCTAGTTGGCGTATAAACTTTGTTTCTGTCTTGGCCACAATAATACGTTCACTATGCTGTTTGTAGTAGCTTACCCGCACTCCTATTTTTTTTTTTTTTATTCATTATTACACCTGCTCCTGCATTACCCCTATTTGATTTTGTATTTATAACCCTATATTCACCTGACCAAAAGTCTTGTTCCTCCTGCCACCGAACTTCACTAATTCCCATTATATCTAACTTTAACCTATTCATTTCCCTTTTTAAATTTTCGAACCTACCTGCCCGATCTAGGGATCTGACATTCCACGCTCCGATCCGTAGAATGCCAGTTTTCTTTCTCCTGATAACGACATCCTCTTGAGTAGTCCCCACCCGGAGATCCAAATGGGGGACTATTTTACCTCCAGAATATTTTACCCAAGAGGACGCCATCATCATTTAACCATACAGTAAAGCTGCATGCCCTCGGGAAAAATTACGGTTGTAGTTTCCCCTTGCTTTCAGCTGTTCGCAGTACCGGCACAGCAAGGCCGTTTTGGTTAGTGTTACAAGGCCAGATCAGTCAATCATCCAGACTGTTGCCCCTGCAACTACTGAAAAGGTTTCTGCCCCTCTTCAGGAACCATACTTTTGTCTGGCCTCTCAACAGATACCCCTCCGTTGTAGTTGCACCTACGGTACGTCTATCTGTATCGTTGAGGCAAGGTCCATGGTTCATGGGGGGAACGACGCCATGCAACATAAAAATCGTCTCTTGCAGTAGTGACATGCACTAGCTGGGCTGAAACATTGTTTCCTTTTATCTGTACTGCCACTGCTATGGACAGACGTTTCCATTCATCGAAACACGTTCCTAAATGGTGTCAACATAAAATAGCCAGAAACATGTTTCAAGCTCAGGGCCCCTAAATTCTGACACCTTCACTGCACTTTACAGTTTTTGGCTTAATTCATTGTGTTCATCAATTTTTGCTTTTTTTTGTGTGTGAGCACAAAGCAAAGGTCTCTCAAAAACGCATGTTTGAGATATGATGGGGTCATATTGTGTCAGAAAATAGCTCAATTAACTTGTACTCAGATACCAATTCCAATTTTTGACTAATTTTTACTTGCTGTTACACATTTGTGATTTTTTAAGAACTGATAAAATTCATTACTACAAATTATTGTGTAAACAGTGTATTGTACATTTAATTTCCTCCACTTACACAACATATTGATGAGGATTGCGATTTTTAATCATATATGCCAATTATATATGTTTTTGCTTGTATTTGTGGAGTTGTAACGTTCTCAATTCTGCATTTTCCTCAGTTTTAATAGGGGTTTCACCGTATCTGCTGTGCACATTAGTGCTGAAATGCTAATCATTTACATACCCAAATACGCAATATACTTCATGTCTGGGTGTCTTTTGTTGCTTTCCAACTTAATAATGTTGCAATGTTTATGGTTATCTTTGTACTTGTGTTTGACATTTCAGATAAATTTTCATAAAAAAAATATGTATACTTGCTAAGCATGTAGGTAATTGTGTTACAGAGGTGTTATGACATTATTCATAGTTTATTTATGTGATTGCTCTTATGCAACATTAAATGGATGAGAATATGAAAAATGCTGGATAGAATATTCAGAAAATGTTATGTAACATGTAGTATGGAAAAATTGCATTTCGAATGACTAGTCGTATTGTGTCCTGTTAGATTGTTGTGCACTTAAAAAGGTGGCAGTGTTTGAAAAATTTGCGCACTTCGATAAAGATAGCGGTCACTTGTTAACATAGTATGTGTTATGTTTAACTTATGTCACTGAGAATGGACACTACAATGATTAAATACCACACCATGCCTACACTAGAACAAAATCAACACTAGCTGTTCTACGTGTACCTATAGTCAGAAGCAACAGTATGAAGCTATTGGTTAGAGTGTTACATAGTACACTGACCCTTGTTAGTGCGCAGTACCCCCCTGCCCTCCTTCTTATGTGCACTTCTTTTAGTTGTGTGTAAATCTAATAAAGGCATGCTATTCATGGGTGTACTGCAGATAGCATCAGACGATCACTGTTGTTTAGTGTATGTGGAATATTTCGCTTGTGTGATTGAAGGATGTGAATGTATCAAATTTGCTTCATGTTATTTGTGCCAAACAACTAGTCCTGTCAAGATGAAAACATTTGTTTCAGGGGTAAGCTCTCTTAATAATTAATGATTAAATAATACTAAAGCCACAAAAGTAGTATCAATTGATCCTTGCATGAACTGAAGAATGTGAAGTTCTGCAACAACTCAACTCTTAGTGATGCATGATGAACATTGCCATAAAATGCATTTTTGCCTTTATTAACATTCAGGAGCATCATACGAATATATTGTATCTCGTATTATATCTTGTTGTTGTATTTAATCCATATATTAATAACAAATTTTGAAACAATTATAGGTACTGGAGAGAATATTGTCCTCAGGAACCTAATAAAAACAGATGTGGTGAATAAACAAGAAGTTGCAGAAGCTGTAGACCCTGCAGTCACTGGAAACAAAAAAAATACGAAGAAAAAATCATCTTCTTCCAAAAAGAAAGCTAAAAAGAAGTCCGGGTCAAAAAAGATTGTGTCAGCCCATGAAAAGAAAAAAACAGCTGTGGCAGCAGAGAGCTCAAAGAAAATTTCCACGACCTTGAAAAAAGGCAATGAAACCACACAAAAAAATGAAAATAATTTAGCTTCAGAAAGTTCTATAATAGTAATGAAAGGTGCACAAGGAATCTCTTTAAGCATACCTGATATATCATACCATGATTCACACGAGTTTGGTGCTACCAAAGAAGTTCCACTCACATTAGATTCTAGAATTCAAGTTGCAAGTAGCATTAATTCTTCTGTAAAATCAACAGAAAGTTGTTCGGATATAGTTTTCCGACATAAAAGTCAGGAGGTGGTAAAAGACAAAGATCTGTCACAAGTACATAATGATACAAAAGTCAGTACACATTTAGATGCTAATAATTCACTTCGGAAACCTGTAAGCGATGCTGGTATTAATAGTGTCATGTGTTCAAATGAGAGGCCAGTGGATCCAGATGCAAGTGGTAGTATAAAACAAAAATCTGATACTGGTGACACTGCTCGTAAGCCACGGCAGACACCACATGTTGTAGGACCGGATATAAATAAGAACACTACAGAAAAGTCGGGTTCTGATTGTAAGCCTCGGCAGACGCCCCTTGTTCGTAGAACATCCACAGTGGCTGGTGGCCGACTCAGTCTCAGCACGCCAAGGAGACGTACAAGTCACATTCGTGCACTGGATTTTGGCACACCACCAAAATCAGTTACAGATTCTTTATTAAAGAGGCGTTCAAATTCTGCTCCGAAGGACACGGCACATGATGCTAATACTTCCTGCAGCCCTGACAGCAGCAGTGACTGCAGGATCCAACAGGCAAAAAATGTTCGTTCTAGTCTTTTCAAATCGCCGGACCTTCTGACCACCAGACAGCACTCTGATATGTTGACACCAACTCTGACAGTCCCCATTGCCACGAGGACTCCAACCCCAAAGCTTTCTGGTGACTGGGAGAGGGTTACTGGAGCAGGTCTCATATTTGGTAATACTTCACCTCTCCTAGTGAGTCCAACAAGAGAGGAAAATAATGATCTCATCAGTGCAGGTCAGAGTATTAGTGCTCCTGCAGGAGAGGACCATAATTCTGATGACCGACCGTCATCTCCTTTGGAAGTTGTATTGGAATCAGATGATAATCAGAAAAATGATTCAGACAAATGTGAAACACCTGCGAGTAATCAGGAAGGAGCACTTGCTGTATGGAGAAAAAGTATCTTGAACTACAGTAAGTCTAAAGAGACCAAGAGGAGAGCTTGGGATGCAGATCTCCGTGCCATTGTGGCACAGGATTATGAAGTAAGTGTTAAGAAATCAGATGTGAAAAAGAAAACAGTGAAGAGGAACAAAAAGAAGGTGGATAAGGAGACTGAGGAAGAAGCGAGGTTGGTGGAGTCGAGGTTGGAGAGTCTGGTGGAAGAAATTGGAAACAAACAGACTGAAAGTGGACTTCCACCTGAAGAAGACATTAGTGTCTCTGTGATCGATGTGGAGGAAGGTGCAGTGGGGAAAAAAACTCTGGACAGTACAAATGAAAGTACAGAGAATGTCCCAGTGACCAGTGGAAACCTGGAGCCAAAACAAAATTCAGATAAATCTGCAGTTTTATTAGCTGATGCAAGTACTGTTCCTGCAAAAACTTCTGATAATCTTGAAGAGAAGTTTGCTACAAATAGTGAGAAAACTGTAGAATTGGAACCAGAGGAAACCTGTTCCGCTAGTGAACAGGGAGGAATTTCCAAATTTGTACATCCTAAAGAAACCTCAACAAAGCAGAGTTCTAGAAACCGGAAAAGAAAAGTGTCAGGAGTTGTTGATGGGACTCC